>NC_087436.1:32860480-33485480 GCF_036321535.1 Camelus dromedarius
GGAATATTTAGGATTAGGTTGAGATCTTTCCCGATCTTGTTAGGTTGTGGTAGAACTAGTTAAGCGTGTGCAAGATTAGGTTAGTTTTTAAATTTGCAAAGTTCTGAAATAGTCTAAAATGACTACAGTTTATGACATTACATGATGTTATTTACTGTGCTGCTGAACTCTCTAATCAAAAAATTCCTAAAATTTATGAAAATAGTTATCAGAGTCTATAACCAGAATAACACAGCAAGTAGTTTATGTATTTCTTCTTAGAATTGTTAAATTTTTGTGTTGCTGATCACCAACTACTCTACTAGATACTGAATGACAGGGAGACAAACTAAATTTTTTATTGGCTGACGTAACTGTCGTGCTAGGTAATGGAGTTTAATTTGTTTTATGCTTGAATTTATGTTACTAAAAATAATTCCACAGTCTATAACTTTCTAATGTAAATGAACCATGCATGTATAAAGAAATAATGCTTTTAGATGAAAAAAATCTTTTATTAATGTATAATATATCCACCCTGAATACCAGAAAATTTCTACAATTCGAACTATGGACTGTAATATCTAGAGGATATTAATTCAGTTCTTTAGAAATGTGTCTGACTCTGAGAGGATTAATTTGAGAGTGAAGGAAGTCACATTGGGGAGTAATGATACAAATTAAAATTAATTTGAACAGAGGAGTTCTGGCCTTAATTTCCAATTCATTCTCATCAGGAATTAATAAAAATCTTAGCAGGGTATGTTCAGGTTCTGTTGATCCTATTCTGTTTTAGTCGTATTCAGTCTCTACTAAGATAGTCCATTCCTTGTATGAGCTGTTGATTATTAATATTTTCTTTGGAAAACTTAAAGATACTTTAAAAATAATGCCTTAATCTTATTTTACCTCTTTTATACATTATATTTGGAATGGGAATTTTTGCAGTTTCTCAAAGTTAGTATGGGAGAGATTGCCAAGATACCGGAGCAGAAGGATCCATAGCTCACCTTCTCCCCACAAATACATGAAAAAGTATATCTACATACAGAGCAACTCTCACAGAATACCTACTGAACTTTGGCAGAATATCTCTTACTATCGGAAATGCAAGGAATTCCTCACAAAACCAGATAAGAGAAAAAAAAATAGAGGAAATCCATGTGTGATGTGTCCCCAGGGAGGGAGTGGCAAAGGAGGAAAAGCATCGTCACTCTGGGAAGCCCCCTCTCTAGCAGGGAGGTCAGCAGGGACAGAAAGGGAGCTTCTGAAGCTTGGAGGATTGGAGGAGAAAGCAGCAGCCGCTTGACAGACAGAACCTAGAGAAACCAAACAGAGGGTCCAGGAGATCCCTAGCCCGAGACACAAGCTGGCAGGGGCAGGCCAAGACTGGCTGCTGGAGCTCAGGCTTCTGGAGATGAATCCAAGGAGGAGACTGAGGCTGACTGTGCTGAGGCAGCCTCAGGGGGCTGGGGTGTGGTGTGGGCTGTGGTTGGGAGTGTCTGTAGAACAGAACAGCCTAGAATTCCTCCATAGAAGACACCATTGCTGGTGTGCGTTGTGGGGGAGGGGCACAACCCAGACAGGCCATAGCAGCCTCTTTAGCCCAGAGGCCTCTGCTTGGCACCATTGTTGGCGTGCGTTCTCCCAAGCAGAGCGGCGCAGCCCAGACCCAGCAGTCTTCTTGGCTTGTCCTGGAGGCGCACAAATGCTGGTGCACAGCACCCAGGCAGAGGCTGAAATCTGAATCAATTCCTAAGGGTCCCACGTCTTCCTGGGTGGGACTGAAATTTGATTTGAGCCCCACGTGGTGGTGGCAGATTTGTACACTGGTGCCTTTGCGAACCTGCGCCTCTGAGACAACTGAATGGAGTTGTGGCATGCACTGGGGGCAGAACTGGCGCTAACAGTGGGCCTGCGTAGTCAGACGTGGTGCTGGAGTCTGGGCTGACCCTGTGGCACACCTTGGATACAGGTGTGTGACTGCACCCTCACTATGGCAGGTCCTATTGGTGGTTGTTTCTGGATAATTGAATTATAAATGATACTTGACTTCATCCTTATGCTTTACTATATTTCTCCAACTGTATACAATGAACATGGAATATTATAAATAGAAAAACTATGTTTTAATTATAAGGAAATCTGAAAGTACCATTTTATTTCCATTCCTCCATCAACAGTACCATATGCCTTAGGCTCCAAGAGCCCTACTAGTGGTGACTGATCATTACTTATCCCAGTCACCACTTCCTTTTTCCCTTTTCATCCTGGTTATTGATTACTAATATAGGCTCAACCTTAGAATGTTTAGAAAAGAGGAGACATTTAAAAGTTTCTTAATATGCTTAAGTACATTTCAAAATAAACATTAAACTTTTTTATTCTGAGTGTAATAAACAAGTATTCTGCATGTCCTATACACCCAAGAATTTGTTGAATCAATGGCTATACTTGATTCTGGAAAAAGAAATAACAAGGTATTCTCATTATTCCACTAACCTACAGAAAAATATTTAATAGTTCCCAATTACATAAGGTGCAAATGGTTATCCTGTCATTTGAAGTCTTTCCGAATTTCAGCCATTTGGGAAATGATGTAGTCCAAAATAAATGTATAACTTATTTACAATTAGCAAACATCAGTTGATATTGCCTCCATATATATGGAAAGTGAATACTGATTTCAGAAGTTATTAGTTATACTTATGAAACAGTATGGAATTACAATAATCATTATTTCTAATTAAATAATTATAAAATTTAGAGGCTATCATGGGATAATCTATTTTTTCAACATTTATTTCTGTGATGATTAGCTCTATAAGCATCTTTTTATGTGCCTGTTGGCCATGTGTATGTCTTCCTGAAAAAAATGTCTATTCAAGCTTCTGCCTATTTTTTAATTTTTTTTATATTAATCTTTGTGAGCTACTTATATATTTTGGTTATTAACTCCTTACTGGTCATATGATTTTCAAATATTTTTCCCCCTCTCAGTAAGTTATCTTTTCATTTTGTTGATGTTTTCCTTTCCTGTGTAAAAAGCTTTTGTATTTAATTAGATCCTATTTGTTCATTTTGCTTTTGTTTCCTTTGCCTTAGGAGACAGATCTTCAAAAAGATTGCTATTTTTGTCAGAGTGTTCTGCCTATGTTTTGTGGTTCCCAGTCTTACATTTAAGTCTTTAGTCCATTTTGAGTTTATGTTTTACATGGTGTGAGAAAATGTTCTAATTTTATTCTTTTATATATGGCTGTCCAGTTTTCCCAGCACCATTTACTGAAGAGACTGTTATTTACCCATTGCGTACTCTTGCCTACTTTGTCTTAGATTAATTGACCATAAATGTGTGGGTTAATTTCTGGGTCTCTGTTCTGTTCTATTGGTTTCTATGTCTGTGTTTATGCCAGTACCATACTTTTGCTATTACTGTAGCTTTGTAGTTTAGTTTCAAATCAAGGAGCATGGTATCACCAGCTTTGTTATTCTTTCTCAGAGTGTTTTGGCTAACTGGGGTCTTTTATATTTCCATACAAATTTTAAAATTATTTGTTCTACCTCTGTAAAAAATGCCATTGGTATTTTGATAGGGGTTGCTTTCAATTTGTAGATTGCTTTGGGTAGTATGGTCATTTTAACAATGTTAATTCTTTCAGTTCATGAACATGGTATGTCTTTCCATCTGTTTGTGTCATTTTCAATTTCTTCATCCATGTCTTAAAGTTTTTCAATACAGGTCTTTTACCTCCTGAGTTAGATTTATTGCTAGGTATTTTTTTTTTTTTGATGTGATGGTAAATGGGATTGTTTTCCTAATTTTTCTTTCTCATAGTTTATTGTTAGTATATAGAAATATAACAAATTTATGTGTATTAATTTTGTATCCTGAAACTTTACCAATTCATTGATGAGTCATGGTAATTTTTTAGTGCCATCTTTAGACTCATGTTACCTGCAGACAGTGACAGTTTTACTTCTTCATTTCCAATTTGGATTCCCTTTATTTATTTTTCTGGTTTGATTTTCGTGGCTAGGACTTCAAATACTGTTTTGACTAAATGTGGTGAGAGTGAGCTTCCTTGTCTTGTTTTTGATGTTAGAGAAAAGTACTTTCAGCTTTTCACCATTGAGTATAATATTGGCTGTGGGCTTATCATAAATGACCTTTATTATGTTGAGGTATGTTTCATCGGTGCTCACTTTATGGAGAATTTTTAATCATAAATGGATATTGAATTTTGTTGAAAAGTTTTTATCTGTTGAGATGATTATATGTTTTTTATTCTTCAGTTTGTTAATGTGGCTTATCAGTTTTATTTGTAGATATTGAACCATCTTTGCATCCCTGGGATAAATCCCACCTGATCGTGGTGTATGATCATTTTAATGTATTGTTGAATTTGGTTTGCTAATATTTTGTGGAGAATTTTGCGTCTATGTTCATTGGTGGTATTAGCCTGTAAAATTTTTTTAAACCATTATCTTTGTCTGGTTTTGGTGTCAGAGTGATGCTGGCCTCAATAAAATGTGTTTGGAAGCATTCTTTCTTCTGCAATTTTTTTTGGAAAAGTTTGAGAAGGACAAGTGTTTATCCTTCTTTGAATGTTAAGTAGAATTCACCTGTGAAGCCACCTGGTCTTGGACTTTAGCTTTTTGAGGGATGTACTTTTGTTTTTATTATTATTACTGATTTGATTTCATTCCGTTAACTGGTCTTCATATTTTCTATTTCATCCTGGGTCAGTCTTGAGAGATTGTATATATTTAGGAATTTGTCCCATTTCTTCGTTGTCCATTTTATTGCTGTACAATTGTTTGTAGTAATCTCTTGTGATCTTTTGTATTTCTGTGGTATCAGTTGCAACTTTTCCTTTTTCATTTCTGATATTATTGGTTTGCCCTCCCTCTTTTTCTCTTGATGAATCTGGCTACAGGTTTATCAATTTTGTTTATCTTTTCAAAGAACCAGTTCTTAATTTCTTTGATCTTTTCTATTTTTTTTTAGTCTCTATTTCATTTATTTCTGGTCAGATATTTATGATTTCTTCTCTTCTACTAACTTTGGGTCTTGTCTGTTCTTTTTTTTTTTTTTCCCTAATACTTTTATGTATAAGGTAAGGTTGTTTGTTTGAGATTTTTCTTAGTTCCTGAGGTAGGTTTGTATTATTATAACTTAGAACTGCTTTTGCTACATCCTGTGCATTTTGAATCTTTGTGTTTTGTTTTCCTTTGTCCCCAAGTATTTTTTAAAAAATTTTATTGTCTCCAAGTTTTTAAAAATTTCTTATTGGATTTCTTAATTGTTCCAGTGATTTTTTAGTAGCATATTGTTTAGTCTATATGTGTTTGTGTATTTTGCAGATTCTTTTCTGGTAGTTGATTTCTAGTCTTATACTGTTGTGGTCAGGAAAGTTGGTTGATATGATTTTAATTTTTAAAAATTTGTTGAGGTTTATTTTCTGGCCTAGCATGTAATCTGTCCTGGAGAACGTTACATGTGCACTTGAAAAGAATGTGTATTCTGCTGCTTTTGGACAGAATATTTTACATATATATATCCCTTAAATCTAGTTGGTCTAATATGTCATTTAAGTCCACTGTTTTCTTTTTGATTTTCTATTTGGATGACCTATCCATTGATGTAAGTAGGGTGTTAAAGTCTCTACTATTATTTCTCTCTTTAGGTCTGTAATATTTGCTACGTAAGTTAATATTTGATAAATTGGTGCTCCTATGTTGGGTGCATACATATTTATAATTGTTATATCTTCTTTATGGATGGATCTCTTGATCATTTTATACTGTATACCTTTGTCTCTTGCTATAGTTTTTATTTTAAAATCTGTTTGTCTAAGTATTGTTACCCCAACTTTTTCAAAATTTACATTTGCATAGAATACATTTTTCCATTGCTTAATTTTGTCTTGAATGTATTCTTTAAATCTGAAGTGTATCTGTTTTAGGCACCACATATAAGGGTCTTGTTTTTGCATCCTTCAGCCACTATATGTATTTGATTGGAGCATCTTGCCCATTTACACTTAAATATTGATTGGTATGTACTTATTGCCATTTTGTTAATTGTTTTGGCATTGTTTTGTAGTTATTTTTTCTTCTTTTGACCTTTTGTGATTTGATGACTCTCTTGAGTGAAATGTTTGGATTACTTTTTTCTTTTTTTTTTTTTTTTTTTTTTGTTTGTGTCTGTCATAGGTTTTTGGTTTATGGTTACCATGAAGGTTTTATATAGCAGTCCATCTGTCTGTCTGTCTGTCTGTCTATCTATCTATCTATCTACCTATAATCATTTTAAGTTGCTGAACTCTTAATTTCAAATGCATTTTGAAAACTCTGCATTTGTACTCTTCTTATTTCAGGGAGATTGGTATCAAATCTCCTTTGCTATTTTGTTGTTTCTGTTAAGTATATGCTAATATACTACCGCTGTAGGATAATTCTAAGGGGTTGGATATTTTTTCCAGTCAGTTCTTCTATGAAGAGAGTAATTTTCATAGAATAAATTGTCGTATAGGGTAGTATTTCTACCCTATAGGCGTACATCACAACTTTGAATCAGGATCTCTGAAGGTAAGGCTCAAGTTGTGCATTTTAAATTATCTCTCTGGGTAATTCTAATAATCAGTCATGTTTGGAAGCCCTAGGTGTGGTATATGGCAAAAGAAAGTTATTGAAAGATTCCTATGGCCACAAACGCTAAACCTGGGCCATTTCTGGAGCCTATTATGGGTTTTAATCCTGACCCTGTTATACCTGTAGTTCATGTCTGTCTAGATTAATTTTGAAAAGTCTGTTCTGACCTTAGGGTGGTCAATTCTCCTATGGCTTATTTTGGCAACAATCTTTAAGAGTGTCATGTCTGTGTGTGTGTGCGTGCGCATGTCTGCATGTGTGTTTGTAAAGGTGCAGATCCATGCTTCACAGGCGTCCAGGTTTCCTGACATTGCCTTAGCTGCCATCACAACAAATCATAGTTAAGCTACAATGTTGTTGGATGGCCTGGTTGCCACATATGCCAAAGCTACTTCTTCCCTGGATGGCTTGATCCCTAAAATAAAGTAGTTTAACTGTATACCAGGATGTGGCAGAATAGACAAAACTGGGTCTCTGTGTTAAATTTATGTAAAATGCATAAACAACTTTGTATCTCATGGATATGGTGTATAATAAAGAATGACTGAAAAGCAAGAAAACAGTGGTACTGTAAAGTGCTTTAAGATAGGATTAAAAAAATCTAAATATGGAAATAAAAGCTTTAAGAAAAGCAGTAAGTAAAACTGGTATCATTAGGTTTAGAATTGTAAATTGATGAAAATAATCATAAAATTTTTAAATTGGATTTTTGTGCATTATGTAGTAATGAACTACATTATTGAAATTAAATAAGCTTATCTCTTTAAAAACAGCAATGATGATTGGCACAAACCTTAAATTTAAGATTTAAATTGGTCATTGTTTCATGGAATGTTAGACTGAGAGCCACATTTTGGGGATATGATTAATAAGAGTTTAGGAAATTTGCTAGTAGCTGTCATGAAGCCAGAAATATGTCCCTTAATTTTTTTTCTAAAGTCCTGAGTAGTGCTAAATGTGGTTTATTCACCCCTTTTAGGCTGAATCTTATAAGAAAGTTTATTTTAGGAAAATAATGAAACATTTTTATTTATGAAGTATAAGTGATTGTAGCTGAACTAATTGGCCAAAGCTTTGAAAAATGTGTATATAGAGAGCTTGTTATTAACTTATTAAAATTTCATTTTTATTTTTTTGCTGCTTGCTAAAAAGAAGCTGCTTCTTTAAAAGAACAAAATAACTTACTCATCAGAATTATCTAAAATCATATAAAATAACAAGATCTCTTCAAATTGGAGATGGAGTAACAAAAATGAGATGAGCCAAGAAAAGGGGTAGAAGGAGAATTTAGAATCACTCAGAAGTGAGAAGGTAGACAGAAAGATATCTTTACATCTTTTTGTAGTGACAAGAACTACACTGTAGGAGGAAAGACAGGAGTCACAGTGTAATTGGGAAAAAAGTAAGGAGGAGTGGAGCTTATGAGCAAGAAACAATTAGGCAAGTGGAGAATGGGATGACTAAGGCTGGTTCTCAAGCTGATAACTGCTGACCTGATTATTTGGTAGCAGAAGTGGAGAAGTCTGTGTAAAAACACATTGATTGCAGTAGAGGGTACTAATTTGTATTAAGTAAAAAATGCCATGTGAAACTCATAAAAAATCTGATCATAGCCAATAATAATAAGAAAAAGCATTGCAAGTGGTAAGATTCAAGGCTTAATTCTACTTCTCCAGAAAAATTAAGCCCCATTTTTCTTTGATCACTGGTCATTGCTAATGCTTTGATAAGAAAACCACATGATGAACAGAAATTTACAGTAGGAAAAAATTACTGCTCTCTAAAATCAATGTAGAAGTGATATGGGGATTCTTGTTTTTCTTTTGACTGAGGGTAGACATGAGAAGCATGCAAAGGAATTGTAAAAGGATTTTAAAATGGTAACCCATAATGGTGATAGTTGAAGTACAATTCAGGGTGTGTGCTGATATCATAATTCCAGCAATTATGGTGAACTGTAATTGTGTAAATATATATGTTTGTGTGTATTTCTTATTCATTTAATGGACTGGAAATTAAGAGAATGCATCTAGAAGATGTTGGAGAGAGGATCATATTTTTTACATTGCTGATACCTAACTCATGTGATTTTATAATCTTGAATAAGTTAAGTCCTGAAAATTCTTGATAAATGATCTTCTACTTATAGTATTTGAACCTAGAATTTCAAATGGACAGCATCCAGTCAGTGTTAGGTAATCTGAGTTCTATCCTGAGTTCCAAATCCCCATATGAGTAGCATTAAATTTCCTTTGGTGAAAGCATGTGAACATTTCCTTGATATTTCTCAGTTTCTGCATGGTTTTTCCTTCAGGGTGTTTGCCCTTTGCCCTCAGTCACGCATCCTAAGTCTCCCTTTCTTACTTTGAATTGTGGAGTTAATCAAATTTCGTAATATTTCCTCTTGTGATTCACTGTGAAATTATTCCAAAAAGGAAGAAATTTTCCTTTAGAAATTTGGAAAAATATTTTGAGGTTAGGTAAATATAGAGGCAGTGAAATATATTCCGTTCTTTGCTTATGACCGTCTGTAATTTTATATTGGAAAGCTTTTGCCTTGTGAATGTAATTCATTCAGTATCAGTGATTAGTAGCTATGTGTGGCTGGCTGATTGCTGCTGATAGGGTTAAACTTCATTTCATGGGAGCTGAATACACTCCTGCATTCAACTAGCCATCTTCCAGTATTCATATGTTTGTAGTGAGAGGCCATGAGAAAAAGTGCAGAGACCTCAAGTTGAACTATAACTTCAGCTATAAAAATAACAGTGTAATGCAGTGGAAAGAAGATGAGTAAATGCAATCTGGAGACTTGTGTTTGATTCCATTTTTGTCTTTAACTACCTTTGGCCAAGGCAAGTGAATCATTTAAACTTTATAATTTTTTTTCTCATGTGTGCAATGAAGTGGATGAATTCAGATAACCTGTACTTTTTTTTTGTTCTAATATTCTATCATTTGATATTAAATACTAAATTATTATTAATTTGGCCTTCTGCCACTTTGTCAGTTAATTAAAAACCAAAATTCTTATGCAAATAAATTAATAGCCCAGGGTATTAGCTGATTGGTACTCAAGAAGTCAGCTATGGACTTTTTTAAGATTCTGTTTTGAGACTTATGTGGTCAGGATTCTCAAGAGAAATAGGACATTATCTCTAATCTCCGTATCTCTCTATATAACTATTAATATCTTTCTGTCTATCTACCTAGCCAGCCAATTCATATATGTATGTGTATACTAAGTATACAAACTTTTTATAAATAAATAAAGTAAGATGTTGGCTCACATAATTATGGAGGCTGAGTAGTCCAGACCCAGGAGAGCCTGTTCCAGTCAAGCCTGAAGGCCTGGGAACCAAGAGGGCTGAAGGTGAAAGTTGTAGTCAGAATCTGAGTTGGAAGGTAGGAAAAGACCAATGTTCCAGCTCAAAGACAGAATTTTTCTTCCTCAGACTTCTGTTTTATTCAGGCCTTCAGTGGATTGAATGAGGCCACCCACACTGGGAAGGGCAGTCTGCTTTCCTTACTCTTCACTCTACAGATTCAAATGTTAATCTCAGCCAGAAACATCCTCATAGACACACCCAGAAATATTGTTTAACCAAATATCTGGGCATGATGTAGTCCACTCAAGTTGACATGTAAAATTAACCATCACAGGACTGGAAAGTTCGACTGTAAGGAAAAATTGGAAAACCTTTTTTTTTTTTTTTTTTAAATTATCTACTTCATAACTGGTGTTTTTTCCTACTGTTAGAAATCATAATACTGCAAAATATACTGTAATAAACATTGGGATACTCCCAGAAAACAGAAACAGTATGGCTCAGGAGGAAAGCAGCAGATGATAACATGAATATTTATGGAAGTAAGATGATTAAATAAAAATTAGAGACTGATATGGATGAGTTATAAATTTTTTGCTAAAAATATATGTCAAATAGAAAAAAACTGACAATTAAAATAACTCTTCTTAAGCAGAGGCTTTTGGAAAATTATACGCTTGAGAGGTGGAGCCAGAAAGACTTGAGGGGTGAAACTCTGGTCTCTTTAATCAGGCTTGTTCAGACAGCTGCCATCTTTGACTGGTATCTTCTTGGATTTAGAGCAAGATATGCATGTTCATCTATTTCACAGCTTGATATTGTGGAGAGAGTCCTGAGAAAGAAGTTAAAATATATTCTGATCCAAGGCTTTGTGTTTTTACTCAAAAATTACTTTAATTTCTTTGTACCTCAAGTCCTCATCTATAAAATGTTAATAAATTAATAACTGCCCACCTAACATGCTATACAAGCATAAGGTATTGGTGGTCTTTATTTTCTTTATTATAGACATTTTTCTCATTGGTTTACCTTAAATTTTTTAAAGCAAGAACAAGAATTAGTGATGTTTATTTGCTCTTAACTGTGTTTATACTATTGTGGCATGGTAATTTAATTAGAAACATAATGGAATTTACCATAAATAAATTTAATTCTGTTCATTTAAAGTTGAATCGGAAGAAGGAAAATATGGCTATTTTCATATATTTTCCTTTGGAAATATCTAATTATGAGAAAAGTGGCTATTTTTGACCTACATTCAGGATTAACTATCACCTGAAGAATCTCTTTATAACTTTTACAAACCTAAACCTTAAGGCCCAAAGTTCTTTTAGTTCTCTTTTAGCTAGGAATGATATGTTAGTGAGAAATTTAAGACTAAGAAGAGAGCGTGAGAAGAAGGAATGAGTGAACATAGTAAAAGTACAGTGAAAGAATTAATATAGAAATTAGGCTGCTGTTTCATCTTTCCCCCTGTTTGAAGTTGGGTTTGGTCATGTGAATTCCTTTGTCAGATAAAATTCGGTGGAATGACCACGTGCCAGTTAAAAGCAAGCCTAGGCTTCAGAATGCCCCATGTGTTTCTCTCTCTCTCTCTTTTTTTTAGCACCTCTGCCATCCCACAAACAGGACATGCCTATGTTAGCCCTGTGTTCACTATGGAGTAGGGTAGATTCTCCCCAAGAAGTGCAGGTTTAATCTGCAGATCTTCAGCTGAGCTCAGATATAGGAGAATAAATAATCTTTAAAGCCACTGAGTTTTAAGGTACTTCTTATTGCAATAATAGCTCACTGATATAAGGGTGCAGTTTTCTTTAGAACAAGAAGTATGTCTTACTCATATTTAGGCTCTCAGGTGCCCAGGTGTTCAAGTAGCATATTTTGTGAAAATTTTAGTAAATATAGAAAAATATAAGAACAATATAATACCATCTAGAATTAAGAAATATTGTTTTTTCTTTAACATTTATTGTTTTTATTTTTTCTTAAGTTTTTATTATTAAAATAATGCTCTTTTGCTTTTTCCCCCCAGAGTCAACTACTATCATGAATTTAGAATATATCCTTATGGCTGGCTCGTGCATCATAAATAATACAACTGTACTTTGTGCATATTAGAAATATTTGTCTGGATGTGAATATGCTTCACATATTACTCCACAATTTGCTTTCTTATTCAGTATTGTTTTGTGGTCTATTTATGTGGACATATTTAGATTTAATTTATTCATCTTATTGGTTATATAGTATTCATTGGTGTATCTAATTTGTCCATTCCCCTACTGATGAGTGTATAGGATGTTTCTAGAATTTTGTAAAAACAAACCAGGATGTGGTGAACATAACTACTTGTCTGGAAAAGACTGTTGTCTGGGACATATGTGTTAGAGTTTTTCTAGATTATGTATCTGATTAGAATTACTGAGCCATTGTAAATGCTACTAGAAATTCCAAGACTGCTCTCCAATGTCATTTTACACTCCTAATCTGAATAAATGGGACACTTTATGGCCCTACATCCTTGCCAAGTATTGACAGACTTTTAAATTTTTGCTATTATAATGGGTATGAAATAATATGGTATGTTCTGTTTTATTTCACATCATTTCTCATTATTAGTAAGGTCAAGCAACTTTGCGGACAAATATTTGCCAGATATATTTGGGTTTGTCTCTTAATTTTCTTATTTTCCCTTTGGGATGATTTCCGTTCTTTTTGCTTTCTTAGAATTCTTTATGTGTATTATTCCACATTTATAAATTATTTTTATCATGTAAATAAATTCTAGCCTTAAATTTATGAAGTTATTTGTATATGTTTTCTTTGAAAGATTTTTTCTCGTGGATTTCTTTGTTATGTTGCACTTTCAAATTGATTATAGTATATCAAGGTTTTATATTTTGTCAGATAATCTTATTGAATTGTCAACAATAATGTTGATGTTACTTACTTATTTCAATACCATCTTGATAAATTCCCTTGGGGTTTCTGTGTAAATAAACATGTGATCAGTACGTAATGACTGTTTCAAATCTTCCATCCTGATATATTTTAAAAATCAACTTTATTGAGGTATCATTTAAATTATAAAGTAATCAAATTTATTAAAGTTTTGATGAGTTTTAACGTACATATACTATATGTAATCACCATTATAATCATGATATAAGACATTTACATAACCCCCCCCCCCCCAAATCTTTTATCTCCCTTTGTGGTTAATTGCCTCCTACTGTGCTTGGCTCCTGGCAACTGCTGGCCTATTTTTAACACTATAGTTTTAAATTTTGTATAAATGAACGTATCGTATGTGATCTTTTTTGTGTCTGACGTTATTTCACTTAGCATAGTGTTTTGAGATTCCCGTGTTATTGAGTGTATCAGGTAGATGTTTCTTTTATTGCTGATTTATGTTTCATCATATGAGCATACTACAATTTATTTATTCAAAGAAGATTGACATTTGAATTGTTCCACTTGGTGATTGCTATGAATAAGTCACCTATGGTTATTCAAATTCAAGTCTTTATGTGGACATGTATTTTCCTTTCTCTTGGGTAAATACTCTAGAGTAGAATTGTTGGGTCAAATGGTAAGTGTGTGTTTAGCTTCATAAGATACTGCCAAACCATTTTCCAAAATAGTTTTATATTTTGCATCTCTACCAGCAGTTTGAGTTCCAGGTGGTTCCAATCCTTGCCAAAATTTGGTTTTGTTAGTTTGAATTTTATCCATTCTAATGGGTGTGCTGTGGTTTATCTCGTTGTGGTTTTATTTGCATTTCCCTAATGACTAATGATGTTGAGTGTCTTTTCGTGCTTTATTTGCCATGTATATATTTCTTTTGGTACATTGCCTGTTTAAATCTATAGCCCATTTGAAATTGTGTTGTTTATATTCATATTATTGAGTTATAAGATGTTTTTATAGTTTATATTTTGTAATCTTTTGTCAAATATATGCTTTGCTGATATTTTCTCCCAGCCTGTGGCTTGCTTCTTCATTTCCTTAACAGTGTCTTAATAGTGTCTATGAAAGAGCAACACATTTAATTTTGGTATAGTCCAGCTTTTCATTCTTACATAATTTGTGCTTTTTGTGTTCTATGTAAGAAATCGATCCCAAAGTCACCAAGATTTTCTCTATGTTGTCTTCTGGTAATTTTATACTTTTGGTTACACTTAGGCTGTATCCTATTTCAAGTTAATTTTTGTAAATGGTGTGTGCTATTGATTGAAGTACATTTTTTTGAATATAGATACTTGTGCCAGTACCATTGAAAAGGCTCATTTCTCCTTTGAATTGCCTTGGTGCTTGTCAAAAATAAATTGACCATAGAAATGTAGGTCTGTTTTGGGACTCCCTATTCTGTTTCATTGATATGAGATAAGTGTGTATTTTTAAACTGTCAAAAGTATAAGGAAAAAATTAGAGACCTTTAAGTCTTCACTTTTATAGTTTAAAAAATGTTTCTCTTTAATCTTTCTGGAAATCTTAATTGTCTCTAATGTAATGTGAGACTGTAAACTTTATTTCTTCTAAATGCACATGCAATTGCCACTTGTTACTAACTTCTTTTACCTCTGATTTCAAATATCACCTTAACCAAACATTTATGTCTCTATCTAGCACATATGAACACACATTAAGTATGTGTATTTCTGTTTCTAGGCTGTGATTTTGTTCTGTTGCTCTAGTTTTCTAT
This sequence comes from Camelus dromedarius, assembly GCF_036321535.1. Taxonomy (NCBI): domain Eukaryota; kingdom Metazoa; phylum Chordata; class Mammalia; order Artiodactyla; family Camelidae; genus Camelus; species Camelus dromedarius. Next base: position 32,875,148 of record NC_087436.1, read on the forward strand.
TTCAGTAGCAATATTATGTTTCCATGTACATTATATTTCTGTTTTATGGTACAGCAAATTTTAAAATACTTCTCTTTTTCAAAAATTTCTTCATGATCACGTCACATTCACTCTTCCAACTTATCTTGATACATCTGGAAAAATATATGGCTCCATGATTTTGTTCCTCAGTGGAGAACTGCTAATACTTCCCTTATTCAGAAAAGGTATGATTGAATTTTTTCAGCTTAGCATATTGAGGGAGGGCAACTCCACAGGCTATAAAGTAATTAGGCAGAACAGGTTGAGGGCACGCTTTCACAGTATAAACAAATCTGCCTACAGATGTGGTTCTGAAATAATGCATTTAATAATAGTACACTGTAATTAATAGGCTGTCCTATGGCCCCTAGGCTCCAAGGAACTGTAATTCAAAGTATGTTTTCTAAAGCAAAGGACAGAAGGGTTTAATAAAGACCAGAATTGGCCTTGCAAAGCAAGTCAGCTGTGCCATGTTGGGAGGTAGGTCAGGGGAAGCTAGATCAATGGAAAACTAAGCTAGCTATTTATGTTAGTTCCAGCTTTTAAAACAAAAGGCTCCCAAACTTTCCTAGGACACACTTTTCTAGCTACCCTTTGGCCTGTGTCTGGTACCTGTATCTTTAATGATTGTTCTTTTTGTTCTATTCTGGATTTTTAAAAAAATAAACAAATATGAAAAGCTAAAAATAAAAATAAATACTAGAGCTGTAGAACAGCTTGATTTTCTACATCTCCTACCACGTGATTCAGAAATATTGTGTAAAGGGTGTGAACCTAGAATATGTTTGGTATCTAATCAGAATTTCCTGATCATCTTTTGAATATAGGAGCTTCAGTGTCAGTAGCTGCTAGTTAGTTTCCATTAATCCTTTTTCATCATTCTCCAGTGACAGGTCTTAAAACTAATAGGAATTCTGACTGGTGCCCTGGGTCTAGAATTTTATGCCTTCTAATCAGACCTTCAGTATCATCTACAGTAATCTTTTTGTACATGTTTTCCTTTAAATACTGTGCTACCCCGAATAACAGTGGTTTTTCTGGCTTGAGATTCCAGGGTGTTAAATATGGATGTACATCTTACATCAGGATGGACGTCCACTGTCATAAACTAATGAATACCGTGGTACATCTGCTGATGTTGTTCAGTTTTAGAGAAGGAGACAGCTGTGCTGCACTAGCTCTGTTAGGCTGTAATGCTGTTGGGGCCTATGGCGGTACCAATAGGACATTGTGTAGGGATGAGAATGGGTGGGGCTCACAATGTCATGGATTCAGAGGTAGTGACAGCATAATTCACAAACTCCAAATAAATGTGTCTAGGAGGAGATTTTTTTTTCCTGATTAATGTATCATTAACACTTTTTTTTTCACTTTACAACATTATGTGTATAAACATAGCTTAAATAGACATACCATAATATACTAAATAAATGCATACCATTTTCCTTTTTAACTTTTTCTAATATTCTGCTCTTTTAAACAATCTGATGAGTGTATTCAAACATATTACTAAATTGCTTATCAAAAGTGTGTTACAATTTTTAATTTCACTAGCAAACAATATATGAGACTATCAGCTTTAGTATATAACTCATCAGCATCAGGTTTTAACTGAGTATTTTAACTTAATGAAAATTATTTATTTTATTTTACATTTTTATTACTAGGAATTTGAAGCACATTTATATGTTCTTGTCACTTGTATTTATTTTGTTCAGGATATTATGAAAAAGTACTATTTAATCTGTGCTTATAAGTATGGTTGAGAGTTTACAAGACAAAGAAGGGAAAAAGGATATTCCTGGCAGAGAATTCAGCACTTGGAAAGTCAATAGAAATGTAAAACAAGTGTCAGTGAATACAGTATCTTAGATACTGTTCTGGTCTTTGTGTTTTCTTATTGATTTGTAGGAATTCTTTATATGATAAACATATTAATCCTTTATACCTTGGCTCCTGCACAATTTTCCCAGTCTATTTTTTCTTCTTTTTATGTTTCTCAAAAGATTTATGTGCAAAACACAAAACTTTGTGAAGTAGAAGCTATTTTATTTATTCATTTATTTTACAATACTTTTGGTCATGTGCTATTTCTGGACAACATTCTTGTCTGTGAGGATGTAGTCTTACACAAAACAAACAACTCTTGACTGTTAGAGTTTACATTTCAGGAGAGAAGGAGAACAGAAACCAAAAGTAAGTGTATAATATGTCCCACATGATGATAGCTGTTATAAAGGAAAATTAATCAGGTTATTTGGCTGGAATACATTGAGTGAGAGCAGAATAGAAGCTGCTGAGGTCAAAGAGGAGCAGGAGGCCAAACTAAATGAATTAGAGACCTCCAGACAAGAGTTGCTTATGAACTGAGTGGAAGCCATTGGAGGGTTCTGAGCAGAGGAGTCCTGTGGCCCATCCTGCATGATAAAAGGATTCCTCTGGCCACTATATGAAGAAAAGTCTTCAGGGGAGTCAAGGGTAGAAGTAGCTAAATTAATAGGAGTCTGTTTTAAGAGTGTAGGAGAAGAGATTCTACCTTGGTCTAGGGTAGTAACTGTGGAGATAATAAGAAGTGGTCAAGTTTTGCATATATTTCAAAGGCAGAGCTGAAAGGATTTGTTTGGATGTGGTGTGTAGGAGAAAGAGGAATGTCAGGAATAATTCCACCATTTGTGGGGAGGTGCTAATTAATTCAGAATTTAGACTTGTCATTTATTGGGATGAGGAAAACATCCATACAAGCATATTTGTGGTATTGGGAAGGGAAAGTAAAAGTTTGGTTTTGGGCATGCACATTATATTTTGGATATAAATATCTAAATTTTAGATTATTCCTGGATATGTATTGTGTCTTTATCTCTATTTAGATCTAGGAGATACTAAGTAGGAAATGGAATGAGTCTGGAGTTCAGGGAAGTCTGGAAAGGAGATTGTACACAAATAGACAGCATTTAAAGGCATGGAACTAGATGGGATCACCAAAAGAATCAGAATTCCAAGGACTCTGTGTGTGTTTAGCTATATTAACTAAACAATTGGACAAAACCATATACTATGTAATGAAATGAAACAGAATGGTCCACATTGGCTCCTTATCAAAAACTGATTAACGTTCCTGCTATTATATGTATTCAAGGTAAACTAAACACTATCTTGTAAAATTTAGCTATGTGAAATGGTTTTAGAATTACAGAATTTTAGATTGAGAATGACTTTGGAGATATTGCTTTATAGTTAAGGAAATTAAAATTCAGGCAGTTCTTTTTTCTCAATTTTACAATGTGGAACACTTTGCACAGTAGTATGATTTCACCTTTATGCTTTTAATCCCTCTTGGGGATTTTAGCATTTGAGGTTATATGTGATTTGGATGTAACAGAGATAACAATAGTTTGAAAGCAAAATATGATGCTCAAATATTTGCGCTCCATGTTGCATGGGAGCCAATCTCTAAGAGTTAGTCATCGTGAAATAAGGTCCAGAAGTAATTTCCATTGCCCAGTCCTTCAGCCAGGTTCCTAACCAGTCTTCTCATTTTGTTGTCCTTTATTACCTCCCACATATGTCGCAACCAAGTTAGTTTTCTATTTTGAAAAATAACTGCCTACTTATGATAGAAAAGTGTGTTTTGTTCACTGTATTAGAAACTAAGATATATAATGGATATCAGTGTTTAGTTATAGTTCACATTGGGTAAAAGCTGCAGCATTACTTCATAAAAATCTATACACAGGATAGAATGGATCTTTAGACAACAAAATATGCTGGAGAATACTGTCTGAAATTGATGTTAGTTTCAAACTCTTCAACCAGGTCACTGGAGAAAATTAAAATATTTTGTCAGTTTATTCTGCTCTTTTGTACGAGGGAGAAAACATATTTCTCTCCTCATGTTTCCCTATAAGGACTTGCATTCTCTTCCAAGGGAGAGAGTAGTATTGGTGTAAACCTTGCAGCTTTCAGTCTGTTCATTCATTTGTCTGGAGAGAGCCCAGTGTCCATGGTTCCTCCATTGGCTGTGGTTATGGTATTTATAAGATGCAGGCATTGTGTGTCTTTCCAGGAGGCAAACAAATGGTTCCAAGCCATGATTTGGAGATCATGATTGGAGAATTAAGCATATTTAGGTGAGTGATCTTTTATCCTTTTCATACTCCATGTCTGTCTCACAAATTGGGTGGAATCCCTAGGGCAAGAGTTGTGATTAATTATACCCACGAACTTCTAACATCTCACGTTATTCATTACTGTGCTAAATATTATACTTTTCTTGGAAATTTTTATTAACATGAGATTATTATTTAGTGGCTGGGCCAGAAGACCACCAGGCATGTCATCCCTCTTGCGAGTCGTAGAGGCATGGACAAAACAATATGCACCAGCCAGAGTTTGCAGACTCTTAAGGTTGGTTTTTATTTGACAGACATTGAGCAGAAGAGTATTAGGGTGGATTGCAGAGCAAATCATGGCCAAAAGAAACATCTTAATGAAAGTAGTAGATTTACTGAGTATATTCTTTATACTAATGTTGATTTCTTATAACTTCTGATGAAATATCAAAAATCCTAATGTTAGAAAGTTAGAAAGAGAAAGAAAAATACCATATGATACCACTTATATGTGGAATCAAAAAAAAAAAAAAAAGACAAACTTATTTACAAAACAGAAACAGACTCACAGACATAGAAAACAAATGTATGGTTACCAGGGGAGGAATGGAGTGGAAAGGGATAAATTGAGAGTTCAAGATTTGCAGATACTAACTAATATATATATATATGCTTATCATATATATATATATATATATATATATGTGTATGTATGTATGTATATATGTGTATATATATATGATAAACAAGCTTATACTGTATAGCACAGGGAACTATATTCAATATCTTGTGGTAACTTATGGTGAAAATAATATGAAAATGAGTATATGTATGTCCCTATATGACTGAAGTATCGTATTGTACACTAGAAATTGACACAACATTGTAAACTGACTATACTTCAATAATAATAAAAAAAAAGAATAAATTTTGGAGAGAAAGTCGTAGGGACAGGAGAGCAGAGAGGACAAAATGTTTAGTAACATTCATGGCTACATCTGCAAGACAATTTAAAATAAATAAATTAAAACAAATAAATAGAATAATTTCCTACTATTCTTACATGGATGCATAATTTCAAACCACATCTACTTGAAAAAAACATTACTCAAGTTGGGGTTGATAGAGATTGATACTGCCAAGAATATGCTTTATAGCTCTAGTGGTTTTTGAGTTATGAGTACACAAAACAAGGGTTTTAAATGTTTCCTTGAGTTAGAGAATAATCTTTACCCTTTTTGCATTCTTATTACTTGAAAATGTCAATTACAGGGCTTAAACTATACTATTTTGTGGTACCATGTGGACATGAGCAGTCTGCATAGGAAAGAGTAAGTCGTTATTTTACTTTATGGTTCCCTAACTCACAGTATCAAGGACACTCCTATCTAACATGTATGCTTTGAGTTTGGAAACTTGAAAGAGGTTTTTGAGTTTATTATCTCCATGTCTTTGATTGTTGAATTCAATGGGCTGTCCCGTGGAGGTGCTGAGTGGGCAGTCCTACTCAAGGGGCAGATTCCCCTCCATCTGGCAAAGCTCTTAGAATTTAATATATTGTTATGTCTGTAATAGAGCTCTGTTCTCATTTTGTGGGAACAACCACTTTGGAGCTCTTGGTCCAAAATGGCTACTCTGTAATACTCTGTAATACACGATGATACATTGTGCATGGTGTAGCATAGCAAACGATTATTAAAAGTCTTAGTATGCTGAGAAGAGCTTAAGCATATGCAGGCAACATTTCGTCTGAAAACACAGAAATCTTTAATTTGTGTGAGCTAGTATTTTTTTTTCCCCTGAAAGAAATCAGTGTGCAGAAAAGGATTTGCCTTATATGGGGAATCAAAACCATGCAAAACTATCTAAATTTAACATTAAATATTACTATCTTAGAAGAATTTTCTTATGATTGGTGTTATTGGCTAGTAGATAACATAATGGATAGTTTAAATGACATATTAAGAGGTGTGTGGCGTTCAAAAAGGGGAAAACAAAAAAGATCAGGGTAAAGAAAGCTTATGGCCCACAAATGAATAAGAAATGAAAAGCTAAACAGGGTCATTTATGGTTTGGATAATAGTAGGAAAAATGAGACATGAATCCAGATTTTAATAATAATATAATAATGATCAGATATGCTTTAAGGGTGGTTTTTATTTCTTTGACATCAATCAGCTATTTCTTTGAGTTTGACAAATGGAAACTGAGTTTTGGGCATTTATTTTAAAATAAATATTTGCTTTTGTTATTTTTAAGTTTCATATGAGCTTTGATATGATTTAGTGCAAATAAGTTGTGTGAGCAAATGATGTGAAATCTCTGCATTCCTTGAAAGAAAACTACATTAAAAAGATAGGGTTATAGAAGCTGTGATTTGAATACTTATTTAGTTATAATTGAAAGATTATTGGACTCCTATTGATGCATAGTCTTACTTTAGTGCTTTTTTTGGAGGAAAGTTTGAAAAACCAATTTGAGTTATGTGAGTGTGGAAAGATTACACTTTTCTCATTCTTAAAGCAGTCAAACATATATGTATTTCTTTTTCTCTTTTGTATACCATACCAAAACGAAGAACTCAGTTTTAGGATTTAGAGCTTTCTGGGAGCTTGGCCCTCATCAGGGGAGGATTTGAGGGGTAACTTACAAGGGTAGTGATATTATAAGAGAATAAATATTTGTCTCTTTAAAAATAAAACATATAACAATTTCGTATGCCTAGACTTACATAACTTTTAGCAACTATGTAGTTTCAAAAATACATAGCTTTGATATTTATTTCTGGTTTTGTGCTATATTTTCTCACAGAAGAGGATCATACTATATACTCTTTTTGGGGGATTGTTTTTGCCCTCATTTTATTTTTTGTCAAGAAACTATTAACTTTACAAATTAGCTGGAGCAAATGCTATCACTGATCTGGCAAAGTGACATGTATTATCACTGCAAAGTGATGGAACAATGAAGTTAAGGGTTTTCTTAAGTAGAACACGCTCTGACAAAATCTGTATAACTTAAACAATAATTAAAATATAGTTTTCAAACTTAACCTAAAATGTCAGGCATTCTTTGGAACCACCTTTAAAATATACTCACTAGCAGAGTAGATTTTATCATAATAATGATTAATTATCACCTCATCAATTAATTATTTAACTTATTTTTGTTCCACAACTACATGCTAAGTATTGACCAACTTAGTAGTGCGTTAGGGGCTAAGTATATAGTAGTAAACAAAACATTTTCCCTGTCCTCACCAGAGTTAGAAGAGTTTCAGATAAAAACATTCTTTCCATCTTTATTCTCCCAAATTTTCATATCTACTGTTCAAAGTTCATTGTGTGACATAGTGGTTTGGATGGCAACAGGGAATAGCTACAAAGAGAAATAATGTTGAAATCAGCAGATCTGGGTTTGAGGACTAGCTATATCATTTACTATCTTTCTGATATGAGCAAATTACATAATCTCTCTGAGTTTCCATCTTGTTATCTCAGTGCCCAATAGCAGCCCCAGAATTTATAAATAAGAAGAGACCAGGGATCAAAATTTGTTTGGAAGAAGGAACTGCAGAGCTTATCTTGAGACTGCACTGACAGAGCAAACATACTTGTTTTTACTTAGGTTATATGTTTGTTTAGGACAAAGTCTTGGAGATTATGGGAGTGCCTAATCTCCAAAATCAGTTCTAAGCACAGCCACTGTTAGGACCTAGCCTGGGATGCAGAACTCTGGTTAATTCACAAATAGTGGTGTGTTCAGGATCACATGAGATTTGCATGGGAAAGGGCTTGCATATATGCATTCTGTTATTAATTTTCTTTGGAAATCATAGTCTAGAAGGGCAACTCAGTTGAGAGCTTGAGGGCAGGTTCTCTTCCTAAACCTAAACACTAATTTTTTTAAGAATTAGATGTGTGGAACCCAGAGGCTCAGTTTCTTCTCAAATGGGTGGTTGTTCTGTGACTCCCAGAGACAGGCTCTGAGCAGAGCTTTTCTGATTCCTGCTAACTTCTCTTAGAGGGGGAGAGATTTGTGAGGAATTTCACAAAAGGCAATTCATTAATTAATCAAGTCACTCAGGAAGTCATTTTTACAGATATGCTCTCTCATTTTTTGTTAAATCCTCATTCTGTATCACTCTACTACGTCTCCTCTGCATCTGTAGGAGAGGTTTAATTAGTCATTACATGGTATAGCAGATTGCGAATGTATAAGCTATGACTCAGATGTGCAGAAGTACAGCTATTTTTCTGTAGCTGAGCCCAGAGCACTCGTTATGATGAAGGCAGAAGATGCTTAATCTTGGCCCCTTCCTCTTAGGTATCATAGAATGTGGAGCAATTTAGAACAAACATCACATGTCAGGTTGGATCACTAAGCTCTTCAAGGGCAGCCTTAGGTCTGTATCTTCAGCACCTAGGAGATTATCTGATAAAAGGAAGATTTTTCAATAAATGTTTATTAATAACATAGAAGTATTCTTCAAATTTAAGTTTTGAGATAGTCAGTGTGGCACACTAATTCACTAGTGGAAGAATTAGCTGGAGACATGGGGCAGGTTCTTTGGCCTGAATTTTAAATGTTAGTGTCCCTCAGGACTGGGTTTCTAGGCGCTCTTCCATTCTCTTTCTAATACTTTTTTTCTAAGTGATCTTTTCCATACTTCTGCTTCCCATTACCTTTCATATGTCACCAATGCCAAAATGAGTGTCTCTAGGCCAAATCTTCCTTTTGACTTGTAGAATCTAATAAGTTAAATATCAGAAACCTCAGTTAAGTAGATTCAGGAGTCCAGAAGGGGGAGCTCTCATAGCCTGTGACTTAAGAGGAAACCAATAGGAAGAGGAAATACTCCTTTTCTGACAAAGATTCAGCCAATGAAAAGCCATGAACTCTTTGTTTCCTACAGCCCTCCCAACTTTTCCCCCTCTATAAAAGCATTCTCCTCCCCTCGCTGGATGGGAACTTTCACATGGCTTGCCATGGTTGCAGACCCTGAATTGTGCTATACTCTGCTGCTCCTGAATACATCCATGTTTGCTGGAGAAATACATGGTAGTCTATTTGTTTCAGGCCAACATTTTGGTGGTGTATTCTGGGACTAGAGAATATGCCCCAAAGGCTCAGGGTCTGTGAGCATACAGGTGCAGTACCCACAACGGAAGCTATTGCTGCTTACTGCTTTTCTTTCTGATGTTGGAGTTTGAAGGTATGTCTTTTTCCTGGATCTGAGCTCATGCTCTCTTTGTATTTGAAAATTTCCAGGTTGAACTTGTGATCTATTTTAAGGTTTTGTCTTTCTTGTTAAGGCCTTATTCTCTATGCAAGTACTTGTTTGGCATTTAGGTCTGATTTTTAATTGGACTGTTTCAACTGAAGCTAATTAAAAATCCCTTTGATCCATTCCTTTGGAAGCGGGGGCTGCTTCACTCAAACTGCTGGTTTTTCAGCCTTTGGCCTATATCTTTCGAGTAAGCTATTCTCTGGAAACTGGCTGAAAAAGGCTTTGGCCTGACTTTTCCGGAACTAAGCTATTTCCTTGGAGTTGACTAGTATTTAGACTTGCAAGCTGTTTTAATTGAGTTCTTTGAACTGTAAAGTGTTTAAGCTTTTTGAAAATTGTCGTTTTACTTGGAGAAAAAACTGTGAGAAATAGAATCTCAGTTATCTAAATATTTTGAGGGCCATCCCTGTAGGGACTCCAGCCAATTTTATGCTTCAATCCTTTAAACTGCAATCCTTCCTCAAGCACATTTATAACTAACTGACTACTAAGGCCAATGTGGGGAACTTTCAAAATACCCAAAATTAATTTTCTAAAAATTGAATTGAATCACAATAGCTCATCAGTTTTTGGAACTGAGTGGTATGCCTATTTCAGTTGGTATCTTAAGGCTTCCAAATGTTATCAGAAGCCTAAAATTACTTTTCAGCAAAATAAGATCTTAAGACTAATGGAGGTAAACACACAAATAAAGATAAAGTTGATCCTGAAGCCTCAAACTTTTTTCTTAGCGTCTTAGTTTCAGACTCCACCTTTCGCTTCATCCTTCTCCTTTACTTTCTGCCACCTATGCCTCTTACATACAGGCATACCTCAGAGATGTGATAGGTTCAGTTCCAGACTGCCACAGTAATCAAATATTGCAGTAAAACAAGTCACACAAATTTTTTGGTTTCCCAGTGCATTTAAATGTAATGCTTACACTATACTGTTGTCTGTTAAATGTACAGTGGCATTATGTAAAAAAACAAAAAATAAAACCCCCCAAAAACCCTTATAACATATCATACATACCTTAATTTAATTATACCTTATTGCTAAAAACTGCTAACCATTATCTGAGTCTTAATTGAGTCATAATCTTTACAATAATGATATCAAAGTTCACTGATCACAGACACTATAACAAATACAATAATAATGAAAACATTTGAATTATTGTGAGATTTACCAAAACGTGATGCAGAGACATGAAGTGAGCAAATTCTGTTGGAAAAGTGCTGATAGACTTGCTTGAGGCAGGGTTGCCACAGACCTTCAATTTGTAAAAAACACATTATCTATAAAATGCAATAAAGTGAAGTGCAAAAAAATGAGAGTGTACCTGTACCCTCAATTCCTCCTTGCTAATCTTCTTGCCTAACTAATGTTTTCTCTGAAACTCTACCCACTCCCTTTTCCTCTGAATTTATCAGAACCTATTCCTTTAAAATTAAGCCTTCTGAGATCCAGAGTCTAAATCCTTAATTTCCTTTACTCCCTGGACTAAGGCTGAACTACAAGCCATTGTCAAGTTTTTCCCAAAGTACCTGGAGATTCTCACAGATTTGTGAAGAATTTAATATAATCATTCAGACTTCTCAGCTTGGTTTCTCTGACTTTTATCAACTGGTTCATATGCTTGTTGGTGAAGGCCAGGTCCAGCATTGGATGACAACTGGGGAATGGGAAAATCCTGAAAGATCTTTAGAATTACAACCAAGAGAACAGCCTGCTAACTTATTACATGATCAAGCTTGGGTAGTTGCTAGGTGACTTCATCTAGCAACTCCTAAGGCCTTTCCAAAGTCTGTTGATTGAAACAAAAAATTCTGATTAATCTGTTTATAACTCTTACAATTGACTTCAGATTATTTTTAAAGAAAATTCTGGTCTTCTTTAATGTGTTGATTTTACCTGGGTAGTTTATAACTCTGGGGTTATTAATGGGCTGAACTGGGATCTGTCCCTTCTAGAAAGAAGGATTATGATGAAATGGGAAACTGTGCCTAGTCCAGATTTAGTTAATCTTGCAAACCAGCTCTAGATGAGTCCCCTGGAAGAAAGACTGCCAAAATTCTTAATCTTCAATCCCAGCAAATGAAGACTCCTAGATGAAATAAAAATGTGCCTAGTTTCAGTTATTAGTGAAAAGAGCCAGAACATTGGAAAAGAGATGTAACATGTTTAAGCTCTTTAGGTGCCTTCAGCCTCCTAACCAGCCTTTCTGATATCCTCTCATTTGTTAATCACACAGTTATGAGGAGCTACCGGGGCTATTCCTGATCCTCCCTCTGAATCAGCTTGGAGAAGCATTGCTCCAGATTGGGGATGCCAGTCTTACCTGACACCAGAGCCACACTCTCTGTGCTCAATCCCACTAGTTATGCAAGTAACCTACCATGTGAATTAAGTGATCTTTTGACATTTCTTATTTGTTCCACCTCTTATGGTACTAGCTGATTTTGCAAACTCTGGTCATTTGTGTCTGTTGTATCAGCGGCCACCTTCCTTATGCTAAAAATCTCCAACTGATACCGGCAAAATTCACCGTATACCTTACATCATGATTCAAAGAGATACCTCCAAACCACGTCTCAGAATTAATCAATACCCTATAAACACAGAACACCTCCTGACTCCTCATGATGGGCTACAAGAAGTTCCTGTGGGCAACACTGATTTCTCATGGTTCTTATTTAAAATACGACACTGGCAAGTAATGTACTGGGTATGCTATTACTGTTCCTTTTCATCTTTTTGAGGCAGCATCTTTACCTGTGGGTACTTAAGCCCAACAGGCTTGTACTTTAGCCAGTATTTATATGGATAGTAGATATGCTTTTGGAATGGCTCATGATTTTGTCTTGTTATGGAAGCAAAATGGTTTCCTTTATTTCCAGAAGAAATAAAAATAGAAGTGGAATTATTCGATGCAGTACTTTTAATGGCCTCATTAGCTACTATAAATGTGATTCTGGAAGCTAAGAGAAATTATCTGGCTGATATTCCGACAAGGAATCCTGCCCTTAGGGACTACCAGCAGCCAAACCTTTGTCATGGTCCAAAGAGAGATTCTCCAAATTATAAAATAAGAAACTGGCTAGAGGAGCCCAAGAGTTATCCATAGAAATGGGAAGCACAAGATTGGAAATTCAACAATTGTTGTTTTGAAAAAAGAGAAAGCTTTGGTTTAGCCCAAATAACCCAGTCCTCCTAGAGAGTCTAAAATTGATACTCCTTATTACTGTATATGCATTAAACCATTGATCTACTGACAAAATGACAGCATCTATGAATCAGTAGTGGTAGGGAAACATTAAAAAGGCTGGAAGAAGTGTCAGCTTCACTTGCCCTTCTTGTCCAAGGTACAACCCAGGGAAGCCTATTCATACTGTTTCTAGATGTTTAAAACTACCTAATAGACCACTGGAGCTCAGGCAAATGGATTTCACACAACTTCCTCCATTTAATGAATGCAAATGTTTTAGTCACTGTATGTATATTTTCACGCTGGACTGAAGCCTTCTCTTGCAGACAGGATACTGCCTCTTCTGTGGCTGAAGTCTTTTTTTGGAAAAGATTATTCCTACCTGGGATAATTTCAGAATTCATACTGGTCAAGAAACCCATTTTACTGGCCAGGTACTTTAACAAGTGCATCACATTTGGACAGTTGTACAATGCTTTCAGTGCTCTTACCACCCTCAGTTCTCTGGGTTAGTCTAACACACTAACAGCTTTATTGAGACTCATTTGACAAAATTTGCAGAGGCCCTCCAAATACCATGGCCAAAAGCATTGCCATTAGTCCTTCTAAATCTCAGATCCACCCCTTCTGGAGCTTATAAACTCTTCTCCTTTGAGTTGGTCATAGGACACCTAATGTACTTGGGTCCTGCTCCTTTTAACTGACAACTGATATTAGGAGAAACACTACAATATTGCAAAGGCCTAATTACTCCTATTAAAAATAACCATGTTTTGGTAGAGCAGTCTTTTCACAGTACAGTCTCTGGGGATGAAGTACTTAAGCTTCCTTGAAACTTGGAGATTTTGTACATTGGGAAAGACACCTCTAGAAGAACCCTCTTCAGCATTGCTGGAGAGGCCTCTATCAGGTACTGCTAACAAACTCTTGTGTGGCCAGACCTTAAGGAATAGACTTTCATATTCCTGTGACACATGTAAAGAAAGCAGTGAACCCTGACTGGACCTGTATTATCATCTGAGGACCTGAAAGGGAGGATTTCCTGGAGTTGAAGCAGATGACATTTGATGAGATAGCTTTCCCAAGATATCTGGACCAAGTCTATTGGAAGTTTGTCACCAAACCTTTGATGATGTCATAAAGCTTTACATGATTTTAAGTATTTATGATCTTGATAGCATACGGACTTAGATTTTTTAAAAAAAAGGGCCTGAGAGTTCTCCCTCCTACTTGTTACTCAAATGTGAACTCAGTAGATTTCCAATCTGTGCACTTACCTTCCAAAATGAGATACTATACCCAGCAAAGTTTCTTCCTGGCATTGAGGGACAAAAAGCCATTGAAGCCAGAAAACCTGACCTCTTGATGAGTGATGCTTTTAGAGAAAGAGCTTGATCAAAAGGAGGAGAGCACAACCCCCCCCCCCAAACAAACAAACAAAAACCAAAAAATGGAAACCACAATTGAAATGAGACCAGAAAGAGAGGAGTTCTCATACCCTATGACCAAGCAGGGCTCAACAGAAAGAAAGACTCCTTTTCTGACAAGGACTCAACCAATGAAGAACCATGAGCTCTTTGTTTACTATAACCCTCCTGGCTTCCTTTTATTCTCTACAAGCATGTGCTTCTCTTGCTGTGTGGGAACTTTCATGTGACTCATGATTGTAGATTCTGAATTGCATTTCTTTGCTGATCCCAAATATACTTAATGTTTGCTGGAGAAATATCTAGTAGTCTATTAGTTTTATGTCAACAAATCATACATTTACTGCCTAAAGTTCTTTTCCCTAAATGAGACAGTAATCTCAAATTCCCTATGTTTAAAACTGAGTTCATGATATTAACATCTGAATCTGCTTCTTCATTATTTCCCAGGTTAGTAAAAGCACAGCACCTCAGTTCATTTGCACATCTATTCATTCATCAAATATCTATTGTGTACCTTCATTGTGTCAGACACTGATGGACATTGGAAATGCAAGGATGAATAGGAAGATCATAGTTGCTACCCTCACTGATTTTTCAGATCTTTTCCTTATCGTTTGCCCCTCACATCTAATCTGTTACCAAGTCCTTCCGTTCTACTAAAAACATATTTTGACTCAACCCGTCTTTCTCCATCTTTATCACCCAACTCCAAGTTACCATTATCTGTCAACTGAACTTCCATAGCATCACCATAAAGGGATTTTTGTTACACCATTCTTAACCCCTCTTCTGTTTATTTTCCCCACTGCAATTGTGGTAAAGCTGTATTCTTAATTTTGTTTTTAAAATTCAAGTATAATTGATTTACCACATTATATTAGTTTCAGGTATACTGCATAATGATTCAATATTTTTATAGATTATACTCTATTTACAGTTAACAAAATATTGGCTATATTCCATGTGCTGTACATTACATCCTTGTATCTTATTTATTTTATACCTAACAGTTTGTATCTCAATTATTTTCCTGTATCTTGCCCCTCCACTCCCTCCTCACTGGTAATCTCTAGTTTGTTCTGAGAGTCTGTTTATGTTTTGTTATATTCATTCATTTTATTTTTTAGATTCTACGTATAAATAAAAACATACAGTATTTTCATTCTGTCTGACTTACTTTACTAAGCATAATTCCATCCAGATCCATCCATGTTGTGGCAAATCTTTTTATGGCTGAGTAATACTACATTGCATACATATACCACATTTTCTTTATCCACTTATCTATTGATGGACGCTTAGGTTGCTTCCATTTCTTGAGCATGTGCTCAGGGAGTCCTAACAAGGTGATCAGAGCCCCAGGCAAAAAATGTGGTCAAAAATGGCAAATAAGACATCCAGAAGTTTACACATGCCCCAGTGCAAGTCAAAAAAGGAGGCATTCTGATGGACTGAAAGAGTCCTGGGCACAGAGTCAAGTTTGAAGGGCACAGAAGGTGATAGACATCACAATGGGAGGTCACAGCAGAGATTACAGAATTATCAGATTCTAGCACTAGTCCTAAGGAAATAGGTAATTTTGTTATATCAGGAGGAAACAAGGGATCAGAAGCCAATACCCAAAGACCAGGCAGAATGAGGCTGTATAGTTGAGGCCAACACAGGTATAGAATATGAGAATCCTTTTCTTTACTGCTGGAATGCTGTGTAGTATATTATTTGTACCCAGATACCATCTCAGGGAAGAGAAGAGGGGAGAGAAATTGCAACAGGGAAGCATAGCCTTGAACTTTGAGCTGACTGAGTTTACATCCTGAATTAACTAGCACATCAAACCAAAAGTTTAGAGCCTGCCTTTTATAATATGATGATTAAGATATTGGTTCTAAGCCAGCTTGACTGGGCTCAAGTCCCAGATCTGCCCCTTACTAGTGATGTAACTTTGCATAAGACTATTTATTTCTCTGTTTCTCAGTTTTCTCACTTGTTGTGAGGATTAAATATATTCATGTTACAAAATGCCAGAATGCCACATAGTAAGTGTCTTAGTAAGCACTTAGTGTCAGGTTGCCTTAAAGACATACAGGAAGATTGTTTGTAGGGAAAAGTCGGTATAGATTTTCTGAACCATGGTTTGATTATTTCTGTAAACTTTGGCTAGGCTAGTTCCCGTTCTGCCACAGGCTAAGCACTCTTTCCAGAGGCCACTGCTCTTCCTGTGAAAAATGAATGTGACACAGGTAACTGAATGCAACTGGCTAAATTTCTAGTTAATCTTCGCTTACTGATTTATGCCTCTGTGACACAACAAACTCTAGACACTGAATTAGAAATCCAAGAACCATAGAATTTCCTCTTAAATTTTTCCATTAACTCCCCTTAGAAGATAAATATTAATCATGTGTTTGATGATATACTTTTATTCCTCTCATGACCATAATATTCAGTGCTGTTGTTTCTTGTCCTAAACTTATTGTCTTCAGGCTTGATTAAAAGACATAGAGGGAGATTGTCCTGTTTCAAACGAACATTGTGGAGAGGCCACTAGTTTGTCAGGCATTGTGCTAAACTCTAATGTGTGCTCTGGGTATCTTAAAATGAAAAGGAAATGGTCCTTGCCTAAGAAGCTCACCTGCTAAAATACAGTTCAGTGCAGCATTGTTAAGTTTTATAATATGTTGCCCTGATAACTACCATTGGGTGAAATGTGTGTGTGTGACTTGGTGAAAGTGGATCGCTCTTTCTCTCTCTTTTATCTTAATATATGTAGTCATCTATGAATGTTTTCTCCATTTACCCCTATTTTTTTGTTTTAGAATCACATTTTCCAAAGGTTCCCGAAAGCTTGTAAAATTGTCTAATGTTCCTAAATTTTTCTAAGATTTGATTGATAGAAATGCCCATAAAGAAGCTCCATTCTTATCCACTAAGTTAGAGATCCTACTCTCATCTCTTTTCTGTTTCATTTCCCACCATTTATCCCAAATCCTGAGAACCTGCAAAGTGCTGATGGCCAAGATTTTGAAGAAATCTTGGAATAGTCTTTAACATAACAGAAACTTAAGGCTCTATGATATCCGTTAATAAAATGCCCTGCATATTTTCTTTTTCCTTAATTGACTCCTGCTTCATTTAAGGAGGTGGATTAGGAACATAACTTCCAAAACCTTCACTATGTGGAGTTGAACATGTGGCTAGTCCTGATGTTGTCTCTGGGAGACCTGGGGCCAATTCTTTGAGATCTGAGGTCTCAAAGATTTCATTTCATTTGTACCCTTGCTTGAGCACCCCTCTGCTGTTGCTGAGGGCTTGTGATGATCTGTGAAGTAGATTCATATTGACTAGTGTCCAGGAGGACCTTCTGCTGTCGCTGCCATTAGGCTTTATCCAAGTTCTTGCAGGGCCATAGCTACATTGGATCATACTGTTCTGTTTTTTTTTGTTTTTTTTTTTTTTTTCAGACTCTTATAAAACTTCTGCTGATTACAAAGAAGGCAACCTACAACCTCTGTCTGCTATCTCAGGTTGGTCGTTCTGAATCACCAGAGGGTGATTCTCACCTACCTACCTTCCAAATAGCTGGTCAGATATTCATTGAGACCTTTTTTTTTCTGGTAGAAGCATCTACTTCCATGACTGAGCAAAAATAAGCTACTTCATTCAGTTTTTCAGCATTCTGAATCAATCTTTTTTTTTTTTTTTAAATAATGGTTAAACAAGCAAAAAGTGTTTTTTTCCTCTCAATTTTTTTTTTCTCATGGCACTTACATAGAGGTTTTTAGGGTAATTACCACAAGGAAAAATGATTCAAAAATTAATTTTGGTGACTATGAGGGCCCAAATGAGAAAAGAAAAAAAAAACTACTGCATTTTTCTTTTGGCAGGGAGCAGAGAGTTCTATTAGATAGTGTTTTTTCATTTGTTTTAGAGCGAGGTAAGTAGGTTTATTTATTTTATTATTTTTTAAATGGAGGTACTTGGGATTGAACCCAGGACCTTGTGCATGCTAAGCATGTATTCTACCACTTGAGCTATACTCAACCCCCACTTATGGGGACAGGGTCAAACTAAATTTAAATGTAAGATGGCTAGAGTTTTGCCCATCAATTTAACTGGGAATGTAGGAGCTGTGGAGTAAATTTAGATTTCTCTGTTCACAGCTTTGTATTTCAGTTACGTATTGTATAATGTAACACTGTACATCTGTAAAATGAAAGAGACTAGAAGATCTCTGAAGATTCAGGTTTAAGATGCTATCATTCCATGATTCTTTAACCTTTGAAGGAATTAGAGAAATAAAACTGTGATGCAGATTGCATTTTTATCACTAGACGTGTTGACTGTCAGACCCTGAAGCAATTTTTATATCTGATACCTTCCTTTTGGCCCTGAGTGTATTGCTATCTAATTGGCCTTGGACTCATGGGTTATACTCTATTGACAAAATTGTATATCATTGGAGACTTTACAGCTCATCCTGACAGCACACTGCAGTGCCTCATAGATCTTAAAGTAAAGAAGTTTCTCTTATGGCCAAGGTTAAGTGCCTTTGAATGTATTGCCATTACCTATATTTTTCAGAAGTTCCAAAGCCCTTTTGAAAAAGCATAAAAAAATCCTTTTTTCTTTTGTTATTCTTGTACATGCTGTATTAAGATACACAATTCACTTCAAAGCATTAAAATATATTGTTGAGCTTCTGAATCTTAACATTTTATACTAATTTACTAAGTGACTAGAAGTTATGTTTACCTTCTGTTTTGCTTTTCAAAAATCTACCTTTATTCTTTGAACTCCTATGTACCTGACTAAATGTGGAGTCAACTGTCAGTTCTGAAACAAGGCAGCTTTTAGGAATGGATAGATTAATAAAGATGACGATAAGAACTCATTGGCACTTACGATTGAAGGCCTGTGGGGTTCTTCTCTTGGCTCATATGAGTCTGTTTTACTCTGGTAAGAATTGTAAATAATGATTTTACCTGTAAATTTAAGGAAAATGTACTTTTGATGGGCTTGTTATGTGACACCTTGAAAAGCTGTAAACATGCACTGAGCTATGACAGCCAGCTTTCACTATGAAATAACTAGTTCCACAGCATTGCCCATTACTTCTTTCCCTTTTCTTGCTGGACTATAGGGTTGCTCCTCATAGCATTTTCTCCTTATTTTTCTGGTATAATGAGTAACATATGGCACATATCAGCTTCCCTGAGGTTTCAGTGTTTCAGTGCAGCTGAAGTGACTTGCCAGATTTTCTTATTTTTCTATCGTTCTTATAGTGATTTTTGCATTCTCCTTCCTGTTTCACAAGTAGAAAAAAAAAAAGATGCACCAATGGTTACCAACATTAGTGCTCATTGATCAGGTTGTGGGTTCATAACCCCTTAGGTGAGCAGTTTTTACTTCCCTCTTTCCTGATTCAGTGCAGGCAAGGGAATTTGAGCAAGAGCCAGGACATGTGGCAGCCCTTAAGTTTCTTCCAAATTTTATGAGCTCAGAATCTAATGTGGAGTCCACCCTTCTATCGCTGGTCTTGACATCATAGAATTTACACTACCACTCTGCCCTTGAAACTTGGAAATTGCCTATTATCCAGGTCACTGGAGGAGTTTGCTGATTGGTTCTGAAGCTGCTATTTGGTAACAGTTCAAAGTGTAATACAGAGACCTCGTCTCCCAAATTCTGTCTTGTGTACTCTCTTCTATACAACAGGGTGTAATTTTGCTTGTGGTGTGTGTAAGCGCCTCTTCCCAGCATGCCCTCATCTAAACATGCCTTTCCTGTGCCAGATACTATTATGCTTTATCAATGTAATATTTTCAAGCCTTTAGTTATGTAGCTGTGCCAGGTATGCCTAATTTTTCTGTTCATCTAAAAAATAGCGTATGTTATTATAAATAGAATGTGCATTTGGAGATGGAAATACACTGTTCATTAGGTATACCAGTACAAACCATTGGCCTCTGGCCATTCTTCTCTAATGGTGTAATTTCCATACCCCAAGGGATATGGTTATGTATCCTCTCTTTATTTTGAAGGCTGTAATTGTAAACACATGTCTTTGACTGGATACCTTATATCAATAGCTTTCATCCGCTCTGCCAGAAGACGTGAACAGTGCAATGCAACATCAAAGGAAACTCAATGAAACATTGTTCTATTATTTGAGATATATTTGGGCTGGGCTTATACTAGCTTATGGCTAGATTTGAAAATCAAACCTTGGGCTAAGGCTGAGAAGTTTAAGGGGAGTAACCTTAGTACCAAACAGATGAGATAAAAATGATGGAGTAAAAAGAGTTCATTGTAGTCATCTGCATGGCAAAACCACCAAATCTAACATACATAAACCAGAGTCTATTATCAGTCACATGCATTTACTTTATTTCCTTTATAATTTTCCAGATCTGTCTGAACTAATTTGTGAATTTTCAGTGGAAAAGTTCCTCTAATTTCTCTCTTTACTTTCATTTAGAAGGCATCCTTTGTGAATCTATGGCCTGGTTATATTCAGTAAAAGCTAGTTACAAGTAAACAAACACCAAATTCTCTAGTGATCACTTGGCTTGGAGCACAAGTTTTAAAAGTTGATTGATGATTGGTCACTCTTAGATATTTTTAGTCTTTCTTCATGTACAAATGTTCTGCTAAATAAAACCCTATTTTTTTCTCAAGAGAAAAAAAACCTATTAACAGTGAGTAGTAAAAACTGAAGTAAAAGTTTTATGTTTATGTAGAAGTCATTGATTCTGTACTCTTTTTTTGGTATTAAATATCTTCTATTAATGAGGCTGTGCCAAAACAGTTCAAAATTTTGAGAATTTTTTCTCCGAGTTTTATAGGTCTCTTCATAAAAAAAAAAAAACCCCAAAGATTGTCTATTTGTGGAGTTGTACTTATTTTTCTGGAACGTTTTTGTAGAATTCCAGCAGATCTGCTATACCCTTCGGGAGTTCTATCTCTACTATTAGTGCTCCATGTTCTAGGGAGGTGCTGTGGGAACCTTTCTAAAAGTAATATAGAACTTAGAGTTTAAGGGCATAAGGACAATCGTGGAGAAAGGTGGATGTGATGCCTTCATGATTGGTACCAGAACAGCAGATGTCATGAGCCTTTGTTCAGAGGACACATTTGTGCCTCCTGGTCATACTACGTTATGCAAAAGAGGCTGAGTCCTTATTCCCTACTTTCCATCCTATTACTAGTATATTTTATTCAAGAAAGATCTCTTTTAATCAAGAGAAAGTCTTTTTTTTTTTTTTTTAACATGGAAAATGACTTTAGAATGATGGTCATTCACCAACTAAAATACTATATTTTCCTAAGTGTTTAATAATGTGTTTTTTACTAATATAAAGTTAGGCTGAGTGACAAAAAGCTTCTGTAAGGATTTAATCACATTGTGGCTAAAAAAGAGGATCACACATAATTTAGTTATAATAGGGAATCAATATTTTAAAAATCTAGTTGTTTCTTAAAGAAATTTATGAGGATTCACAGTATGATGACATCTGTGGTTTTAATACATCCAGTGAAACTTCAAGTCCTTGCAGCAATGTTTCCTTACATTTTTCATGTTATGGCACCCACATAAAATGACAGATCTCTGTGCCACATTAGAGCAAAGTGCTGTGATCAAAGACTGGGGTGGATTGTTGCCTACTTGCCCTAACAATTGAAAGACTGATGTGTGTGTCCTTAGATTGTACATTTCTTTCTATCCTTTCTTATTTTGTTTCCTTATTGTAATTTATTTCAGATCAGTAGGAAAAAGAAGATGTTTTTAATTTGTAGATTTCCCATTGATTTAAGGGGATATCACTTTAGGCAAATTATTCTCAATTTCAAACCTCATGTTCCAATTAATAGATGTTCTGTTGGTTTAAAAGGTAGGGCTTATTTCTTTAAAATCAAATCTAACCATGCTCTGGTTAGCCCACAATGCCTAGCAGAATACCGTCAGCCTGATTAGTAGTCACACCATAGAAACTGATGTTGAAAATAGCACATATAAACCAAAAATTGGAAAAGAAAATAATGTGCTGAAAGTTTGCAATGAATTTCTGCTTCATTTGCTCCAGTTTTAATAGATTCTGTATATTTTGCTATTTTGAAAAATAAAGTTTATTTTCAGTTAAGTTTCAAAGCTTGGTGACCTTGAACCTTGAATTTTATTATATTAATTTCAGTGTGTTGGTTCTTACAGATATTTGAACTATCCCCTTTTCATTTCTCATTTTTCTTTTTTGAAATTTCTTTACTTTCTTTACTCCTTCACTCCCTCCTGACCTCTAGTTCTTTCTCCCTTTCATTTTTCTGTCTTTTCCACAAAAAATAGTTTCTGAATTTTTAAGTCAGTCCCTAAAGACAAGAGCAAAAGCCTAGCATTTGAGATGTGTGTGCAGGAGAATTTTTAGAAATATGGCAGTTTTTATGTTTCTTTTCATTTTTTTCTTTTTATTTCAGAAAGTTAAAAGTATTGAATTCATTAAGGATGACTTTCATTTGGTTAACTTCTGTTGTAATAAAAAAATTCATAAAGATGGAAAACCATTCAGAAAGGGAGTTTTATTTAGATTATGAATCAGGTTAACGTTTTCAGTGTATGTTTTAATTGGAAAGGGTAACCCTTGAACACAGTTTGTATTCATTTGGTTTCTGTTCTTCAAACATTTTACATTTAGCAGCCTCTAGAAGTTATTATTCATTTATTTGATTTATAAAATGCACTCATCATCACCCTGGCCCCTGTGTGTATTTACAACAGTGATGCATGAATTTAATGAATACAATGTTGCTTGATTCTCCCCCAGCAAGTAGATTCCTCACCTCCCTCCTGTAGCCACCATGAAACAGGAGAGTAGCCAATTGGAACAGATGGACCATGCAAATGGGTTTTAAAGGAGAAATTTAAATTGTTGTTGTACCTAGAGAGGAAAGGAGTCTATACGAAGTATCTTTCTCTTGCTATTCAGGTGGATGGAACCTTCAACAAGCATGTGCTACTTTACCTACACAAGTAAGGTTATCCCTCCTCATCCCGAAAAAGAGCCAGGACAGCAAAAATAAATTTTAGAATATTTCATTTACATATTAGGCAGCCAAGAAACACTGCAGTGCAAGTGACATGAACCAACACAGCCAATATCTTTCAAATGTTGCTTTAAAAACATTTTTTTTTTTTCAGATTTCAAGTTATAGGGAGTGAGGGCTAATAGAATAATTAAATGCACACAACTGGATTCATCTTGCTTTGATTTAAATCCCGATCTTTCTGAAGTTTTTTTCATCTGTAAAAGGATAAAATAGTACCTAATTTACTGGATTGTTGTGTAGATTTAATGATATGGTACATACAAAGTGTCTCTAACAGGAATGGCACATAGGAGGAGCTCAATAAATGTTAGTAGTAGTTTTTCGTGGAAATTATAATTAGAGAGTTACCTGCCTTGGAGGAGGCCTAAGTGACGAGTTTTCCTACTCTATAACACACATTAAAATATAAGTAATATGCTTCCATCATTGAAATATTTTCCCTGACTGATGAATATTGATGAAAAGTTTCTGGACAAACTCATGGTATTACCAACATAAGATGAACTGATTGCCATGAAAATTTTAACCGTGTTGACAGTGGTGTTGATAAAACCTGAAAATAAGATCTCTGGACCACACAGTATGGGGGAGTAATGCTGATTATCCTCATAAGCTATTTGCATCTCTCCATCTACCCAATAAGAGATGAAATACATTTTATATATAAGCAAAAGTATTCCATTAATCGTTCACAGTAGGGATGAGTTTCATAAATTGACAGTTTGGGGGCCACGGGGAATAGAGTAGCACGTGAGAAACCTTAGAGGGTATTTACTCTGTCTTGTGAAACATTTATTTATTCTGAGACAGAAGCTACTGGGTGAGCACGTAGGATATATAGTCTCTTTTATTCCCAATATTTTCCCTTTTATTCCTTTTTGTGTTTGTAGGGATACACATGTGATAGAGAAAGGCCCTCTCCACTCTAGAAAAATTCATAGACACTGAGCAAGTCCTCAGACCCAGTCTGTAGTTTGTGGTTTAAATGGTAGTGTCTGTGGGAAGATTGGCTTGAGGGGTGGAGGGAGGGGAGGAGAACAGGGTTCACCACAGCATTTATGCCCTTGTTACTTATCTTTTGATTTGATTAGAACCCAGGTGTAAGATTCTATTTCAGCATTACATGTGAAGAAATGAAAAATTAATTGAATAATTGTGTCTTTATTTAACTCCAAAATATTTATTTAAAAAGAGAGAATAATTAATGTTTGGTTATTCACTGTATAAACAGTTATAAATAATTATATGAGTACTAAATAAATTTCCCCTTTTTCTCACATATTTTTATTTATTTAGCATTTACTTCCTTTTTTTCCTTGTTTGCATTTCAAATGTAAAGTATACTCATAACAGCAACATCTCTCATTCAAATTCTATGTTTTTTTAAAATTGGTATATAAAGGTAACTTGTCCCTACTTTCCCCATACAAAGTTGAGATTAATTGATTAGACAGATTCTGTCAGACATTTTCTTTATGAAGGCAGACCCTTGCTTCCCTTAGATGGACAGCTTTGGGATTTGGGACTGGCTTCGTGTGAAGGTTGGTTCCTTAGATCCACCTGGGAAATTGGATTCTTCTATGAGGTGTAGGTCATTTCATGGCAATTCTATAATGGGATTTGGGAACCAAAGTGTCTTCTAGTAATAAAAGGCTCCTTGGCCCAGGTCATAGTCTTTGAAGATTTTTTTTTATTAAGGCGTGGCTCATGAGCAGCCAGAATTCATATATTCCATAGCCCTTAGGCAACTACTACCTCCTAATGAAAACCACGTGTCCTTATCTGTTGCTGTATTATATAGTGAACCTCAATTCCTGAGTGTGGTGGATAGGTTTTTGTTTTCAGTGTCATCATTTGGGAAAATAAGACTAAAATTCATTGGTGATTATTATTTTCTTCTGCTCGATAATCTTCAGAATATGGTTGGTCCAATCTTTTGATTTCTATTATCCCCATCTGCATGGACTGTAGGGCTCACTACTTATGTAAAGAACACTGTGTAATTGAGCCTACAGAAAACACACCAGTGGGGAGGATTTTCATTAAGATGGAAATGTCTGTAATATGTAGCCATGGGAATATGCATAACTTCTCTTAAGGGGCGTCTCTGGTGCCTGCCTGGTGCTAATTTTCAGAAGGAAAAGCTTTGAATTGCATGTGAAAGAAATTGTGGAATATTTCCCTTCTGAAATTTAAAGTTTTGTGACACTCCCAAATCCAATAGAAGACAAGAGAAAAGATTGTATGAATTCATGAAACCAAGTATGTTTGACTTTATTCCATGTTTAACAACATGAATATGAAGTAAAAGAAAACATCTTCCTGCCACCAAAAATGCACTTATTTAACAAGCACTAGTTGGGAGAGGATGTGACTCTTCTAAAGGATTCTAGTCCAGACACTTATTGTAATATGGGATAATAACATGTCTTCTAGATTCTAATTCTTTGGGGTGCAGTTGAGTTGTGGTTTTTACTTTAAATGTTCAGTGGAATGCTGAGATGAATCCTATCCTGTTTCTGTCAGCAAGAGGTTTCCCACCATGTGTACTGGAACTAGGCCTATTATCTCTGTTAATTCTTTTGCCTTTACAGCAGCACAATACTAATTCTGACAGGTTGGTCAGTGTCATATTTGTTCCCAGCTAATTTCATTTTTAGATTCTGAGGCAGTAGAGGAATGAGGAATGGTGTGATGATATAGCTGCCTTTCATTTAATTTTTATTGTTGTTCAGATATTTACACCTATTAGCATGAGTGTAACCAGATATTTTATTCTCTTCTGTTCTTTGTGATTTGTAGGAGAATACATACTTATGGAAATTATGATATAATCTTTATTTTTTTAGTTGTGGAAACAATTTTTGAAGTGAAGTTTACATGGAAGCTTAACCTATAACAAAAGATGAAAGTGAAGATAGATGGGGGTCCAGTGTCTCTACTTGATCTCCTTCTTGCATGAGTCCTAAGAAAAAATTTTCCCTTAGTATTTGGCAATATTTTAAAGTGTTAGAGGGAAATGAAATTGCTGAGATCAATGTTAATCTTTTCTACAGCCATTGATGTAGTCAGTCATTCAACAATTATGTGTAGAAAGTCCACTGTCTGCGAGATTGTGTTATCATGCTGCCACTGCTACTAACCGTAATAACTAGCATTCAGTGATAGTTTATTGCATGTATCAGGGGTGGATAATCTCAATTCTCTTAATTCTATTAAGTAGACACTATGAGCATGTCAGTTTTACAGTTGAAATAACTGAGGCTCAGAGGAGTTAAGAACCATGTTCAAGGTCAGACAACTGGTAAATAGGAGAGCAAGAGATTTTTAGACTGGTAGTTTGATTCTCATCCCAGACTCTTAGACATCATGCTCCCTCCCTATAATAATATCAAACACTAATTTAAGGCCTACTGTGTCCAGGCTAAACACTTGTACATGTATTCTCTTTTTATACTTTCAAAATTTCTATGTGTGGACATTACTATTATTATTATCCCTTATTTTATGCTAAGGGAAATGAAAACAAAAACAAAACAAAAAACCCCCAAAAAACTCCCTAAGATCCCAAACCAGGTGGTGGCAGAGTTGATAGGAACCCAGAAAGCATATGCATGCTCTTAAATACCATTCTCAAATAAACCAGTTCATGTTCTCAGGAAGCTTATGGTAAGTAGAATTTAGACAGAGATATGCAGATTTAAAAATTCAGTATAAAAAGAGGATTGCCTCAGTGGAGATGTAGGTAAAAAGTTTGAAAAATACTAATTTTAGCCTAGTGCCCTAATGGCTCCCTTCCTATCTCTAACCTGCAGAAAGCTTTTACAAATTCCTTTTAATTAGCTCTGGGATTTTTCCATTCTCTGCTTCCCACCCTTCACTTAAAACCTTCGTTAGCTTTTGCCTTGTTTCCTCTGATTTCCCTCCTCTTGGCAAATTTTCCTTTCCCTTTCTCAGAAATACGCACATTTTAACAATCAGCCTGCTCTTAGGTGCCTGCTGTATTTCCTCCTGTTCCACTCTGGCCTCTCTCCCAATTGCATGGTCTGCAACCTGCCCCTGTACCACAGTCCTTTCCTTGGATGGAGCACTCCACTCTGGACCAGCAATTAGAGTAGGCTCTTGGAGTGGCCTTTTGCTATTCAAACTGATTGATACAGCAACTTATAAATCCATGGGAACTTGTAAGAAATGCAGAACCTTTGATTCCACCTTAGACCTACTGAATCAGTCTGAATCTTAATATGATCCCAAGTGATCTGTATCCTTGAGAAGCCCTGGTCTAGGAGTTGAGATCTTACTGGAGCGTGGAAGGAGTTCAAGTTCACTTGGCAAGACAGGGAAGCTCTCACAGTGGAAGTAGTATTTTGATGATATTAGAGGAGTGAGTAGGGGTTTTCCAGGGAGGGGAAGGAGAATATCTGTATTAGGGTTCTGCAGGGAGACAGAATCAAGGAGATCTATATGAACAGATTTATTATAAGGTATTGGCTCACATGAATTTAGAGCCTGAGAAATCCCACGATATGCCACCTGCAAAATGGAGACCCTGGAAAGCCATTTGTGTAGTTTGAAGGCCTAAGGGTCAGAGAGCTGACAGTATAGGTTCCAGGCTGACCCTGAAGCCTGAGAACCAGGAGTGCCAAGGGCAATAGAAGATCAGTGTCCCAGCTCAAGTAGATGCGCAGACTTAATTCAGCCTTCCGCCTTTTTGTTCTCTTCAGGCCCTCAGTGGACTGAGTGATGCTCACACATATTGGGGAGGGCCGTCTGCTTTACTCAGTCTACAACCTCAGATGCTAACCTCTTCTGGAAACACCCTCACAGACACATCCAGAAATAATGTTTAACCAGCTGTCTGGTCATATTGTGCCCCGGGCAGGGTGACACATAAAATTAACTATCACAGTATTCCATGCTGGGAAAACATCATGTGCAGTGTCATAACTGAGGAAGTACTAGTTCAGTTTTTCTAGAGCATAACGTGAGAGAGCTGGATATGGTCGTTTTAAAACATGATTGTAACTTCTTTGACACTCCTCCCATCAAATGTACCATCAAGTGTACCTTGAATCTGGGTGGACTTGTGGCTGCTTTGTCTAGTAGAGTGTTGTAGACACGATGCTGACTTCCAGGACTAGGTTATAAAAGACCACGCAACTTTTACATGCTTATGAAACTCTGAGCCACCATGTAAGGTATTTGAATAACCTGAGGCTGTCATGCTAGTATGTGTTAGGATTCATTCAGGGGTTTAGTAGGGAAACATGATATTCTCAAGACCATTGGCAAGGTAACCTAGTTAAAAAGCTACTGCAATTTGTTTGAAGAAAAATAAGGTTTCAGATTAGGAAAGTGTTATTCAGAATGTAGAGAATACATCTGAAAACCACTTAGGAAGTTAAGTTTGCAGAACTTGATTGATTAGATATAAGAATCAGGTAAAACATCTCATTTGGAGTTTGGATTATTGGAATTGCCATTTATAAAAATAGGAACGTAGAAAGAGAAGGAGATGCTTTGTGGAAAGAAAACAAGTGTATGCCTCTGGACATACCAGTTAGAGACATATAAATCACAGTTGAGTTTGGGTTGATACCAATTAATGTATATGCCATAATTTCACATGTATTCTTTCACTCTTGCCAATTCTGAATAATTGGTGGTAGCTGTCTGGAAGGATGACTTGAGGATTCTGAGAGTGGTCTTGGCTTGATGGGAGGAAAAGGCATCATCAATGATGTTTACCTAGAGCAAAGCCAAGGAGAATGATTATTTGCCTGGGTATATTTGCCTACTTTGATAGCAGTCGTGAAAGTGTCAAGATTTTATGATATTGAAATGTAATGAGAATCAAATTGAGGTGCCATGGGGAACAACAACATTTATCTATTTTGAAGCCTTCCTATTCTTTGTTTAGTATGATGAAGTCTGAAAAAATATCCGTCTAACTCATCATTATTTATGGCATAATGCTCTTTGGGGACTGACTCACTATGATCCTGGATAACTATAAGAGCTGACAATGGTGAGGGAGTGTTGTAGGCTTCCAGCTAAGTAAAAGCAATGGGAAGAAGTAGAATAATGGAATTAAAGAATTGGAAAGAAGTTTGGAGTTTGGTCATTCCAGTCCTCTCATTTTACTGAGAAGGAGATTGAAGCTTGAGAAGATGTGCCTTGCCTAAGATCACTTAGATTTATAAGCTCTGTAGTTCCTTTGAAATGTCTGTAATAAATTTTTCTTCTTATGACAGAGCCAGTACTGGAAGGTAGCCTAACTGTACTGTGATGACATTGGCTTATGATGAACTGGATCAGTTGCACAGCAGAAAGAAATTACTATGTAACTACCCAGGGTGAATCAAGGATTCCTTCCACTTGAGGATATCTATTCCCACCCATGACTATCAGAAGCTGTTCTCCTGCTAGCTGAAGAGCCCAGAAGATACCTTCACATTTTCAGTGAAGGATAATAGATGGTTGGGAGAGTTTCCAGAATGGCAGTGTCTGTAACATCTGTAGCCTCAGAACTTAGGAAGAGCAAGTACAAAATGTTTTTTTGCAAATGTTTTTCATGAATTTAAGACCTAACCTGTTTAACAGATTGTCTTGCTTAAAAAACATGACTGGTTTTAGCTGACAAGTTGGATTTTATGTCTGATTGATCCCAGCTGCCAGTTGTCAAAGCCAGAGGATGTTCCAAATTGGCAGTCCCCAAAGACCTTTTGAGTTGATTGGTTTAAAGTGGGGAAAGGCAGATTTAAGGGTGGAGAGAATAGTTTAATAAGGCTAATATGATTTTGAAAATATTTGAAATACAAATATCCATTAGGACTTACAAAACATTAAAATAGTCTTAAGCTATATTCTGCTTTGTGGGTTGTTCTAATGCTTCCTAAGGTTGTAGGTGCCCTCTTTCATCATTTATTTACTTCTTATTGGATTTTCTAATAGTAAAACCCTACTCATATTTAAGTAGTGAAAAGGGTATAAATATATCTTGACTGTGTCAAAGTTTGAATTATGTACTTTCTTAAGAAAGAAGTTATATTTGAGTTAATGAAAGTATTCTTACTTTGACAAAACCACCATGCATCTGTATCTTAAGAAAGGCACGATGAGACCTGTTACTTGGATAGATTCTTGAGTGGTGAATGAAACTGTTGTTTAAAATTTAATTTTTAAATTTTGTTGTGAGATCTAAGTCCCTATTTGAGCATGTTACTGTTTTTAAGAATGCTAATAAGGCTAATGATACCACCATTTACTTTAACTCTTTATGCCTTATCTCCCATGATTTGTTCCTGTCTCATTGAATTACAAAGGTAAAGTGAGCTAACCCATGCAAAATGCTTAGAATAGTGCTCGTCACATGACTGAGGCTTGCTAAGTGCTATTATAATTACAAATCACAGCATTATAGAGGAAATGTTATAAATATATTTGGTCAAGTACATAATAGAACTCTGAGTTAATAGCTAAAGTGCAATTTAGTTAAAAAAAATCAGTAATTACTCTTCAGAAGTTCACATGCTTAGTTCTTTTAACAGTAGTTAGAAAAGATCATCCATGATTGGTCTAACTATATGATGAAATAACAAATATTTAGTTCACGCATGTTGGCATTTCCACTTTTGACTGTGTTTTGTAGTCAAAGTGGCCTTGGTACTGGGTTTTATCCAGACACTGAGTTTCTAGAGGTGAAACCCTGCTTAAAGAAAAAACATTAATTAGGTATCTAGTTATTTGGATTGGTGATATCTTCTTATCTTCCTCCCTGTTGCTTAAAGGGAGATGGCTGTCTCTCTTAATTGTCTTTATGGCCCCATTGGAAGAGAAGTCAAATAAACAGTTTTAATATTGAATTAAATAAACAGCGAAGGTCACTGTCAGTGCTTAACTAAACTAGTTATTTAAGGGAAAGCATGAAATGGAAGCTTAGAGTTCTGTCACTTACCCAAAAGAAAAATTCCCATTGAAAGGAAAATATTACCAAATCTACTGAACAATAAATACTTTAAGAAACTAAAGTCAAATTCTGAGAGTATGACTATGTACATTTTATTATTTAAATACAGTGTCTGGACTCAGTTTAAGCTTACTCTAGCAGAAAGCCATAATATTATATTGAAGTAGTCAAGGTTAGTATTTTAAATACCAGACTTCCTAGTCTCTCCTCTCCTCTCCTTTCCTCCCCTCTCCTCTCTCTACCTGCTCTCTCTCTCTCCTCCACCTTCTCTCTCTCATGTATATATAAACACACATAATACATACATATTGGAAAAGGGTATTGACAGGAAAAGGAAAATTCAACCAAGTAATTATTGTCTGTTGTACCAAGGACTTTGGCACAATTATTTCTGGTAGGCATCATCAGGAAGACCAGGTGACTCTACCACCCCTATACATTAGCATGCATTTTGTAGAACTTTACAGAAATTTTTGTAATTTCTATCTCTAATTTATTATTTTTATATCTAAGCAGTATTTCATTGGATGGATCATCATCATTTATCTGCTCACCTTCTGATGGGCATTTGGATTGCTTCCACTTTTGTCCATTACAAAAAAAGCTGTTGTGAATGTTATCTTAAAATTTCACTTCTTTTGGATAGATAATTAGGAATGGAATTCCTGGATCATATGGTGTGAGAATGTTCACATTTTTAAGCACTTTTTTCCTAAGTGGTTGCACAGTTTTACATTTCTACCAGTAGTGCATGACAGTTTCTGTTCCCCCAACATTTCCCATCGCTCATCAAGACTTGGTATAGTGATAAAATGAAAGGATAAGTGGAAGGCAGACAGAGACTCAGATACCCAGTTAAAGAATTTAACTTTCATCAAAGACCTGTTTAAAGTTTTAGAATATGTTGTGGGGGCAAGATGTATAAGGTGATTTAGGAAGGTAGGTCTCTTATGGTGTGTGCAAGAGAGTTATGGTAGGGAAAGGCTGACGGTTGGGCATCCAGCTTAGGTGCTTGAAATAGTTCAGGCATGAGAAGATAAATGAACCAGTGAGATGGGGGTGAAAATGGAAAGGAAGAAGGAAAAGAAGTTTGAAGGAAGAATTAATGAAAGAAGTTTTATTTTATTTTTATTTCTTATAGGAATGGAAAGAGAAGTTCACTTGCACTTTTCTAGCTTGAGAGACGAGAAGAGTGATGTCATTGATAGTAATAGAAAAGTCGGAGCTGTATTTTGGGGAAAGAGAATGAGAAAGAGAATGAGTGAGATTTAGACATGTTGAATTTGAAGTGCGTGCAACTCTATCCCAGGCATATTTTATTTATATGTAGATGTATATACTTCCACATGAGTTTC
Source organism: Camelus dromedarius (assembly GCF_036321535.1). Classification (NCBI taxonomy): domain Eukaryota; kingdom Metazoa; phylum Chordata; class Mammalia; order Artiodactyla; family Camelidae; genus Camelus; species Camelus dromedarius. The sequence goes on from NC_087436.1 coordinate 32,907,611, forward strand.
AGGTGGCCATATAAACATGTAGAAGAGGAACTCTGGAAATAAGTTAGAGACAAAAGCTTCCAGTTAGGTGGAGACAAGGAAGGAAAGAAGGATGTAGAACTGGGGCTGGGGGAATTTAAGGAGGGCTGCAAAGGAGCAGCATGGAAGCATATATTTGGGAAGCTTTCCCCACAGAAGTGTTAGTTCAGGTTGGGAGGTATGGATGACCACTCCAGAGGTCATTCATGGTTTTTCAAAAGGCCATTTCAGGCATGTCTTTATTGAGAATCCTGTTATGTTTGCAATTTTTATCATTTTCCAAGGTGGTAGGCATGAACTATGCCAATCTCTGTCCAATTTTTTTTTTCTTGCTTGGTTTTCCTCAAATCCCACCATTGCTGGGAATGATCTTGTCTATATTTCTCTGTTGGTGTTGCCTAGGGTTATACAGCCAGGAATTTGATCCTACTGTTGTATCTTTAAAAGATGATTCCAGGATTAAAATCCATAGTGTTGCATGCAATGTTAATGAGCCTTAGGGAAAGGTAAGTTAAAATTTAGCTTTAGGGAAATTATGCTTTGGGCATTTCTTACTGCATTTAGAAATCATATTTAAAATGAATCATGCCAAATAGAAGAAAAAAGTCTCTTAGAATTTGTGAACTAGAATAATGCTTTATGGACTCCTGGCAAATTGTGTATGACAGTGAGGGAGTTAAAATATCGCACCTACCTTGTTGCCGTAGAGCAAGTTCCTGTGGGAAAGACTTGAATGATCATGATGATGTATGTCTTGATGAGGACTTCCCACTCCAGTCCCACCCACACCTAGCCACACATGCTGAGACTGCCTACTTCATCATGAAATGCTAATATAGTGATACTTCTTAACAGTTTATAAGAGAGAAAGTGTTTAAGTGTTATTTTTTAAAAAGAAAACACACTGTAATGATGTCTCAGGGGACGTAATGAGCTATGCTGAATTCCTGCCAGCGCTTCCAGTCTAAAGTGGTTGATTTAAATATAGTGCCTGCTGTGAATTGAGACAAAAATAAAAATTTTTTTGTTGATTTTTCCTCCATTTTCTTTTAGATAGAGTAACATTGTTTATGTCAATATTAGCATTTCTTGAACGCCAGTATTTCTTACCTTGTGTTAGAATAAGATTTAGCACAACTGTCATATGTTTCCTGATCCCAGTTTGTACATACGCCTTTTAATGGCCTTAATAACCTTTTGCTATGAGTCAAGGTATTGTTACGATTTATATATTAATCTATTTAGATTCATTACATATTAACATTTTGCACTCACTAACTAGATTTTTGGTCTATAGGATTAGAACATTGCAGGTGGCCTTGCTTGGGTACATATAGCACAAAGCAACATTATTAGGGTAACAGTTTTCAGCAGGTTTATTTAGCTAAGTTTGTAGTAGTATAGTTTCACTTAAATTCTGTCATCATCCCAAAAGTTTATAATTGAACTCAATCATGAAGAGTGCCAAAAGCAGTGGATCATGATGGTTAGAAGCGTGGGTCTGGAATCAGACCCTCCCACTGGATGGTGCTTCCTCAGTGGATGCTTTTCTTAACTTTGGCAGTTTCTTAACCGTGCTTTAGTTTCCTCAAATGTAAAATCACAATAAAATAGTAAATGTTTGAATGGGTTGTTGGGAGTAACAGTGCCTGGTACAGAGGAAGTAGTAAGTGGATGTTAGCAGATAACAACAACAAAAACAAATAAACGAGAATCTTAATCATCCAGCTCTGAGGCTTAATCACAGATTTTCTCTCTGCATGTAGGTAGGGTACTCATTCATTCAGGGCCACATCCTGGTTAAGTTCTTAAACTTCCGTGAAAGACTGCTGTATCAGTGCCCTATTGCTGCATTACAAATCACCCCAAACTTTTGTGGTTTAAAACAACATAAATGATTTTTTAAATCTCAGATGGCTTCTGTGCTCAGGAATTCAGAAGTCACTGAGCTTGGCAGTTTTGGCCTGGGTCTCTCATGCTATTATGGTAAGATTGTGCCTAGAGCCAAGGATCTCTTGAATCCTTCACTCATATGTCAGGTTGTGAGGAATGAGGACTCCAACAGCTTGGGACTGGACTAGTGAGGTCTCCTCAGACATCTCTCTGTCTATGTATTCTCTTCATGTGACTTCCAGTATGCTAGCATCAGGTTGGCCAGACTTCTTAAATGTTGCCTCTGAACTCCCAAGTTACATATCCTAGAAGAGAGAGAGAGAGAGGGGTAGAGACTGTCTCATCTTTTATGACCAAGCCTAGGAAGTCAGTGTTCCTTTCAACACAGCCCATTGCTCGAAGCAGTTTGAAGGTCCACCATGTTCAAAGTGAGGGAGCATAGAACCTGCTTCTTCATGGAGAAGTGTAAACATCACACTCTAAGAGAGAATGTGGAGTAGTAGGCATATGTATATATTCTTGGAAAATAAAACATGCCACAGCTGCCATGCCCACTGGTACTTAGATGGTTGTCTAATGTGGGTAACTGGCTTTTAAGAACCTGGTTAAATAATATGGCATCAAACTCTCTGCTGCTCTGTGCTCATCAAAACCTCAGTTGTGAGAAATAATATTCAGGGAGGATTTAAAAAATTATCATGCCTTTTGTCCCTGGATTAAACTACGTTGTCAGAGAACTCTTTGAGTCCTTATAGAAACGCTTTACCTGACTTTCCCTTTGACCTTAAACCACAGGCATGCTTTAGAGGAGGCTATAAAAACTGGCCGTATTCAAATTACTGATGCACTGAATATAGAGATCTAATATTCTCTACCCCCTCTTCTGCTGATGTTTCTCTTCTCAATTTTTATGCACCTATTTCCTTAAATTAGAAATCTGTCTGCCTTCCTTGACTTCACCTTTTACTTCATAGCCAACTCATCACCAAGTTTTCTTGTGTATACTACTTCAAATCTGTATCTTTCTTTCCACATATATCTGAAAATGATCTTGCACTAAAGAAGATCAAAGCCTAGATTTGGTTTTAGTCTCTCATTTGTTGTTAAAACTTGTGAGAAAAACAAAGCACAAAGTAGCATATTTTAAGAAGCATTTTCTCATTGGGTTTCTCCCAACAAATTTCTTAGAGTATTGAACCACAAGCATAGTACTCATTGGCCTGATGATTACATTTCGTGTTGAACTAACTGATCGTTATCTATCTTATCCCTGGAGGTTTTATTTTTGTGTCACTTTTACGTATAAAACTTTGTTGATTATGACTATAATTTTTGGACTGTGGTACATAAGGTTGATATAATCATATTTCTTAGCTCATTGTACAGGGTCATCATTGACCCACGCAGGATTTATTTTCTAACAGTTTGTATCTTTAGCTTCATTCTCCACTCTTGCCTCCCGCACTACCATAGATAGCTCTGTGAATGCATTCACCGTGTATCCTTTTATTTTGATATATACACTTACTAAATCTTATTATTGCTTTGTGCACATGTATTTTACATTTACATAAGTGATATTCTAGATATCTTATTCTGTTTCTTATATTAAAAATTTCACTTAGGAGTATTTGTTCAAGATATATCTAGGTTATTGTGAGTAAATCTAGTCCATTACTTCAAACTATCTTCAAAGTAGTTAAAAGTTTCTTTTCACTTAACTTTAACTATTCTGCTTTTTTCTTCCGCACAGTTAGGACAGAAGTGTCGGTCTGCTATTCCTGAAATGTAATTTAAACTTACAGTTTAATTATAAACGTAAAGTTTATAATAGCTTAAAAAAGTATCGATTTCCTTCTTTTTTTCAATTATGCTGCTTTTGTGCTCATCTTTATATGTCAAACCTGTCATTGAAGGATAGCTAGCTTTATTCCTAAGAAACCTTGTCCTGTTTAAGACCCTTCATTTAACCCTTTCTTGCCAAGCAAATATTTAAAAAGAATCAAAAACAGTGGCACACTGAACTCAGGGCTCTGACTATTGATATCTGAAACTGATTTTAGGACAGTATTTAACAAATACTTTACAAATTTGTGTCTGGCAGTTTAATTGAATATTTTCCTAATCATGGAATTAAAGCATCAGCAACTAAGTGTTTATTCATTCTGACTATTTACCACCCGCTTGACAGCCTACTTGGGTAAAGGGAGGTAATTTCCCTCTTTGGCTTGTCTTGGCATATGTTTGCTGGCTTTCACTAGCAGCACTATGGAGCAATCTGAAATAAATTAGTATCAGTGGAATGGAAATCTTAGTGATTTAAGTATCACTGTATACTTAAACATGCTATGTTTGGGGTTAAAACTTGTGAGAAAAACAAAGCACAAAGTAGCATATTTTAAGAAGCATTTTCTCCTTGGGTTTAAGTATGTTTAAGTATACACATGTCTAGTATAGACAGCATGTCTGAAGCTCTACATTATTCTCCTGGCTGCATCTTCTTGTTCCCTGTCTTTCCAGGTTTCTGCCAATAAAGTCCTAAGTAGTTGACTTTTTACATGAGATCTTGAAATCAAAAAAGACTTTAAACTTTTGGACAGAAGGATTGTTTTGTTAACCTAATGAAAGTTTAGGTCTTGGTGGGTCCACATTGAAACAGATTAGAGCCTTGGGTAGAAAATGGAATTTACTTACTGTTCATCTTAGTCTTAAGTGGAAGAATGTTACTTGCATAAGTTTGTATCTACAGACAAATAAGGCAGGTATTACTTAAAGATTTTGTGGATAGCATATGGGCAAAATCTAATGGAAACAGTTTCTTTTTGGTCTTGTACTTGGCAAGTACACTAAAAATAGGAAAGGCAGAGAAATGAACACAGGTTTAGTCTTGTTGACAAGAATCAATTGTTTGATTGTGCATGACAGGTTCTCTTTGCCTAGTGCCCTTTTTTCCTTCTTCTCCTTCTCTTGCCATTTTCTGTGCCCTCCCTTTTCCCCCTAGCCCTTCTGCTTGGCACAGAACTCTGGATAACCATCAGGGAGGGATAGGTCAAGTTAGAATTGCTGATGGTGAACATATTTGTTAGGCAAACATAAGAAGTCATAAACACTGCCTTGCTGGCAAATAGAGAGCTGACGGAAAGGAGACAGATCCTGTGTTTTCACTAGTGCTCTTCTTACTCAGAGAGCATAACGCCATTGACAAGTTAGGAAATGCACCTCCCCTCATCCTCTCTTGCCAGGAAAAACACAACCTTTGGAGAATAGGGGCATAAGAAACTGCTGGCGTAAGGCCTTTCTGCGCCTGCTGGCACTTGAAGTCTCCATTGCTGTGGTTAGTTTTGCTGCTCATTCTTGGTCTTCGTGCGCGTGACTGGCCTGATTTATCTTTCATTACTCCAGGGCTGCACAGCTCATGAGGATTTGAGCACAAAAAACTTTCTCCTGAGATTACTGAAAGGTCTTTCCCTCTTGAACTGAAGCAGAAATAACTTGTGATGCTTTTTGAATTTCAATGATACTTCTACTGTATAGCAGCAGCCGTGTTTTACCAAAACAACAGCAAAAACAACCGCCCTAACAGTGATAAAAGCAACTTAGTACCGGAGGTGTAAGTTTAGGTTGCTTTCAGTTTAATTTATATTGTGTCACTTTCATTTTTAATAGATTTTATGATATCCCTATGAACCATGCAGCCAGTTAGAAATGGGATCTTTCTTAGATCAAGATGAAAAGTTTTCCCCCCCTAGGAAAAGCTATGCAAAGCTAGTAAAAACATTCAAATTCTTAAATAATCGAATCACCCATTAATCAGAATTTTTTAACCCTGTAATTTTATAAGAAATAGGCAGAAGGACAATAAGTGCCTGTCAATGATGACTTTATACTAAAGTCTTGTAACAATAACCTAGTGTCAGTACAGCTCTGTCTCAGTTTCTTAACCTCTGACTTCATAGTTATAGCACCAGAGTTACTGATTCCCAAAAATATGACCTTAGGGACCATAAGTATCTGAATCATCAAATAGAGATTGAATTATATTCTCCATGCTGTATTTAATAAATCAGGAAAATAGACTAATGCCTTTATAAACTTTTTTGATCCTAAGGGTTAAAATAGGAAGGATTTTTCTATTCAATTCTGACTTGACCAGAAAATTCAATGACTTAGAACATCTCCTTTCCTGAGAATTCCAATCAGTTGCGGTTTTGGAGTATTTACATGGAGTTCACGTTGCATGAGCCTCGTGGGATCATGTTGAACAGGCTCATATTCTCATACATCAGGGAACCTCAGTCTAAAGATGCTAGCTTCGTTCTCCAAAGGTGAGTGAGATTTAACTTCTGCCTTTGGAATCAGACCCATATGTGTATTAACATCATCAGGATCCAGTCTCTCTTCCCCCACCACCCAGAACGAGGGAAATACCAAATCTACCCCAAGTTTAGGCTCTTTGGCCTCCTTTTTCTAGGACTCTAGATTTTTCTCCCACTAGATTAACTACTTTCTATAGAGATACTAAACCCCTAAGGAAGGCTGTACTTGAAGCCCATTACAGGATAATGTTCCAAGAAAATCGTTCTTTTGAAGTTTGATTTGAGGCTTATGCTCCTCGTTAATACAGGCAGCGGGAAGGCGGAAGACCTGTCTCTGAAAAGGGCTTGTTATGAGCTGGGGAAGCAGCTTGAATCCTCAGCATGGAATACAGAGTTAAAAGCAGAGCCAGGCGAGATGTGAGATCAAGCCTGGAATTATGTATCTGTTAGTAATTTCAGACCCACGTGGCTAGAGAGCAACAGCATACTTGTGCTCTTGCAGTTTTTTGAAAGACTGATCAGTGTGAGTTCAAGCAGGATTTTAACTTTTGATTTTTATACTAATTCTAAGATTTTTCTTTTTTCTAAATTTAGCCATGCAAATATTCCTGTGAAATGCTTGAGTCAGGACACAGCTAGCTATTCTCACATATCATCAGAGTCTCTCCTCAGCATGAAGAAATAGCAGAGTAGGAAAGAATTCCTTTGGGGATGGAGCATACTTTGTAGTTTTTTTTTTTTTTTTTAAGTGAAAATTATCCAGGCAGAACTTGGTTGTCACTAAAGATGTTTGTTTTGGTTGGCAATCGGCATGTTTAGTCTGAGAGGCAGGGACTTTGGGCTCAGAGGTAAGGCCTGAAGGTGCATTGTCTCTAAACGGAGAGGGAGCAGAGAAACTGCTAGAACAAGGCAGTGATGGCTTCCGGTCTGTTTCCTAGTCAGTCTGATTTTTACTTCCTCAGATGGAATTTGTTACGAGTGTGAAATGTGTACATGTTGTCCGTATATGCACTTGTATCTAGGCCTAGGGTTACAAGCAGTACTTGGGGTCGAGGTGACAGGAGGGAATTACATAGCGGTTCTTCTTTTGGAAGCTATGAGAGAGTTTTCTGAAGGGGAAAGCAGAGTGGATTTGAACCACTCTAGAGAACCACTCCAGCTTTTTCCTCCTCATTTTCTCTTATCTTGTTTCTTCCGTTCTTCACTCTATTTAATTTATGAAATTCAGCGTAGCAGTTAAGAGCATGTATTCCCATTAGACAGATCCAGATTCCAATCTCTTAAAGCCTCAGTTTCTTCATCACTAAAATAGGATAAAAGTAGTATCCACAGCAGTGGTTTTGGTCAGGATTAAATGACATAATCCCTGTTAAGCACTTAGTGTATAGTGCCTGGTAGATGGGAAGTACTTAGAAATCATGTCACTTACTTATTTCTTAGATTTTTCTATGATCAAATATACCTATTTAGCAATAGATTTCATAATTAACTAAAATTATTAGTATTAGTATTAAGTGTAGTTTCCCCTAGAAGTGATTTCTACATTGGGAGCAAGGGTAAGATGGGTAAAATTTTACGTGACAATTCTTTTGACTGAAGTTTTCTTTGGGAGATATGTGTATTTTCTCTCGCTCTCTCTTTTTGGTAATAAATCTCCCTTACTAAAAGGAAGAAGGGAGACAGGAATGAATTTACTGTTTTGGGAGATGAGAGAGGTCAGGGAAGGGGAGAGGGTCCCTGGAAGGAGGGCATGCATATAGGACCAGAGCCTGGGTGGGTTTGGGCACTCAGGAACATGCTGGGAGGAACCAGTCATGATGTTCAGAGTGAGCTTATTTGAAGTTTGACTGAAGAATTGGTGTTAAATTGTTAAGAAGGAGAAGATTGTTCAGAAGCCCAGCAGGGCGGGATCTGACCTGCTATCTTCAATGAGTAGACAGAGTGTGTCATCAGAGGGTGGCTCAGATTAAGATGATTTTAGATCTTAGCACTGAAAAATCACCAAAATGATTTATGCTTCCTATACTCATTATTTAAAAATTAAAGCAATAGTAAATCATAGAACACAAAACGTACATTATTGCTGAAAATGAAATTATTTTTTTCTGAATTTTTTTTTTCCTGGACAAGTTTAATGAAGATGAACATTATTTTTGTGTGCCCCTTCCTTGCTGGTATCCTGAGCCTGCATGCAGTCTGTCTTTTGGATAGTAGTACAATGCTACTCTCAGTCCTGAAGCCAGAGTTGGGTTATCAGAGACAGTCAGGCCCATACCACCTAGATGCATGGATACTGATCACTCAGAGATTGCTCTCTTAGTTTGCACTCCCCAAATTGTCATTTCTAGGATCACCTCCCACATAAATTACTTGCATTCAAACTCTTTCAGGGTCAGCTTCTGGAAGAATCCAACCTTAGACAATTTATACCATAAGTGGGGTACTAGGAAGCGGACCCTGGGGTTAGCTCACTCACTTGCCAGTTGAGGGAAAGGCTTCATTGCTGAGGGTGAGGGTGCTGTCATGAACTCTTGATGATCTGTAGTATCACAGTTATTAACACTGTCACCTGTGGTAGATGGAGATGAGGTGTAGGTGTAGAGAGGATGCACTGCCCATGCAATTACTCTGTACTTGGAATATATAGAGCGTTATTTTTCAGACCTGTGTAGTTGGATGGCTATTGTTAATGGTCATAGAAGTCCTGAAGGAAGAATGCAGCAGGCTCAATTCAACTGAATATTGTCTTCAGAAATGCAAAAGCTCGTTCTCTGTGATAGCTTTTAAAGAGCCCCACATCTCCAACAGCCAGAGAACAGACTGTGGTAAGAAGCAGGCCCAAGATTTGATTATAAGAATAGGGAAGTAACGGAGGAAGCTGAATTCATAGCCCTGGCAAAGGCTTGAGAAAGGGACCCTGACAGAGAAGAGAGAGAACCCTGAGATCTGAAATTAGCACGTTTAGATGACTGGGCTTGAGAAACCGACACCTTAGATTTTCCTCATGCCTCTGGGGCAGATGAACGTTCTCTCTCTCAATCTTTCTCACATTATAAGAGAATAATAGGCTCTCACTGGCTAGAAATGACTAACAGAGGATGAAAGGTAGATATTTTTCAAGATGGTGATTGTCCTTCACAAGCAGTGCCCACTGCTCTTCCCACGGCCACTCACTGAGTAAATCAATAATAGGAGTCAAGTCTCAGCATGACTTGAGGAGGGAAGAGTTACTCTGCTGTGGGATGAAAGGGATCATTCACCCAAAACTGCTGAATCTCACCAGTAGGCACCTGCAGGAACTAGGAGAACATACACAGGGCGTGAATCTTGAAGGTGCTAGAGCGAGAACAACAGAATGTAGTGCTGAGTAGAGGAGGGCTTACTGATACCAGGGAACTCTTCCATAACTCAGGATTTTATGTCCCGGCATAGACACCTGGAACTGGTTTTCATTCTCTTGTGGAATGGCTCCATGAAGCTTGTAAACAATGATGACTTATAGTAAGCAAGTTAGGAATGTCAGATGTCTTGACAGAGTATTAAGGATGGGACAAGAGGCCCAGAGAGATGGGCATGTTGCAATAGATGTAGCTCGCAAGGCTAGAGACCCATCAGCTAACTGTTCTCTGTGAGGGTTCGTGATTGTTTCATTCACTGAAGTGAAAAGGAATGTGTTAGTAGCGGCAGGATGGGATACCAGCATCATCAGACCCTCAGTGGAGCTGTCTTCTGTAGACCAGCATTGATGATAAGAGATGCTGCTATGGAACTCAGCTAAGTTAGTGAGGATGGCAGAGGCCAGGTGTTGGCACTTAACTGTTAGAAACAAGGTGGACATTAATGCCATGATGAGCCAGCCTCAAGACTAGGATGGCAACTAGGGGACCTTAACCCTCAGGTATCTGTGGAAATGGCTAACATGCTATACTGTTCCTGGGAGTGTGATACATGGACAGCCATCAAGGGCATTGCTTGACTTGTATAATAAAACAAACAGACAAACTGTAAGGTTAGCATAGGAATACTGTTAACTACTATAATGGGGAAAATAGTCCCTCAGTTTTGACCCAGTTTTCAGACCCAGAACCTTTTGGTTGAAGGGGATGCTATGTCCCTTCAAAGAAATATCCTGCAATGTCACAGTAAGAATATAATTAGTTGTGCCCATATTTTTCCTCAAAGGAATATGACCATTTGCCAAAATAATTGTATACCAGCGAAATGGGAGGGCAGAATTAGAGAGAACACAGTTTACAAGATCACCCTTACTTTTGGCACCCATTGCCAGTTCTAGGGTTCCCCAAGCCACCTTGGGTTTCAGTAATTTTCTAGATAAGCTCGTAGAGCTCAGTGAAAGCTGTTATACTCACAGTTATGGTTTTATTATAGGGAAATAATTGCAGAGTTTTAATATATAGTTAGGTTTATTATAGGGAAAGGACATATTGGAATCAACTAAGGGAAGAAATGGATAGGGTAGAGTCCAGGAGGGATGTCAGATGTCTTGACAGAGTATTAAGGATGGGACAAGAGGCCCAGAGAGATGGGCATGCTCCAATAGATGTAGCTCGCAAGGCTAGAGACCCGTAGAGGTTCCAGGTGTCCTGTCTCCAGATGTTCTGTCTCCATGTCTACAGTCATGGACAGTGTTAACTCCTCCTGGCAAAGTTGTGGAACAATGTGTTTGGAATATTGTTAACCAGAGAAACTCACCTGAGCCTTGATATGCAGAGTCTGTTTGGGGAATTCCACGGTTAACTGCCCACATGGCTGACTTCAGTGGCTAGCGCTTCTGGAGGCTGAGCTGATACCAAATGACTCAAAGCCCCCACTGTAGACCACATTTGTCAGGCTGGTATGTCTAAGGCCCTCAGCAAATAAAGACATGACATTCCAAAGGCTTAGAGATTAGTTCTCAGAAGGCAAAGACAAATGCCAGAAATCTCTTTGGGCAAGATTTTTAGTACTTTACTGCACAGGAATTGTCCACATCTTTTAAGGACTCTTGGATATAGGGCTGGGTTGATACTAATTCCTGAGGACCAAAAATACTCTTGTGGCCCTTGTTAGAATGAGGACGTAAGAAGGACAGGTGACTAATAGCTTCCTGGCCTAAGTTCATCTGACAGTGGATCAAATAGGTCCAAAGACCAATCTGTGATTATTATCAAGATAGATCTACTTATCAGCTGGTAAATCCTTCACATTGGTTCTCTGACCTGGATTTGGAGACCCCAAAGTGACAAATACTCTGAGTGATATGGTAAGACACATGTGTGTTAAATAGTGGAAGATTAACACTGCAGATATTCAGGGGCTTTCAACATCAGTAAAATTCTTACACATTTTGGTCTTGGGCATACTAGGATGTATCTTTGAGCAGTACACCAGGTCATCAGCTTTTTGAGGAGAGAGAAATGGTGTAAGATAAGGATATACATTGACTCCTGGGCAGTGGCCAGTGGCTTGGCTCATTGCTAAGAGGCCTAGATGGAGCTTGATGGAAGACTAAATACAAGAAAGTATGAGGTATGGACATTCAAACGGAGCTATGGGAGTGGGTACAAAATGTGTGGATCTTTGTGTTTTTCATCAGTCTTATCCTTAAGCATCTATCTTAGCATAGGTCAGCCAGACTCTCCTCAGTCAAACTAGTACTTTTTGCACAATGGACTTGTTACTGAAGTAGTCATAAGGACCAATAATGAGAGATATGCGTGAGGTCCAATAGCATTACACTCCCTCTCACCAAGATTATTCTAGCTACTGTAGCTGTTGAATGCCTGACCTCTCAGCAGTGTGAATGTTGAACTTTCAATCTTTGCAATATGTACTTCTGTCTCTGTAACTTTAGCCTCTGCTGAATTAGAATTCTGGTACCTGGCTAGGTATGTTTCAACTAAGGGACACAGTAATGATTCCATAAACCTAAAGCTACAGCTGTTGACTGGGAATTTTGGGCTTGTTATGCTGGTGGATCATCAGTCAAAGAAAAGAGATACTGTACTGGCAGGGGTAATGACTGATTATCACGAGGAGATAGAATTGCTGCTGCATAATCGGAGAAGAGAGAAGTTTGCCTGGAACTTAGGAGGTTCACTGTGGTACCTCTTGGTGCTTCCATAACTAGTGATGCTACTGCACAGTCATGGCCTGACTAGGGCATGGTAACTGGAAACTCACGTCCCTTAGGAATGAAGATCTGGGTAACCTCACTGAGAGGAGAAAATACATGAACAAAAGTTCTAACCAACCTAAGAAAATATAGAAGAGTTGTACATTATTTTTATTTTTAGAAATTGTGGCTTGCCGCACTTGAAGAGTTGGGGACAGGAGAGTGGGAAATAAACGAGTGACATGAATAGATCTCAGTGGTGCAAGGAGTGGACTATGGCAGATACTTTGTGTCCTGCCTGTATTTTCTCACTGTTTTCATATATTCTGATGGTTTCCTGATGCAAGCACTTCCAGCTATCTGCCTGAATCTTTCTTTGGTTAGGAGTGTGATTGGGTCATGCCAGTGGGGTTGGGACTAGAAGTGCTGGGGACTTAACACCCATAAGACAGCACTTAACTTATGTCAGATAAGAGTTGGTGTATAAATATCCCACTTCTTTGCCTCTCAGATGGAACAGCTCTGAAGTGGAAAACTGCAGAGGTCCCCAGCACAACTGAGCTCTAGCTGCTCATTGTTATTAACCTGCTCATCAACACATTCTGTAATAGCGTCTTTGTCTTACTTCAACACAGTCCTGTTGTTTGCTGGGATCATCTACCGAATAAATTACTTACACTCAAATCCTTATTTACAATACACTTCTATTAATAGTCACTGTAAGAAAACGTGCCTTCATTTTGTGAGTGATTATTATTTATTATTAAAGGATTGGTGACAGCCATGTATCCCTGTGTCCTGGGTAATGCTGGGTGTCCTATAATAAATGATATAACCATATTTTATGCACTTACCAAAATTTTACCTAACTCAGGGGTTGTAAACTCAAATGCACCCAGGGAATATAGTCAAGTAAAGAAGAGGAAGTGTGAGTCAAGGGGAAGTAGTGGGAACTCTGATGAGCTGGAGAGCACATGTCACTTGTTGGCAATCCTTCTCATTTTGTTTTCCTAGGGAAATGATTTTTATGTAATAGTTTTTATGTAAAATGTTGTGAATTTCAAGTGTTGGTAACTAATTCCAAATTATAAAAATCTCTGTACTGGTCTTCTGTGGAACTTAGCACAGGAAATTAGCCATTTGCAATCTCTGATTTGACCTAGTCTTCAGAGTTTGGGCAGATTCTCTGACACTATTTTGGTTAGATCCAGCTTTTCCTGTAGTTTTATTTTGAAATTATAAATTAATTTATAAATTATAACTTAATTTAACGTAGAAAAGACAATTCATCTTCTTATTTTGTTTAATTCAGGTTGTCAAAGCAAGGGAGCCAAACTGGAAGAAACGATCTGTAAGGAAGTCACCTAAGGGCTCACTGTGCATTTTTAGTTTATGTGTTGTATATCCAAGAGAACAGATTGAATCACTGCTACTGATAACCTTGGAATATGGTTTAATAAGGAGTTGATTTAAACCCTGGCTACCAATATGAACTATTGTAGTACTATATAAAATGCAATAATTAGGTATTAAAAACATAGAGTTATTAATGACTGACTGCCTAAATCCAAAAGGGCAAATCAGAGCAGGTTCTTCCTTATGTTTTTCCAAGTTTAATTGTCAGGTAGGGGTACTGGGGCTTAACAGATTCTTCTCCCCTTCCATGAATGAAGGCATATACCAAAAAATGCTGATTTATATTCTTATAACATTTTTCATAAATGGAAGAATTTTGGATCATGTTTATGGGAATGTCAAGTAAATCTAAGTTTCAAAATCAAAATTGTTGCAGTCACTGGGTAATGCTGCATGTCTCTTCCAGCACGAACTCACACTCTTTTGCCTATTCCTTGCTGTATAAAGTGCTGTTCAATAGAAAAATAATGTGAGCCACTTACATAAACATTTTCTAATAGTCACATTAAAAATACTAAAAATACATAGATGAAATTAATTTTAATAATGTTTTATTTAACCCGATATGTCAAAAATATTACTTCAACACAGTAAACAGAAACATTGATTATATCCTTTATATTCTTTTTTCATACTAAGCCTTTGAAATGTGGTATTTTACATTTAAAACATATCTCAATTTGGACTAGCCTCATTTCAAGTGTTTGATAATCACAGGTTTCCAGGAAATACCATATTGATTATCCCACATTTAGTTCTCTATAGAGTCAATCACATTTACCCCAGAGATGATGAAAATTATTTCATTTTCATACCCAGGACATGGCCACTTCTTGGTGTTTTATGTCAAATGATAATAATTTGCTCCATTCAGTAAAAGTATATCTTAAAATATTGTGAAATCCTCAAATTAACAAATATTTTAATTTTAAGACTATAAGCAAGTGGATCGATAGGGGATGAGGTGCTCTAAATTTTGCCAAGAGTGGAAGAATTGTGACATCTTTAGAAGAAGGCAAAATAATATCTTCATAGGTTTTATTATGAGTAGGTCTCCTTGACTTAGTTTTCCATAAAGCCTTAGGTACCTATCATATAAATTCTCCAACTGTAGTTTTTAGGAGCATAACCACCATGGTTTGAGAGGGAGGACTCAACTGGTATATAGTGGGTGCTCAATAAAATGTTACCGAAAGGAACAGAATGAACTTAAAGTTAATCATCCTGGGTGTTAGCGCTCAATAATTGTTATAGTTAAGCCTTGGGGATTAAAATAAACTCTGTTTTCTAATGATACTGATCTCTTTGGTGATTAAGTTAAAGTGGGTATAAAACAAATACAATGTAGATTTTATTGCATAAAGACTTGCCACCATTAATCTTGGAAGGAATAGTTAAAATCTCTTGGGAAAGTTAAGTAGTTTTGATAACCTCTAGTTGTTACCTTCTAACTCAAGGATTGGTATACAGTTTGTATTTCAGTATTACCTCTATTTTATTTTGTTATTATTTCTCTGGAGCTCTTTGCAAGCAAAGGAAAGCTTTTTTCTTTAGTCCTAGTGTTTAGATTTTAAATTGATGATTGTTGAATGAATGAACAAATAATCATTTTTCTCTTTATTTCTTTTAATCTTTAGGTCTTTTTCTTTTCTTCCAGTATTGTCTGGGATGACAACAGAGATTGCATCTGAATCTGATTCATGCTGATCTCACTAATGTCAGTTCATTACTATTGACTTTTAGCAATACAGTAAGTTTCTAGATCCAAGCCTTTCATGTTCATATAAACATCCTTTCTTTCAGTTTTTTTTTCCCTCAGTTGAACTCTTGCTCTCTTTATTTAGTACTCTAGATTCCTCTCAAATCTCTTTTATTTTCCTTAATTAAAACATCATGATGAAGCATAATCATCTAATGTATGTGTATATGAAACTTCAGACTGGTCCACAGATAAGATTTCAGTTTCATCTCACTTACTTTGAATTCCTCATGTTTAAAATTAAAATTAAAACCCAATATAGCTCATATATAACAAAGAAGAAAAATAATCCAAGTTAATAGTCTCAAAATATCCACATCAAATTCAGAGTGGCTAAAGCCTATTAAGTTCAAAGATCTGACTGGCTTAAATTTTTTTTCTCCTCTTTCTCATACTGTATTACTTAGTGCATTTTGTGTGAAGAAAGTAAATGACACATGGAGTCTACCTCAAATGCAGAACTGAAGGATTTATTTTTATTACCCACAGGGCAAGTGTAGTGTGCCTGGGCAGATGTCTAGTACTTTGTTGCTACTTCAGTTACTGTGGGAGATGACCACCACCTTTGAAATAATTTTCAGGAAGTTTTCAGATTTGATAATCACAAAACCTGACATTTAGGAAATAGTGTTATAGTCTGAGGGAGTGGAAAGAGCAGAGATAAAGTTAAACAAGATGTAGATTGTTGCAGCCTCAGTGTCTGGTAGTGTGACCAACTCTCAGTTATCCACGATATTGAGAGCTGGAGCTACATAGATCATTGACATCGCTCATAACTCTAAAGCCTCAGTTTAATGAAGAGTTTCTTTATTCTCTTCCACAAGAACTACTAACAAGGAGTGGGATAGACTAGTTTGTGTTTCGGCAGATTTTCTTTCTCCTGCCCAGCTTTGGGTGGAGTTGCTAATGAATAGCATGTTGTCTAGAAGGCCAGGAGCCAGAGGGAAAATGAGACATCAGTGGCGAGCAGAATCCACAATTGGATAATTAACCTCAGAATAATATAGAGAAAACTGTGTGTACATTAGGAAGAGAGAAGCAAATAAACTCCTTTGTGACCCTCGATTTTTAAAAAAATATCTACTCTCTTGTCAGAATTCTTTCATTTAGAAACATGTTTTCTGTGAGTTTCAATGGGTTGAAAACTAGAAATAGATCTTATGTAGTATCATAGTTCATTTGAATAGCAGCCTACTTGTTAGAGTTAGCTGCACTTGGGTTTCACACCTTCCTATATTAACAGCCCACATCATGGCTGGTTTGGTTTGGTTTTGCTACCCCACCATCACCCCAATGGGAGTAAGTGATGCTGTTTACTGTGAAGGGATTCCCTATTGAAAAACAACTGGCACCAGAAAGCCTTTCCTGTGCTTGTGTAAAGGCAGTTAAACATTGTTTTTGCCTCAGCACAGGGTGAAATTCCAAAATACCACAGTGAGAGAAAGCCATGTTTTGTATTTAAGATAAGGGCAGTACTGCATAATCTATGTACACTCAAATGAACACTCTCCCCATTTGAACAGCTGCTCCATAATAAATGTAAATGTGCCATTCCTGCAGAATGTATCCATGCCCAAGCATACCAGTAACATCCCCTTGGAACCTTCTGACATCCACTTCCTTTCTCTTTCTCTTAAACTGGATGAAGAACTCTAGAAACATTCCTGAAGCAGTATGCAGTTATCTCAGGTCTTTGGCTTACAGCCTGATAGAAGCTAGACCATATCTAAATGAGCTCAGAATTCAACAAGTAAGAGACACAGACATTTATGACATGGAAGAGAAAAATCTGAACATTGAAACTAATTCATAGTCATTAAGTGCAAAATCAGTATGTTAGAGACTTGAGTGGAAGGATTATAAAAAGTTTAAATAAAGAGCTGATATTTTAGGCTTGTAAGTAAAAACACACACACATTAAAAAAAAAAGCCCATATACCCCATTGCTGATTTTCTTATTAAAAAATAAACCATGATGAAGATCCTCTGATTATGAAAGATGTTTTATTTCTGTGAAATTTTAATAGAATGTAAACTACCTTCAGTAGAAATGCCTGAATATTCCCTATGTTTCTATTCCATTGACTGTTCCTTGAAAACATAATAACTTCATGAATAATTGGAATAATGGAGAATATATTTATAAATGACCAAACTGAATATGGAAGTAATACTTTTCCAAGGCCTCCCCCCCAAAAGGATCATATATAATAACAAAACTTTGAAAAATGGCTTGTTTCACATTATAGATGGTTCTTGACAAAAGCAGAAGTAGATGATTTTTGAATGGTCACACTGTACTTCTTTGACTACTCTATTATCTATTGCATTATAGACAGTGTAGAAATTTATTTGAAGTGAATGAATTATATAGGATGGAAAATATGAAGTAGGAGTGAAAACTATAGAGTGTTCCTTCAGTAATTTTTTTGTGAAGTTTTTTGAGGATGAAATAACCAGAGATCTTTTTAAGTTGGGAAGAACTTGCCTTTTTTTTTTTTTTTTTTTAAATTTAGGAAAGTAGCTGGCACTAAAGGATAGATTGAGGATAGTGGAAGTGGAAGAGATGGTGTTAAGGAGGACAAAGAGAATGTGGTAGGAAATGAAATTCAAGGTGAAGGAAGGAGAGAAGTAAGGATGAACAAATGACGCAGTAAAGACAGTTAAAGCTTAGAAGAAGGGAATTTGCATTGGAGGAACTTGATGAGATAGAAAACATCACCTGAGAAAGTGAGCAAGGCCAGACGTGGGGTAAGGGAATTAGGATGGTAGTGAAAGTTTAGAACTTCCACTTATTATAGAAATGGGAAAGTGACCTAGCCAGAGGAAAATACAAAAATTTAATAATGTCAACTCAGGGCTTCTACAGCTTGGCCTACAGGTAGAAAATGAGACTGATCTATGACAGAGGCCTTGTCAGGTAGATGTGGCAAGAAGACAAAGAGATGAGGACAAGTGAGGATGCTAATAATAAAGGCTCTATGATTTGGAGGGAGCTAAATGGGGAAGACAGAAGGTGAGATTCAGCCAAGAGCTCAATGAAGTTCAGTGGGTTTAGTGGGAATGAAGCAACAGTTGATGGGAGATTTTCTTCTGAGTAGAATACTGATGTTTAAGGTTTTAGAGGAGGAACTGGGTGATGACAGGGACCCACCAAGATGGTGGGTTGCTTCCATCCACATTCTCTCACGTGCATATGGAAAACATCAGGAAGGAGGAGGTTTACATTATCTGCTTCCTTAAGGCATCATGGTCCAGCAGACTGGAAAAACACTAGAGAGAGTCATGTGGCTCCTGGCCCCACTACTACACAATTCCTGGTCTCTTCTTTGATAAAGTGGGTATGAAAATGTCTATTATATTCCTGTTTCAGGTATGCTGTGAAGAATAAATTATGTGTGTGCAAGTTCTTTGAAAGCTGCAAAGCACTATATATGCATTGGGTATTGTTAAGGAACAAGTTTTAAATGTAAAAGTGACCTCACTGTGAGCTGGGCCAGTTAGGAAATCTTTTAACAGATAAGATAAGGATCTTAATTATTGGAACCTAATTATTTTCAGAATCTGAAGGCCTACCTTGAGAGTCCTTTGCTTGAACCCTGATTCCTAGCTCTCAATGATCCCCAAGTGATGGTTGAAGGCTTGTTAGAAACTAAAGGAATGAACCTGTAATTAAAACCCCACCACCCATTCACTTGACCCGGAGTATTGCTGCTGCCTAGAAGTTCTTGTTTTCATAGCCTGGTTGCTTTACCCTGATGTATAAAGACATTGGCTTGGATTGAGCCCAGTTTGCCATGATACAGTGGTCACTTTTATTTAGACTTCTTATCTTACTTGAGGTCAGTCACACAGTCTAGTTTCCAGAACTCTGGTCCTGACTGTCTCCAGGTTTCTTCTTCTTTCTAGCTGATTTGATGTGAAGATTTTAATGTGCCTTATCATAATCCTGTTCCACTGCTGTGGCAGTAGAAAATGATTGAAATGGTTAAAAAAGACCAAGGAAAAATAACATGGATCACTTTCCTTTTGAGGGAGAGTAAGAATTTAGGTCATAACTTTTTTCAGTCTTCTTCAAAGTGGGTATTTCAAAACTCTCAGATATAATCAGTTTTACCTGATGTGTAGGTTGACACAGGTATTGCTTGATATATAATACTAATTTTCAAATGGATAGAATATTGCAACATTAATTGTCTTAAGGTATATTTTCCAAAGAAATGGGGAAAAAACCTTGTTATGAGAACAAATTTGGGATGAAATCCTAAGAAATTTCAATCTTTTATAGATGCCAATGAAAATAAGAACAGTGAGACTTTCTCTGATCTGTTCTTACGGGCAATTTTACATTCATTTGCAAATGTTTACTTCAGAATAAAACAATTATATTTGGAGAAACATATATGGAGGTTGAAGCCCTGATACTCCATCTCCCTCTTTCAAGCCCCCCTTCTTTTCCTCCCTAACTTACATACATCAGTAGATTCCAGCTGGCTATCTGTACTGAAATGGCTCAGAAGAAGAAAATCCCAATTCAGAAAACTTTCTGTCTGACAAAGCCATGGAGCGATAAGTCTCTCATAAAAAAAAAAAAAGGCCCAGCCGAGTTTCATGCTGATGAAGAGAAGTTTAGATATCTCTTGGACTTGGATCTAACATCAACAATACCACAATTACTAACAGCAAGACCTGTGAAGCTAAACTTTACCTCACTGTCAGCAAAGAATGTGCTTGCTGCAATGTATTAGAGTTTTCTTTGACAAGTTTAAGACACCATAATGAAGCAGTTGCATGGGACAGACAGATAAAGTAATCCATCAGATAAATCAGTTTTTTATTCTACTCATGCTTATATTCAAAACCTAAGTCCATGAGGGAAGTAGGGTGGGGAGAGACTTCTTTGTTACAGTTTTCTAGACAATTTTCTCTTTCTTATAGTTCAAGTCTTTGTTTACATTGTACAATGTGTGATAAGGCCCAGTACAAAGATTCATAAACTACATAAAGTGCTTTGAAAATGAAACTTTAGGAGTAAAAAGCAATAATTAAAGCAGATTCGTGGGTTTGATATTCAGCTCGACTATGGCCTGAATTGTCTCCCCTCAAAATTCATATGTTGAAGCCTTAACCCCCAGTGTAACTGCTTTTGAAATTACCTGTGAGATGATGAAAGTTTAATGAGGTCATAACTCTAATCCATCAGGGATGGTACCTATTTATAAGCAGCACTCTCTCTGTGCATACCAATGAAAGGTTGTGTGAGCACACCTAGAGAAGGCAGCCATTGCAAGCCAGGAAAAGAGCTCTCACCGGAAACGGACTTGCTTGGAACCTTAATCTTGGACTTGCAGTTTCCAGAACTATGAGGAAATGAATTTCTCTTGTTAAAGCCACCCAGTCTATGGTATATTTTTATGCCATCTTGAGCTGACTAGTACAGATTTTGGTACTGTGAAATGACGTGCCACTGTAACAAATACCTAAAAATGTGGAAGTGGCTTTGGAATTGGGTAATGCGTAGAGGCTAGAGGAGTTTTGAGGTGTGTATTAGAAAAAGCCCAGATTGCTGTGAACTGAATATTGGTAGAAATATGGCCATTAAAGGCCGGTCTGGTGAAGTGTCAGGCAGAAATGAGGAACAGATTATTGAATATTGGAGAAAAGACAGTCCTTGCTACAAAGTGGTGAACAACTTGGCTGAACTGTGTTCTAGTATTTTGTGGAAGGTAAAACTTGTGATCCATGAAACTGGATATATAGCTGAGGATATTTCAAAGCAAAATTTTGAAGGTGTGGTCTGGGTCCTTCTGTCTCCTTACAGCAAAATGTGAAGGGAGATAAATAAATTGAAGAAGGAGTTAAGTAAAAAGGAACCAGAATTTAAAGATCTGAAAAATTCTCAGCTTGTCCCTATTGCAAAAAACCAAGAAAGTATGTTTCAAAGAGAACCCTAAGGATGTAGCTGACTATCATTTGAGAAAGAGATTACGATATTATGCAAGCAGGAGCCCTGCCAGTTTGAACTGAAAGGGGACAGAGGTGAGACAAAATGAAAGATGGAGGACTCTTAGATTCTAAGTGACGAGGTGTCAGAGCTTTTCAACTGCAGACATGCTTTATCATTCAAGAAAAGGGAAGACCCTGAAGATGATCCAGAAATCATCAGGGCTGCCACTCCTACCACATGTCTAATAGACAGGGCTGGCTTCTCCTTCCTCTTTAGTTTTAGAGATCAGAATGTCCTGTCCTCTGCCTCAGGGACAGAGCCCTTGCAGAGAGCTGAAGGGCCAGAGCTGCCCTCCAGATCCCTGGGTTTGATTCTGCCACTCTAGGGGGTCTACAGGGCAGAATATTGAACTGAGAGGATTACTCTCAAGCATTTAAATCTAATGGAATTTTCCTTGCTGGGTTTTGGACTTACTTGGTCCATCACTTCTTCCTTCTTTCTGATTTCTCTCCCTGCGTATGATTTATCTGGTTTCCCAGGTTCACATCTGGAGAGGAATTTTGCCTGGGGATGAATTATACCTTGAGTCTTCCTGCATGTCTGATTTAGATAATAATCGTTTTATTATATTTTATTTTTTTGCTTTACATATTGTTTTTTGTTTAACTGAAGTATAGTTGACTTACAATAAAATAGTTTCATGTGTATAACATAGTGATTTGAATTTTTTATAGATGACACACCCTACAGAGTTATCATAAAATATTGACTACATTCACTGTGCTATATATTACATCTCTGTGACTTATTTATTTTGTAATTGATAGTTTGTACCTCTTAATGCCTTTCACCTATTTTGTCCCCCACTGCACCAATAACCACTAGTTTGTTCTCTGTATCTGTGAGTCTGTTTCTGTTTTGTTTATTTGTTTTGGTTTTTAGATTCCACATGAGTAAAAACATTCAGTTACTTGTCTTTCTCTATCTGACCTATTTCACTGAGCAGAATACCCTCCAGGTTCATCAGTGTTGTTGCAAATGACAAGATTTTATTCTTTCTTATGGCTGAATAGTATACCATTGTGTAAATACACTACATTTTCTTTATCCTTTTATCTGTTGACACCTGGAGTATGTGCTCATGTACAAGTTGAGTTGTTTCTTAGTTTTTTAGAGCTTTGTGGGTCTTATGGGCACAAGCCATATTGGCTTTCAGGGATGGGAGTTTGGGGTACCCTTCCCTCCAGTGGGTATCTTAAAATTTGAAGATGTGGTGTCTAAACCCTTTGCTCCTCAGGGAGAAGCTAAGAGATAGGGGTTCTGTCCTGATTCTGTGGCACTGTGTCAGGAGCATGATTTCTGGCCAGAACATATCTCAGCCTTCCTTACCATTTTGCTGTGGATATTTCACATTCTTTCAGTGTAGAAGAATTGCTCAGCTAATTTTTGGATCTTTTTCAGAGGGAGTTGCTCTGTGTGTAGCTGTCCATTTGTGGGAGGAGGGGAACTCAGGAGCCTCCTATGTCATCATCTTGGTTGACTTTCTTGAGTGCCTGTTTTGTGTTGTACACTGTCCAGACACTTGAAATACAGAAGTGAATGCCACAAAGTTGTTACCTTATGGAACTTATATCCTATTGGAGAAGGCATAATATAATGTCAGGAAATGGTTAGTTCTGAGAAGAAAAGTAGAGCAGGGTAAAGAAGATAGTGAATGACAGGCTGGGAGGACTGTTTATATAGGATGTTCAGGAAGGTCCTCTCTGAAAAAAGTTGATGTTAAAATAGAGACCTCAAAGAAGTGACAAGGAAGTCATATGGCTTCCTGCAAAGTACAGCAGCAAAGACCCTGAGACTAGAGCATGACTGATGTGTTAAAAAAACTGAAAGAGACCAGTGCTGGAGGATGGTGAGAGAGGGAGAAGGTGGCGAGAGGTCACTGAGGCTAGATCATATAAGGCCTATAGGCCATGGTCAGGAGATATATTTTACTCTGTAATGGAAGCCGTTGGACTACCATGTACATTAAAAAAAATCACTCTGCTGCATTATGGAGAGTAGGCTTTAGTGTTAGGGAGAGAAAAAAACAGAAGCTGTGAAACTAGACAGGGACTGTTATAATAATACATTTTAGAAAGATGGTGGCTTAACTGAGGGTCACCACTTTTCAACCTTGTCTCCTCTCAAGGAACTTAAAAAAATACCAACTCTAAGGCCAAACCCAGAACAACTAATAATATTTGTGGGTATGGCCAAGCATTGGTAATTTAAAATCTTCCCAGTGATTTCAATGTGCAGCCAGAGTTGAGAACCACTGTCCAAAGTAGTAACCGTGAAAGTGATAAGAGCGATTGGACTCTAGCTATATTTATTCATTAGGAGCAATGAGATTTTCTAACTGGTTACTTGTAGGGCGTGAGAACAAAAAAAGCAAAGGGTGATTCCAAGCTTTTTGGCCTCAGCAACTGGAAAATAGTTATATGAGAAAACTTTTACTTAAATTTAACCCAAATCTTTTATTTTCAGGTAGTTATCAAATTTACTCAAGTGGTAATAGATGGTATCATTTTCTGTAAAATATGCTTTCATATACATTTTGGACAGAAAAATGTATCTGATCTTTTATTTAATATTCCAGTTTATCAAGATTAGAAAACAGAAACCACACTAGTTATTTTAACAGAGACATTGTGATATGGAAAGCGGTTCATCAGGAGTTAGGCTGACTGACAAGGCAAAAAGGAGGCACTTAGAGAACATGAAAGTGATAACTACAGGAAGTAGCCACCATCTTGGGAATGGGGAGATCAAGTGAAGAAGTTAGAATCAGCAGAACCTAAAATCTTACAACCCAAGAACTCCAGAACCCTAGAAGCCCAAGATCTGAGAAGAGAGGGGTACACAGCTGCTTTGGAAGGACCCGTGGAAATGGGACTCAGACCACTAAAGGAAAGGCGCTGCCCACCTGATACTGTTACATTTAAGGTGGTATGGTAAGGCTGATTCTGGGACTGTGGTTAGAACCAACTCTTGCTGGAACAAACCTCTGCTGCCGGGGGTGAAGTACAGTTTCAGGAAGAGCAAAAGCAAGAGGAACAAGTTAATACCCTCCCCTTCTTGCCTTCCAGTTTATTGTCTCTACTGTAGAACTTCGTACTAACTAGAGAAGCAGCTGGCAAAGGGGAAGTACAGTGTGCTGAGCCCCAGTTGCAGCATTATAAAGCAGAGTATATGAATGTGGAGCTTAATACCTAGTTATAGCCTACCCCTTTGGCTACTTAACATCCAAACACATCCTCCTACCCATATTTGAACTTCCGTAAACAGCAGTAATAATTTTAATGCCATAGCCTAACAAGATACAAATAACTGTCATATAAAGGAAGATGCTCTCCCTCTCTCTCCAAAAATAGATCTATGTTCCCAAAGTTTCAGCATCTGTCCCAGGACAAAAGCTTGATATCCATCACTGGAGGATGTTAATTACCCCTCAATCTATTTGGATAATCTATAGTCAAAGACTAATTTGAAAGTTAACCAGAAAAAACAGTCCTTGTATAAAATAATACTGGGAAAGGAGGAAAAAGTACTACTACAACTCTAATTTCTATAAGTGATCAAAAGGCCATATGTCTTCCTTTGCCTTTAACCAGTACCTCTACTAGTCAATGTTCTTTATCTTGTAGAGTGACCACAATTCTTATTTTCCAAGTGTTTGAATTCTCAGTGGCCCAGGTTTTTTTTCAATTACTGTAATTTTCCATCAACTTTTACTATTGGACATGGAACTTTTAATGGATGTCCCAGAGAATTCTCTATGTTCTAAATATAGTCTTTCCTGTTCCAATTGTATAACAGCAACCTAATTTTCTCTTAATGATCAGAATCTATCATTCCAGCCAATAAAGTAATTCTTATCTTTGTCTGTTGTTCCAGTGTCATAAGGAGCTCAAAATAACTGGTCTCAACTTTCAATTCCATAGAACCAATGTTTGTTCTCTAGTAGAATCATTTATATCTTGGAAACTAAGACTTGCAAGCTAGCATAACTCAAAATTGCTGAGTTCAGAAGTAAAAATTCTCCTAGTGAAGTATTCACTGTAATAGTGAAAGGAGTCACTCTCACTTCCCCTTGATTCTCAAATCCATATATTCTAACAATGGGAGAAATAGTTGACTCACAGTATATATGGCATTCTGTAAGACATAATTCATTTCTTTGAGAGGGTTGTCTGCCAACTGATGCCACAAGCTGGGCTTCAGTTGGCTGTTCTACCATTCTGCCAAGCTGGGTGCTTCTGGGTAATGAGGTAGATATTAGGATCAGTGAATTCATCAGCATAAGCCCATTGTCATGCTTCCTTTGTGGTTAAATGAGTCCATGACAGTAGCAATGTTATACAGAGTACCGTGATGGTGAATGAGGCATTCAATATGTCTAATGATGTTGGTGCTGGCAGAATTGTAGACTAGGGAGGCAAATTAATACCTAGAATGTATCTATGCTAGAGAGGACAAACCATGTAATGTTACTTATGCAAAAGGTCTAGTGTTTACACTTGCCATCAGGTAGCTGATTGAGTCCCTCAGGGAATAGTGATATCTTGGGGACTCAACCTTCATCTCTGCTTTTGGCAAGTTACATACTCAAAACTGGTAGACAGATAAACCTCCTTAGTGAAATTTCATGCTGTTGAGCCCATTTTTAGCCTCTATTCTTGCTACTAAGTCTCTTTCTATGTGTTTTGTTTTGTTTTAGCAAGCACTTAGATGGTGAGTTAAGAGACTGAATGATTAGCAAGTGCTTAGATGGTTAAAGAGACTGAATGCCATCCATAAAACATACCATTTGTCTACGGGATTATTAGAGTCTCCTCTGCATGTGATGCTCTTTTGTGAACATTCACATGAAACAAATATCCCCACTCTTTGGCCCATTCTGAGAGGTCCTTCCAGCTACTCTTTAGTCCTTGTCATTAATCTTCTAGTGCTGCTCTTTCAAATTACTTGACTGTTGAGCTAGATATCTAGCTACTGACCACTTTAGATATGCATTTCTCAGTCTATACAAAATTGAAAACCAGGTGAATTGCTTGAAGTGCTACTCATAAAGAGGATTACCTCACCAGTTTCTTTCTGAGCATTGCTAGATGGGTATGTAAATGTAGCAGTCCATTTGCAGGTTGTGATGAAATACTATGCAGAACCATCTAAAAACTGGTTTTTTTCTGCCTCACTCAGATGATCAAAAGTAATTCCCTATGAAGCATGGCTTGTGGTTTAGGGAAGAAGAGACAATGAAGCAGGAGTAGGTGACATAGGAATATGGGTAAAGTCCAAGTGACCACTTGTACTGAAGCTTGGTTCTGCTGCAGAGCTTTTTATTACTCCAGGCTCCACTTACAGCTGACAGCCTTTGAGGTTGCTCGATAAATGGGTCTCAGAGTGTGCTCAAATATGATATATATTGCCTCCAAAATCCAAACAGACCCATCAAGCATTGTACCTCTTTTTAAATAGTAGGTGGGTTCAAGGTTCAATATCTTGTCTTGCACTTTGGAGGAAATCTACCAATATATTCTGGTACCTCCTGAAATGGCTAAAAGGTAATAGGCTCCTGCATTTTCATTTACAAATGAAAAATTTTCTGTGCCAGCCAAGAGATTTTAAGCTGCATAGCTCCTCTTTAAAGTTGCAGTGTTTCAGGGGTAACATAAAGCACTGGATTACTCAGCAAATAGATTCTACAGGATTTAACTTTTTTTTTTTAATGAAATAGTTAAGTGGCTAGTGATGGGAGTTGTACAATAGGGAAGCACCCAGTGAGTATAGAAATTACACAGTATGCCTCCAGACTCTACCCATGCCCATTCTTTGCTTATTGCAGATGGCACCCGTTCGCCAGATCATGGCCCTCTTTCTGAGCCTGAATGTTTTCTCTAACATCAACACAGGGATTAAACAACCCAACCAACTGATAAGAATTGAAACCAGTTGGCCATTCCATAAAACTCCTGCATGAGAATCACTAGAATGTTTGTTAAAAATTTCCTGGGCCCACATTAGTGCTTGTTCAATAAGAATGACTAGGATAAGGATTTTATAGTTTAACTGATAGTGATGTACAACATATTAATGACCCTCAGGTTGACTAAACTCTAGGTTTGTGTGTTCCTGATATAGGCTCCTATCTCCCTTTTCTTGAAGCATTCACTATAGAACATTTGTAATTGTAAATTTATTCTCTGCCCCTTTGATATATAATCTTCTACCAGCCTCTTGCCAAATTGAAAGTCCAGGGATGTCTTTCTCAAGGACCTAGGACCATCTTCTTTAAATGTAATCATCAAAAAAGAGAGCACCCATATCTCTCAGACTGTGCGGGAGGGTGGGAATCTAATGTCCATAAGAACTAATTAGCAATACAGATGATTTAATCATACTGCCAACCTCCTCAATAATGTCCTCCAGTGATTTTTCCATTAGCTCACCATAGGGCTTAAGTAGTCTTCTGCCTTGTGTTTCAGCAGAGTTGAGTTCAGTCTCTCTCCCGTATTGTAATAGTCTTGAATAAAATCTTTGGTTGTTTAACTTGTGCAATTTTTCTTTGATGGTTCCACAGGTAATTTTATTAATATTCAAATACTACAAGAAAAACATCACTAGATTGTGATAAGTAATCTTAAGAGAATTAAGCAATTATTAACAAACACACAGAAAATCCTCCACAAGAACCATTTACTGTTTCTGACCCATTATTAGCAGAGATTTTTCAATGGGAAGGTTTTGGCAAAGTGAAAACTCTTGTTTAGTAAACCTGTCAGTAGGTGCCCATATTTGTGAGAAGGCTGGTTAGGGCAAGTAGTGAAGTCTGTGGTAATGACTCAGAATGATGCTAATAAACATATAAATGAGATATTACTGTAAGAGTAGAACAGGCTTATAAAAATATTAGAATAAATTATCAGCACCCAAACTTTGCCATATTATCTTATAAGATCAGTTACTTTCCGTATCTTCTGAGGAAGGTTACTCCTGGTAGAACATGTCAGCATTCTATTATGTGGGAGCTGCTCTATCCAGTATAAAGGATCTCAGCCCTTCTTATATGAATGTACAAATGGTAGCCATCAAGCTGCATGCTCAGAGGTTTTGGTGGGAGATGGCAGAATAAAATTGTTGTATGGACCTTTCAGGCTATCTCAGCACCCTTTCATTAATGTGACCAGAGTCAACAAGGAGGGTGATCTTCTATAGGTCACTCAGTGTCTCTGGGCATTAGTTTATTTTTTTATTTGTAAAGTAAAGGAGGCTTAATTCACATTGTAAATATTTGTGTGCATTTTGACTTCTCACTTCCCAATCTGTTCTCTCAATGCAAGTCAATGGTTCAGTGATTCCATGAGTCTGTGAAACAGGATTGTTTTTGATGTGGTTTCAGTATTTGCATAACCTAAGAATCCAAAACCTTGAGTTCAGTAAGAATTATTCCATTCCCCTGGAATATTTTACCCACTTTTTCTTCCTCACGTGCTGGCCATATTGTTTTTAGGTGATTAAGTCAGATGCACCATTTGGATTATAATCAGGACTATTAAAGTGATGATGGATATTGAACAACTTGAGGATGGAAGAAAAATGTCTTTCATATGTGCTCAGTTTTGTCCTATTATATGTAGGAGTTTAATACTGCTATTTGGGTTTTTTTTTTATAGCAGAAATTACTTGAAATTCTATTTGCTTCTTTCTTAGTGTAAAAAATTTTTGTAATCCATATTAATGTTCATGGCTATCAGTGTTTTCTGGATATAATTATACATAAAACTAACCGTAATCTCAGGGGCATTTTTTCTTTCTTTCTTTCACCTGTTTAAATACTAGTATCATAAAGATTAGCTGAATGCCTGTTCTGTGGCTCTGCTAAGTGCTGAGGATACAAAAATCAAAAAGATGTAGCAAATAACTACAATATAGGGGTGTAAGTGCTAATAGAGCTAGGCACTAATTATTAAAGGAGTAGTAAGGATGGTATGATGACTTCATGGGGGAAGGCAGAGTTTTGTCTGGGAGAGCTTCAGAGAATGTGATATTTGACCTGACTCTTGTGCAAAGAGCAGGGGTTTGCTATTTGGAAAAAGAAAAAAAATTGGGGAAGAGAAGAGCAGAGGATGAAAGATTGTAAGGAAAGAGTTTGTGAGAAATGATTTTCTAATCAAAGATATGAAAGCCTTTTGCACCAATTTCTTTATCTGCATTTCTAATAGGAAGTTGCTAGCCTTGGCCTTACAATGAAATTCAGTGGGATACTGATGAAATGATAACTGGGCCGTTACTAAAATTCATGAACATTTTCCCATGGAAAATCCTCATAAAGTCTGTTGTTCTCACAGATTCATGAGTCTGTAAAGGAAAAGGCCTATAAAGAGAAACACTTGTGCTCATGGATGTAAAATGTTATACCTTCTGCTTGACTGGAACCTCTGTGTAGTAACAGAGTGTAAATGCTACTGATGCAGACCTCCCTTTTTCAGTCGAGGAGTGTTCCCTGTTTGGTTCTTTTGTATTTGCTCCAGATGATACTGAAGACACAATAATCACTTTGGCATCAGTTTTTTCCTCTTTTTTTGCAGGCTAAGAGGAAAAAAAATCAATTTGACCAACAACAACTTGAAAGAGAACAAGCAGCCTTTAAGTAAGTGTGGGTTAGTTGTTTTCAGATGCTTGTTGGGGCTCTTTCAGATTATCATACAATTTTGATGTCTCCTCCTTAAGCACTGTTCTGTGGCTTATTAGTCAATATTATCAATCACTGCCTCATGAAGAAAATCAAAGTCATGTTACTTAAAAAGGAGGATATAATACATTTGTTTACTCAATATCAAAACTTACATAAGAATGTATATAACATGTTCTCTGATGACAAGAGAAACTTAAATGAGATGATACTGCTTGGATGACTGCACATCTCTAGTAAGTTGTATATATTTTAGGCCTTAAATTAGTGTTGTTTTAGACTAATAATAATTAGAGATACTTTGCCTTTATTATTATTTTGAAATACTGGGAAAAGAGATTTGTTTTGAAGTTTTTTCCTTTAATTGAAGTCACGTTGAGGACATTTTAGGAAGCTCACTGATGTCTTCCTAGAAATTTAAATCTCTCATAGTTTCTTCATTTTAGGTATCTTTCCAGTAGAAAAGCTTATATTTCTGGCATATTCTAAAGCCTAAAAGGATATTCAGTGGTCACTGTAACAAGAAACTCTATTTACAAAGATGTTTAGAGCACATAGGTTCTTAAGGGATTAAAGATCTTATTTCATTTCTTCTTATTGGAAAAAGAGGAATCAAGTGATGCACGTGCAGCATAGGTCCTGGAGTTCTGAGCTCAAGTAATATGTAAAACTTTATGAACTGACTTACGCACTTTCCAAGTTGGATTTGTTATACATATGGGTATCAGTTTCTTAGTTTTCTCAGTATTTTTAGGGGCTTAACTGCTGGGTATTCTTTTACTACTTTGGTTGACTTGTGCTGCCCAAAATTTTCTGAAAAAAAAAAAACAAAACTGACTTAATGCTTTGCCAGAGGAAATGACACATAGCCTTGTTGGCTAGTTGTAACAGAGATAAAAGAACCATTGTACACATAATATTTGGCATTATATTGTAGCTTGGGTTTATTCTATCATAACAAAGAAATTAGACTACTGTTGAGAGAGAAAACACTGTATATTACATTCGAGTGCTTCTTTTCCGTATTGGTGGAGTCAAAATCCTAGTAATACTCACAAAATTTTTTTTAAAATAAATCAAATATTCCTTATGAAATTAAAGTGGGGTTCTTTTCAGCATAAGAACTAATCAGTTGATCATTTGAAGAAATACTACATTCATCTGAATGTGAGAAGTTAGCCTAATGCAAAGTTAGAGAGTATAGTTCACAAGACTACCCTTACTTCTGATACTAATCACAAATTTGGGGGTTCCCAAGAAGGTTCTCCTTTCAGGTTCAAAAATTTGCTAAGATCACAGAACTCACTGAAAGCTCTTACAGTCAACAGTTGTAGTGTATCGCAGTGAAAGGATACAGATTAAAATCATCCAAAGGAAGAAGTGTATGGGGCAGAGTCCAGGAGCATTCCAAACATGGAGCTTCCAGCTGTCCTCTGCCCCTGGAGTCGTAGACAGCCAGCAACGATGTGTGATAATACAGAGTATCGCTAACTGAGGAAGCTTGTCTGAGCCTTAATGTCCAGAATTTTATTGGGGCTCCATGGTTTACTGCCCACATAGTTGACCTTCTGTCGTCATCCCTCCTGGAGGTAGTATTGTTACTACAGGGCCCAAAACTCCCATGATGATTCACATCGTTAGACTATTAGGTGGTCGGGGCCCCAAGTAAGTAAAGACATTCTTCCTAGAGAACACCTCCTAGTCAAAGAGGGCAAAAGCAGACATTTCTTTGAGTAAGGTTAATTCTTTAATACCACAAAATCAGTATGAATAACTCTGAGAAAGAGCTGAACATTTTGGAGGTAAAGTCTGTCTTTTAGATTGTGGTGATGATGATGATGAGGAGGAGGAGGAGGAGGAGGAAGAGGAGGATGATGATGATGATGATGATTTTTGCTGAAGAAGCTTCATGAATTGTCCAAAGCAATCAGCTAGGAACCAGAAAGTCTCAGTTGGTTTCTCCCTGGTTTGTGTGTGTATTAGTCATGTAATCCTAAAAGCTGTTTTATTTTGCTGAACTCCAGTTTCATGGATGATGAAACCAGAAACATCAACCCTAGCTATTTCACTAGATTGTAGTGAAACCTAAATCATAAAAAGTGTAAAAGTGCTTCACAAAGTTCCATACAAATGTAATTTATGATATTTAATATCTCCAAAAAAGAGCTGGCATTTATGAGTAATCGAATCATTTGGTTAGTAATTTTTGACTTCAAATTGTAAAAAATACTGTTAGCAAGGGCCATGACTATTTTTAAATAGAATTTACTGCTATAATACAAAGAATAAATGTTTAAATATTTTATTTCAGATGTATGATCTCTAGTATAGACTGCAGGGCAGTTTTATAGACAAAACTCTTTTGTTTACAAAAGTAAAAAGTACAAGCTTTAAAGAGAGATAGTTTAAGAAACATGGAATCACTGGGGAACAAATTATGCATATAATGCATTGATCCACACACCTTACATGGATTATTTTATCATTAATAGTGAAAGATCTAACCATGGCAGAAATAGAGTCTGCTGAAGCATTTCATAATTTAAGAAATAATGTCAAATACAATCAGAACTAGTAGGAATCTGCCTTTGGACAGTACTCTGTGCTTTCTGTATAAATAGACATTATTTAAATTTGTTTAGCAAAATGCAGCTGCTGACAAATAATGCTTGTACTTTTTTGAGACTGTTATCTTTTGAGAAGCTGAATAACCAACAGTTAACATTCCAGCTACATGCAGAACATTTCATTTAAAGAACACTTTTAGGCAGAAAATATATCCATGCACACCCATTGACTTTTGTTAGCAGTTATAAACTTGATATATTGTCCTAGTTTGTTCCTTTTGTTGGAAAAAGAAAAGGGAGGAATTATGTATCTGGCTCCTGTCCTGAAGTTGAGCCCAAGAGGGAGGTGATGCAGGGTGAAGACTTAGAATCCTTGCACCAAATCAGTGTCTTGCTGACACCATGAAGCTGTGTATACTTATGAAGTGCCAAGGTTCTCTGTATGGGCCCTGTTACCCACCTCTAATTCTTTCACACACAAGATCTTCCAGATGTTCCTGAGGAGAATGTGTCTCTTTATAATAA
This sequence comes from Camelus dromedarius, assembly GCF_036321535.1. Taxonomy (NCBI): domain Eukaryota; kingdom Metazoa; phylum Chordata; class Mammalia; order Artiodactyla; family Camelidae; genus Camelus; species Camelus dromedarius. Next base: position 32,940,901 of record NC_087436.1, read on the forward strand.
AAGTTATATTAGCTATCATTTTCCACATACTCCTATGGTACCCATTTACAAGAATTTGTAGTACATTCCCAAACATCTGCAGGTAGTATCTCCATAATTAGTTTTGAAATTACTAGCCACCTGTCAGCACAGGGATTACTACTATGAAGAATGTCAAATGGGAATTAAAGTTTTTCATTAGGTCACCAGCATTCTACCATAGACATATGGTGGGCAGATAGGACTGTTCCAGCACACAATTTTATTAGGTACAGTAAATTTGGAGGCTACATACTCCACTGTTACTGCATATGCATATTTACTGTGTGCTTATGTATTCAGCACTAACTGAAAACTGTTTAGGATGGTAGTAGTACCTTGGGGTTTGAGTTATAGATGAAAAAGAGATGTTTGGCTTCTTCACTTCTTGTACTGAAATATATTTGCTTAAAAAGCAACTGGAGCTATGTAGAAAACATGTTGCTTTTCCTCAGGAAAATGCCATGAAGTTTAATTTTGTAAATGAGTAACTATATTAGAGAGAATAACTTTTAGGAATTAGGGAGGGGAAGAGAACAGAAGAGTTGTGAAGCTGAAGAACAAGTTTGATGGATGTGGTGAAACAACTATTAAATATCTCATAGTGCCTGTGTGAGAAAGAACTGATTTGCCTTTGACCTCTCCTTACTCTTCCAGGACTAAAAGGTTATATTCGAAAACTTATGATGTGACAGGTGCTGTGTTGATCATTTAATATATGTTATTTAATTTGCATAATAACACTTCGAGTTAGGATTTATCATCGTCACCATCATCATCATCATCATGTTTTGAGAGATGAGAAATCAAAGACTGCTCATAGTCACATAGCTAATCAGTAGTGAAACTAGGACTTCGACCGTCTGCCCTGGGTATTTGAAGTCATCAATGATCTCCATGCTGCTGAACCCAATGGGCTTTTTCTCCGTCTTCTTATTTGACCCAGTAGTAGAATTTGAATAATGTCGTAAATACTCCTTAAAATATTTTTTATGCCCTCTTGGCTTCAAGGATAAGATATACTCCCTATTTTCCTCTTTCTAGACACTCTTCAAGTCTTACATGGTGCTTCTGAATCTTCCCAGGGCTCAGTCCTGCTCTTTTCTTTCCTATTTAATTCACTAACTGGGTGATTTCATCTAGTTTCAAAACTTCAATACCATCTCTAGGCAAATGGCTCCCCATGCATGTCTCCAGACTACTCTTCACCAGGCTCAGGGCCTCCTTCAGACTTAGCATTTTTCTGTCTTTTCCTCTGTGTGGCTGGTCAGAGAAAGATAAGACCTGAGGTTCCAACTTTGACTCAGAGGCCCTTTAGGTCTGCAGCGTAACACATAGCAGGTTCTAGCTTACTGATACAGTCTTCGTTTGAGTTTAGGACCCAATGCCTGCCTAATAAAATCAATTTTTTCCCCTTTCTTTCTTTTTCCTTTGCCAATATTCCCTGTGGTCTGCTTCCTTAGGAGGCTTATGGGAAGGGACATTCTCTATGGTCTGGGGCAAGATTCAGGTATTTCTAGATCATCTGGCTAAAAACACCTTATTAAATCTAAATCCCACTTCAACTTTTAACTGTTGGACTTGTACAGTAACATACTTTTTGAGGGAAATTATAAGCATATTGAACTAGAGAATGTATAGTAAATATGTTTAGGTGTTAGCTTTTCAAAGGAATTTCAATCACTCCTATATGATTTGACATACTAAGATATGATATGATATGTATGCTTTATAAAACTTGGTGGGCTTTTCAGTAGGGCTCACCTGGGCCAAGATTGGATTTGTTTCTTGGAAATATCAAGGATGATTTTTAAGAGGTAATAAAATTCAAATTGTCTTCAGGCTTTTAAATAAAGGACAGGAATTTGGAAGGATTACACAAGCTGGGGAAATGGCGGATTAACAGTTCTGCTGGTGAAAACAAGAAGGCACATCTGGGAAGTTACAAGTAGCATGGCAAGCGTATAGAATGGATGCAGAAAGTGGCAGGGTGATGCCAAAAGGTGGGCAGAATAAGAAACATGAATTGTCTTGAACTTGAGAAGGCCTGTAAATGGCATCTTTGTTTTTCCAGCTTTAGTTATAAATCAGTTGAGTGATAAAATGGTGTCAGCAGAACTAAACATCAACTTTATTAATGATCAGATCCATACGGGAGAAAGTGACATGAATGTGTGGCAACAGTGGTCTCCTTATTACTGAAGTTCAGAATTAGGCAGACTTACCCAGTTACAGTGGTGGCCACACACAATGTAGGTCACCACACATGGAGCCCTGCTTTTGTGAAAACTACTACAAAGAAGAGTAGAGAAAAATGTTAGCTCTCTGACTCCCACTGAGAAAGAAGGGGAAGCAACCGAGCTTTCTCAAACTTTCCAATCAGAAAATAAATACTACTTCAATGAGGAGGATTCAGGAGTGGGTTAAAGACCTGGACTGTTTAGCAGACTAGAGAAATGGAGAAAGCAGTGTTACCCATACCCCTGCCCCAGGATGGAATTTTTTGTGCAGTGAGAAGTGACTGAAGAACTTTAAGCAGTAAATCAAGGCATATTTGTTTCGTGGTTGGATGTGGGGTTTGGTGGGTAGATACAGGGCACTTGGGGCCTTCAGTGTTAAGCTACAGGTTTTAAATGAGTTTAGGAGGCAACAGAGAGCCATCGACATTACTGAGCAGGAAATGGTTCATCTGTCAGTGATGTGCAGGACTGAAGGGATTTGAGATGAATTGGAAAACGGGAACCCAAGTAGGAAACATTGACAATAGTGTGGTAGGCAATAATTGTAAATACTGAGGTGTTTTAGAGATGAAAAGAAGGAACAAGTGTGAGTAACATTAGTAAGAATGGATAAATAGAACTTGATTAAGTGGTTGAAGAGAGAGGGAGGGATAAATCAAACCTCAACCTTGGGTTACTCTGCCCATGTGATCAGGAGACTAATGGACCAAATTAACAGATAGAGAAGAAGATGCTGGTTGGAGGAGGAGAACGTGGTAGACTCATGATAATTGGATGTGAATATCTGAAGTTTGGGATAAGACTTAGTTTATTTAGATTTGAGAGGTTTTCCAACCAAAATACAAGTTCAGTATATGACATTAATATAAGATAATGCATGAAGAGACAAGAGAGTAAGACTGAGATCTGAGGCATAATATATAGGGAATAGAAAGAGAAAAAATAAGCTAGGATAGTGGAAGGAGAACTGGAGAAATAAATTCAGGCTAACTATACAATAGAAATCATTAGATAACTGTTGAAAATGGTGGTTACTTATTGATGAAGACTACAAATTCTGTAAAACTTTTACTCCTTGACAGTTGTATTGAACACAGTGTGAAGATTAATGTTTATTGAAGATTTTGGTATGTGGTATTGTCAGATTAAGGAGGATAGAGAAAGTATACCAATGAAAATGGAGGCTATAGGTGATTTAGTCAGAATTGAACAAAGATACTCTTTTTTTAAAATTTTAGTTTATTTATTTATTTATTTATTTTAACATTTTTTATTGATTAATAATCATTTTACAATGTTGTTTCAAATTCCAGTGTAGACCACAATTTCTCAGTTATATATGAACATGTATATATTCATTGTCACATTTTTTTCTCTGTGAGCTACCATAAGATCTTGTATATATTTCCCTGTGCTATACAGTATAATCTTGTTTATCTATTCTACATTTTGAAATCCCAGTCTATCCCTTCCCACCCCCCGCCCCCTTGGCAACCACAAGTTTGTATTCTATGTCTATGAGTCTGTTTCTGTTTTGTATTTATGTTTTGTTTGTTTGTTTGTTTTTGATTCCACATATGAGCAATCTCATATGGTATTTTTCTTTCTCTTTCTGGCTTACTTCACTTAGAATGACATTCTCCAGGAGCATCTGTGTTGTTGCAAATGGCGTTATGTTATCGGTTTTTATGGCTGAGTAGTATTCCATTGTATAAGTATACCACCTCTTCTTTATCCAGTCATCTGCCAGTGGACATTAGGCTGTCTCCATGTCTTGGCTATTGTAAATAGTGCTGCTATGAACATTGGGATGCAGGTGTCATTTTGAAGTAGGGTTCCTTCTGGATATATGCCCAGGACTGGGAGGACTGGGTCATATGGTAAGTCTATTCCTAGTCTTTTGAGGAATCTCCATACTGTTTTCCACAGTGGCTGCACCAAACTGCATTCCCACCAGCAGTGTAGGAGGGTTCCCTTTTCTCCACAGCCTCTCCAGCATTTGTCATTTGTGGACTTTTGAATGGGCCATTCTAACTGGTGTGAGGTGATACCTCATTGTAGTTTTGATTTTCGTTTCTCTGATAATTAGTGATATTGAGCTTTTTTTCATGTGCCTATTGATCATTTGAATGTCTTCCTTGGAGAATTGCTTGTTTAGGTCTTCTGCCCATTTTTGGATTGGGTTGTTTGTTTCTTTCTTACTAAGTCGTATGACCTGCTTATATATTCTGGCGATCAAGCCTTTGTCAGTTTCATTTGCAAAAATTTTCTCCCATTCCGTAGGTTGTCTTTTTGTTTTATTTATGGTTTCCTTTGCTGTGCAGAAGCTTGTAAGTTTCATTAGGTCCCATTTGTTTATTCTTGCTTTTATTTCTATTGTTTGAGTAGACTGTTCTAGGAGAACATTTTTGAGATATATGTCAGATAATGCTTTGCCTGTATTTTCTTCTAGGATGTTTATTGTATCTTGTCTTATGTTTAAGTCTGATCCATTTTGAGTTTATTTTTGTGTATGGTGTAAGGGAGTGTTCTAGCTTCCTTACTTTACATGCTACTGTCCAGTTTTCCCAACACCATTTGCTGAAGAGACTATCTTTATTCCATTGTATATTCTTGCCTCCTTTGTTGAAGATTAGTTGACTGAAAGTTTGTGGGTTCATTTCTGGGCTCCCTATCTGTTCCATTGGTCTGTATGTCTGTTTTTGTACCAATACCATGCTGTCTTGATGACTGTAGCTCTATAGTATTGTCTGAAGTCTGGGAGAGTTATTCCTCCAGCCTCTTTCTTTCTCTTCAGTAATGCTTTGGTAATTCTAGGTCTTTGATTTTTCCATATAAGTTTTATTATGATTTTACTAGAACAAAGATACTCTTGAAGGCAGTAAAGGAACTAGTAAAGGAGAAGTGAGGTAGAGGTGGAGTTGGGTGTCAGTTAAAAAGGAATTGGAGCTTGGGAAAAGATAGCCAATGAAAGGTTTGTGCCAAGGTTTCTAAGTGTGAATGATAGATATTTAGAAAGTTAGAGGTTAGGAATGGTTTTTTTCTTCACTTACTGTCAAGTAAAGTTATTAAGTGCTTGATAACAAGCTGGATAATTCAAGAGAAGGTATATTTTGGGAAGCTGTGTGTAAGAAATCCACCCTAATTTACTTACACAGTAGACTTCTCTCTTCCTATTAGTAGAGATTGGCTGTGAGAGAATTCTGAATCCCTGATTGTTTTCTTTCCTTTGCTTTGCTTGCATTGAGGTATAAAACCTAACAGAATAAAACAATATGTGTGGAATTAATTATCAGACATCATAATTCTTTCAGGTGTGCTTAATGAGACCCCTGGGTCTTGAACTCTCTGAAGAAAAACTGACATATGTATTTCTAACTATTTCCAGTGTCTAAGCATTCAATATCCAGAAAGTGAGTCCTTCAAAATATTTCTTTTACCAAGTTTTAAGAGAAATCTTTAATCTGTAATATGGTTAAACCTTGTGATTCTTCCCATAGTGTGGAGTTTCTCTGCCAAGTGAGACTGGCTTCTACTGTATAAATCAGAGCTTTGTTATGTATTAGTTGGCTCAGGGGATATTACAGAAAAATTTCTCTATACATCATTTAGCTTAGAGGAATTTCTGGGAATGCTTTTTTGCCTATTAATTAGCAAAAAAAACCCTTCTAATATTTATTTGACATTTTTTGTTCATAAAATCCTTTCTTTCAATAACTGTCATTTAGAAGATAGTGTTACAGGTTGGAAAAGAAATTTTCTGTTTCAGAGGAGCTGTCTTTTCTCCTGAAATTAAAACATTGACAAGATTTAAGGTTATTATATAGAATGGATCAAACTTCTCAGTGCAGGGATCCCTTCCATAAAACCCATGATTATTGATTATCTAGCCTCTGCTTGATTAATTCTTTTGTGTCTTTTTTTTTTTTGTATTGAATCAAAATCTACATTTTAGTGTCATCAAATTTATTAATCAATACACAGGTACACCTTTTGATACTTTGCTCTGCCTCTTATGACTGTTTTTTAAAATATTTGAAAGCAGCCATTTTATCATGGTGCCTCACCCTTATGTCTTCTCTTTGTTGGATATAAAGTTCCTTTTACCACTACCACTATTCAAGCACGTGGCCTCCAGTTTTTTCTACTTCTAAGATGTACACTTCTAGATAATATATTTAATCAAAGCTCTTGGTGTTGAAGAACTAGCCTTGACTTTTGGGCTAAATTGCAATTTAGCTAGATTTGCTTTTTCCAAATTTAATCAAAATAATTTTGAATGTGCATAGATTCATGAAAGGAATCAATATTATTCTAGACTGTAGAAAAGGTTTTGATTAAGTAGAGAGTGGATGAGACCAGAAATAAAATGGGAGGTTCAGATACTAGAAAGGTAGATTTCTACTTCTTCCATTACTTGCCCATTCTTCAAAGATTTACACTTTCATTAGTTAGAAAACCAATAGCAAATGCTCTATTGTATGAGAAGTTTGATAAGATGAACAACTTACTACTTCCTCATCTGTCCCTACAATTTTTCTTTCTATATCTGTTATATTCATCCTTATCTATATCAATTCTATAACTTTCTAGTTAATGAAACATGGCCAGTGGTGACAATGACAGGCAGAGGGGTACAGTAATCTGGAATGTATAAGCCATCACAGGAAAGAAGAGAATAAGGAACATCCTTTGGTGTTCTCTATTTTTGATGTTAAAGAAAGCCCCTCAGCATCTAGCAAAACTATTAGCCTCCACTCATGAAACAGTAGAGGTCACTCTGGCAATCTCCCCTTCTAGGCAAGGTGAATAATCATATCTAATTGAATTCATGCTTACTGTGAAGATATAACATCATAATTTTCCTTCTTGGCTCCTCCAGATTGGGACTGTAAGATGTCGCTGTCTACTTTGTATATTGCCAGCATATCATGTAGAACCATCTCTAAATATGGCCCATTGTTTTTCTCTGCAGTCAGATAGTCATGAAGAACCCCCATGAGAGCATAGGTGCAGGTTGAGAGAGAGGAGAAAGAAGATACTGTAGCAGGAATAGGGTCCACGGACTCTAAGCTACTTGCTCATGCAATTTACGTGTGGATTTAAGAATCTGCTCAAGCCTAATTTTATATATTCCACTTTTATTGGATGATGAATGTTGCAGTATAGGCCCAAATTTAAGATATGATGATTTAGACAACACCCAATTCAAGATGGGACGCTCAAGTCATATGGTAACTTTGTGGGCTGTTGCCAAACCTTCAGTCTCTATTAAGGTCCGGTAGCATACCAAAAGCTTTATTTATTTATTTATTTTTTCAAAAGGAGAATAGTTATCTTCAGGGGAGAGCAGAGCTTTGTTTAAAATCCAATAGGTCTGTACTGTGATTTACCTATAGAGGCCTGACAAGAGCTCCATACAGCATTCCTATCTGCCTGAGACACTCTAAGGACTACTGGGTTAGTGGGACCATGTCACCAAGTCTCACAGCTGCTTGCACATCATCTTTGGAAAGTTATAGTACCTTATCTTGTTCTGGGTGCCATTCAAAACTAGCAGCTCTTTGGCTTACTTGGAAAAAGGATCAGAGAAGCATGCCTAAATGAGATACATGTTCTCTCCATAAACTAAAGATGCCCATGAAGCATTCAGCTTCTTTCTGAATGGTAGGGGGAGTCAGACACAGCAGACTGACCTTAATTTTGGAAGGGATAGAAGCGAAGAATGATATTTACAGTTTTAAATTGTTGAACTAATGAAAAGAATAACATTTTGTGATGTGAAAATTATACAAAACTCAAACTTCATGAATTTGAAAATTCATCTATGAGAAATATGAGCGTCTAAATAAAGTTTTATTGGAATACAGCCCCACCCATCTGTTTATGCCATCTCTATGGCTTCTTCTATACTAAAACAGCAGAGTTGACTAGTTATGACAGAGATAGTATAATTCACAAAACCTGCAATATTTATTATTTGGTCTTTTACAGAAAATGTTTTCTACCTCTTGCAGTTCTAGTCTAATAAATCTAGAAAATCTAAGTGAAATGGAAAAAAAAAATCTGGGAAAATATCAAACACCAAAATTTAAATTAGAAATATGAGACTTCAAATGTAAGACTAACAAGTGTAGAATAAATTTAGAAATATAGGTGACTCCATTTAACATTTGATGAATCAGATAATCATCCTTCCATAAAACATAAAAATAACATATACAAAATATAAATATAAAATATGAATTGTACTGATGAATAGAAAATATTAAAATTATCCCAGTTAATTTTTAAAGCCAGTATAATACTGTATCTAAAGTGAAAAACTGAAAACAGTCTTTAAAATGAGAGAATTGGGTAGGTAAATTATGTTGTATTAAGTGGTTGGAAAATTATTACATAACCAATAAAACATATAAATGTTAATATAATCATACAATATGTAAATTGCTAATGATACAATGTTAAGTGAAAAAAACAGTATATGAAATTGTATATATCTTGTATTACTTGCATGTATAAAAGACAAAAGGGAAACAAAAGTATTATAAGTGAACATAACAATGCTTACACTGTTCTTGTTAAGGTAGTGAGATTATATAAGGTTTTGAAAAAAAAATCTATATAAATAAATCTTTCATAATATGGTTGTATTAACTTTATTATAAAAGGAAAATTCAAATTAAAAAAAATCACCCACATCATTTTTATATGAGTTACTGATAATTCAGCTTCTCACAGTTTTTGTAGGAAATCTATTTTTTAGACTATATACAATATTTTACTTGCCCCTACTAAATTTCATCATGCTAATTTTGGCTTCTCCTTATAGCAAATTAAATTTTTCATTGTTGCATCTGATTTTTTATCCTTATGACATCTGTGCATTTGATCAACGCATTTTATTTTTTGCTTTTATCCAAATTGTTTGTAACAATATTCACTACTAAAATGAAACCACTGTCTTGAAGTTCTTGACATACCTTCTAAATATCAAGTACAGTAGACTAATCTCTGTTCCCATTTCTCTATATCATGCAGTGTTGACCTCTGTCTCCTGAAATGTTCTTTCCTCTTGAACACAGCCTGTACTCGTTTTCTACTATTATTCTTACCACCTAGATGGAAGCATTCTTAAGGTTGTATATATTCTGACCACTATTCTTTTTCTGTTATTTTCCTTGGAGTATCTTATCTGCTTCCAATTTTCTGAACATCTCCTCTGTGAAGATGGCTGCCACTTATCTATCTGAGGTCTTTTCCTCTGAGTTCTAGACCTGTATTTCTAAGTGTTTCCTTGACATCTCCACCTGATAGTTCTGCTGGAACTTGAACTCAACACTCCCCAAACTCTGTTTACTTTGATGACAACGCTATTCTTGCTATCTAATTTTGGAGTTGTATTTGACATTTATCCAGTTTCCTTTATCTAGTTAGTTGCCCTTGGGTGAGTTCTGTATAAGCAGCATTTCTTGGTCTTTTCACCCAGACTGAGAGGCAATGTGCAGAGCTGTTAGGTCCTGGTCTCTACATACAGACCGCTTGAGTTCAAGTTAGGGCTTTACTGCAAACTGCTGTGTGACTTTGGGTAATTTTCATAAGCTTTCTGTGTCTCAGCTTCCTCATGTGTAAATTGGAGATGGCAATATTTTTAGCCATATAACTCATAGATTAAAAGATAAAATGTTATGTCCTAGAATAATGGTGCTCAATAAATTCTATATATTATTATTATTATTTCCATTCCAAATGCTATACCACCTTATTTTAGGCTCTTTATTTTTAGGTTCAGCTGCTGTTGTTTTATGTCAAGAGTGTATAATTTGCTTCTGCAGAATAGATCTATATTATTTTATTTGAAATAAGCAATTCTTAAATTTATATCCACTAAATTCTACTAAGATTTATGCCTTTATGTAACTTCTGATTCAGTAAGTGGAAAAAGTGCACAGTGGAACATTTTATTTCCATCATACAGTGGGGCATTTAGTGTGAAACCAGCAGGTTAAGAAGAAGCCTCAAAAAATCCAAAGACAGATGTACAGTTTGGAATGCAAAAATAAAGCAAAACAGAAGTGCTCACGCAATATCAACTCAGGCAAAATTAGTTTGGGGAGAATTTACGGGTCAGAAAATCTCAGAACAGGGAACGGGAAGCTGTGGTATAGCCTCTGGACATCTCTGCAAGGATTATTTGGTTAAGCAACAACATCAAGTAATTCCTCTCTGTAGAGTCATATGCACTCTGGATCACGATGTTCAACAAGAGACACAGAGTTCTCTTTTCTGTTTTTCTTTCATCTGCAAACAACCACTTTTTACCTCAGTCAAGCCATTTGCTCAGAATGAAAACCTCATTTATATAATCATTTTACATGCTTCTACTGCTAATTTGTAAATTATTTCTCTGAAAAACATGGTATTTTCTCAATTCTCATTGTGTATTTAATACGGCTAATTTTAAATGGTTCTATTTTGAACTTTTTACCAAATGCACATCTTGGTAGCATAGAAAGAGTTCACACAGTTTTCAGTTTCTTTGCATCATGGTGTCTTTTAAAATGGCACCCGGGAAATATTGACCAAGTTTTATTGTAGTCTGTGTCCTTTGTCCTGTAGCTTATTCCTGTCTGTTTCTGACTAACTTATGTAATATTTATCCATACACCAAAGAATTGTGAAGTATTTTATGGACTTTTCGGAAACAATGATTGAATATTATATAAAGAACTTAACTTTATAAATTTATAATAGGCTTGTGACGATAGAATTAAGTTTCTGTTGCTCCTGGTTCTAAATGTCATGGAAAGACACCAACCTTGACTTGCTAACACAATCCTATTTCCTACATCCAGAACTATTGGACTGGCATTTTTAAACTTGTGCTATCAACTGAGAGGAGCAAAGTTGCCTTTATGTTATTTCTAGGATGGAGGATTTGGACATTGTGATTATCTGTTTGTCTATGTATCTGTCATCCATCCCTGCAGTTCTCTTTCCATTCATGCCTGGTAATCAGTGTCCCATCCCTGCTCCATCCCCTATAACTACTTTCATCCCCTTTCAACATGAGACAACATAGAGTAGTGTTAAGATTAGAAACTGTGGAGTTAGACCTGAGTTTTAACTAAGGGCTGCCATTTATTTGCTGTGTGATCATGGGTAAATTAGTTAATCTGTCTTCTCATCTGGAAAAGAAGGTGGTCATTAAGTGCTCCTGCCAGTTGTTATGAGGAATAACTAGGGTATAATGATAAAAACTTGACCCTCTCTGATGGTGTTAGAGGGAAGAACAAATTGGACTCCATATTAGGTCTGTTTCTTTCACTTTAACCTTTGTATTCTGTTGCTTTTACTACAGGTTAATCACCAAAGGGATATTACCTATAGCTTAAAGTATACATAATGGGCCATCTCTGGGAACCCTGCCTCCCATGCCTGAGCATTAAGGTAAAGTACCTTTATTTAAGCTCACAGGAAACATCCTGACCAGGGCCACCTAGGAATGGCTGCAGGAAGGAAGAAATTAACACATCCCCTCCAGAGTCTGGCCTGAATCAGGAAATATTTGCAACAACTTAATCACCTTTTAAACTTTACCTCCTCATCCCCTCCCCCTTTTTGCTCTGTAAAAGAACCTAACATCCAAACCTGGTTTGGATCATGGAAACCAAAGATGGTTCTGTGGGATACTAATCCACCATCTTTTCAGTCTGCTGGCTTTCCAAATAAAGTCCAACAACTCGTCTCTTGATTTATTGGCCTGTTGTGTGGACAGTAGTATAAGCTTGGACTTGGTGAAGTGGGAAGGAAAGACATTGTGGGAAGGAAAGACATTGTTAAAATCTCAAATTTTTTGAACCTGTCCTTTGACCTGCACTTTCCAGCTCTCTCTGTGAATCTTACTGACTGACTACTTCTTGGGTTTTATTTTTGTTCTGTGTTTACCATGTCACTTCTTCCTTTTTTCCAAGACTAAGGTTTCTATTCTTAATCTTTGGAATTTTTGTGTTAATTATCCTTTTGTTCTTGGCTAGGGGCTTCTGGAAGCTTTGCTTAATTGTTACATTTTTTTCAGGAACTTCTGGTCCAAGAGATGTGTCTGTGAGAACAGAAGGAGGAGGCAAGGGGGAAGTAAGGGAAAGTTTCTCTTTAAATTTTGGGTCCTGGATCCCACAGGAGGGTTGTGCTGACAACACTCAAATCCTGAAGATATAAACAGAATTGTAGCATCATCCTGGATGATAACTTGCTTCATCACTAGATCAAGAAGATACTATATTTCATCAACCAATAATAATCAAACACTGCAAATTTAGACACCACCTCATCACTTTTCCCCCCACATATTACATTTCTTTACTCATCTGTAGTGATTATAATACTTTCTCTTACCTTTTTTTTTTTTATCTGATTGAGAATTCCTAGTTTTGATTGAAGCCACACTACACCTTCCAGTATCTTCTTTTGTTTGTAGTACATCTTCTTTGGAGGTCACTGTCTTTTATAATGGCTGTGATTTAGGTACACTTATAGTCAGAGTGATTACCTATGTACCAGTTGGTTTAAGCTTCACTCCAGGGGCAGCTTGTTTCCCTAATCAGAAAGGCACCATTCAGGAATTGTTTTCTATATTTTAAGCACCAGTTATACAGAGGTAGCTGTTTAACTACTAGCTGTGAGAACTTCTGTTATTTGTATCAGTATCTGATTTTGCTAATAAGCATATTGAACATTAAAAATGAGTTTCCCCTTGTAAATAGTGGCATGCTAAGCAGCATGAGGAATCTTAAAAATGGGCTCCCAATAGTAAAATTAAAACTATCTGGTGTATGTGGATTGGCTAAACATTTTAGAGATGCTTCTTCCCCATACTTGATCTTAATAGGAAGATTCGAAGGTTTTACAGTTACGGATGGCACCTCAGGCTTGATTTCAAATCAGTTTTTTGTCTAGCCATTGATTCAGGAAAATCTCTTGTTGCTTGATACTGACTGTAAAGTCATAGAATCTTGTTTCCAGGATCTTGTGTCTCTGCTGAGTGCATGACTAGACTTCATACTCATGTGACCTGTGCTTGGAAGGGACTCACACTTGTTTTAACACTTGGCTGTTGCCATCCTGAAATTTTACAATTTTTGAAGAAGGAACTCCCCACTTTTATTTTACATTGGGCTCAACAGACCATTTAGCCAGTCCTGGCTGAATTAACTTTTCATGCAAAGGTGCCCAAAAGGGTAGAGCTGGGACTTTATCAAGTTTATACATGTTGAAGGAATTCTTCTGTCTGCTTATTTAGTGATTGTCTACATGTGGGGAAGAATCTGGCTTGAAACTTGCTTCAGTTAGAACCGATGAAGTTCTGGGGAGTAGCTAACCCTCTTCTCCGTCATTGATTGTTGTTTTCAACCAAAAAGAACCTAAGATTGACAAAACCAGGGAAGTTCACAACAGTGTCATCTAAGTTTCAAGGGCTACTTAGCTCATCATGGCAAAGAGAAATACAACTCCTGATAGAGAATACTGTAATTTTGGCGCAGTTCAACTTGCATCAATGTTTTTATGCTATTAGAAAGCTAAATAATTTCAGATTATAAAAAATAATTACTTTTATTTATTTTGCTGAAAGCTATAATGTTTCATCTTATCCCTCTATACCCGAATATAGTATATCTATATAGAGTTCAACTAGAAGCAGTAGTTTGGATTGTGTCTTTATACAGAGCACATGGTTTTTGAAAGGATCATTTCATGAATTAGGCAGTTCTCCTAAACCTCTCAGCCTTTAGAGCAAGATTTGATTTAAAACCTCATGCATAGAAGCCAGTTATTGCCCAGTAACCTTGACTGAGTGATGGTCTGACAGGGATCCTGGGAGATGGGGCATTATTTTTAATTTAAAAAAAAATTATGTAAGCCACATTTTAGTTCTCCTCTGTTATGACTGTGACTTTTTTTTTTTAAATTTGCAGTTAGAATGTAGACATATTTTCCAAATGAATGAAAACTCAGTTTGCAATGAGATGGCAAAGCCTCCTTTATGGAGAAGGATAGCCTGGGGACTCATAGAGGCCTGTTTCAGGCTGGACTGGAAATAAAAAACATTATATTTTCTAGTCTTTAAGAACATTCTCTTGGCTCACAGCTTTTTTCTTATTGTGAAAATGCGTACTTCCTTTTTCTACAAAACCACTAGGGGTTGTTCTGCCTGCTGGTCGTCGATGCTTTGTCCAGTACAGATTGCTTTTTTTGCCTTTAAAAATTTTGTACCCTCCTGGAATGAAGAGGAGAGGAGAGGTGAGAACCAGAACCCTGCTCTTTCACAGGTTGACTTAGGCAACTAAAACAAAATTAGAGTATTTAAACAAGTAATCCCCCCCCCCCAAAAAAAAACTACCCCACAATCTTTTTCCTTAATAGGCATATCGAGGCCTTCTTAGCAGTGGCAACGTGGTATTGTGGTGGAGAAGGCCTGTTGCAGGTCTGACTGGTATTAGGAAAGGCACAGTACGACCTGCACCTCTTTACTCATCCCTAAGAATCTCCCCAGCGTTTGTCCAGGAACCTGTGCCTCAATTTAAAAGAGGACAACCAGCAAGCACAATTCATTTCTTTCTGGCCTTGTGAACATATGAAACCATTAGTTTTATAGACACTTTGTATTTATTGCCTATTTTGTGATATATTTCACACTTGAATGGATTACGTAAACTAAACAACAGCAACAGGAAAACAAAACAAAAAACCCCTCAAAATTAACAAGTTGCTCAATTTCTTCTATTTTTGGTTGGAGTTACTGTGTTGGGTTGTGGGTATATCTAATTATTTAGAATAAAGCAACACTCTGGATTTTATAGCTAGAGCTTTTTCCCCCCCCTCTTTAATCAACTTCTGTGGATTTTGAATAACAACATTTCAACCTTGTGTTCCTATGTTAATTTTAGAAGTAATCACTTCCAGGATTTTCTTTCTAACATGCTTCCACCACTAAAAAGTCTATGAAGTTGATTAGACCTCATTCACAAGGGTCATGCAAAGAGAAAATAGAGTGCTTTATTTTAGATAAGAGCCACATATCATCGTAAGAAGAACATGTCTGTCACATGTTGCAGTCAGCAGTTTTAATAGCAATAATAAATATGACAGTAAGTCAATGTTGAGCACATAATTTAATACTGGTAATTAGATACCCACAAACCTCATACAAACTAGGCTCATACTTTTATTTCAAGCATTCACATAAGTATCACTAAATGACTGCGGGTTTTCAGATATTTCACCAGAAAAGTATTTTTTATTCCAGTGCTGTGTGGTGTCAGGTCAAAAGACTCTCTTCAGGGGTGTGTTTTATTTAAGGGAAACCTTAATACTAAATAGATTTTATGAGAAAGTGACAAAGTCAGATTTATTTACAACTCTGAACTGTGACCAAGTTAAAGGAAGGAGCCTGTAATGGTCACATAAATGAGAAAACATTATTGTCAAATCCTCATGGATTTTATAGAAATGTTTTTTCTCTAATATTGTAGCGTTTGTCTTTTTTAAAAATTTGAAACACTATAGGAGAATGTAAGTGAAAAATGGAGGAATGAGTTTTCCTAACTGGTTATTTATATAATCTTTATGGAATTCAAGATGCCCCCAGCCCCGAAAAAACAGAGAGGTAAGGAAGAGATACAATACTGCTTTTGTTTTTAAACCTTTTATTTTGAAATACTTAAAAATTCTCAGAAAAGTTGCAAGGACAGTACAAAGAGCTCTTGTTTAGCCTTCATCCTAATTCTCCAGTTGTTAACATTTTAGCATGTTTACCTCTTCCATGTTCCCATCTATGTACATATGTATGTATATATGTACTGTTAATCTCTTGATCATCTATTTCTATTATTTATCTTTTCTTTCCATTTAAGAATCTGTTGCATTTGTGATGTTCTGTTTTTCCTAAATACCTCAGCGTCTATTTCCTGCTCTTCTATAATATAGAGTATATATCAAAATCAGAAAATTAACATTGGTACAGGAATATTATATAATCCACAAGCCCCATTCAAATTTCAGTGATTGTCCCAAGAATGTCATTTATGGCAATAGTCAAGAGAAGAGGAGCGAGAGGAGGAGGGAGAGGGAGTGGGGGAGGAGAACAAAGAGGGCCACAGGAAAGAAGGAGAGGGCAGGGGGAAGGAAAGGGGTAAAGGTGGAGGAACCAGTTCAGGATCAAAAGTTTCATTTCATTGCCATGTCTCTTCCATATGGAGCAGTTCTTTGACCTTTGTGTCTTGACCTAGACATTTTAGAGATGTACAAGCCAATTATTTCGTAGAATATCTCTCAGTTTGGATTTGTCTCATGTTTCCTCATGCTTAGATATTGCATTGAATCTGTAGATTGCCTTGTCTAGTTTTGTCATATTAACAATATTTTTGCAATCTGTGAACACAGTTTATCTTTCTGTCCGCTTGTATTGCCTTCAGTTTTCTTCATCAGTGTCTTATTGTTTGTGGAGTACAGATTTTTTATCTCCTTAAGCAGTTTTATTCCTAGGTATTTTATTCTTTTTGATGTGATTGTAAATGGGATTGTTTCCTTAATTCCTCTTTCTGATAGCTCATTGTTAGTGTATAGATTTGCAATAGATTTCTGTATATTAATTTTGTATCATGAAACTTTACTTAATTTGTTGATGAACTCTAGCAGTTATTGGTGGTATCTTTAGGATTTTCTATGTATAGTATCATGTGACATGCAAACAGTGATAGTTTTACTTCTTCCTTTACAATTTGGATTTAATTAATTAATTTATTTATTGTCTGATTGCTGTGGCTAGGACTTCCAATACTATGTTGAATGAAAGTGGTCGAGAGTGGGCATTCTTATCTTGTTTCTGATCTTAGAGGAAAAACTTTCAGCTTTTCATCATTGAATGTGATGTTGGCTATACATTTGCCATTTATGGCCTTATATTATGTTGAAGTATGTTTTCTTTATACCCACTTTATTAAGAGTGTTTTATCGTAAATGAATGTTGAATTTTGTCAAAAGCTTTGTTGTGTCTTTGAGATTAACAGACTATTTTTATTCAGTTTATTAATGTGGTGTATCACATTGATTGATTTGTAGGTATTGAAACATCCTTACATACCTCAGATAAGTTCCACTTCATGGTGTATGATCCTTTTAACGTATTGTTGAATTCAGTTTGCTAATACTTTGTTGGGTATTTTTACATCTGTGTCCATCATTGATACTGGCTTATAATTTTCTTCTTAGTGTCTTTGGTTTTGGTATCAGGGTAATACTGGCCTCATAGAATGAGTTTGAAATCAGTTTTTCCTCTCCAATATTTTTGGAATAGTTTGAGAAAGATAGGTGTTAACTCTTTTTTAAATGTTTTCTGGAATTCAGCTGTGAAGCCATCTGTTCCTCAGTTTTTATTGGGAGTTTTAAAAATTCCATATTTATTTTCTGGTAGTCTTTAGGCTGTTCTCATAGATAGTTGCTCTGTAAATAGTTATAATTTTTGTGTGTAAGTGGAAAGAGGTGAGCTCAGGGTCTTCCTATTTTACCATCTTGATCATACCTGCCCAAAACTGCATTTTCTGAACTAGAATTATGCCTGCATTATTAATTGAGCCTAGCTGTGTGTGTATTACATCTTTTAAGCAATTTTCCAAAGAAACTGAACTCATAAAAGATAATTGGAGAACTGTGTTCACTTGCATCAAGTTGAGGCATTTAATCTTCAAATTACTAGAAAGGACCTTTAAAATGAATCCATATCTTCTTCTGGACACTCATGATTCAATGGCAAGAATTATAACTATACATTGTGCAATAAGGACTTGGTGGTCCTAAATGGATAAAGATATTTACTTTCCTATTCTGTTACAATTAGCTAAAAAGGTTAATATATTCAGTCTCCATCTGAGGTATGGCTTTGAAATAATTTATCATTTAGTTTTGGAAAGCATGGCACACTTTTTACACTAGTGATTTTTTTCACTCTTGTGATTTTTCTTCAGTGTTAGAGAAGAATGATCCTATCTTTATTTTATGTCTTCCTTTCAAATGGCATTATTTTTTGTATTCTTGGAACTAGGAGTGAGGTAATTGGTGTTTGTCAACATATATAACAGTGACTTAATAAGTATATCAAGTAAAAAATGCCAGGCACTGATTCTTCATTCAGAAACGCAACAAAGTCCATTGTTTGAAATTGGTGAACAAATTTGTTTCATCAGCAAGAATTTTTATGTAATCCTTGACAGCATAGGTTGGTTTGCCGTAAATAAGCCTGAATAAATGGAAGAATCGAGATAATTGGTTCGAATGAAATGGGCTATTAGCATGTGAATTTGGGGTCCATGCCTTTTACTTCATTCACTAACCATCAAGGTAACACCATGACTATGTTTTGATCAAGTTACTAACTACAAGTTAAAGGAGAAGAATGACTGTTATTCTTTAATAAATGTATTTGACAAATTGTTTTAACAAATATGAAGTATTATTAAAACAACCAAGTCTTATTATAAATATATCTATGACCATGTGAATAAAGGAGGAAAATAGTATTATGGTTTATTTTTTATTTTTGTTGAAGTATAGTAAGTTACAGTGCGTCAATTTCTGGTGTACAGCACAACGTCCCAGTCATGTATATACATACATATATTTGTTTTCATATTCTTTTTCATTAAAGTTTATTATAAGATATTGAATATAGTTCCTTGTGCTATACAGAAGAACCTTTTTTAAAATTTATTTTTATATATAGTGGCCAACATTTGCAAATCACAAACTCCCAAATTTATCCCTTCCCACCCACTTTCCCCAGTAACCATAAGATCCTTTACTATGTCTGCAAGTCTGTTTCTGCTTTGTAGATGAGTTCATAGTGTCTTTTTTTCTTTTTCTTTTAGATTCTACATATGAGTGATATCAAATGGTATTTTTCTTTCTCTTCCTGGCTTACTTCACTTAGAATGATGATCTCTATGTCCATTCATGTTGCTGCAGATGGCATTATTTTAATTTTTTATGGCTGAATAGTATTCCATTGTATAAATATACCACATCTTCTTTATCCAGTCATCTGTTGATGGACATTTAGTTTGCTTCCATGTTTTGGCTATTGTATATAATCCTGCTATGAACATTGGGGTTCATGTATCTTTTTGAATTAGAGTTCCCTCTGGGTATGTACCCAGGAATGATATTACTGGATCATATGGTAAGTCATTTTTTTAAATTTTTTTTTTTGAGGAATCTCCATATTGTTTTCCATAATGGCTGCAGCAAACTATATTTCCACCAGCAGTGTAGGAGGGTTCCTTTTTCTCTACACTCTCTCCAGCATTTATCATTTATAGACTTTTGAATGATGGCCTTTCTGAATGGTGTGAGGTGATAGCCTCATTTTGTTTTTATTTGCATTTCTCTGATAATTAGTGATATTGAGTATTTTTTCATGTGCCTATTGGCCATTTGTATGTCTTCACTGGAGAATTGCTTATTTAGGTCTTCTGCCCATTTTTGGATTAGGTTGTTTGTTTTTTTGTTATTAAGTTATATGAGCTGTTTATATATTCTTGAAATTAAGCCTTTGTCAATTGCATTATTTGTAGATATTTTCTCTAAGTAGTTTTTAGTGGAACTGTCACTCCTTGTGTCAGTTCATGTAGTGAAAGAATTAGAATTATAAGAAATTGTGGATTTCAGTGCTACTCCTGAGTGATGGGGAGGGATGGGAAGGAATTTACATATCTCATTCATCAGTCTGGATCCCCAGTCCAGCCTAAAAGAAAGACAAGAAGACCCACTTTCATTATCATTGCCTTAGAATCCTAGCCAGATAGGATGGGGCCAAGTGGGTGAAATATTTGTGTCTTCCCCCAAAGTTCCTTAAGCCTCCTTAATCTTTGGGTTCGTAATGGTTTGTATTATGTTGGATGTAGCAGATTTGTCTTATGAATGTACTTGATTTAACCATTCCCTTAGAAAAAACAAAATGATAGTAAGAGGAATGTACTCTAGCATGTGAAATTAAAAAATAAATAACTCTGCTGTGACAATGACAAATTTTTTTAAAAAAATATAATATTTTCCCTGCACATCAAAAAATAAAATAAATAAAGTGGTGCTGGTGTAGGTGTTTCCACCTGTATGACCTTGGGTGAGTCTCTTAAACATTCTGTTTCAATTTCCTAATGTGTATTCTTAATCTTTTGAACTTACTGATCTTTGTACTATCTGATCTGAGCCTGCTGTAGTTCTATGCCTTAATAGCACAGAGAACTTTAAGAGACCTTGGGGATTTGAGGCAAGAGACACGGGGGTGTAACTTAGTGCAAGGAATATGACTAAATACCAAAAGGAAAATATATTGTGCATGAAAGACCTGGATTTGTGGCTGTTTTTGCTGGTCAGTAAGGGAGGAAAATCTTACAAGGTTGGAATTTTCTTTATTCAAACCACAATATGAATGTCTTAAAGATACAATCATGTTTGGAAGATTTATATTCTGCTGAATAGAGAAGATCAGGTAAGTACAAGTATATGACTCCAAATGAAATGTGAAAGGAAAAAATTATTAAAGGTCGAGCTACCTTCCCCATATATTACAAGAAGGGTGGTATTAGGAGGGGAATCCAACTGTATTTTAGGAGAAAAAACCCAGAAGCCACATTCCTAGGCTCAGTGTGTATAAATAATAGAAGGGCTTTTTTTTGGGGGGGGGTGTACTTGACAGTGCAGTAGGGAACCTGTTTATCCTTGTGTATAGCTAATTTAGACATATCTGAACCTCTCTGGGAATCTGGTGGAATTTGCCTGCCAGGTGCTTCTTTGTAAGAGGAACTTAGGATTCTTTTTGGAAAGAACCCATCCTAAAGGGAGAAGTCAGCCAGATGAGCTGACCCAACCGCAGCCTAGTCACTGGAGGAATGGGGTTCTTTTATGTTTGTCTTGGTACCTATTTCACAGAGATACATTCCCAGATGCAGAATAAAAATGAAAAGAGCTGTTTTTGCTAAAATCTGTTTATGATATGAATGTTTAATGCAACATTGAGTGGATTGTATCAGATGAGATGTTATGCTAAAGAGGAAGAGACACATTCTAACTAAATTGGCTTCAAATAGAGTGACATGTCCATCCTTGGCTTTGGTGGGTGAGGTAGCAGGTGATGAAGATGCTGCAGCATCGTAGAGGTGACAAGCAAGTGCAGAGGTCGCTTGTGGGTGTGGGATGTCCAGAAAGGACAGTGATGGAGATGATTGGCAAGCCAGGCTGCAGTGCCCAGAGAGGGCTGACTGATCTAAGGACACTGGATGCATGGAATGCTGCAAACATAAGAAACAACAAAGATACTCAGCTGCAAAAAAAAAAAAAAAAAAAAAAAGAACAGAAATTATGAATAGAAATAACAAAAGTAAAAGAAAAATGGAAAATTTGTAAACAAATGATAAAAGCAGATATAATTAGAACTTAAGACTATTATAGAAGAAGAAGCAATAATAAAATCATTATATATTGAGATTTTATAGAGTGCCAATAGAAGAGAAGTGAGAGGGATGGTAGGATTAAGAGTGAAGATGGGAAGTTAATCATAGCGCCAAGGACAAAGATGAGAATTTCTGTAAAACGTGTTTTAAGAAAGAGAATTATACTGAGATAGAAGAATGAAAAGGCAGCGTTGACAAGAAATTCCTAAGCACCAGACGCTATTTTAGACGTTTGAAATACATTATTACATATAGTCTTCTCGTCAAACAATTTGCCTTAAGCACAGCTACTGATTGTCAAACCTGGATATGAACCCAATTATTCTGACTCCAAAGCCAATCTTTTTTTCCCCTTCTCTTGGAAAGAAGGTGGACTTATGCTGAAATTTCAGTCAAAGGCTAAAGATAAAAGTGATCTTAACAGCAGGCATCTTAGTTCAAGAAATGAGGCGCACAATCACGTTGTTGAAGAGAGGAAATGATTCTCCCTCTGATATTTTCTGAAAGACTGCGTTTTGTCTAAACAACTTTTTGGCTGCTGTTTTCATTGACATATAGGAGAAAGGCGAAATAACGAACAAAACGTAGTCAGGAATTTTAACTAAATATATCTTTAAGAAGGAAAAGGGAGGGGATTAGAAACCAGAGGACAGTAGAATCATCAAATACCAATACTGATTTCTCTAGAGATCTGGTTTTAGAGACAACTAGGGAGAGCAGAGCACAGGAACCCTCAGGGAGGGATGTTCAAATCAGTGCTCTCTGATCTCAGAAGGTACAAATGGGTGCTCTATAAGCTATGACCAGCAGAAAGGGGCTGGATGGACATTTGGTTGTATATGAAACAAAAGATTTTGTTGAGGCATGCCATGAAGAAATTATGTGCCTGATTACCTGTTGAAAAACATAAAAACCTTACAAATCAATTTAATCAGTTTAACCGCAATTGGGTAAATATTGACCATTAGATTCTAAAATTCATATAAAATGCAAAGAGCTAATTTCTTCGTTAAGAAATATCAAAGAAAAGGAAAAAAAATGTTTCAGTCTTACTCCACAAGATAATTGAGACATTGTGATATTGGTGCTAAGATAGATTAGTAAAGCAATGGAGTAGAATAGAGAGACCAGAAACATAACCATACTTGATTCATGACAAAGCTAGCATTGTAAGTGGGGAAGTGATAGTTCTTCATTAAGAAGAAGTGATGTTTGGGTCAATACTTATATGGAACAAAAAGCAAACATGACCCCTGCATCAAATCATGTAAAAAAATTCCAGGTTGATTCTTGATCTAAAAGTAACAGGCTAAATAAACAATAAAGCTTTGAGAAGATAACGTAAGACATATATTT
This sequence comes from Camelus dromedarius, assembly GCF_036321535.1. Lineage (NCBI taxonomy): Eukaryota > Metazoa > Chordata > Mammalia > Artiodactyla > Camelidae > Camelus > Camelus dromedarius. The sequence continues at coordinate 32,964,017 of NC_087436.1, forward strand.
ATGTCCTTAGATCAGGCAACGTTTCTTAAAGGACACAAAAGCACTAACTATAAAAGAAAAGAATGGTAAATTGGGCTACACTAAATTAAGAATGTTTATTCATTGAAAGATATCAATAAGTGAAAAGGCAAACTCAGAGTGGGAGAAGATATTTACTATACATTTGACAAACATTGTTATACATATAATTGATGAAGAATATAAAGAAACTATCATGAATCAATAAAGAAAATCTGTCAGTTGAGCAGAAAAATGGGCAAGATATTGAACAGGGACTTCACAAAGAAGATATCCAGTTGGTCAAAAAACATAAGAAAACATGGTCAACTCCTTTAGTAAACAGGGAAATGCAATTTAAAACCATAATGAAACACTTCTAACACCTACCAGGATAGCAAACAAACAGACATAAAACTGATAATACCTAGTGCTGGTGAGGATATACAGTAATTAGAACTCTCATGGCTGTTGGTGCAATGTTTTGGGAAACTGTAAGTATCTATTAAAATTAAAGACATATTCCTAGCAGTTCTTCTGCTAGGTATATATCCTGTGGAATTATGGATACCACAAGACAATTTAAGATTTTCCATAGCAATATCATTCATAATAGCAAAAACTGGGAAACAACCCCAATGTCCCGAATGGATAAATAAATGACAGTATATTCATGCAATGGATTGGGATACCACATTAAAAATGAATAACTACTGCTGCAGGTATCAAGATAGATAAATACAAAGAACAATGCAAATGAAAGAAGCAGCTCTCAATATATAAAAGAATCCACATGCAGTTAAAAAGTAGGCACTACTAATTTATGATGTTAGAAGCTAGGACAGGGTTCCTTGAGAAGGGCAAATGTAATTGGGTAGAGGAGGGCTTCCAGAGTTCTGGGAAATTCTTTTCCTTGACCTGGTGGGAGTGACTTGGGAGAAATAACATTCTCATAATTCATTTACGTTTATACTTATGATTTTTGCACCCTTATAGTTCTATGTTAATTATATTTTAATAGAAAGTTTATTTAATTTTTAAAAAGACCCTAACACATCACTGTAATAGTGTTCTTGTGCTCATGGGGAGGGGAGAGGAAAAATCAGAATGACAGAGCTGATGCTATCCTGTCATTGTGTGATTTCTCTGAAGTTCTGTATCAGAAAAAGAAAAATTTAAGTGAAAGGAAGTATAAAGCAGAAAAAATGGTCATAATACAGGTTGAATGTAGTTGCTTAGATATTTTCCATCTGATAATAAAGGGAGAAAAGGAGTGAATGCTTAAAATTCATAAAAAAGACCAGATACAACTATAGTGTCTGCCAACAATAGGTCATAAATATGTCAGAAAGGGAAGAACATAAAAATATTATAAACATTAAGTTGAGGTTAGGGCAGTGAGAATATTTGGTGCACTCTTCTTTGAGGGGAAGGTTAAGAAGATTGACTGAGTGCCAGTTCTTTGTTCTTTTAGTTTGGTTATGTGTGAGCAGAGTAGGTGGTTCTGTTTGGGGGCATCTTTTTGGCTTCTGCTAACAGTGGTTATAATTTATAAGACTATTAGCCAAGTTTGTGCCCCTGAACATCCCATTTCCCTTAGAACCCTGACTCTTGTAAACCATTTGGGCCTGCATTGTCTGATATTTCTTTTCCCAGGAGTAGGCCCTTGGTTTGGCAGCCCTAATCTGCGATTTTGAGAACCTACAAATTGTATAAAAGTCATCTCGACAGGAATAGCACCTTTAGGGAGTCTCTCTAGAGTAGCAATTTTCAATTCTACTGGTCTGCTTCTAAAAACTGGTGGGAAGGGAATGATGTGAAATGAGTTTCAAAAACAAACAAAATCACTCAGTGGGAAGAACGGAATGAGAAAGATGAAGCAGTGAAGATTGCAGTCCGAAGACCTATAGCTAGAAAGCAGGAGTTGTATAGCCAGCGCAACGTCAAAGGAGTTTGACAGCTCAAACAATAAGAATAATGATTAACATAAGGCTTAAGACATAAAAAATAAGCTTTAGGAACCTGGACAAATTAACAGAAGAGAAGAAAGCAGAGATGTTGTATGTATGTTCTGTTATAACAAATTACTATTTCAAACGACTATAAAGTTATGAGTCAGGAAGGAATATTTTGTTAGCAAAAGGCATAGGGAGAATCAGACATAGTCATACTTTAATATGCCAAAACAAATGACTTGGGAGGAAAATAGGTAAATTTTAATTGCAAAGGCTCTTTCTTTAAAGAAGAAAAAAAAGAAGGCTAAAGAACTATGATTTCTGGATAGCAGCCCCTTCCCCCTCCCTGGCCCACCCTACCCCCAAAAAAATCCTAAAAAAGTGAAAACTGATAGAGCACAATAATAATGAGAAATGATTTATATTTGTATAACACAGAATCCATATCACTTTTTCACTTTTAATACTCTATGGTATTTTTAGGCTCATAATCCCTCATATCATGGAGGTTGGCTCTGTAAGTGTTTCTGTCTCTGAAGGAAGTTGGGTGACGGTGAAGCAATGTAGCATATTGGTTAGGAGTCTGAACTGTCCGAGATTAATAATCCTGCTCATGTTCTAGCCTTCTTACCTTGAGCAGCATATTTAACCTCTCTGTGCCTCGGTTTCCTTAATTGTAGAGTGAAGATAATAATGTAATTTACTTCAAGGTTTTGTGAGGATTAAATGTTATTTAGTTATAAAGAGCTCAATCAGTGTTAGCTGTTATTAGCCAAAGCTGTACTGCTCTTTCAGGGCACAGCTTGGACTCAAGTCTGATTTTTCTGCCTGCAAATTCAGTGACCTTTCCTGAATGCCTTTTTCCCTCTCCTCCCAGATGAGTTAGTATCTGGGCCTCTAGCCAAATTAAGGTCTTGAGAGTCAGGGCCAAAAAGTAAGAGGGCAATCTCTGAGGGATCGGTGCAAAGATGAAGCATGATTCAACTTCCAAATCAGTTGATCTAGTTAGCAAGAAACTGTCCAAAAACTTAAGGCCCGGAGGGGCAGACAGAGAGCAAGAATCAGGTCTAAGATGTATGCTCTACAATGGAGATCAGGTAGGACAGTGTTACTATTTTGATATGGGAGACTAGTAGAAATCCCCAAGGCAATGGTATAGATATTTTGTTATTGTTACTTTTTGGCAATGAGAATCCAACTGTAAATGTTTATGAAATAATAATCTACTTGGCTTCTACCTCTGGCATCTGGGATACTTACCACCTACCTGCAGGTCCAACCTCATCTCTAATTTCTGTGCCAATTTTGGCCCTTGCCAAGGAGATTCTTATGAGTCCACTAACTAGTCAACTGGCATATCAAGTCATTCTTCTAGGTAGACACAATCAAATGCTGTGCTTTGTTCTCCTAAACAAAGTCATCTAATACATTAGTTATTTGAGATTCCATAAATTTCCTCAAAAGTGGTCAGAATGGATGCCAAATCTGATTTCTGGTTAATGAAGCTAGGTCCACTGCCTGAAGCTGCCCCTCTCTGAAGTGGAACTCTGCACCTTTTCTGTCCTGGAGCTCTGTTGACTGCTGTCCAGCCCACTCCACTGCAAGGACTACCACCTGTTGCTTATTCATTTGAACTGCACGGTTATGCCGGCCTATTCCTTTTGGTCTGTTTGGTCTCCTGGGCCTGACTTTCTTGATGTGATCTGTCCTACTGCAGATGAATTATTTCTTTAGTTATGACACACATGAAATATTTATCTTAAAAAACAATGCTTAGCTAACACTAAACATTTCTGTGTACCAGGCCTTGTATTCTATAGCCATTTTCTTACTTAATCTCCCCAAGAACCTGTAATGTAGGTAGTATATTGTTAGACTTAGTTTTAAGTTGAAAAAACTAAGGCTCAGAGAGGTTAAGAAAATTTTCCAAGGTGGAAAGTGGGAAATTTGGGATTCAAAACTGGTAACGCTAAACCCTGAGATCTTAAACATTATGTTATATGTTGACAATAAAAGAAATAGTAAAAGACAGAGCATGTGGAACAATTTGGAAGAAAGTTGCTCTGTTAAGATGAACTATTTATAAGTAGTAATAAAACTAGATTTTTTATCTTATGCTCATCAGTTCTACCAGAAATATCAAATGGGGTGCTTTTTTGAGTTTTTTGAGCTTATTCTGTATCTGAAAGGAAGATAAGACAGTAAGAGAGGAAAGAACATACCTTTTTTAGAAAAATATTTTGGTTCAGTATTTTAGATGGTAAATCAATGAGAATTCTGAAGAGTGTGGAATGACCCACCCCAATCATATTCTCCTGAGATCTCTGCAGTGGGTTCAGATAGTCACAACCAACATTGACCAAGTACAGAGATTGGGTATTATGAATTGAACTCTATTGTGGATAATTTATAAGTTAAAGAGAAAGTCACTGGTCATTAATGACTGATAAATTGATAATGTTCAAATGTCTTATGTAACTCAGGTGGCATTGTTAGGCTTATTAAAGAGAGACCGTTAAAACCAAAAACTAGAACATGGGTTCATTTGTTCAGGACCCAAAATAGTTGTTCTTACTTTTTTTTTTTTTTTTAAATTTACGAGCCCCTTTGCAAATCAAATGAAATCTACATACTCTCTCCATTGGAAAATACATAAAATCCATATCCTCACACAATTTATCATACAGTTTTATGTTCTGCTGTGAAGCCTGTTCACAGACCCCAGGCTAACAAGCCATGATTTGGAAGAACTCTTTTTGACTAGGGGAGAATTCCAGTGTTAGGATTAAATCTCAGTGAATATCTCTCGCCAAATGCTCTCAAATAGCTCCGGTGGTGGTGACTTCAGTGTGCACGCTTCACTTACTTGTGAGTGGAATGACTGCTGCTGTTTCAGAATCTGGTGTTTTTCATAATGAGAGACAAGTGTAGGTTTCATACTCTTATTTATTCTATTCTTGTTCACATTTTTGTAGATAGATAATCCTTTTCTCAAATTCTGCCGAGAGATTCTAAGATGGGCAAGAGATCTTTTAAAATCTGTTGTAGTGGCTTTTTTTTTTTTTTTTGATTGGAATATATTTTTTCTTTAAGCCACAAAATTACTGTATGTTGTGCCATAGAGACATTTTCATGGTTCAGGCAGCTTTGGGGCCCTAATTCTAGTGTAGTTATCAAGCCCACTGACAGGTGTGACAGTACCTGGAAATATGATACAGACTTAGCTTGTCTCTGCCTTTTTACTTTGGGTTAATGCTCTAGGTACCTCTTCAAAGTTATGCTGTGGAATATTCCTTAAGCATTTATTCTCACAATATTCTTATGTAACGAAATTCTTTCAATCCATTTACCTCTTCCATTTAAGTAAGAAAATGAAGGCACAAGCCCTATGGCACCCAAGTATATAGATTGGAGCTTTTTTTGGTCCTTTTTCAGCATTAGGTCAGTTGATTCTTTATAATCATCTTTGGCTTTATCCTTTGTAGAAGCATGAAATTGACATATAAATAAAGTTTTATTTACACATACCTGAAATGGTGGCTTTGAACCATGTCTCTGTTGTTTTAGATGGAGGAGGAAGCATATTTCTTCTTTCTTTTGTCAGAATGATACGAAATATTCCCTCCTATATATGGATTAATCTTGATGCAGTGATAAAGCTGAGATTCATTTGTTAGATGAAAGGAATATATGGACTCCTAAAAGGAAAAACCTAACTTATTTAAAGTAACTGTTTAAGCCAGATTAGAATTAAGCTGCTGTGTGGCAGGGAGGTGTAGGTATGTCCAATGGCACTTTCCTCAGTACAAGCAATAGCTACTATGATAAGATGGATAGGGCTGGGTTTGAGAATGAGAAGTACAAAGTGCAGTTGTTATACTAATGTGGATTTGTCTCTGCCATTCATATATAAAATAAGCAATACCGCCCACTAAATTACAAGTGGAAAACAGAATACGTTTACTATTTGGAAAGTGAGGGAATAAGAACTGGTTTGAATCACATCTATGTAGGTACTGTGTACTTTTCTATCTGTACCTGCCAGTGAATGTGGAATCTGACATCAATGCCCTATTCTTCTACTCTAGACCTCTCTTCAGAAGATATTGCCAAAAAGATGAATCTGGTCATTAGGAAAGGATATATGGGTACATATATATTGCAGGTAACTTACCAATAATACCTTAGGAATAGAATGTAAAAAAATGCAATGAAGAGGTTATATTGACACTCTGACATTCTGAATCAGATAAGTCCGTTCTTGGCTGGGGACATCATTCATACTTTCCAGTATGGCCCAACCCAAGATGTATTACCAAATCTTAGACATGAAAGGTCACTGTGGTCACCCACTGGGACAAATACAGATTCTCTGCACATGTTCTAATTAGTCAGGGTTTCAGGGCAGTGCAACAGCCATTTTACTTGATGGGAATAGCTTTATTATTTCCTTTACAATTCAATGACTTTACAGATGCTGTAGTTGCTAGATACACAAACGCTGCATGGAATTACAGGAAGAGGCCCAATCTCTGAATGAAATTTCAGAAATTCTTCCCTACTGGAGTTTGCAGAGTTTAGAGTGTGTTAACTGTCTCATTCTGGAAAATTACATAAGTGCTATATTGAAGGTGATTTACTACATATGGGGTCCAAAGTTGGCACTTATCCAGCTTGGTACCATCTTCTCCCAACCTACCTCTGACTGTATTTTAGTGAATGGACAGGTGCCTTCCAATGAGAAGCCTCTGCTCTAGCAGATGGGTATTTTCAGGGTGTCTCTGAACAGGCTGTGCTCATTCTCATCTACAGCAGACATTTTCGAGTTGATTTGTTGCCTTTCCAAACAATTTGAACACTGCTTTAAGTGAGAGTTCTGGGATTTGAACCTAGGCCTGTCTGACTTTGGTAGACTAAATAAATAAAATGAGGTCAGACAGACTTGAGTTAGAGACCCTGTCCTGTCATTAGCTAATTGTATCAGTTTGATCAAGATATTTAAAGCTTCTGAAGCTGTTCTTTTTATCTTTGGCTTTATTTGTGATAATAGCTCAAAAGCTTGCAGCTGAAATAAAACAAGATCAGATATATAAAGCACTTGATACAGTGGTTGGCATTTTAATAGGTACTCAATAATTAGAAGCTAATACTGCTGTTTATAGAGAATCATGTAAATATACTGAGTAATTCTGAAGGTCTTTATTTCTTTGCTTCCTTACCCTTACCATGAAATCTTTAAACTCAGAGACTAATGTTTTCTATTATGTAACATCTTAGAAGTTTTTAGTAATATTGAATGGTTAGTACATATTGAGCTATGAAAAACAGGCATTATAAAGATAGGAAAAAAGGAGGAAACAACAAAGGTAGGATGTTAAGAAAAGTGTGTGATCTTATTTCTAAATTTTAGATTGAATGAAACTTAAGATTTTGGAAATAATTGTTCAATAATGAAAATAAAGTTTTGAGAGATATTAAATATCACACTTCATGGGTAAAAGTTTTCAAGCATCTGCTGTATGACACAGATTTCTTTGGAAGGCAAGATTGCTGTTGATGGCTTATATTGTTTGCTTTGATTTGTTTTCAGTGTGAAACTTTATAGGGGGCATTTAATACCATATCCTATGAGACAAATTCTAGCACCAGGCAATCTGTCTGAATGGATGAGTTCTGGTGAAGTAGAATTAGCTTAATATTTTTTAGGTACTGGGGATTCTCGGGTGATCTACTATTTTTTTTAATGTAATCTCCTCTGTGTTAGAGTCATATTGGCCTGTGTTTGGTTACTAATTCTGTCACACAGCAGTAGTGAGACTTAGAGTAAGTTACTTACTCCCCCTTACGTCGGTTGCTTATTTTTCCAGTTATAAACTGAAAATAACAATACTTACTTTGCCTTATTGCTGTGAAGAGTAAATGCAATTAAAGTGGTTGTGAGGAGGAGAAAGTAGAAAAAGTAAACAGATCATGAAATATTGATAAGGTAAATATTAATTCTTACTCCTCTAGAATATAATAAAAAATAGAGTACCACATGTACCTGGCTATTGATTGCATATTAATATAAATGTGAATTCTTATCATACACACAGTTTATAAGGTACTGTTAGAAATTACAGTACTTAAAACAACTTTTCACATGTAACAGTTGAGTAGAAATACTAACTTTTTGAACATTGTTAAGGTAATTGTATGGAGTTAATTATCTGTGTGTCCTAATAATTGTTGGGTTGGGAGACTATTGCTGCTTTCTGCTTTTCTGAGCTATTTCATTTTTATGCTTAAATTGGGTTAAACTGAAAAAAAATCTGATTCACCACAGATGACAGACTGAGCCAAAAATGATGCATTTTTGCTCTCTAGCTGATACATTATTTTAATTCTCAGCCTTTAATTCCTGTAGAATCCAAATATTACAAATTGAGGATAAATATATTTTAAATGTTTGGAAGCAATTTTGTACACATGTTTTTTCTTTTGTACGTGCAGTTGGGATTTTACTATTCTTATTTCCAACACTTGTTTTCGACACTTCTGTGGTTTTGTGTTGCACTCTAGCAGATCTGTGGACCGAAAAGAATTAGAAATAGTGACTATGGTAGAAGAGCCAAAAAGAGAACATTAAACTCAGGGAATTTGTGAAATGTCCTTTATCTGAGTACGGGCCTTGGACCTATAATAAGTGTTGTCAGGAGTTGACATTGATACCTGATATTTTGTGCCATGCTCTGGGAAATATTATAAACTATGTAAAAATCGAATGAAATTTTCTATTTGTTTAGGAACAAGGCAGAAGGACTCTGTGTATATGTATGTGTTTGTATGTGTGTATTTCAACTGCCGGTGGGCAGGCCTTTATTACTGGTGGAAAGGGCTGGCTTTTAAGTTTGATAGTGATGATGGAGTATTTCCTCAAACACTGGAAGATTGGGAGCTGGCAGAACTAATTTCTTTTTAACTATGGTAATTGTTCTCCATGATGAAGTAAAAATTACTCTGAAGAAAGAATTACTTTGGTGTTTTAATCTCCTATTTTTCTCCACTGTTTTTATGCAGTCTGATGAATTTTTTGATTTGATTTGATTTAGCACTCAATTCCAAATAATCCAAACCAGTTTTGGATTAAGTTGAACTAAGGTGAAATCAAGGTAAATTTATTGAAGAGCTCTCAAAGAACTGGGTGATTTTTGAGATCAGGTAGAGCAGTTGTCTTATTTTACAGATGAGAAAATAAAAAAATTAAGAGAATTGCTCAGAATACTAAGCTGATGACAAAAATCCATGTTTTAATAAATAAAAAATACACCATGATTACAATTCAATACATTGAAATATTGTGGTGAAGAACAAAGATAAAGACTTGAAAATCAAATATACTTTTTATTACTTTCCATCTTTTTTACCTCTTTTACTGCTTTTGTCATTGATGTTGTTATTAGAGTCCTGCTTCAGGCCAAGCACCCAAATTGCCTCGAAGACAGAGGAGAAACGTGTATCCAAGGGGTAAGAGACTTAGGACAAGAAGGAGTTGGGGTGAGAAGTATAAAACGTGGGTGTCATTGACAGAGGTGATTTAGTTTCTGGTGACATTTTGTTGTTAACCAAGGTTGTGTGCTGATAATCCTTATTCTTAAAGAAGTTAGGGCACATCCTTATGTATTTAAAGGCAAACAAATTTTATTCAATAATTTATGTAAGTATTTTTAATCCCTTTAATGCCATTTTCAGCAGCACATTTAGAAATTTAAAACTGAATCAGTGTCTTTTTTTTTCTTTCAACTGATTTATAGATGAGGGTATTCTATCATACGTAGGAGGTATCTTTTCTTCTTTATGACCTGTAATTGTTGAGAAAAACTTTGAGAAGACAGTTTAAACCAAAAGAAATGTTTTGCTTAAGTAATTATATCCTCTCTATAATGGTGCTGTGCTGAAATAGAGGAAAAAGCTGATGGAGAATGATGATATGTCCAGTAAGATCGTCATTGACGGTTACTGCTGAATTACAGGCTGAGAATGTTATTTTCCCCTTTTCCCCTCTTCATCCTACCTCCCAAATCCCTGCTCTAGGAAACCCAAAGACCACAAATAGCACTACTGAATTGCTGCCTCCACTCTCATGCATTGCCTGCTGGCTCACTTCAGAACCTAACATACACCTCAGCTAATAGATTTTTAACCCAGGCATGAAGCTGTTACTTTGTTCTGAGAGTGGGTATAGAATTATCAGGTGACTTCACCCAGGGAAGAGTGGTGGCTGGAGAAGAATGACTACTTCCTATACTTTGTGGCCCTGATGAGAACTCAGGACATGAACCAAAACATGAGAGTCAGATGCCTGTAGAAAAGATGTACCTGGGGTACACTGCTGCACAGAAACTCTGGAAAGAATGCACTTGAAGTGGATTATCTGTAAGCTAGGCCTTGTGTAGCTCAGGTCTCCACCCCATGGTGGCAGGAAGACCTGTACTTCCAGCATTGTCACCAAACCAATCTTTGTATTGAAATAAGCTGGCTCAGTGAAGGCAGAATGGAACCCCAAAAAAATGCTCGTTGTCATTATACTTGCTCAGTTATGTGTGAGTACAAGTCTTCACCAATCAGTGAAGTGAGGAATTCTGGAAAACAACCAAGACATGCTGAGACTAAGGGTCTAGTCTCCATCTGTGCACCCTGGGGGAAATCTGACAGGGCCCTACATATGAAGTCCAACACTGGCCCTGAGGGCCAGGGCACTCTCTTGGGGCTGAAAATAGCATAAACTTTAGCTAAAAGCAAATTGGTTGAAATGAAATAGTTTGATATGAAAATTTGATTGAACAAATGTATGTGTGGTGTGTTTTTTATGCTCTTGTAACTGTATTCTGTGGTTTTAGTGATTTAGGGGGAGACAAAGTAATTAAGAGCACAGGCTCTGATATCAGACAGCCTGGCTCTAAGTTCCTGCTCCACCGTGAATAAACTGGCAGCGTGGCCTTGGGTCCGTGCGTTTGAATCCCAGCTCTGCAATGTGCTAGACGTGTAACTTGTGTAAGTTATTGAGCTTCTCTGAACCTCAGTTTTCTTGTCTGAGTGTGCAAAACACATTATGGAAAGCACTTAGAATTGTGCCTGTACATAATCACTCGTAATTCCCATAATATACTTATTTTGGTACACTTTTGGACCAGGTATTACTCTAAGTACACTACATATATTGTCCATTAATGTAAACTAGTACCATCATTATTATTTGGGGGGTTCCCAGTGATTATATTTTGAAACTTTTTTATTTTCTTTAAGTACTTCTACATTTTCCTACTTTTTTTTTTCTAATGCATTTTCAGCCTATGATTTCTGCTGTTTATATTAGTAAAAGAGTTGGAATAACTTGTGTCCAAACATTACATATTAGTGTTGAGGTTCCATATTTCAGAGGTGGTATAGCTTGGGTGATAAGAATAAGAACTAACAGTAACAGAGTATTACTATATACCAAGCACTGTGAAGTAAGTACCTCTATAATCCCAGTTAGCAACTGAGGTAACTGTAGTCTTTAGAGGGCTTAAAAAAAATGTGTATGTGGAACTCGCAATTGTATCTAAGTAGACTGGTTTCAGAGAGAATGTTTGTATATGGTCAAGCAACATATATAGCTGAAAGAAAAAAGTGAAAGTTATTGGAGATGAAAAGATCCGTGAAGTGTGAAAATGGGCTTGATGAGTTGTTCATGTGGACATTTGACGCAGGAAAAACAGATGTGGGGTGTGAGGAGGGCTGTGTCCCAGGCTTTGTTTGAACCCCTGGGATGTGCCTGGCCAAGTATGGGTCCTTGGCTTCGCGCAGAAAAGAATTCAAGAGCGAGCCACAGCTGAGTGAAGGTAGATTTATTCAGAGAGATACGTTGAAAGGCAAGAGAAAGGCCATGAGGTGTAGGGGTTTGGTGCTCAGATTAAAAGTAGGTACACATTCCATAGACAGAGTGTGGCCCTCTCCGAAGAGGGAGAGGGAGAAGGAGAGGGCAGCAGTTGTGAGGCACTGGCACCATGTTGCCAGTTTTTATGGGCTCAGTGGCTTCATATGCTAATAAGTGGAATGACCAGTCCAATGACCAGTGGAATGACCAGGGGAAGGGGCTGGGATTCCCAGGAAGTTGACCATTTCCCACTCTTTGACTTTTTGTGGCTAGCCTTGGGACTGTCATGGCACCTGTGGGCATGTTATTTACCATGTTAATATATTACAGTGGGCATATAATGAAGCTCAAGGTTTTTTTGTTTTTTAGACAAAAACAAAAACAAACAAACAAACAAAAACAAAGCGTAAATAAAGGACAGAAATAGACTCACAGACAGAGAATACAGACTTGTGGTTACCAGGGGGGTGGAGGGTGGGAAGGGATAGACTGGGATTTCAAAATTGTAGAATAGACTACACTGTATAGCACAGGGAAATATACACAAAATGTTATGATAACTCACAGAGAAAAAAATGTGACAATGAGAGTATATATGTCCATGAATAACTGAAAAATTGTGCTGAACACTGGAATTTGACACAACATTGTAAAATGATTATAAATCAATAAAAAATGTTAAAAAAAAAAATGAAGCTCAAGGTTAACCAGAAGTCAAATCTCCCACCCATCCGGACCCTCAAGGCCCCCTGAGGGTTGAATCCTCCACCATTTTGATGTTAATTGCTGTTGCATTCCTTGGATGGCTGTGCCCTGCCCCCTTCTTGTCTCATATTGATGTCACCCCAGACTGATGGTAGATTTAGGGAAAGAGAGAAAGACCAAAAGTCAAGGGGTAAAGCCCCTGACACTTAAGTGAGAGGAACCAAGAGGTTAATGAGTGACAGTAACAAGGAGAAATGGAGGGTAATATACTACTACTGCTATCAAAATAAAAACCAACTGATGTTTATGGAATTCTTATTATGTGCCTGGTTTTCTGTGGAACTTTGGAAAAGCATTATCTCAGAGGAATATGCTCAACAATCCTTTGAGGAAGATACTACAATTATTCCCATTTTATGGGTAAATTAACTGAGTTTTAGAAAAATTGAGTTAATTGCCCACATCTGCTGTTTCAAGTTACCCAAGATAGCTCTGTGAAATGGTTTCTATGAAGTCATCTATCTATCCATCCATTTATTTGTTTAACAAATTAGAATAACTGCTAGGTATTAAGGTGTAGCTATAGAAAAGTGTTTTAAAACCCAGTACCTGCCCCTGAGTCTGATGGGAAAGAATGATATAGGAACAACTGGTAAAAGCTATCGTGGAGGTATGATTTAATTATTTGTGAAATGAGAGTGTTGTGTTGCATAATCTTTAATATTTCTTCCAATTCCACCTCTGTGATTCTAGAAATAGCAAGAAGTAATCAATAAAAACAAAACTATACACAGCTTGGTGGTATAAAACTTGAATCTACTAAACTGCTGTTTGCGTAAGACCATCCATTTTTTCAATGCTATACAGAGTAGGAAATTTGGCAGTGGAGAAACAGTGTGAGGCAGCTGGGCATGATTTTGGGTGGGAGATTCACATTCAAAGTTGGTGAAGTGCTTACAGTTTGCATGTGCATTGCACGTGTGTGACATCACTTCCCATGACTGATGCAAATGCTGGAAACAGTGGCAGGAGACTGATAGCCTGCCTTTAACCCTTTCCAAACAAGCCATCTTGTAGGCAGATGTTGACCACACCTTCTTGTGCATCTATTTAAATGAGCCTGGAGATGCGCAGGTTTCGGCTAAGCCAGGCCTTGGCATTAGAATGCACAGCCACTGAACCTCTTCAGGAAATGGGGATAAGAACTGTGTGCTTTCCTTTAATGCCCCAGGTGATGGAAATGATCAAAAAAATCAGCATTATTCTCGTTTAGGCTAAAGTCAAAATTCATTGTTGTGATTGTATGGTAATTTGAAATTTTGGAGGGAATGGGGGTGAAAATAGGCTTACTGCGTAGGAGGAAGTCCTATTAAAGAAACAGTTTCCCAAATTACTTACTAGTGTAAACAAAATTGCAGAGAGAAACATTAAAACTACTTAAAGGAACAAAATGTTTTCATGTTTTTCCTTGCAAATAGTTCTCTAGTTTACCCAATGCAGGCTTTCCACTGACATAAATGAAACAAACAGAATAAAAAGTTATGGTAACATAAAATCACCTCTATACAGTTATTGAAACAAATTATGCTTTTAGTTTATGCATATTCTGTTGTGTTAAATCAGGCATTTGATACAATGTTTAATGATTTAGAATGACCACAAAAAAGTTGCTGGGAATTCATATTGCCTGTATTATATACTTTTCTGTAACATAAGTGTATGTGCACATGTAAGTGTAAACTAAAATGTAAATGTAAGCTTTATATGAATAAAAGTAACAATATTTAAAGTAGCCTGTATTTTAGATTTTCCAGTAATTTGTGTAACTTCCCCTCTAATTATAGTTTCCATTATAGAAGAGTTACTAGGCTGACACTTTTCATCCTCCACATTTATAGTGTTTGAAGTACTACTGTGGCTTTTGCTCTTACATACAACTTCAGGGTGGGTGGATAAGAGGGTCGTTACTTGTAGATTATCACTGAAGAAGGTAGAGCCCAGGACTCAATGTATTATTAATTGTTATTTCTGGAACCATAGGGGCTACTTTGAACAATTGGAGGAAAATGATATTTGAAAATAGACCCCACTGAAGAAAACAGATAGCACTATTCTGGCCTCATTCTTTTTCTTCTCGTATCAGAATTGATACTCTATTTGGATCGCTTTATCTTTGAACTGCATTTGAAAAATTTGCTAGCTCTCTTGCAGCTGCAAGTGCTGGTTATTTTGCTTGAATTTGTAGTTCTGTGATATTTTCTGACATACATGCATGATTCTATAAAAAATTGAGACATAGCTGTAATTTTTTTTCTTTAAGTCCTAGACAATTCTGACTGAGCTAGTGTGATTAACATGTTTAGAAGTTTGAAGCCAAACCTTCACAACCTTGCCTTTGAAAGGTGTCAAGGTTTGTGGGAGGGGAGATTACTTTTAAGGAAACTAAGCTTCCTTATGTTTCATGTTTGAGGATGAAATGAGATTGTGCCTCTTAATTTGCACAGCTTTGGAGAATGTAGAGACAGGATAGCAGAAACTAGGATATACATTTTTTAAAAGCCATTTCATTTCATAGTAGGAAACTGAGATCTAACTGCAGTGCTAGAAAATTTAACTGACAACTTCATTTTTTTAGTTGAACTTACCCATTTCTCCTATTTATATGATACATATCACAAGAATTAGTTTTGGAAAAACACAAGAGAAAACCTTAAAGGACATCTCCCTTTTAATATCTTAAGAAGGCATCTACTTCTAAGATGTTTTTGTGTAACTATATGTGTTTGTGAGAAGTAGAGTCTGTAACATTCCTGTAGGATCTCCTTCCATTATGGCTCTGATCTGGCATGTCTGAACACTCAACCTAAATTAGAATGATTGGTCAGTCTACCTTGGAAAACTCAGAAGCCAACTGGAGATCCTGTTGCAGCCAAACTCAGGCACGTAATTAAAACCAGCTTACCTTTTTTAAAATCAGAAAATTAAAAATGACATATACTGGCTCAGCTAAAGGTCTTGGGGCCCCTCTTACTGGTAGTGGCAATTCATAATCGTGCATCAGGAAAGGACAGAGCAAAGGTGGTTGTTCCTAGTTATATTGCAGATTTTCATTTTCTTTTTTTTTCATTTTCTTTTAAATATTTCTGAAATAACGTTTTTTTTTCAGGCGATAAAATTAAAAACATCCTGAAATGTATAATTTATTAATTATTTTAAAAAAAACTTTGCATTTTGAGATAATTTTATATTCACATGCAGTTATAAGAAATATAAAGAGATCCATATACCCGTCACTCAGTGTTCTCTAGTGGTAACATCTTGCATAAATATAACACAAAGGAAATTGACATCAGTATAATCCATCAGCTTTTTTTTAGATTCATGAGTTTTACATGGACTCATTCATATATATGTATGTGTGTGTATTTAGCTCTATTCAATTTTATTACATGTGCAGATTTATGTAATCACTATGACAGTCGAGATACAAAACAGTTCCATCACAAGGATCCCTCCTGCTAGCTATTCATTTTTAATAGGGGAATAAATTGAAAGATTTATTCACCAATTTGAATAGCTTCTCTGATGCTATGTTGTATCTGAAATAGTTTTGAAAGATGCTAAACGACTCTAAATGACTAAGGAGACAGAAGAAGTTAGCCTTCACAATAATTCCAGGGAGTGGGCAGAAATTGTGGGAGCTGGTCTCCCTGTGGAGTTTTTTTGGGAATATAAACAATGAACTTCCATGCTGCTTTAGAAAAAAGTTGCTGGGCAGAGAGTGGAGAAAGATTTTAATGATATCTGGAGCAAAATAAGGCAGGGCTTTAAGGACAC
Source organism: Camelus dromedarius (assembly GCF_036321535.1). Classification (NCBI taxonomy): domain Eukaryota; kingdom Metazoa; phylum Chordata; class Mammalia; order Artiodactyla; family Camelidae; genus Camelus; species Camelus dromedarius. Next base: position 32,980,409 of record NC_087436.1, read on the forward strand.
AGGTTAGTTGGTCTTTTGCAGTTTTAACAAAAGGAAGTTAAAAATTGCAGTCTTAGATTCTTTCATGTGAAAAAAAAAGCAATGTCAGTAAGAATTTTAAAAAAAAAATTGTTGCTGTTCTGTGCTCTTTGAAAAGAGCTTTCTCCCGCTGGGAAAAGAAAAAAAATTATTTGCCCCCGTATCAAGTTTAGGACCACTCACCAAAATGGCTAGCTTGGCAGAGGCTGCTGCTTAGCTGAGAGCTCAATTGTGTGATTCACTTGTAGCTCAGCATGAAATTTCCTCATGGACAATAGACATTTGTGTTCACACATTTGGAAAACGAACTTACACAAGTAACTGCAGTTCATACAGTTTCTTAAAACTATAAAACACTGACACTTTTAAACTAGTGGACTTTGGGCTACACTCAAAACAAAGCTTTGTGTTCTTTGCTGTACCCTTCATTTCTTGGGTAATGAAGACCATCCATAAAGTGAAATTGTTAATAGCAGAAAATTGTGAGAAGTCAATCATAAAAGCTTCATTCTGGTTACTTTTTCCTTCTTTTGTCCCTTTGGAATTAAACATATTCCTTCTGTTTTAAAGAGAATGTTGGTTTAGTTATAATTAAAATTCTGTTCTTTTCCACTAGTAGGTGGAAAAGACTATCTGACGTACTACTAATTAAACTCCTTTTAGAATGAGCATTTCTTTGATGAACTGTACTGAGGTTTATCTTTGAAGACCTGGAATTTACTGCTAGATCTAATGGGAAAGATTTAGGAAAGTAGATGAACTTGAAATACATCAAGTAGGGTGTTATTTCCTTAGAAAATGCTAAGAGGACTAAAGCACAGGACCCGAGGCTCAAGGCCTTTGTTTCACTGCTATTGTGTTAGCTCTACTTCATTTCCTAAGTGTGCCTCACCTCTCCAACCACAGGTCCCTACAGGCTCACTCATTCCCATTGCCGTAGGCAGAAAGTTTATCAGTGATAATAGTTGCTGTTAAGAATTTGGAGGTAGTTAGAACTTATATGCCTTCATCAATGTAAGATCTGGAGCAGCTCTTGTGCATGTTGAGCTTCTGAGAATCTCCTTAGGTCCATAATTTGGTTCCTAGGGATGAACCCTGGGTTTGTCCTACTCCTTAGCTGTGATTCTTCCTTCTTTGTTCCCACATTGGCCCTGTTATAGGGACTGGTCTTCTACCCTAGTCTCCACTTCTGAGACGTTGTTCAGACCCTCAGTTTAGAGGCTTCAGGAGCTTCATCTTTTTACTTTGGCCTTTTGGTTCCTCTTACCTGGGTTTGGAGCCTTCTACATCCCATCGGGGGCATGCTTTCTTATTGACGGAATCCCCCATAAATCAAGTATCCATAATCACGTCACTTTCTAGTTCTCTATCTTTCTTCTTAAATATTTGGTGTAAAGAACACTTCTGAGAAGCTAATGAAAACTCCAGATTCTTTTCCAAGAATAATGAGTATGCATCTGTGAGTGTGTGTAATTTGTGTGCAACAGATAAGAATATCGTTTTTATTAAAATTTCAGAAGACACATAGCACTCTGAATTCCATGTATGGATCTCACAGAAATCGGTTAAACTCAAGTCAATAAATCCTCAATTTATTTTCTTAATTTTCAGGTAAAAAATTGGGGCCCTCAGGTTAGGAGTGGGTCTTTACTGATGGCTTGCATTTACTGATGTTGCTCAGATGCTAGATGATAGGTCAGTTGACTGTTAAAGGAAGCAAAAATCTGTAAACTTCTCTTTCAGTACTATAATCAATAAGCTGTAATATATCAGTACTCACGTAACTTACTTGACCATTCTCTCTTGCATCACTGGTTTTAGATTGTGACTTTTCCTGCCTATTATGTTTGCATTGCTGTGCTGAGATTTATGTGTCCTCTTTGCTCTAGTTTCTCCAGTCAGTCCTCTTTGCAGCAAAATTTTCCTCCTCACCAAAATTATTGTGGAATAAAAGTTGACCCTAGATGGGAGGAGTGTTTTTATCTGATAATGTATAAAACCAGATCTTAATTATTTTACAGTGTGCATTGGTGGATAATGTGACTCCCAGAACTAGATGAGGTATATTCAGTAATTTGGATTGTGCGTCTGTATTAGTCTGCTGGGGCTGCCATAACAAAATACTGTAGTAAATAAGTAAAGGTGGCTTATACAACAGAAATGTATTTTCTCACAGTTCTGAAAGTTGGAAGTTCAAGGTCAGAGTGCCAGCCTGGGAGTTCTGATGAGGATTCTGTTCCTGGTTTGCATACAGCCTTCTCTGTGTGTCCTCACATGGCAAGCTCTCTGGTGTTTCTTCTTATAAGGGCACTAACCCCATCATGATGTCTCCAACCTCATGACCTCATCTAAAGCAGATTATCTCCCAAAGGTCTCATCTCCAGATACCATCACATTGGTTAGGGCTTCAACATGTGAATTTTATGGGACACACAATTGAACTCATAGCAGCATCTCCGAAAGAGAAATGTGGTAAAGGCATATAGTGTCCAGTTCTTCAAGGAAGAATGATCTTCCAGCTGGGGCTTGTATGCTAAGAAATGCAGGGGAAAAGAGGGGCAGGTAAGAATCACAGAAGGGAAGAGAACAACAAAGAAAGAAAACAGAATGTCTAAGGGTAGATTTTATTGGACATTCACATCTGTTTGAAGAATAATCTTCATCAGAATCCAGTGTGGACAGATTAGGGATCCAGCCAGATAAAGACCCTGTTCCTCCAGAGATCAAAAAATGTATTTTAATTGAGTACATCGCTCAGGGTTTAGAGTGAAAGGTAGAAGAACAATTCCAAGCATTGGCCTTGAGTGCTGTTGAACTAACACAATGGTGAAGACAAGTGAAACCTGAAAAAATACTTTAAACCTGGATCAATCTACCAAGATGGGATTTGCTTATAATTTATCCTAGCAGGATGTATTTAGTGCCTTGGACTGAGATCCCGGGTAGCCTCAATTAATGAGTCTGCTTATACTGCCTTTGGACTTCACTGGATAGCAGGGAGGGTTTGTGCTGCTGAGAAGGAGAACTGAGTTTGAGTTGGAATGCTATCAGGTTTGCTTGTTATCACATAGGTACTGACAAAAAGTGATCTCAAGCAATGGCAGACTAGAAAGCACACTGGACTGATCCAAAGGGAGATGTTCCATTGCATCTCAGAAGAATGGTCTTAAATTCTGACACAATTATAGAATTTTTCTTTTATGGACATAGTTTTGGTAAGATTGGGGAGTCACCAGCCTAAGGAAAGCAAATCAGGGGTTCTGACTTTCTGACAGACTCTCAGTCTCCATCACTGCGGAGGGAGTGGTTTATGGCATGAATCTTTGTGTCAGATGGTTGAGTAATGAATCCAGCTCTGCCATTCATGAACTGTTGTAACCTTGGGCAACTTATATGAATTATCAAATGAAGCCTCAGTTTCCTAACTTGGTGATTGTGAAGATTGGTTGAGACAATGTAAAGAAAGAACTGAATGTAGAACTTGACATATTTTAAAGCTCTACAAATGATAGCTGTTATAAGACTGATAATTCATCAATGCAGTGATTGACCATCTATGCTTGGCAAGAGTTTAAAAGTCACCATCAAGCCCAGTTTATTCCACAGACTGCAGGACTGGTTTGTGATACCTAACTTTCTTCCCCCTAATGGTTTTCAGTGACTCTTAACTCTTGACTGTCTCAGAATGCCAGGGAACAAAATTACACATGTGCAGCTTTCCTGCACTTTTCCTACAATAAAGATTCTTATAAAATTCAAAAAGCACTTGAAGTGAAATTCACATGGGAAGTGGCATGTAGTCACCTTTTGGGGGAACAGTTAATTGATTTTGGTTAAATATGTTTTAATTAGATCAGAACATACAGACCAGGGCTTATTTTTGGGTATAATCCTAAACTTATTCAAGATGGGATCAATTAATTAGGTTTTATTTATATAGCCTTTTTAATTCCCATGTAAATAGTGAGTTATTATCTGAGTTGGATGCAGTTATTTGAGTTATTTCTCAAATCAGGAATTTCAGGCATAAATTGCAAAATAGTCCTCTATATATTGATCCATTAAGCAATTTATGCCTGATGGAACAGTATCCCATAGAGAATTAAAGTCCAAGATCTTGTAAGAAAAGATCTCTACCTAGCACCATGCAGTGAGCCTGTGCTTTCAGTGGAATGTTTCGACAAAAGTAGTAAAGTAAAACTTTGCTTTGAAAGGATGAAGTAGCTGTGGCAGCCACTTCTAATGGTGGGTGTTGTAACTGAACCTGGTACCGTAGCCAGACCACAAGAGAGGCAGAAATGTTTGTGAGTAAGGAAAGATGGTTCTGTTTCACTCTACCCTTTTCTTATGGTTTCTCCCATCCAGATGTGCAGCCTCAGATCAAAATTCTACTTCTATTATACTGTGTATGGAATCTAATGAGATTCAATAGCTCCATTATGCATTATTTTCTCAATGTCTGTTAGCCATAGTTCCTGAACTTAACTTTAAAGCTTTCTCCCTTGCTATTAACATCCTGTTCATTTGCAATTTTTTCATAACCCAGTAAAACCACCCTTTTGCAGCCCAAGTTTGAGTTAGTTGTTTGCTTGCCTGAGGCTGATCATGCAGACAAGCTGAATGGTCAGCTAAAGTGATAGATTATTCTAGACTCTTGATTCATAGTAATCACCTAAAAACACTAGATGGCACAGGAGAGGTATAAATGGACCATGGAGAACCCAGCTCTCAAACTGTGTGTTTTTGAAGAATTCTTAGTGTTAAAAGTGTTAAAAGAGCAACATTTTAGGATATTATTATTTGTTCTTTTCTATTAACTTTCCTATTGTTGGTTTAAGTTTTTTCCTTTGGATTTTTCAGCACTGGGTGATAGAAGGTAAATTTCTCCTTTCTAGCTTGAAAGCAGACACAAAAGTTCTTGGTTGATTTGTGTCTTCTTTTTCTTTCTTCGATTTTTCAAAACACATATATACATTCTCTATGAACGGCAACAATGCATACTATATATGTTTATATATGTGTATGATAATCTTTATGGGTGAATTAAATATGTGCTGTTTCAGGTAACTTAGAGATGATGCACACCATGGTATGTGTAAATGTGCAAGTGATTCTATTTACTGTTTTAAGTGTGTGACTAAATAGAGCTGAATTGTGAGTTTTTTCTAAGAGCAAAAAAATCTAAACACAGAAACACAGTGTTTTTAATCTCTATTTTTTCTCAGCTTATAGTGAGTACATGTATTCCAGGAAGTTCCATGTATATTGTGTTTATTAAACAAGAGGTTAATTTATCATTTCTTTTAATGGAAAAATGATTAGGTATGAACAGGATAGTATGTTAAAAAAATTCTCTATACTGGGACTTAAACCACTACTGATTGCAGCAACAGTACTATTAGCCATAATTATAAAAATTCTTCTCGTTCCTAGGGAGCATTGTAAAAACCATGGGCTGGTCCCATGGTTTGCTGTTGAACAATTTTTCAGATTTAGTGGAGAAAAAGTATAAAAAGGAAGCTTATAACTGGTCATGCTAAAAAAAATATTTGTATGGAGAAAGTTGGCATGACTATCAAAGAGTGAATAGATTCTCATTTTAAAAAAACAGATCTGGTTTATTTGAGTTTTTTAGAAAGTTCTTTGGGCAATTAGTGATAACTTAAAACCAATGCAAGCAGTTTCAATATGTTGTTCCCCAGTCTTTTCCATAGACTAATTGAGCTCACTGGCACAAAATATTGTTTTTTCATCTGCAATATGGGGAAAATAACACCTACCTTAAAGGGCTGTTTTGAGAATTAGATATAATGCTTGTGCGTTTATATAGATTTAAATAATCTCAGGTTTTTAAGATTAACAACTTTATTGCAGAATTAAGTCATTGAGGAAGAAGCAAAATAACCAGAAACATAGAACAACATCATTTCTAATCTAAATTTTTAAAAATATATAGCAAGTCCACATATCTCTGATCGTTACCTGTAAAGAATTGATCTGCAATTACTTTAAACTTTTCTGTATTTTATTTTGGAAGAAATGATTGTACAATACATCATATAATCACATGCAACACAGTTATCTTTATATCTAAAAATGATAGTTATTAGATATTTTGGGTGGAGGCTATATACTATATTGGAGAGAGCATAAGTTTAGTGTTCCACAGATATGGGCTTAAATTCTGTTCCCACCACTTACTAACTAAGTACCTTGAATACTTAGTTTTCAAGGTCTTATTTTCTTATTTGTAACATGCGATTAATACTGTCTTATTGTACAAGGCTGCTGTGGGTTAAATAGGATTGCTAACCTCAGCACCTCAGTACTGTGGACATTTGGGGCCAAGTAATTCTTTGTTGTGGGAGCTGTCCTATGCATTGTAGGATGTTCAGCAACATTCATGGCTTCTACACACTAGATACCAGTAGCACTTCTCCCACAGTTGTGACAGCCAAAATTGTCTCTAGGCATTGCTAGATTGCCCTCTGGTTCAAAACAACTGGTGTGTAATACACCTTGCATAAAACTGAGTAAGCATTCAAAGAATGATAGCTGTTACTACAGTTTAGCTCAGCAGTAACTAATAAGTTTTGACATTAATGACTTTATCAGAAATTAGCAGATTTGTCCCCAGTCATCTAATGTAGAGATCTTTGAGATAGGAATTCAATAAGAATATTTTCATAAAGTTACTTGTTTATTTTATACTTGTAGGTTAGCTGAGTGAGTCAGTTCATCAATCATACTTTAAATCAATCAATTACAGAATGTAGATGATGTTAAATAATCACTAGGGGCAAAGTTATTGTACATGTAACTTTTATGTAGTCAAATCCTTAAAGGACATGTATTAAATAAAGGGACTAATTAGACCTCATTGTGGGTCTATCTGCAGGATGCTGAGCAGCAAAGAACCCACGAATATTCTTTATCACTCTGATTATTTGTTAGTCACTTATCATGCAACTATTTAATGTACTCTTCATTTTAAGCACTGTGTGAAGTCCCTGGGGAATCAGTGCCATTCCTTAAGGAGTCTAACGGGGAAGGTAGACAAATAAACCATAATTCAGTGAGATCTGAAATGTGGATTCATTTTTTGTAGGTTCTGTAAATTCACTTGGAATGTAAGATAAAACTTCCCCAAGGTGAAATCTGAGCTAAATGGTGAAATCAGAACAGAATTAAACAGGGTGAGAATCAGGAGTGGATATTCTATATTATAATAGCATATGAATAGGGTGTAGAGAATACTGTATACTTTACTTTCCTTAAGGATATCAGTGTACTGGTTGAGAGATGTGATTGAAGGGTTAGGTGGTCAGTTTATGAAATACTTCATACACACATTAAAAAGTTTGGAGTTTTCAGCTATAGTATCAATTAAATCATTATAATCTGGGGTATGATTTCATTTAATTTGCATTTTAGGTAACTCTGATGTAATAAAAAGGACTAGAGAGGGAAGACAATTGCAGAAGCAGGAATACTTATAGTATATTGCAGTAATCCAGCTAAGAAGTGAGGAAAGCTTAAAACTAAGCTAATGACATTAAGAATAAAAGAAGGCAGAACCAAGAAAGCGTTTAGCAGGTAAAATTAAGAGGAATTGTTTACTAATTCTGTGGGAGGAATAGGGTAAATATATTGTACTTAGAACAACTACTACAGTTTCTCTTTGGGTGATTAGAGAATGGTGATTCCAATTTCAGAAACTGGGAATAGAAGGGAAGACACTGGATTTAGAGTGGTAGAGGAGCACAGGGGAACAAAGATGTTGGGTTCAGTCTTGGCCACATTGAATATGAGTTGCCAGTGGGACATTTGAATGGAGAATCCAGTCAGTAGGTCTCAATGAGTTAAATAGTAAATACACTGGCATTAGGAGCAGAGAAGTAAGAGAAGACTGTACCTTTTGGTAATATCTGATACTGATATCTGATAGAATCTTTTTTTTTTTTTTGAATGTTGACTGAAACTAGTATCAGTCACAGGGATGTTGCCTAAATAGGAGTCAAGAATTAGAGGCTCTGTCTAATAGTGGATATATCAAATGAAACAGGCTGGTAAACCCTTCAGATGTCAGTTTAGAAGAATAAATTTCTAGAGAATTAAAGAATAATACTTTGCATTGTCTGTAACTTAAAACACTTCAGCATAACCAGTGTTGTGTGTATGTGTGTGCTCAGTTTTAATCTGTATAGTGGGGGCTGGATATGGTTAGTTAAAATTAAAAATAACCAAATATGGAATACATATGCTGGGTAGGGGGAAGGTTTGGCTAGTTTTGTGAAAGGCTCTAATCACATTCCCACATTTTGGGGTGTCTAATCCAAGCTTTCAGCTCTCTTCATCTCAGAACAACACCAGATGGCATACTAATTAGTGTGTTAGATATAGAAATGTTTTGTCATTGGTAAAATTAGTTATGTTCAAGATAATCTGTAATTGGCTAGGTTTCGAGCTGGGGCTCCTGCATGGACAGTAGTTTGGAATGTGGCAAACGTGATAGCCTGCATCCCTGAGAATGGTCCCTCAGTGTAGGGTCCCAAACCCATCCGGTGTGAGTGCACTTGTCTGAGTTTTTTGTTTATTTGTTTTTGTTTTGTTTTTTGCCTGACTCCTACTGGGATGGCTGGATCCTGCCTCTAGGACATTGCTTTTTCTGCCTTGCATTGACCTTCTCTGCAGGATGCTGTTGAATACCTGAAGCAATAGGGAGCTGGTACTTCATCCAGCCTACAGAACTAGTTGCATTAGTGTTTTTGTTACTACTGTCCTACTGTTAAACGTTTGTAGGTTTGGCAGGGTTTAGTCTGCAGTATTCATTTATTGCATTATTATACACACATCAGGGCTGCAGGTGAGATCTATAAAAGCTATGAATAAAAGCTACGAATATCTACTCCCAAGTAACCCAGTAATTGTGAATTACCAAATTAGATCAGTTTGCAACCATCTTCTGAATGACACAATGTAAAATTGCTTATTCCTTCATAGGTACCTGAGAGAATTTTGACAAGTCAAGTGACTGAGCTTTGATTTCCTTATTTAATAGGTCAAAAATAATATTCTACAACTAAAAATAGCTAATATTTTCTGAACACTGTTCTGATAATTTACATATATACATTTCATTTAATCTCCACACCACCGTATAACATTGTTAAAACTATTATCCCCATTTTTTCGATTAGAAAATTAAGGCACAATGAAGTTAAGTAGCTTGTGTGTTCAAGGTCACACTTGTAAGTAATAGGCCTGAGATTATAAGATTAGTCAGCCTGGTTCTAGAGACCATGCTCTTAAACACAAACCCTCTGTGAACTCACTAGGTTAAATGAGATAATTTATGTGAAAATTCTTAATAATGTATCTGTCATTAGATAGACACTGAAATATTACTCAAATATGAGTTGGTCCTAGAATGATCCAAACTTCATGCATATTTATGCACTTATTTTGTTATAGTGGACCTGCATTTATGAAGTAATCACAGTGTTCAAGTACAAAATACAAGTCTGGTACTAGGAGATCCCTCAGAAAAACTTAAAGGATACTTATGGAGTACTGAAGTGAATAGTTCCTTATTATGCTACAGGGTGCAACTTTATCCTGTATGTATTACATCCATGTTTTACTTTGGTTTTATTATTTTTAATAGATCCATTAAAACTGTATTCTTGAACACAGTATTTCTATAGTTGAAAAATTCTTCAAAGGTTTTAATAAAACTTCCTCAGTCAGCAATGCTTTTTATTTCCAAAAAATTTCCAGATCTATTTAGGAAAAAATCAACTTACTTTTTAGTTAGAAGGTCCTATAAAGCAGTTCTGACTTTTCCACTAATTGTTGGTCAGACCTTGAAAAGTATAATTGGAAACTAGGTTATTTTTCTGTATACTACCTTCACATACTAATTTTTACTGACTGAAGTATTTTCTTGGCTAGGTTTCATTAGAACTAGGCAAGAGATTAAAGAGCTTTCTTTTCTTTTTCTCTTTTCTTTCCTTTCTTTCTAAAATACGATAACTTTTTTCTAGGTATGTATCAGCTTTAGATAAGACTTCTGAGATCAAGAACTCTACAAAGGAAGTTAAAACATTGCTTCTCAGTTTTAGACTTTCCACAAATGTGTTCAGTTCACCTAACAGCATCTCTGTCGAATGGCCAGGGGAATATGGAGGAGAAATGAGATTTCATTCTGAGTTTTAGAGGCAGGAGGAGAGAATGTTTGTTCCATGTGTTCACTCTTTGGAAAGCAGAGGATGGTCTGTTTGTCATTAATATTAACATGAATTAGTGTTGCTTACTTCCCATCGGGAACCTATGATATAAAGACAGGGTGGGCCAAACTCATTCCCAAGAAAGTTGGGTAAATATTCCAGAGGAGCTATAGACCTAGCATTTGAAAAATGTAAACAGGGATGAAACAGCAAAGCCTGTAAGAGTGAGAGAGACTTTTTTTCACCCCTGCCAATGTGCAGTTCAGTTGTGGTACTTTCTGTGCTGAGAAACACAGGGAGAAAAAAAATCTTTAATAAGCAGAGTGGATGGGTTTTTTGTGTAAATTAAAGTGACTTACTGTTTTGTTTTTAAATAAGACATTAAATATGTTGTATCCATTTATAAAGTAGGATTTTAAAATCAAGTTTTTTTCCTTATGTTAAATTCTGTAACATAGTATAGTAAGGAGAACAGATCTTTAACAAATCAGTCATTTAAAGACCCAAAATCCAGGTAGTTTAAAACTGTAGAAATGACAATAAGCAGTAACTTTAATAGTATATACTGTCATAATTATAGCTACATGTATGATTATAGTTACTATAGATAAGCTATTTGTAGGTTTACAGGAATTATTTCATTAAATCAAAGCAACCCTACTAGTGCTCTCATTTTACATTTGAGGAAACTGAAGATGGTAGTGGTTAGTTTTCCCAAGATCTCATGCCTAACTGGTGGAGTTGGGACTTAACCAAACACACATAGTTCCACTTTCCATTTAAATAGTGTTCTTTTTCAAACAAGTATTGGACAAATTTTAGTGATTTTTCCCCCTATGTTCTTACAGAGGATTTAGAACAGATGACTGCACTTTAGCAGTTTTAGTAGCTGAGGAAGACAGTACTCTGCACTTGTATGGAAGCCGGTCACTTAATTTCTATGTTCTGTGTAGCAAGTAGAAACTTGGCTTGTCGAAGGTATTTAGTAAATAAATATTGGAGGATTATTGTAAATTCTTTAATCCAGTCATTTCAGGATTGAAGCAGATTGTCTAACTGCTTACTGAGCAATGAAACTCTCAATAGACTCTGAATATGAAATATGTGAATAAAGATTAGTGCTGTTGAAAAGTGTTTCTTCAAAAGATCTAAGAGTTAAGGTGGACTGGTGGATGGAAAGAATGGATTATGAATGGTCACATATGTTCTTGGTATTTTTTGACTGTTAAAAGTCATATCTCCCTTTGTTCAGAGCTCTTTATTTTGATTAGTTTAAATAGAGTAATAAAAAAACAGAGTAAACAAAGAGCAGGAACACCTCTCTTTAGACTGAGATCACCTCTTTAATTTTTCCACAAATAAAAAAGCAAGATGTTTATGAGTAGAAGGCAATGAAGAACATTGACAGTATCTGATCTTACCTAATTTTCAAACTTAATATTGAATGTTTGCTCTGTATCAGAAGTGATGCTAGATATTTTATATGTGTTAACTTTTTTAATCCTTATAGCAACTTGGGAAATAAGTACTATGTTTACTCTTTACTTTATAAAACACAAAGTGAAGCACAAAAACTTTCCCAGGGTCATAAACCTTTGAGAAGGAAAATCAGAGCCTGCTGCATTCACAGACAAAAGCATACTTTTCTAATCTTTTCCCATGAAGAGAGTTAACAGTGATCTTACCACTCCTGCCCTTTGTCATCATATAGTCCAGAGGAGCTGGACTGCCTGGACATTCCATAGATTATCTTATTATTTCTTATTTGTACTATACTGATTGTATCATGGTAATTATACAAAATGAGCTACTGGGAAAAGGCTAGTACATTTGAAGGCTTGGTAGGCAGAAGGAAGGAGATGAACCCTATGATGATTCAATTACCCACAGTATTAGTTAAGGCTTTTTGGATTTTAATAGGCTAGAGCATGCTGTGTGACATCACCTCCAAAGTAAAAGATGGATCATTTTCATCATCTCTATTCCTAAGAAAGAAGCACAATGCTTGGTAAACCACTTGATCACTTTAGGCTTCTTGTGGCAAGGAGGCAATAAGGAAGAATGGAGTAATCACACTGGCAGAGGTAAATGACCCTGATCATCCAGAAGAGGTAGGGCTGCTGCTAGACAACGTGGACAGAGAATAGTATGTTTGCTATTTAGGCGATTTGTTTGGACATCTCTCAGTGTTTCTATACCTTCAGCCATAGCCTGAGAAGAGCACAGTAACTAGGGATCTGGACTCACAGAGATGAAGGTCTGGGTCATTCTATCAGGCAGTTTGCCTAGTCCATCTCTTAGTATCTCAATGGAAATGGCCAGGGGAAAAAGGTGATTTCTTTCTGAATTTTAAAGACAAGGGGAGAGAATTTTGTTCCTTGTGTTCACTCTTTGGAAAGCAGAGGATTGTCTGCTTGTCATTAGAATTAGCATGAATTAGAGTTACTAGCCAAGGATGAGGGGAATCTATAAGGGCAGTGGAAAGGGGAATGATGATTAACAGTTAATAGCCTCAAGAGCTGCAACAGTGGGGGCTGTGGTTCATTCCGTTAACACTTCGCTTGTAAGTTTTCCCAGAAAATAAGACCAATCAAAACAGGGCGGAAACTCTTTCCAGATGGGATGAACTTACTTTGAGAAGGAGGCAATCTGAGCGGTGCAAGGAGTAGACTGTAGTGGATTGTGAAGTTCTCCTCACAGATTCCCAAGCTGATGGTTTGTAGCTCTGCCCCTTATCGAGAATTTCACTTAGCCCCATGGAACTGCCTAGTCCAAGGCAGTTGTACCAAAGATTTAGTTTGTTTCTATTTCACTATGTTTGAGGTCTCAGCTGGGAAGATTTGAAGACTAGGAATTATTCTGTGGCTGAGCTTTGGGACATCTGGAGGCATCAACTCTCATGTCTGGACGTTGTTGCTGGTTATAGGCTGAGACCTTATTTGGACTGTCAGCTGGAACACCTACACTGTGGCTCTTATTATGATCTCTCATATTGCTCTGGTTTGGGTTTCACAGCACAGAAAGTGGATTTCAAGAGATACCAGCCAAAGAGAATGAGGCAGAAGTACTTGGCATTTTATGGTCTAGTTTTAGAAGTCATATACTATCAATTCTGCTATACTGTAGTGATCAAGAAAGTCACTAACGTCCACTGTGCTCCAAAGGAAAGGGGTGTAATGTCAATTTCCCATTGTAAGAAGATCATGGAGGATATGAGATACTGATATAACCATCTTTGGAAAGTATAATCTGCCACATCAAGGAATAGAGACTAACTGTTTCTCTTTCCTGTGTATCCTGCTTTTTCCATCACATCACTGATGCATTAATTTTCTTGAAAAAAATACCTTGAACAAAGCAGCTCCTTGACAAAAATAAAAAACAAAACAGAACATAAAACTATCAAAGTTCCCTTACTGCTTATAGAATGAAGTGTAAATTTCTTTAATTAGCATTCTAGAACCTCATAAATGTAGATATAATGTCTTTTTACCCCTTACTTCGTGTTATTTTCAGACATATACTGTAGCTTTTAGCCTACTTACATAATTTACCATTGCCGGGATGTGTCCTGAGCTTTTCACTTTTGTACCTTTTACATGTATTTTTCTGATCTTAGCATTCCACCATAGAAGTACCTTCAGTGTTTGCCTAATAAAACCCTACTCATCTTTTAAGGCTTTTCTTCCTGCCCGAACCAGAAGTGATTACTCCTTTCTTCTTTCAAGACTAGTGCAGCACTGGTCAAGTACCAGCCATGTCTCATTTATCATACTGTGGTAGAGTATATGTTATTTTGGAAAGAGGCAATGTTTTATTGTGATCTGGTTTGTTGGTTAGTGCTATTCCCAATGGAAAGAGGATGTCCTCTCAGCACAAACTTTAGAGAAAGACCATACCTATCTCTAACCTTATTGCTTCTGTGAACTAGTTATTTATCACAATATGACCCCACCTAAAAATCCTGAGTACTTTATTTTGTCCATATTTCAAAACATTCAAAAAGCTAACTCATCTCTCATTGGGTTTCCAGGGAACCTAGAGTGTTAATGAGAAGACACACAGCTATTTGATAATATTGATGAGCCACAGAATGACTGTGATGGAGTAGAATCAGTTGGAATAAGTGACACATTGATTTCCAGGGAAGAATGTTCAAGAGGGAGATATATATATATTCAAATATACATATATTTGAATTCAAATGTTTTATGCATACTTTGTATATAAATCTTTTAAAAATTTTATAAAATTTGGTGAGAACATGAAATTCAACAGCTTATTTTAGGATTTTTGCAAGTTTAAGTTTGTTGATATGCTCTGTGACTCTCTAAGAAGGGTCTGTGCTAAAGCAGCATTTTTCTGTGTACCTATCCCTGTGAGATTATGGGCTCAGAACTCGAACTCTTCCAAGAATTACATGTAAAAAGGCAGCCATGTTATAGTGTGACTCTGCCTTCTACTGCTTTGCCTGAGGGAGGACTTGATGCAGCAGGGCCAATGAGTCTTTGTTGCAGGATTTTTGAATTTAGAACTGAAAGAGATTTGGGCTAGTCTTGCTTGGGTGCTTGGATTGTGGGTAAATTATAATACTCAGGAACTGTTGGTAGCCTTCCTTCCCACCATGTATAGGTGAAAAGAGCCTGGTTTCCACCAAGAAACAGAAGAATGAAGCAGGGAGGAAAAAAAGAGAAGTCCTAAGAGCATTTGAGTCCTTGGATCTAGCTGCTTCTGCGTCTAGTCACATTCTTGACCTTAAGTTCCATGTGACATTCCATATTCCTTATAAACATTCTCCCGCTTTCTTAATCTAGTTCTTTTTTTTCCTACTTATAACCAAAAGTATTCCAATTAAAATGCCATAGGGCACTTTTTTCTCAGAACACTTTATGTGATTAAAGTTACATAAAACTTATTTTGGATAATGCTGGCTATAAAATGATAAAAATCAAACAAAAGGGGCAGCTTCTCCAAAGCTCAGGATAGGACAGATTGGTTCAAATCTGATTCCTCTAAATTCCTAATCTGTAGCACATTATCAGTTTTATATTTACATGTACATATTTATGAACATAACCATAGAATTTCAGAGCTTCAGAGGTCCTTGGAAATAATAACTTGTAAAGTTTTACATGTAAAGAAATGATGGTCCAGAGAGGGCCAATGTTTTACCCATGATCACACAGATAAATGGCAGTGATCTCTACCATACATTTTCCATACTTTGCAACCATGCAAAGACACCTCAGTGAATCTCTCCAGATCTTGCTTATTTGCGGGAAGTGATGTGGCAACCTCCCAGGTGCTTCTCAGAGGCCCACCATTTCCCTTGAACTTCCTACTTTTTGTTTTATACCTGCTGGATCGTGGTGACAACTGTAGCAGTCACTTTACACACAGATATGGAAACCACAAGTGAAGGCAGGTAGAGCAGCCCCAGCAGCAGAGTCCCCAGACACCCCCGTGGAGCAGAGCCCATTACCCGTCCTGGAATTTTCCATAAGAGAGGAATCATCTTTTGCTTTGTCTAAGCCCTTGTACTTTGGCTCTGTTTGTTACAGCTACAGCTGCTCATCTTATACCCCAACTAATATCACCCCAAAGTAAACCCTCATGAGGTCATTGTAAGATTGAAACTGGTAACCACAGTCAGCAGTGGGTACATAATATCTGTACTATTTTACTTTTCACTGAGTGTCTGGCCTCTTTTGTAATTGACACTTCAGACACCATTATTGGGGCCAGAGCTCGTCTGTGTGTATTTTTCTCAGTAAATCATTTGATCCATGCCAATAACTGTGGACCAGGGGCACTTCACTTTAAGCACATCCAAGATGTGGGAACCTACCCTGAGTCAGCATTCTGGGGTCCTAATTGTCTAGGAAGTAAATTTATAGAGCAGATACCAGATTCCAAGTTTCATTATATTTTGTTCTCAGAGAGAAGTTAGTTCACTTGGAAGATTAAAGCACTGTGCTACTTATTTTGTGTTCATCTTTAAGTTATTGTGGCATGTATTACAAGAAGGAGTATATGTTCTCATTTACTACTTTACCACAGATCTTGAATATGGAGACATCTTAAATAGGGAAATGAGAGAGTGATCTGCCTGTTTAATTTTCTAGCAGCCACCAATATGGATACCAATTAGTTCTCAAATGAACAGTGATGTTATGTCTGGGATGATGCCCAGAAGGTGATGGTCCAAGATGAGCAACTCATTCAGGCTCCTGAGGTATCACTAAGAGTTTCTTTTTCACTAATGCCACTTTCAGAATATGCGGATAGTGTATTCCGGCCAAAAAATCAGATTTCAAAAAGGAGAAGAGTGAAGATTAAAAAAAAAAAAAAAAAAAAGGAAAATCAAGAGGGGACTGTATATATCTTGTACTGAAGTTAGGTCACATTTTATTTTTTTTAATTTTAAATAGGATCCAAAGTGCCTTTGTACTGACATGTGAAGTAATCAGCCCTTTTGTGATTGACTAATTATCACACAGTGGTAATGACCAGGAGGACAAAGACACCTTCAGAAATAGGGCCTATTAACTTTAATACAGAGAACGCTGGCTTTGCTTGAAAACTCAGTGGTTAGAGGACGATTACCGGGGAAATGCCTCCCAATCTTGAGCCACTGCAGATCTGGACAGGGATATATAAAGACATTATTAATTTGGATGAAAGTTTTGTTTTTGCCAATATAACTTTTATTTGGCTCCAGATAAGAGGGTTGTTCAGAGCTTTTCGAAAGACCTTTAGTATGCTATTTATTAGAGAAACATTCATTTAATCAAATAACACTCACTTTATAGAGGAAGAAATATTCGTCTGCTTTGAGGGCCATAGGTCATACACTGGAGTATGGCTTTGGTCACTGACAGTGCTGACATGATGGGGATTTTTTTCTCTTTCCCTTCTGAGGATTCTTTTCTGTAACCTCTGGCTGCATTAGAAACTTCACTGCTTAACAGAAACAATTGTTCTTTGTTCTTGTGGCCAAATGAATGCTCTTGTTTTCCAGTCCAGTTCTGCTGGCAGGTTAGATGCAATCAGGGGTGTCATCAAGGGGGGGCAGAGAATATGCAGAATACAACCACTTGTTGTTTTTGGAGGCAGAATGCCCACTTTTTTGGCACAGTCAAAGCTAAGCACATGTGAGAGCAATGAAGGCTAAACTGTGGATCTTTCAATGTGATGGTTAATGCTTTGCACAAATTCAAAGTGATGGTTGAGAGCATCAACATTTCTGATCAACACTTTCCTAAGATGGACACTTACACAGACAGACATTTTTACACATCTCACAAACTCTGGGCTCAAATGTGCTGCATTAAATACATCCATAATGCCAACACCTTAGCTCTTGTTCTAGAATCTTTTACTTGATGTCTTCAGTAGAAATCCTGTAATAAAATGACTTGGGGAAAGAATAATGTCTGAATGTGCATAGAGAAGTCTCATTTATTTGTCGCAAATTTTAGGGTTTTTAGCTAGGTTTCTATCACCTGGGGCTAGGTCTTCCCCTCTCCACAAACACTTCATTTTTCATTACATTTATTTTCCTCCTGCTGCACTGGTTCTCTCATTCTTTGGTCACTATATATGAGTTAGCTTCATAAAGCGCAGTGGTGCCTACTTCCCTGTGGTAAGTAAAGGTTAGGGTATTGGAAAAGATTCACCTTTGTGTTTGTAATTCCTGATACTCTCTAAGAGTAGAAAAATTAATGGTGGAGCTAAAATCTAACTCAGGAAGGTATCATCATGACCAAGAGGTATGAAAAATTAATGTTGGAGCTAAAATCTAACTCAGGAAGGTATCATCATGACCAAGAGGTATTTTTAGAAACTGTATGACTAGTGCTTTCAGAGATATGTGAATGGTACAAATGCAGAGAGAGAGGCAGGGGCTGAGTCTGTTGGATTTCCAGAATGCAACCTGTCCAGGGAGTCATTAGAGAGAAGGGAGAGTCATTGAGGAACCAATGGAAGAGGAACTTTGAAGGCAAGGAAACGGCCATTATTGTTAAATGTAACAGTGATTGAAGACTGAGAAGAAACTATTATGAGAACTGAGAGAGAGAAGAGTCTCAGGGGAATTATTAGGCTAAAGAATATTCTCAAGCAGAAAAATTTCAAAAGCATTCATTTAACCATCTGGGGTTTTAAAAAAGGAACTTTTTTTCTGTATTTTGAAAGGGAAGATTTGACTTTTAATGAGAAGTCTGTATTTCATCTTTAAGGAAGAACACATCTAAAGCTTAATTATTCAGCACAGGAAAAGCCTCTGTGTGTGTGTGTGTGATATGCTTGGCATACATTGAATACACATTTTAGCAAAGTTCAGTCTGGTGTGACAGGCTTATACTATATGAGTGGATGATATATATATGCTCCCAGAATTTTTTTTTAAATCTTAGCTCATGGTTGTAATAAACAATATTGAGTTGGATGGAATCAGAAATTCTGGTGGTCCTCAAAATGCTTCTCTGAAAGCACCAATTCATGACATATATTGTGGAGACAATATTGCCAAATCTGCTAGTGATGCTAGAGAAAGTAAATCTTTTGTTAGAAAAATAATAGAATTGGTGCCTATCGTGACGTTTTTATCTGTTAACTTTGTCCAGTGATACTTGTTTTGTAGGCTTGTTATAAGGATTAATTAAAATAATGCATATGAAAGTGCTTTCAAAAGTATTAGATTTCTATGCAAATGAATAGCACACATAAAAGTTGTATGTAAAGATACTATGATATGTCAAAGTCTCTTGGAAAGCATGTATATGATATTTATACTGTAAGTTGCAGACTGGAAAAATATGTTCCAGGTTCTGGGAGATGTTCTCAGATCAAATGATGTTTTTGCGAAAATTTATGTAAAATGTTCAGCTGATGGAGGATTAAACATGAAAAGACAGTATAATGGATTTGCATTTGGTTAAAAAGGACCATTTATTCAAGTTTGTATGTTACACTAGTAATGTGTTTTAGATCTGATAATGGAGGTAATGGGAGTTTCAGACGAGGCTACTAAACTGTTTACATTTTGCAGTTTTATATCGGATTCCATTAGCATTTAAGACATTTTACAATAGAAGCACAAACAGTAAATGGTAAACTACAAATAAGAAATTAAAAAAATTATACCTAAGGAAAAATGAAATAAAAAGTAGAAACCAAGGGAGGTAAATAGAATGAATATAGTTAAGGCTTAAAAGTTGTTATGGTTATGCCACAAATTATGAGTTTTTTCAACTTAGTTTTTACTAGATGTAATAAATGATTTTTTTAATAGAAACTGTTGAAACACAGAAAGCTATAAAACAAGAAATGAAAAATCTAGAATTTCTCTAGCCAGAAGTAACTGTTGTTACAAACATTTTGATATGTATCATTCTAGCAATTTTGCTCTCTATTAATACCAACCTGATTTCCACATACAAATTTGGACTTATATTTCACATATTGTTTTTTTCACACTGCAGTATATCTGACCATTTTCCATGCCCTGGAAAATTCTTTGAGAAATGATTTTAAATTGCTGCATAACTATGTATGAGTAACCATAAATTACTCAACCAATATCCTAGTATTAGGAATGAATACTGTCTCCGAGATTTTGTTGTTATAAATGACGCTGCCCTAAGCATGTTTGTGCATTAATCTTTGTGTGAATCCTTAATAATTTATTGGAAAACATTTCTAGAAGACAGTGGAAATTTTGACTGGATCAAAGGTCAAACCAATTTTTAGGCTCTGAGGTCCAACTGCATGAATTTGAATATTGGTTTTATCTACTTCATGTCTCCTTGACTTTAAATAGGTTGTTTAACATTTTTGTGGTTCAGTTTCTTGATTTGAAAATTAGGGATTATAGTAATATCTTCCTTATAGGTTTGCTATGAGGATTGCATTTGATATTAAATAAAAGTACTAAGCATGTTCGTGGCATCCAATTAATGTTAGTAATTATTCTGATTATTATAGTTCCAAACTGACTTTAAGAAATGTTGTCGCTTTAAACTCATTATTTTTTTTGCAGAACACATCTAAAAAATTCTTAGTGCAGTATTTTAAAATTCTTAATACAGTCAAGCTGTTAATCCTTTGTCATACATAAGTATTATTTCAGTTTTTCATTTGCATTTTAATTTTTCATACTTTATATTTTTGAGTCAAGTCTGCCTAATTTTACACTGTCAAAGAAAGATGGATGCTTGGCTACAAATAATTCAGAATCCAACAAATGCATGATGAAGTTGACATTCCTTTGTGAAAACTAAGTCTCCTAGACAAGACTCTGCATTTATTTGTCATTGAGATGGAGAAACAGACTGCATCAAGAACTGTGAGCATAGTGAAGATTTTTCTCAAGAAATATTTCTGCATATATTTTAGAATTTTATTTAAGCTTGTCTCAAATCTCCTAAACTAAGGCTAAGGTGATAGTGATCTGGAAATGTTTCAAAGATTGTGGGCAGTTTCCCAATTTCACTAAAAATAAGAATCTCCATTTCATCATATTAAATTTATTTATGTCACATGCTTTCTCAGTACACGTGCTTGTTAGAAGAATACATTGCAAGATATATCCTCAGTGATAAGTATATTGAGCTATCTATCGCATATGAACAAATTAAAACTTGTTAATTATGCCAAAATATTGATACTAATTATAGAATGCTTGGCAGTAGGTTTTTTTTTCTGACAGTATTTCCAGGGCAAGATCAATTTTATTTTGATGTCATTCCTAATTTCTGACAGTTACATCATACTGTCAGAATCTTGGAGAATATTTATCCTATTTTCTATAGTGTAAGCCAAGTATCTAAATCATACAAAAGTTATTAAGAAATTTGTGCCTTCTGAAGTTGTTTCTGATCCCTCAGGAGAATATGTGAACTGCTCTGATTCTGGGAGTGGTGTTAAAGTAGCAGGTTTTATTTGAACTTCAGTATCAAAAAATCTTTATTGATTTCGAACAGGTATACCACAAACAATCCAGTCCACCAACTCGAAGGCTAAAGGAAATCTGTAAAACTTTCAAATTCTCTTATATAATTTAAAACCATTAGTGACACCAGATGACAGTAAGTATAATACAGTGAAGAGAGGAGCAGCTGTGCTTGATGTCTTCTTCCTCTGCTTGTAAATACTGGTCTCTAAACCTAGATATACTGTGGAAATGTTGAGGAAGAAACTGATGTAAAGTTTACATGCAATAGGCGACTGGATTCATAGTTTTCGAACAGTGAGGGTTGTACAGATATGTTCTTCTCTGAACTCAGACTGAATTTGTGGTTAGTCCCAATCTGTTTAGTACTTAGTTATTCTGAACTTCTTGATTTGCTATTCCAGGAGCATGGGATATCTTTCCATTTTTTAAAGTCTTCTTTAATTTCCTTTATCAGTGTTTTGTAGTTCTCCATGTATAAGTCTTTCACCTCCTTGGTTAGGTTTATTCCCAGATATTTTATTACTTTGGCTGCTATTTTAAAGGGGATTGTTTCTGTACTTTCTTTTCCTGTTGATTCATCATTAGTATAAAGAAATGCAACTGATCTTTGTATGTTAATCTTGTAACCTGCTACCTTGCTGAATTCTTCGATTACTTCTAGTAGTTTTTGTGTGGACCTTTTAGGGTTTTCTATATATAGTATCATGTCATCTGCATATAGTGACACTTTTACCTCTTCTTTTCCAATTTGGATCCCTTTTATTTCTCTCTCTTGCCTGATTGCTGTGGCTAGTACTTCCAAGACTATGTTGAATATGAGTGGTGATAGTGGGCATCCTTGTCTTGTCCCAGATTTTAGTGAGAAGCTTTTGAGTTTTTCACCGTTGAGTACTATGCTGGCTGTATGAAAACATCTCTTAATGCCCTTAAGTTTACTGATTTATAATACTGAGAACCTAACAAGTACAAGTTTAATCAACTTTATTTAGGTTTGTCATATATATAGCTTTTATTATGTTGAGATACGTTCCCTTTATACCCACTTTGGTGAGAGTTTTTATCATAAATGGGTGTTGAATTTTATTGAAAGCTTTTTCTGTGTCTATTGAGATGATTATGTGGTTTTTGTCCTTTCTCTTGTTGATGTGATGTATTACATTGATTGATTTGCGTGTGTTCAACCACCCTTGTGTCCTTGGGATGAACCCCACTTGATCATGATGTATAATCTTTTTTATGTGCTGTTGGATTGTATTTGCTAATATTTTGGTAAGGATTTTGGCTTCTATGTTCAACAGTGATATTGGTCTGTAATTCTCTTTTTTGTTGGTGTCTTTGCCTGGTTTTGGTGTCAGGGTAATGGTGGCTTCATAGAACGAGTTTGGGAGTATTCCCTCCTTTTCAGTCTTCTGGAAGAGTCTGAGAAGGACTGGATTGAGTTCTTCTTTGTATGTTTGGTAGAATTCCCTGGTAAAGCCATCCAGTCCTGGACATTTATTTGTAGGGAGGTTTTTTATTGCTAATTCGATATCATTTCTAGTGATCGGTTAGTTCAAGTGGTCAGTTTCTTCTTGATTCAGTCTTGGTGGACTGTATGTTTCCAGTTTTCTTCCAATTAGAGTGCAAGCTTCCTGAGAACAGTTACCACAGCTTGTACTTCTTTTGTGTCCCGATATCTACTGACAGTCTAGGACACCTGTTACATGGTTACAAAACTATTGACTAGTCAGAATTCTTTTGCAGATGTTTGCTATCACTTTAGGTGGAAGAGTAATCAGGTAACACTGGATTCAGATTACACAGGGACCTCTTTATCAGTGCAAGAAGCATGCCCTAAACTGGATTAGTTTACTCATTAGCCTGTGTTGTCTTTGTGCCCACCTTGAAGGAGAAGTTGGATACTTTTCTGTTAATGTTTGATTTTGTCGGCCCTTAGGCTCTTTTCTGTAAAGAATGGGAGGAGCAATTCCTTGGAAATATTAAAAACCTAGAATTTTAGCCTTAACTAGCATTATAGTCTTTTCTTGGAATTTATTCATTCCCTTTTATAAACAAATATTGTTTATCAAAACAAAAATATGAAATTAATATTTTAAGAAAATGTATCTCTTTCCACTTCGAAGCTTGAAAAGCACACAATGTATTTTAAAAGAAAAGTTTATGACGTTAAATTTATCTCTCTTCAGGTTTTTTGAAGGAAGGAAATTATAGTGCTGGTATAGAGGAAAGATTAGAAATCTGAATTCTAACTTGAGGTTTTCCAGAAATTACGGTAAAGAGCTGCAGAGCTTGAATAAGTGTGTGCACACCTGTGTGTGCATCTGTGTGTATTGGAGGGGACTATGGGTGTGGAATATGTTGGATAATGCTTCTAAGTTCCATTCCAGTGTTAAAATTTGAATCCTAAGACATCCATTTTGTGTTTTAGTGGATGTATTCAAGGCATTATATGGAATTAAATTTCTAAATTTATTATGTTTAAGCCCTGTAGCTGGCTCAGATCACTTAACCACTTGGAGATGTTTTCTTATTTTAAAATAAAGGGATTGTGTGGCCAGTCTGTCTCACAGGATTTTTGGAACAGGGAAGATCGTATATGTTAAACATTAAACAATTATAAAGATCTAAATAACAGTGTTTTTGTTACCATCACTATCTTTGCATTTACAACACACACATACATACATGTTTACATATATTTAAAGCAGGCATCCCAATCCTAGGGGTCAGGTAATAGAAAACCCTCATATTCTGCTTATGGCGACCTGACTTGTGGTAGACTGTGCCTGGAAACTATACAAGCTGACAGAATTTCAGTATGTGCTCTCTTGTAAGGACTAAACCTGGTAAACCTGTTCCCCACTATGAAATAAATGCTTTTGAACAGATTGTTGTGCTACTATCAGCCAGAGTTGCTGACAATCACTGGAAGCTTCCAACCCCATTAATTATATGTTAAAAATGACAGCATTTGGCACCTTAAGAACTGTTAATTATGCTTAGAACCTAATCTTAATTTCTCAGTTTATTATAATTTCTTCATGATGTGCTAACTGTCTGAGTAAGCAGCTTATCTCTCAATATTTCCTCTTGCCTAACAGATGTTCTCTCTAAACAGGTGTTGGCCCTTCCTAGGAAGGAGTCATTCCTGTTTGAAGAGAAGAAAATGATAATTGACTTAATCACATGGAAAACTTTAGAGGGAAGTATCATGTCCTTCTGTTCAAATCTTCCTCTTCACCCTCTGAAGAAAATCAGTGAAATCAAATGAAAATCAAAACAAGCAAACAAATTAAAAAAAAAAAATAGAGGTAGCTCTGAGTTTCTCCTTTCACCTATTTATCCCATTTTCTCTTCATCCTTCCCTCCATCTACTCTTTTCTTCTTTCTTTTTAAGATACCTTTTCTAGTTTAAGCCAGTAGGAGAAGTCAACCCATAACTAAAAGTCGGATTTAAAAATTGGAAAATTGTACTGAAATAGCCTTCTCTTCAAGTGTGTATAGTCAGTGATAAGAATAAAATAACAATAAATAATTTAAAATTAGTTATGTTTATAGCTTCCTTTATACCTCTATAATTTAGGGGGGGGTGATGAGAAATCCATGCCAGGTCCTGAAAATTAAGAAGTTTTTAATGAATTATGAGAATTTCTCAATCTGTATAGGCTGTCTTTAATGTCATCGGATGAAATAAATACTATTCCAAAGGTCTGTCTTAAAGAAACCTCCTCATTTCACGGATAGAAAAAACTAAAGTTCTGATAAATGACTTAAGGAAACAAACTAGTTGTTGGCAGATCTATAGAGAAAACACACTTACATTTCCCAGCTGTTTAAAATTTTTATTTAGAAATTGATGAATTAAAAGAATTGTTAATTTAATGTGATACTATCATTCCCCAGTCCCCAGAAAGGCATTTAACACCTGATACATGTCCATTAAGTATTTGTTTTTAAGCAGACATGTTTTGTTCTATTAACAGCTTTCTCATTGAGAGGCACTGTTGAAACGAAGTTATGAGTGAGAGTTCAGGTGCCATGATTGTCTTTGTTCAGATTCTGGCTCCTCCACTCAAAAGCTATGTGATCTTGGGCAAATGGCCTAAATACTCTGTGCTTCCATGTCCTATATTTCCCTAAAATGAGGATAACAGTAATATCTGCCTCAGATTTTTATGAAGAATAAATTAAAGTACTTGGAACAATGCTTAGCTAACACATAGTAAACATTCAAAAACATGAGCTATTATTTTTGCTTTATGAACTAGTAAAACACATTTTGTAGAAATGAAGGTGTAATTTTCCTTTAATGAATGTGTGATATAAAAGTCCAAACATAAACGTATAATGGATGTTATGAAGCTGGTGGGGATAAATTGCTTATTTATTTTACAGATAAATCTTTATTGGCAAAACCATTGAGTTTAAGTTTCACTGAGTTGGAAAGCATTTTTGGTGAGTCTCTTTGAGTACATTCTTTATTTTCTCAGTAACATAACACAAAATCAGAAAGTGACTTTAGAGTTCCCATTGTTGCTTTCATCTCCCAGAAATATTAGATATGTCTCACTCTACAGAAAAGTTAATATAACAAACTATTGAATCAATGAGTAATCATGTATTTTGGCTATCAATCCCTTATCAGTCTTATCATTTGGAAATATTTTCTAACACTTCAAGAGGTTTTCTTTTCATTCTGTTGATGGTTTCCTTTGCTGTGTAAAAGCTTTAAAGTTTAATTAGGTTCCATTTTTAAAATTTTGTTCTTACTTCCTTTGCTTTAGGAGACAGATCCATAAATAGTATTGCTACAATTTATGTCAAAGAGTATTCCTTCTGTTTTCTTCTAGGTATTTCCTGGTTTCCAGTTTTACATTTAGGTCTTTAATCCATTTGGTGTTTGTTTTTGTACATAGTGTTAGAGAATGCTCTAATTTCATTCTTTTACATGTAACTGTCCAGTTTCACCAGCACCACTCATTAAAGAGACTGTCCTTTCTCCATTGTATATTCTTGCCTCCTTTATTGTAGATTAATTGACCATAAGTGGATGGATTCATTTCTGTGCTCTGTATTCTGTTCCATCAATCTCTGTGTCTGTTTTTGTACCAGTACCATACTGTTTTGGTTATTATTGTAGCTTTCTTGTATCATCTCAAGTCAGGCAGCATAATACCTACAGCCCAGTTCTTTTTTCTAAAGATTGTTATGACTATTTGAGGTCTTTTGTGTTTCAGTACAAATTTTAAAATTATTTGTTCTAGTTCTGTGGTATTTTGATAGAGATTGTGTTGAATCTGAAGGGTCCCTTGGGTAGTACAGTCATTTTAACATTATTAGTTCTTCTGATTCATGGACAGGGTGTATCTTTCCATCTGTTTGTGTCATCTTCAATTTCTTTTGTCAGTGAAAGAGAAATTATAAATAAGCAAAAAGCAGGTGAGATAAATTTATTGTAATTTTGGATTGGATACACCCTATTGCTGAAAAATTAAGAGGAAGAGAAGTTTCCTTACCTTTTTTGGAGATTCTATAGGAATTTAGTAGGACATGTAGAATTTTAAAGAAAAATAATGATTTTTGAATATTTTGTATATTGAATGTTTGAATATTGAAAACTGTTGTTTCTGTAAAATTGATCAGTGTTTTATCAAGGTAGGAGCTAAAATATCAATTCTTATCCTTGTGAAGAAACTTATTATAAGGATTTTCTCCAATAGATAGGCAACAAGTTCAGATATTTTACTTTAAAGCCAACACTCCAAAATGTGGAAGTAAAGGGTAAGATTAAGATTCCTAATAGCAATGGATTAATAAGTGAAACAATTATGCCTTGCTGTCTGTATTTTTGAAATCTTTATATACTTTTAAGGCCGGATTTATGGGGGCATAAGTTTCATATTATAAAACTTAACTTCTTTTAAGTGTACAGTTTGATTAGTTTTGGCAAATATAAGCCATCATGTCATCACCATTTCAGGCAAGATACAGATCTCAAATCTCCCTTGTGACCATTTGCAGAAAATCTGTCTCTCAATCTCAATCCCCAGCAACAAATGATCTGCTGTCTACCCCTAAGGTTTTATCTTTTCCAGAATGTTATATAAATGAAATCATACAGTATGTAGCTCTTGATGTCTGGTTACTTTTACTTAGCATAATGTATTTGAGATTCAACCATCTTATTTCGTGGTGATTATGTACAATCACATAAGAGTATTTATGTGGACATATATGTATGTTTTTATTTTTTCTGGGTAAATATCTAAGAGTAGGATCATTAGGTCATAAGGTAAGTAAATGCTTTAATTAATAAAAAAAAAAATGCCAAATTGTTTTCCAGAGTGGCTGTACCATTTTGCACTCCTACCAGCAGTATAGGCTTCTGAGTTCCAGTCACTCCATATCCACACCAGCGTTTAGTCTTGTCAGCTTTTCTTAAAAGCTGTTCTGGTAGGAAGATAGTAGTGTGTCATTGTGGCTTGAATTTGCATTTCCCTAATCATTAATGATGTTGGGTACCATTTTATACACTTCTTTTCCCTCTGTTTCTTCTTTGGTAATTGTTAAACTCTTTTTCCTATTTAGATATATTTTTCTTAGTAATAAGTTGTAAGAGGTTTTTATATATTCTAGTTTCAATTATTTTAGCAGTTATGGGACATGGCAAATATTTTATCCCTGTTGGTTATGTTTTAATTTTTAATTGTCTTTTGAAGAGCCTAAGTTCATAATTTCTGCAAGGTCTCATTTATCAGCTTTTTATGTTTCATGTTTTAAAAAAAATGTTTTAGTCTGTACTTTTAGATATATAATTCATTTAGAGTCAATTTTACATAAGGTGCAAGATAAATGTCAAGATTTGTTTTCTCCCTTTGCCGTATAAATGTGCAATTGTTACAGCACTGTTTGTGGAAAGATTATCCTTTCTTCATCAAATATCTTGGCACCATTTGTCAAGAATAAAGTGACCGTATCGGTGTGGGTCCATATCTAGTCTCTCCGTTTCATTTTCTTGATCTGTGTGTCTAATATTTATGAGAGTATCAACACTGCTTTGATTGCTGTAGCTTTAGATAAATATTAAATTCAGGTAATATGGGTCCTCCAACTTTGATTTTCTTCTTAAAAATTATTTTAACTATGCTGTGTCCTTTGCTATTCTATAAAAATTTGGAATCAGCTTGTAAATTTCTACAAAAAATCTGTTTGTTTGGAAAAATGATAAATATATTGGTCAGTTTGGAGAAAACTGATGTCTTAGCAACACTGAAACTTTCAGTGAGTGAACACAGTGTGTCTATTTAGGTCTTTAAAATTTTCTCTTGGGATTTTTTTTTGTAGTATTCAGTATGTAAATCTTGGACTTATTTTGTTAGATTCATCTCTAAAGATTTCACATAAACTGTTTCCATTATATTTAGTACCTGTTTATTTTGGAGTATGGTGGAACTTCTGAAGCTTTGTAAGCAAGGGAATGGAGCTTGACCATACGTGAGGTGTACAAGGACAAATCTAGATATGAAGGATTAGATTGAAAGGGAGGAGGTACTAATGATACCTATTTAGGAGACTATTCCACTAGTCTGTTGATGAGGAAGGTTATCTGTGTTTGTAACACAGCAAATGGAAAGGAAAAAAGAAAAGTGAGACACTGGTAGTGAGAAGAAACAAATTGGTATCTTATTGAATGTAGTAAACAGCAAAGAGGGACAGTCTTTCAGGGAAGAATTTCTGTGGTCATATCCTTGGTGACTTCTTTTTAGGACAGTATTTGGAAAATATGCATGTTTCTGTATCTATACAGAGGGAGCTACCGCAGGACAATTACCTTGTCAGTATTTTTATTTTTGCCGAGATAAGAGATGGGGTTCATACTTTCTCCGTGTCATGGTATGAAGGGAAAGAGGGAGAGTGCTAGAGAGATATTCTTTTAAATTCCAAGACTTAGGAAGAAATAGCTTCTGATTTGCTAGGTACAAGTAGTGACGATGTTTTCTGTGGTCTGCTCTTTCTCCTGACACTTGAAGGACTCTGAGCAGTCGTGAACTGGCTGTCCTTGGCATATTTCTAACTTTGAATCTAGGACTTCATATGAGACTGAATTTTTTTCTTCTTACTTTTCTTCTTTGAGCTACAGGGTATGTTTTTCAACGTCTTCATCAGCTTGCAAACACATGAGACAAAGTGTGGACATAACTGTGTTTATTCTCACTGGAGAATGAAAATTTGGCACTTTCCCAAACTTACTTTCTCATGTGGGAGACAAACATATTTTCAACAATTTTAAGTGTCTTCTCTCTCCTCTGTTCTGTCCAGACTCTGTAGAATTTAAAACTGGACTGCCTGTGAGAATGGCTGTGACCTGCTGTCAGTTTTCTGAGCATTGGTTTTGCTCTCTGCTGCCTGGAATTTTCTCTTTAGATTTTGGAATTACAGAGCTCTAGTAATGCTGCAGAGCGTAGCCTTCCTGAAGTTTATCCATTTTGCTTCTTAGGTCTCTGTGCTTTGAGATACACTCATGCACTCTGAAGGAGTTTACCCATATCATCTTCCAAGCCTGGAAAGCACACACATCAGAGAAAAGCATCCTCACTGGAAGCTTTACAATTGCCAGCTCTGTCTGCATTGTATGCCCTGAGGTCTGATCTGACCACAACCAATATGCTGCTTAGTTTTGGCTTGGGGAAGCCGTATCTGTGTTTTACCTTTTTAAAGTAAAGTTTTATAGAATATAATGGGCAGTAAAAAAAATTGTTGTTAGTCAATAATCTAAATACACCTATTAGATAAGAATATATATACCAGAGTCTAAGGCAGTCATAGAGCTAAGTCTAGTTTAGTTGCTTCTTTTTACTGTTGAATAATGTATACAAATGACTTTGGAATCACCCTCTCTAGGAACCAGTAACTTCAAATAATCAGTAGAACAATTCTCATCAAAACAAAAGTAGGCTTTCTCCTTTGTATTTTCTCATAGAATTGGTGAATAATAATAATGAAAAAATACACAGTGAAAACAGTGCCCCCAGCTGAATGTTAAAATCTGTTGTTAATCTAGTGTGTTTTGAAAATTGAGAAGAGGGCTGCAGCTGTCTGCTGTGTCTGCCACGTGGTGTCCAGACACCATAGTGGACTTATCCAATTTACAGAAAAACTCACCTGTAGGCCAGGTTTTTCATCAACTCTCTCTTCCTACTCCTTCTGTTTCTCTTAGTCCTCTTGGTCTCTAGTCTGTCAGTGTAGACCATTGTTTTATCATGTAGACCAATTCTTAAATCTCATTCTCTTTTTCCTAAGTGGTAAAATGGTGATGATTTTACCTCTCATCATATAAAACTCTTTTGAGAAATGATCCATAGGTATTATTATATGTATTTACTTGATATGATTATTTGCCCATTTTGGTATTCATTTCAATTTGATTTTTATGACTTTGGATAAAGTTAGGACACTAAGGTACCATTTGGGGGCCTTTTCTTGAAACTCCTAAGCACCAGATTTTCTCTCATATAGGAGTGATTGTTGTAGTAGTGAGAATCTTTATTAATAAATAACTTAATTCCCCTAGATAGCTTGTTTACTAGATTAAGCATTGAGGAAAATGGAGTGGAAACTAACATAAATTTGGATCAAAATATATATCTAACATATGTATATACTTGTCAGGGGAGACTGACAAAAAATGTTGTTTCCTAGAGATTGTTGTGGTTATTTGACTTTAGCTGAGAATATTATCAGACTCTGTAAAGTACAAGTGTTATCAACTGTAAGTACCTGTAGACCCTGATGCCATGGTATCAGATTTCAATTGTCTGTGCGTAGGAAGAAATACAAAGTTCAAATGAAACTTTCATGTGAAGAAACAACTTGAATAAACAGAGAAGTAATGGACTCGAGAAGGCTGGCTTTAAGAAGAAACAGTATTATACCACCATTTTATCTTCCATGAAGGGTCGTTAAGAGATGTTAAAAAGAAAATTTGAAGTTAGAATTTCTGGACACCTGAATGTTGAATACAATTTACTGATATAGATTCCTCAGTTGCTATCATAGTCTAAGAGTAAGTTTGATAGCTGTAGATATAGCTTTAACACTTAAGAAGATATAAATATTTTTAAAGCTTGGCATTTTTCTAGAATGTCTGGTAGAGAATGGAAAATATCTCTTTTAAGACTGAACTTACAAGGTTGCTTAACTTATATGAGGGAGTAACTTAGGTGCTGGGAGAATCTGGTTCACATTTTCCTCTCTTATTCCTGTATCGTGTATCAATATTATAAAGGGTGTAGTTCACTACTCAGTTAGATACGGTCCCTCCCCAGTGGGTTTAACACTAAAAATAAGTGGGTTTCCAATCAGAGTGGTGGTGTTCATTCACAAAAGGAAAATCATTTCAAATGGGAGCATGTGTCTGTGCAAACTCATACTGCTAATATGTACCAAAAAAGAGGTTTAGTTCACACATGTTTTTTATTGTCACACAGGGATCCAAATGAGAAAATTAGGCTATAAGACTTGATTAAAGTTACAGTGTATGAGCATTTTTTAAAAAGTGTCCATGAAACAACATTCTTACATTTTCCCTGGCTTTACTATCCTGTTGGGTAGCAACATGCTCTCTCTATAGCAAACAAGCTTGATGCTGTTAGTGCCACAAGGCTCTTCCCATGTGGAACAGATCTGTCTCATTTCTCTGAAATGTGTTCTCTTGCATTCCAAAATCCTTCCTATAGTTCCTCTGAAGAAATCATTTCTAATTTGAAAAACTTTGTGGATGGAATCCGTATATTGTTCTATTATTTGGTGGGGAAAGAGCTCTCTTCTTTGGATGCTGGATAATAATAGATTTTGTGGGTATGACAGCAATATGGCTAGATTCTCTGTGAAAATGATTGCTTTCATGCTGTTAAATTTGAAAGAAGAATAATAGCCTTTGTTATTGAAGGAATTGCTTCTTTTCATGAGAAATTCTGATGTATCTAATTGACTCTGAGAATATTCCCTTTCTGTCCATGCTGAGATTCTGCCTCTAGATCAGATGTTGAAACTGCAGATGTCCACTACACCAGACCAGAAGCATTATTTTTCAAATACATTTTTACTTTTTAGCTTTCAAAACTGAAGATATGATCACAAATAATGAAAACTCATCTTTGTGTAATAGTTTTAAAGTGGAGAAACATTTCTGGCTAAGACGGTATTCTACAGTTTGAGCATTTTTTTAAGGGGGATGAGAAGCAGATTGTCATTGATTATTCATAACATGTTCTTAGAGAAGAGTTTAATAAGCACAGTGTTCTAGAAAACACAGCTTTGGAAGGGTCACATTGCCTGGCCACATGTTACATATTAAGGAGAATTAATGTGATTGGAGATAATTTCTGCTATGGTGTTACTGCTGCTTGTTAGTGCAAGAGCTAGAGGGTACGTGAACTAAATGTTCCTTAGTTCACAGGGTGGTGTATGATGCATTTTCTTGGCTCTCCCCACAAAGTCATAAATTGATTGAAAGAGCTGAAAAAGAAATCCAAAAGAATTTTCAGAGGGCAAGTACTCATTGGGGGCTATTCTTGACCACATGGCTACTTGGCTGTGTTATCTGAACAACATCACATAATCTCTAATTGCTTCAGTTACTTCATAGGTCAAGTACAACTCAGTCTGTGTCTACATGGCACTATTGCAACTATTTAAAATAAAAGCAGTGTCTCAAAATCAGCTCAACTGATTTTGTTTTTCCCTTGAGTTGACAGTTTTGTTTGGGTGTTGTATAGACAAAGCCTCAATAATTAGCAGTAAAACCTCATCCACTTAAACTCTACTGATTCATAGTTTGTGTTATTTTGATCTGGGTGGATCTAAAGTTTATCTTAGTACAATCTGTTAAAGACAATTAATAAAATTAGTATGCTGATAGTATAAACTTAAGTGAGACTGTAGAGGAGACTGAATCAAGATGGAAAAATGAGCACATGCTCCTGTTTTCCCCTCCACCTCAAAGCCTTAAGTTAAAGAGAATATTTTAGTATTTAAAAATAATAAATCCATAATAACTTCATGAAGTAAAGAGAATGACTATATTTTAACATATGAAATCAGTTGACTGAGGAAACTGTAGCCCTCAAAGTGCACAATAGGATGGTGCAAAATATATGGGGAAATCTCTAAGGGACCTATAAACTTAAGGACTTTCTATTCGAGGGACACAGGGGTCCCTAAGGAAAGTCACAGCAGTTAATTGGGGTGTCAAACTGACATAATCAGGTGAATTGCTCCACAATTGATTCCAGAGTTCTAAGCCACTGATACTTTTTTCCAGAATAGTGAGTGTGAAGATTTGAGTCAGAGAGGAGGGCTGGACCTTGGTAACTTATGATACCCAGGTAGGGTATAAAGCCTCTATTCCTGTAAAATGACTTGCTGGTACTTCCTGGTTGGGTAGTTTGTCCTGTACTTTCCCATGTTGGAAGAACCGTGGTAAATATGTAATCATAAGCATAAAACTGAGAATCACCATGAATTAAAGGCAATGAATTAAATAAACATAATGCCTGATAAAATAGAGCCAATGAAACATGCAAGAAAAGGCTTTGAAATAAGTATAAATAATATTCCCAGTGGGATGAGAGACTGTATCTTACCTGTGAAACAAGACATCTTGGAGATAAAAAATAATATAATTGATAAGTAATTGAATAAATTTAATAGTAGGTTTGTATAACTCAAGCATGAATTAATGAGCTGCAAGTTTAAGCAAAATAATTCTAGAATATAGCATAAATGGGCAAATAAATGGAATATATGAAAGAAAAGAGATAAGCAGTTTAAGTATCAATGTTATGGAAATTTCTGAGAATTAGAAATAATTAAAGAAATGATAGAAAGTAATTTCCAGGGATGAAGATAGACAATGAGCCTTCAGATGGCCTGTGAGTGCTGAGCTAGGTGAATGATAAAATACCCATGTACAAATAAATATATTGTAGTGAAATTTCAAAACTAAGGAAAAAGATACAACTGTAAAGACTCAGAAAGTTAAAAAATATATTTCTTATGAGGAATGGAAATCAGATTAACATTAGACTACTTCATTGGCAACATTGGGGACTACAAGGACATGAAGAAATAGTTTCAGAGTTTACAGGGGAAATAATTTTAGGTCCACAATTCTATATATTCCTAAGCTAATTCACAATTTACAGGGATAGGAATTTGAAATTTATACATTTTTGAGATTTGGAAAGGCCGTAATGTTTACTAAATGCAAGAACATTCTAAAAGAAGTACTAAAAAGTTATTAAAGCAAAGTGAAATAAAAAAAAATAAAAGGGAAAGATGTGGAGTACCAGAAATAATGATGGTAAATAATAGTAAATTGCTTATATAATGTTAAAACTATAGTCATACTTACTTAAAAAAGGATTTATTTGGCACATACTATTTTTCAGGTACTGTTTTTGGAGCTATACATTGCTAGAATGTTTGAACATTCATGTTACAAACGTGAGGAGAAATATTGGAAGACTGAACAGAATATACATATCACTCAAATCACCAAAGGAAAAGAATGAAATGAGAAGGTTTAATCAACCCAACAACAGCAAGAAAGATACATTAAAGGCAACCAGAGGCATGGTTTACTTAAAAAAAAAAAAAAGAAGGAACAAGACCAAATATATTAAAATATATAGTCATAATCACATTATAGTTATAATCACATTAAAAGATTACATTCTCCCACTAAAAGGTGAGTATTCAGATTACATTAAAAAAAGAGAGATCATGTTATTTGATTCATCTGACTTAAACCTTGTATGCTTCCTTCAAGTCTTTCAGCTGTTTCCTTCCCTCTCATTACACCACTCTCCTCAAGTGAAATCATAACCACTGCCTTTGTGAAGTTTAGAGAAAGAGTCATATCTCAAAAAGAATTGTAGTGTGGCTTTTGCCAGATGGAGTTAAGTGCATTCTGATAGGTAAAGATCGAGAGACCAAAACAGTTTTTGAGAGAGCTACCAAGTATCACCCACATACATTAAAAGAGAGAGGGGACAGTTCAAGACTTAAAAGAACTGTCAATCCATTTATTATTGGGAAAAATGTATAGTACTTCTCAATAAGAATAATTCTCATGGAGATAATCATTTGGAAACTACATTATCATTGTTGATGAGAACTAGGGGAACTTGAATTTATATTTTTAGAAATCTATAGAACAGGTACTTCAGATATATTTGAACCAATTGAGAAATTATATTATCAAATGATCCAGCATCATTCCAAGGAATGTACGCAGATGTATGTCCTTTAGAAGGTGGCATGTACTGTTTTCACAGCTGGCATATGTAAAATTTTGTCAGATACCTTAACAATGTTGTTTCTTCTCTTCTTTTCTAATATTTGAGCTCTAGGCAAGATATAACATGGAGCTCAAAATCCTGAATGTTTTTGCTCAAAGGAAACCCCTGAAAGCCCAGCATGCTGAGTTGTGTCTTAGCTTTTGAACTCAGGGGGGAGTCACATGGACAGTGTAGTATGGAAAGACAAATCTATTTTGGGGGAAGGAAGATTTGCCTGAGATTTAGGAAGCTTTGCTCCTTGGGCTGTGACGTGATAAGAGCTGGGTCATCTTTGGAAAGATTTCTTATGAAATCAGCCAATCATGTACTACTCAGCTCTGTGCTGGGAGCTGTAGGGTGTACAGAAGCATGAGACTTCTTGGACTCCATCTCTAAATAGCTTCCAATAGAGATGAGATGTTAAAATAATAAATATTTATGCAAACTATGGTGAAATTCTGTGTCAAAGTAAGCAAATATGCTATAAAAATTCAGAGAAGAGTACAGTGAAGGCTTGGAAGTGAAGTGAGGTGTCCAGGTAACCTCGAATAAACCATAATGTTCTAAGATATGGGAAGATCCTGGGCACTGATAGGGAGGTGGGAAAGAGCCTGCTTTGTGAAAAAGTGAGCAGACCAGGGTAACTAGAACAGATGGCTGGGAACCTAGGAAATTCATCTGGATAGGATGTCTTGAGAGTCACGTAAGGTTTCAGAATTGAAACAGAGGACCTTGAGGAGGTGGGGTGGAGTGAAAAGTGCAGTGGTGTTGACCATCCACAAAAATAAGCTCAAAATGGCTTAAAGACTTAAATATAAAACAGGCACTATATTTAATTTCTTGTACTAACATATAATGGAAAAGAAGCTGAAAAAGTGTATATGTATGTATATGTATAACTGAATCACTTTGCTGTACACTTGAAACTAACATTGTAAATCAACTGCACTTCAATAAAAAACAAAATTAAAAAAAAGGCAAGACACTATAAACCTCCTAGAAGAAAACATAGGCAAAACATTCTCTGATGTAAGTCTTAGCAATGTTCTCCTGGGGCAGTCTATCAAAGCAATAGAAATAAAAGCAAAAATAAATAAATGGGACCTAATTAAACTGATAAGCTTTTGCACAACAAAAGAAACTATAAACAAAATGAAAGACAACCTACAGAATGGGAGAAAATATTTGCAAATGATGAGAATGACAAGGGCTTAATTTCCAGAACATAAAACAGCTCGTACAACTTAATAACAAATAAACAAACAACCCAATCCAAAAATGGGCAGAAGACCTAAGCAGATATTTCTCCAGTGATGCCATACAAATGGCCAATAGGCACATGAAAAAATGCTCAATATCCTTAATTATCTGAGAAATGAAAATCAAAACTACAGTGAAGTATCACCTCACACCAGTCAGAACAGCCATCATTAAAAAGTCCACAAAAAATAAATGCTAGAGAGGATGTAAAGAAAAGAGAACCCTCCTACACTGTTGGTGGGAATGTAAATTGGTGCAGCTAATATGGAAAACAGTATGGAGATTCCTTAAAAAACTAAAAATAGACTTATGTGATACACACACACACACACACACACACATACACAACTGAATTATTGTGCTGTACACCAGAAAATTAACACAAAATTGTAAACTGACTGTAATTCAATTAGAAAAAAAAGTGCAATGGTGTTGAAGGCAAGAAGCCTAGGATCAAATTTTTGTTCTGCTTCCAAGTAGCTTAATATATAGGAATATGAAATCTTTATTGTCATGGATATCAAGACTAGTGATAAACACATATTTTAAAATAATACGTTCTTGGACAATTACGTATTTAAACTTATGATGAAATCTAAGGGACAAAAAGGTGAGTTGGAGGCACAATGAGCAGAAAAGGGCAGTGTGAGGCTGAGGAGGTAAGTCTTAGGCATGAGTCATGTTTTCTATGATGGATTTCATACCAAGAGTCATGGAAAGGGCATTTTCTTAAGTTAGCAGTGGGTGTCTGATAAGGCTTTCATTTTGTTGCTGTGGTTGTTGTTAAAATGTTATTCTTTTAGAGAAGCTTTAGCAAAATTCAGCAGAAGTTACAGGGATTTCCCATGTATGCGCTGACCCACACGTGCATAGCCTCCCCTACTCTCAACATCCCCTACCAGAGTAGTACGTTTGTTATAATTGGTGAACCTACACTGACACATTATAATCACCCTAAGTCCGTAGTTTACATTAAGATTCACTCTTGATGTTGTGTGCTCTGTGGGTTTGGGCAAATGTATAATGACATGTATCCATCATTATAGTATCATACAGAGTATTTTCACTACCCTAAAATTCTCTAAGTTCTTCGTGTTCTTTTCCCCCCATCCCCACCCCCTGACGACCACTGATATTTTTACTGTCTCTATAGTTTTGCCTTTTCCAGAATGTCATATAGTTGTAATCATACAATATGCAGCCTTTTCAGATTGGCCTCTTCCACTCAGTAATGTACATTTAAAATATCTCCGTGTTTTTTCGTGGCTTGATAGCTTATTTCTTTTTAACGCTGAAAAATATTCCCTCATCTGGATGTACCACAGTTTATCCATTCACCTACTGAAGGACATCTTGACTGCCTCCAAATTTTGACAGTTATGAATAAAGCTGCTATGAACATCCATGGGTAGGTTTTTGAGTGAATATGTTTTCAACTCCTTTGAATAAATACCAGGGAGCTGGATTATGTATTAAGTGTATGTTTAGTTTTATAAGACACTGCCAAACTAATTTCCAAAGTATTTGTACTGTTTTTCATTCCCACCAGCAGTGAGTGAGAGTTCCTATTGCCTCCTGTCTTCCCCAGCATCTGGTGTTAGTGTTTTGGATTTTGATCATTCTCTTAGTTGTGTGGTGGTATCTCATTGTTGTTTTAATTTGCGTTTCCCTGATGACAGGTGATGAGGAGTACCTTTTTATATGCTTATCTGCTATCTGTATATCTTCTTTGGTGAGGTGTCTGTTCAGGTTTTTGGCCCATATTTAAGCCAGGTTCTTTGTTTCATTATTGTTGAATTTTAAGAGTTTCTTTTGAATTTTTATGAGTTATTTGGGATAAGAGTCTTTTATAAGATGTGTCTTCTGCAAAATATTTTCTCCCAGTCTGTGTCTTGTTTTCTTTTCTTTTTTTCTTTTTTTTTTTTTTGGCAGTGTCTTTTGCAGAACAGAAGTTTTAAATTTTAATTAAGTCTATCTTATCAATTTTTTCTTTCATGATTATGTTTTTAGTGTTTATTAGGTTTGCATTTTTGAAAGAGCACTCTGGTTGCAATGTGAAG
Organism: Camelus dromedarius; assembly: GCF_036321535.1. Taxonomy (NCBI): domain Eukaryota; kingdom Metazoa; phylum Chordata; class Mammalia; order Artiodactyla; family Camelidae; genus Camelus; species Camelus dromedarius. Next base: position 33,019,275 of record NC_087436.1, read on the forward strand.
AAAAGTTTGGAGAGAGATACAACTGGATACGGGAGGAGTGGTTGGAGTGCTGCTCTAGGTATAAAGGGGGTTACACAGAAAGGCAGGGGACAGCACCTACTTGGTCCTACTTTCCTGTGACCAAGGAGAGTATGACTTAATCTGCAGGCCACTAAGGAAATGTCATATTTTCTTATGGACACATTGAGTACAAAAGGCATCTTGACAATATTTTGGGGAAAACTCCTCTTTTATGGTAATCAGGTAATTGCCTACGTGAATCACTGTGTTCCTGTTCTCCTCTCCAGATGCTTCAGCAAACAAACAGAAACTCTTGTGACTCAGTCTTTTCTGTCTCTCTCTTTATTTCCTTGGAATAATGTCATTTTTCTAAAATATACCAAAACTTAAACATGCTGGTACGAATAAAGAAATAAAGAAGCAGACTTCCAAAGGAGGATTAAGAGTCACAGTAAATCTCACATTTTAAAAATAGGAGTTCATTATCTTCAAACATGCTCTGCCTTCCTCACACGTTGCACCAGGCAGTGCCATGCCAGGTTGTCCCATCACACGTGCTCCAGCCTCGGTGGACACACACCAGACACACATGACTTTTGCATCATGGAGTAATCCGAGAGGCCCATGAGGTCATTTTGAGCATTCTGCTGCATTGTTCTTTACCACAGACCTCTAAGCTCATGCCCTAGTTGGGATTTAAATAGTTCTTGCTAAATAGCTCTTCCCTACATCTTTCAGGCTCACTCTTTAACCTAATTGAGGTTTGTAAAATCTCTTTTATTTTTTTTCCCATTCTTCATTCTTTTGAGTTTCTTCTTTTTCAGTTTTCTTTTTTCTCTTCTCATGTGGAATTTAATCTCATCATTTTGTATCTGGCATGTCTGAAGCTTAGGCAATAACAAGCCATTCATATTTTCAGCAAACATGTCCAGGGAGTTTGCCTTTGAAATGTTCCATTCGCTAGGTGGTCGTAGAATCTGGTCATTGGATTGGTATATTACACCAGGTCATCCATCGGGGCCAGCTGGAAGCCTTCTGTGTCCCTGCTGACCACTTGCACATCCAGAACAAGACTACCCAGTCCTACTCAGTCACATTCTTCCCGTTGCAAATGCATTCCCTGGAACTGCTCTTTGGAAGACTATTCTATGGTGGGAAGCCAAACTAAAGCTCCTCATCAAGTGGGGTCCACTTCTCTATTTTCATGTAAGTGTAAAACACCTCACACTTCAAAAATCTGCAGCTTCATCCTGCCCAACTTGATTTGCTTGGGCAATTTTTATATTAGAACCAAAAGAGATCTCTCTTGGAATAAAAATTCACCAGTGTGTGTGTGTGCTAAAAAGAGCTTTGGTATGATGTTTATTGGTTTGTAAATCTGCCAGAATGTAAAGAGTGATATGCTCCTTTCATATTGACTACTATTTCCATCCTTAATAGAAAAAAAGATGCCAGTTCTGCATTTAATGTTGGTGGATTATGTCACACTGTATTTTGATATATTTATCTTTTACATGTTGATATCATCATCTTATGAAACCAACATGGACATCCAATTTTTGTGTATTCCTGAAAATTATCTTTTGGTCAGCCACTGACTCTTCAAAAATATTCTCTGCAGTGAAGTGTTTTGAGGTCAAACATTTTAAAAAGACATGGAAACCAGAGCTTTGATTTTAGAACAATCATGGCTCGTTTTTCTCTCTTTTAAAGCTAGAAATTCCTAGTTGAGCTTACACTTAGATATCTGGTTCTATGGTATTTTGAGATATCAAAATACCTGAGTTTTTTTCCTCTCTGCATTGTTCCCCTTCATCCCATGACCTCCTCCCGCCTGTGGATAGTGGTTGTGTAATGCCTAACCTCAGGGAAGCCTGTGGTAGAACAAACAATGGAAATAATCTGCAAGTCTTAAGGGCTTAATGCATGGTAAATACTGGCTATGAAATAATTATCTTAAAGAATCAGGAGATGGGAAGGAATTCCCTCTTCTATACCATTTGTATTTCTTTAGAGAAGGAGAAAGGAGGAGGTTTATGGCCCCGAGAACACAGTGGACCTGCCCAGATTTTTGGCAGCATATTGGCTAGATCTTAGGGAGCAGAGGCTTCGAGGGGCATCTAGGTTGGCAGGAGTGTAGGCAACCTTGCGAAAGTTTTCCAAACCTGATAGAAATCATCAGAGGGTTGTTGGATATGAAGAGGCCAGCTGAGAGGGTCACTAGATATCTCGGTGATAATTTGTGTGCAGCAGACCCACTAATTTGCTTAATGGTTAACGATAGTTAACCATGGCTTCCCAACCCCTTGGTGCTGTCTGTAGCACTTCTAAATTTTGGCACGGGCCATAAATTTCCCACAGACTCATGGAGATGACAGCTTGAATGAAAATTAAGTTGCTTGTAAAAGTATTGATTATTTCTCAGATGCTTCAGTTTGAGGCCTGATACTTATTATCTCTGCATATGTTCTCTTAAGTCACTACTCACGTAAGAATTAGATTAAATCTTATAAAATGCACATCTCAGAGCCTTAAAGAACATCACTCTCTGGGACATACTGCAGATGTGTCCTCTACACATTAGGTGCTTAGGTATTTTTGTCCTCTTTAGGAGAAAATAGGAAAGAAAGTCACTTTTCCTTCTTTTCCTGAATAACTTCCCTACAGTCTGGCCATAGGCAACCTAGAACGGAAGCAGCTCCCATCGCAGGAGTCATCAACCTTGGAGTGTCTTGGGTCTTTAGAAGAAAGGAAAAGCAGGCATCATTTCTAGGCCACTTTGGCTTCTGGCATTCTGGGTATGTCATCAGGATAAATGAGAAATAGAATTGGTTTTTAAGGAAATCATTCTCGTCCATACATTCGCCAAGAGAATCCATGATTTCCTGATTATTTTGGATGAACTGGCATTTCAATGTGTACTTTCCTATATATATATATATATATATATGTTTTTTTTTTCTTAAAAGTTGAAAAGTGTGTATGTATGTACATGACATAGCATTTTCTTTCTGGCTCTTCCCTATTTAGCTTCAATGCAAATAGAAAGCATAAGGGAAAATAAAGATGATTGAGAGAGACAGAAATTATTGGCTTCTCTTCTTTCCCGCACTTAGAGTACTGACAAAATGTGTACAGTTTTAGACAGGTGAGATGTTTACAGCAGAGTATTTTACTATGGGACTGAGACTTTACTATGCCAAGTCTAAATCTGGGCAATTTTTATCTACTGGTTGACAACTTATGTTTGAATCTGACTACCAATTCACATTGCACAGTAAGCCTTACCAACAAAGGTCTTCTCCCCAGAACCATCTTCTTAAGAGCTGTGTTCACATAAATTAGAGAATAAAGGACTGTTTTGGGCAAATTTCTGTTGGATGACATGAAAAATTATCAGCAAGTCCTTGAGGGAGGCTTGGCAGTAGCCTTATACTTTAGCCCTATGTTATTGTGGTTATCAGTGTCAACCTTTTCCTGACTACATATATATGCACATGTGTACTCACACATACACATTTGTATCTGGTGTAGGAAATCCCTCAAAAGAAATATAAAATAATTACAGAGCCTAGGGATGAACTGTTACTCAAGGGTGAAAAAAAACCTAGAAGAGAAAATGAAATAGGATCCTTCAAAAGGAGGGAGGGCTACGATTACGATTGTTATGATGATGAGATTTACCAAATAAACATACAGGTTTCCCAGTTAAATGTGAATTGCAGAAAATTTCCAAATATTGCATGGAACATACCTATATTAAAAAGTATTCACTGCTTATCTGCAGTTCAGATAAATGGATACCTGTATTTTATCTGAAAACCCTAGTACCAATAGGCATGCTTTGTGGATCATTTCCTCTTGGAAGGCAGAGGGTAAGTGGTTCCCTCTGGAAAGTCAGATGCACGGTTTGGAAGGTGTGTGACAGTCTTAGGATAAATTCAAGAAAATACCGTCATCAGCCTGGGGAGGAGTGTGGATGAGGCCTAGTGTCCTAGTGTTTCCTGGGGTGAAGGAGTTCCTCTGGATTCTCATGAGACCTAAATAAGTCAGTAGGTTGGAAAGCAGAAAAACAGGAGCTGGTTCTTAGAAATGACTTTTCTAGAAAAGAAGGAAGATAACAGCCACAACCAAAAGGCAAAGAGTTTGGAGAGTGATAACCTGATGTACAAGAATGAAGCAGAAATAGTCAGAATGCCCAGGTTGTTTACTGAGTCCTCTGCTCTCTGTTGCAGGTACTGTCCTGGAGAAACACAGGAGATTTGGATGGAACTGGATTTCCCAAAAAGTGGTAAGTAAGAGTGAATGAAAGAAAAGCTGGGTTTACCTTCTTTCTTTTCTTTTTCTTGATTTAATGATTTTCTTTGCATTAATGTATATTTATATTTCACATGTACTCATCTAGTAAAAAAGTAGTATAAATTTGGCTTTTAGCTTGGTGGTTTAAGAAAGTAGTAACTGTAAGATAAGTGAGTGAAAAAATGCAGTATGCATTTTTATTGGAGTGTAGGCCAATGTTTTGATCATTTTTATTTCTTAGTTTTTTCTTGTTCTCTTACTCTGGGTTCTGCTAACATATAATCCATAGTAATTAAGTTAAATTTTCTTTTGATGTTGATCTTCATCAGCTCTTAGTTTAAATTCCAAACACTTCACATGCCACAGGTTCTTGTTTTGATCCATGAGTGCAATCAACATTTCATATTCCCCTTCATGTGCTTGCTGTTAGTAAGCCGCTAGGTTCTGCTCTCAATTACCACAGGTATGATAAGTGTATGTATAGCAGAAATTTGCTGATTTGTAACTTAAAAGCCTGGAAAACAATGGGCTTAAATTAATTGGGTATCTGGTATTTTTTAAATTGTAAAATAATCAAACATAACTAAGTTGAGAAAGAATAATTATTGTACTTTATATCATGCACAATTTTATGTGAACAGAGAATTTAATGGCTTACATGTATGTTTAGGCACTGGTTATAGGTCAGTATGCCAAAAGTCAATTCATTGAATGATCAACTCACTGAATTACAGAAGAATTTCTTAGAATTGTAGTTTTTCCTGGGTCCCTGCTCTTAGCCTTGCCTCTACATTATTTGCAAATGCGTGTTTTCCCTTAAATACAATTTGCTGAGTTCTCTATTATGTAGACAGGTTTGTCTTGCCTCTGGTGGCAAATGGTTAAAGCAAACATTTAGATGAAAGTATTAGGTTAAAACTTATTTTGGGCCTTTGGGACTGAGTTATGCTAAACAGAGAACCAGAAAAGAACATCGGACTGATGAGGAAGCCTGGAATCTGGCTTTGCCATTAAGGAGCTGTGTGACGTTGAACAACCAACATATCTTCTAAAGCCTCAGGTTTCCTAATCTCAACATATTATCAAGTGTCTCAACTGAGAAATGGATCTATGGGAAACAAAGAAGTGGACTTGAATTTTGCATAAAACTGAACATAGCTTGTGGTCCCCTTTACCTTTGGAGCAGTGTGCTACTCACGTAAATAGTACCAGGTTGTGTGTCCTGATGGATGGAGGATCAAGACCATGGTTCTCAGAGCACTTCCAGTCTGGATGTTCTATACTTCCGTGGTCTTCTAGGCACACCAGAACTGCTGTTTTTGGTGTGAGTTCTTTGTGTGCTTTGAGGTTGTTTTCACTCAGTGGTTTTCCAGGAGACTTACAATGCAGATTTGGATAATGTGCTTCAGCTAAATGGGGTGTAAAAATAAGATACTTAGAACAATTTTAATAATAATGAACTTTTGCATGTGCATCCTTAATTGATTCATTTATTAGCAAATATTTATTGTGTACTTGCTATATTCCTAAAGTGGAAACTTAAAGACGATCTGGAGCTCAGGGTGTAAAGGTTTTCACAAGGAGTTCACAGTTTTTTGGAAGATAATTGTACAACCAGGCAAGCAAGTGCAGGGCAGTATGAGAAGTTTCTTTTACGTTATATACAAGAAGTACTGGACATTCGAAGTTTCAGAATGCTGCCACCCATAGCCCCTTTATGCGATTCCTTCATCATGGATTACCATGCTTCTGCCCAATGGGCTTGCCACTCTGGCCACAGCTGACTCAACCCAGCCCCACACAGCACAGTCAGTGCCCTGTGGGGAAAAGGGTAGGAAAGAATGCTTCAGTAGAGATCATGGTCCCTCATTGCATTGGTACAATCTTCTCTTCCAAATGGTTTGAACTCAGTATATAGAAAAAGTCATGCAGTCGATAATGGGAACAGAAGTTGGAAGACTCTGGTATAATAATGACAGGGCATGAGCCAAGGGCTTAACATATTCTTGCTTCTGATGCAAGTCTTGAGAACTGCCCTGGGTCCTCCATGCTGTTCTCTTTCTGAACTCTTGGTTCACTGAACATTCTTCCTGAGGCCTGGGTGTGTGGGGGTTCTGGCATTCCTCTGAGACCTCTCTTCCTTGTTTATACTCCTGTCTTACAACAGATGCCCATTTATTTGCAGCCCAAGTGAGTTTCTGTTTTTAGCAGCGTGAAGTGCTGAACAGAAGGGTATGATGAAATGATGAAGGAGAGGGTCCTGACTCTGCATCAGGAAAGACGTCGTAGAGGAGAACGTGCTTCACCTGAGACCTGAAGGGCACATTGGGTGGGCCAATGGGAGGACAGAGGACCACTTGTGAAGTACAGGGAGGCAGGAGAGAACAAGCCAAGTTCAGGGAACAAACAGTAGTTTAACATGGCTGGCACAGAGGAGCCAGGTGAGAGGGTAGGATGTGAGCATGGACTGTCATAGGAGGACCAAATCGGGATGATTTTGCATTTTATACTATAGGTGGGGAGGGGTGACTATGGGTATTTTCTAATGAATACTTTGATAGCAGCGTGGAGGATTTATTGGATAGGAATAAGTCTAGGGGTTAAAAGAAAAGTTACTGGGTTACCTCAGTGGTATAGATGAGAAATAAAGTTCTTAACTAGGGCAGAAGCAGTCGGGGGTGATTATAAAAGAGATTCTAAAGCAATAGAACGAACAAAAATTGATAGCTGCATGTGAGGGAACACTCAGGGATACCCTCAGGGTTCCTGGTCTGGGTGACTGGGCAGATGAAGATGACAATTCTTGAGCAAGAGAACATGAGAAAGAGACCGATTTGGTGGAAGAAGATAATAAATTCAGTTTCAGTTCTTTCGGATTTGAGAGACAAGAATGTGTGATTGTTTTTTGATTATGAGATCTAAGCCAATGATGGAAGACCCTATATAAAGCAAGATGATTCAGGAACAAATTATTCTAGGTTCCAGATGAATCTGGCATTGCTCTACTTTTTTAAAATTACCATTCTCTAGTCATGGGGTTCTCTCAGCATAAATTTACAGTAGCCGAGAGAGAGTCCCTTAAGGGATCTCCAAGGATTTTGCGATCCTTTGACTTTAAGATGACTCTAGGAGGTAGCTGGTTGGTGCACACCTGTTTCAAGCTACGTCTCCCTAATGTGTACATCTGACACTGGGCAAGGCAAGCAATGGTGAGTGGTGACGGGGATGGAGGGTAGGGACCAAAACAATAGCAAACAAAACTTCTCTTGGCCTTTGATTTCCTCTTGTTGCTCTCTCAGTGACTCTAAAGGTAAGATAATGGCCTTTGTTTTCCATCTTGTCTGGATTCTTTGACTCAGGGAGAAGTTGAGCTGGTTTTTGAAGGAAAGGGTGATATAACTTCCAAGCGTCCACCCTTGTCCTCTCAGCTTCCCTTGTCCCCTCAATAGCTTTTAGGTTCCTTTAGTGGTTCTTTTAAACAATGGTGAAGTTGTTTACCATTAGAAGGAGTTCATTGGGTGAAATTTACCCAGGGCTCACTTAAAACTGCTGCAGCATGCATGCATGCACGGCTTCCAGGGTTACTCATTCCTTTAGCATTTGCTAAGGAATCTGTCCATCAGATGAGTAGCTGCTGACAGCAACTTTTAAAGACTCTTTTAACCATACACATTAAACACCTTTAAAGCAGATAAGTAAACATTTTCTTACAGTCTGTTGTACATGTTTCCTTGCTGCACATTTTAGTATAATGAAATTCATGTTGTGCAAAGAGAATTTTTGTGAAATGTGTCAAATTTCATTCTTTACCATTTTATCCACACGTGGATGGTCTCCCATAAATCCATGACACATAGGCTTAGTGCGATAATGAATTTCCATTTTAAATTCTGAAGGTCCTTATTATGATCCACAGCTCAACTTAAGTTTTCCTTGTGAAAAATGTGCTATTTCTATCCTCTTATGTTTTGCTCATCTTCTCCATTAACATGAATCTAGCATTGTGAAACCAAAAGAGCCATTAGCAGTGGCCTTTTTTAGGGGAGTACCCTCACTGGATACAATGCCCAAGAAGCTATGTGGAAATAGGCTTTATGATGATGAATTACTGTTGCAGAAAGAACCCAGTGACACTGATAAATATTAAAGAGCCCCTGTTGCCCCCATGGAAACCATTTTATTTAGTTGCTTCTAAAACCTATTCTCTGAACTTCTCTTCCCTTTTATTTCTGAGCTGATTTACATGACAACAGTCTCTGGTCCTTGGGAGCATGTCTGCTCAGGCTGCTAGTCTGTACTTTGAGTCGTCACCCTCTCTTTGCTGAGAAGATGAGTGACAATGAAGTGAGGAGTAAATGGTTACTGGAGCAGATGAACTCTCGGGAACAAAGATCCCCTTTTCATGCAAATGTCTATAGTAATTTAACATGAAGGAAGAAAAGAAACCAGGGTACGAGATATCAAGAGAACTGGATGGTATTCAGGGTTGTTTCATGAAGCCTTGACATCTCTGTGAGAGTGTCATCTATCAAAGCATCTCTCTCCCTTTCACATAAAGTGAAAACACATTTCCATTTTGAAGAGAAACAAGGAGGAACATAAAACTAACCTCAATCATAGGGCCACCGGTCCCCTCAATGTCACTTTTGACCTTGTCACTCATTCCCAGCCAGTAAGAACATATCTGTGCATGCTTGCTGACTGCCCACATTTTCCTCTCTACCTGGGAGGCCTGCTTCTCATCCTTTCTTACTTCAACTTTTTCTACCTTCCAAAGCTTAGCTCAAGGCCTGTTTTGTTATTCTTAGTCTTTCCTTCTAGATTGGTTATTCTTTTTACAGAATTCCCATTTTGAGTTCATGTCTATCACTTAATTACCAGTTCCTTCTAGGGATAGATTTTTCTCTCACCAAAATGTATTGAGGAAAGTGCCCATGTTATTATACCTCATTGCTCTCTGTATAATAACGGGTATATAATATGTGATTGCTAGATGGACTAGCTGCAATTTAAGAATCATGAACTAGGAAGAGTAAATTTGAGATTTATCTATCCATGATTGTTTTTCTTCTAACTTTAAAACTCATGGCACCCTCCCTTAAAGATTATGCATGACCTGCTTTTGATTATTTGACTTTTCAGTAGTGGTACCATTGATCATAGCATGGTCAATCAATGCCTTTCAGTTAAAATAATTTTTTCTCCATTAAAATAATTTTTAACTCAGAGGCTTGATATCTGCTTACATTTTTTTTTGCTGGAATATATTATTGATAATAATAATGCTTACAATAGCAAATAGAGCTTGCCTTGTGTCCAGCACCAGTCTAAGATTTTAAGCATGTATGCTCTTACTTAATCCTCACAATAACCCTATAAACTAAGTAGTATTGTTATCATCATCATTTTATAGAAAAGGAAACTGAGTGTTAAATAACTTGCCTGCAGTTATAGAATTTGGACCTCAGCAGGCTGGCTCTGGAGTCTGTGTTCTTACCCACTGTTCTCTTCTGTCTCTTTGACTGCCATTGAGTTTCCCACACTCTCACCCTTTCCTGGGTACAGTGTCCCTCACGATCCAAATACAAGGACCAGAGATTCTGAGACTATTTCTGACAGCCCTTTTATCTGGGATCTTGATACTCACCGTGCAAAACTCAGGGATGGATTCAAGTTGGATATCAAGTTGGATTCACTCTAAGTAAAATATAGTAGGATATTATTATATTATAAAGTAAGATTATTGGAAACTTTTCAAAATTAGTGTGAATGTAGTGCTAGTGAAAACATAAATGAAGGGCAGTAAGTCATGTTAGTTTGATTAGAATCCTTTTAATCATCATTTCTTTCAATGAGCTATTTGTTAAATTATGGAATGGATGAATGAAGATGAGATTATATAGGTTTTATAAAGCTAAAAGAAGGAACATATAAAACTGCTGGGAAATATATGTAAAGGAAACAATCCCTGAACTTATTTCTCTTTATGCTGCAGGGAAAAATTTCCTAGTTGAGAAGAAAAAGACTCCTTCACTCTGATCCTTATTTATGGAGCCAAACTTGTATTCTGGGGCGAATTATTGTTGAGGTATTTTGTTCTTTCAGTGAGTTGAAGGTCAAAGAGTTTTGTTTTTTTTAATGTGTGTGTGGGTTTGTATGACCCTTTGATAAGGTTATAGGAACCATTTAGATTTAGATTTAGATTTAGATTCTACTTAGATTTATAAAACCATTTAGATTATAGATGTATATAAGTAATATATGGTGAAATTAAGGTTTCATATCCCTCCTGTAACCCAGAGGGTGGTAAGAATTAGAGGTGAGAGCAAAATCTGACTTCACATCTATGGTGTGAAAACATGATTCCAGGGCCTCTCCTTGTGGGGGAATTTCAGAGGCTTCTGCCAGCTGAGCATTAGAGAATGAAGCCCAATTACTTATAAATTGACGCATTTTGGAGCAGGGGGTGAGATGCTACATCTCAGCAAGTATCATCATCCTCACCAAGTGAGCCACCTGTTCTTCTGAACCGAAAGGAAAGAAACCAAGGACAACCAGCACAAGCCTAGAAATTATTTTTTCATTTGTCATACATCTCCTGGGAACCTACTGTCTGTCAAGTACTGTACTAAGTGCCAGGGACAGAGAAAGGATAAATTGCACTCTCTGCCCTTTATGATCTCATAATCTGTGGTAGGGGAGGCAAAGAGGGGCTGGATAAGAGGGAATTTGAAAACCAGTCTCACAAATTACAACAAGCATAAAATGGCTACGTCTGTTATTCACGTATTAAAGAGCAGGAGTGGAGAAAGCTTTCACAGGGCAGGGAGCCTTTCAGGCTCGGCCCACGAAGAAGATCGGGCCTGTCTGAGTAGGAGCTTGGGGAGGAACACTTTCCCAGAGGGAACAAGCTGCAGGGAGGTATCCAGGTGTGACATAGTGGGGTTTGTCGGGGAGCTGCACATTGAAAAACAGAAAATACAGAAATGCTTTTTCATTTTGGCCTATAGTTCTTATTAATTTAGAGTACTTGATATTTGATGCTCAATTCATCTTTAAAACTTCCCTCTGAGAATGTGTCTGTGGAGCACAGCATCAGGTTTGGGCTGCTGTGCGTGACGGGTCTTGGTAAAGGTTGGCCTGGGCATTTGTGCCAAGTTCAGGCGCCCTATGTGGTGGACCACAAACAGTGCAGGAGGATGCATGTGACTGCCGGCTCAGAGCCATAGCCTTTCGGGGAGCTGATGTACTGTTCCCTAAATGTCCATGGCTCACTTGCATTTCTGTGTATTTCATTCCCTGTTTCATCTGCTTCAAATGTCCTTCTTTCCTTTTTCTACATGAGAGTCGTTTTTATTTTAAAATAAAGTGAAAATTAAAGGCTACTATGTGGAAAAGATTCTTATCTGTGCAATATATTCTCTCTCTCTATATATATATACACATATATACATACATATGTATATGTGTGTGTATATATATATATATATATATATGCTTTGCTTGTGCATGGTGGAGAAATATATATAAAGGCTTTTCTGTTTCCTTTTGTAATGTGTCTGAGTTTATTTTAGTTATCTCAGTTAGTCCCCAGTCAAGACAACATCTGACTTTCAGATATCACAATCATCATGGCTTGGTAATGACTGCATCAATATGAAGCGTGTGTGTATGTACATGTGTGTGTGTGTATGTATGGAAGGAGGGCATAAGAGAATGGGCTCTCCATTCACAAGTACAAAATAACCCAAAGGAAAAACATTCTGAAATTTTAATGTGCAGTTTTGTCTCCTGACAGCAGCTGTATTCCCTCAAACCATCACCCTCTACAGGCTACTCAACAGGGTGCTCTGGGCCCTGCTGTGAGCACGGTCACCACAGGCACATTGTCTGTGGTGGTTAAAAGGCAAATAATATAGCCTGAGCCACTGGGTTAATCTTTCAGTTGGCATCTGAATATAGGCAGTTGTTTTTAAGTAGTAATTAGCTGAACCCTCTGGAAATTTCTTTCTGAAATGCATGCTAGTCCTTCTGCCTCTCATTATTTTGCTTATGTAGGCTGTCTTGTTCAACTGAATAAAGCTCTGTGGTGATTATCTGGCTTCTTTAGGAGTCCTGCTTTAATTTGATGGACATGTAGAATGAAGGTTATGCCTGCAGTCTGCACCAATGTCAAACACTCTGGAGATACTGATTTGGTTTCTGGAGTTTATTTTGAACTTACAAAAGTATAGAAATTCAGATATCTTTTTAGATTATGATGTGCTTGGACCTGAAGAGATAGACTCCAGAGATGTATCTACATGCTGGCAAATATGGTCAAGACTGATTTAAGAACTTGGTTGGCAGTGACTTCCAGCTTTGATCCTGTAGTAAAATATATATTGAACTGATCTGTTCATTCCACAGGGTCTGTCATAGGATGAGATTTCAGCTTTAAGGTCCCCTTCTCCTCTCCCTTAAGTGGAGAGCCACAATACTCTGTTGGAATTGTTATGCTATCTCTTCAAAGAGCATGGAATGGGAATAGGCCTAGAACTATGTGGAAATAGCAAACCGTGCCATAAGCCTAGTTTCTCCTTACTAAGAGGAGTTAGTACATACATAATTAAATGGACTACTCATAAAAATTATGTGCATTTCTTCTTGAATGTGTATGTCTTGAACTCCCTTACTTTTTTGACTTATAATGCTTTTCCACTATAATATATGCCTTGTACTTTACTTATAAAGAGATGTGCTGTGGAAAATAAAAGTCAAGGATATGATAAATTTCAAACAGTCTTTGCTCTGAAAGTTTATGGTGAGATTCACATCACAATGAGATGGTCTGTCCTTGGCCACTTGAGCGTGTCCTGCTCGCGTAATGGGCGTGCCTCAGTGGTGAACTAAATTACTGTGTGTGTGATCTGACTCACCTGTTGAGGGGGTCCAGTTCATTGATTCCATTGTTTGGCCTTTGTATTTATACAAAACTGCCAATCCTTGTCTTTTCTACCAAGAATGAATTATAAGTAGAAGACATCTGCCATCCAGGCTTTCTTTCCCCCAGTGCTGGAGACAATCCTGACTGAGCCCGGCCAAGTTCAGTAGATCTCTTCACTGATCTCTTAACTGAAAACTACCAGTTCGTTAATACTCCCTGTAAAATGTACTGATGACAGCCAAGAGCACATGCATACTTCCTGTAAGCTGGCTTCTCTGAGATGTTCTTGTGCACCTTTGCTCCTATAAATTTTTAAGTTATTTACTTATAATAAAGAGTCATTTGTTCTATTTTCAGTCAAGTTCACTGGGGAGCAGATTCTGAGATGGAGATAAGGATACTGGTTGTTTATGAGTGAGTGGTCTTGAATCAACACCTGGAGAAGGTAGGGGAAGGAAACAGGCTTCAGCAAAGGGAGAAGCTGGGCTGCAACATAGCTTCAAAAAAACCCTTCATTTAACACCACAAACAGCTCCTGAAATCTGGAATGATCCTTAGAGATGTCTCACACTGGTGGGGGGGTGGGGGTCAAGGGGCTGGACCTTGCTCCTCTCATGTTGACTTGTCATTAGCTGTGGGCTGCCCCCAAGAAGTGGCTTTCTCTTCCCAGATGCAGTTCCCAGGGAGGGCTGGCAGTGGAGGGCTATGTGTGCTGTACTCCCAGTAACTGGGAGAGCAAGTCCTTCAGTCCTGAACAGGGATGTGAGTGACACGTTACAGATTCCACTAAACCTGTTTATAGAGATTGTACTTATTGCCAGTACGCTTATTTAAACATTACTTAGATCCACATAAGATACATTCAGAAAGAGATAATTTTTTTCCTATGGAAAGTGAATTGATTGTATTTTAAAGACTCAGAAATTAACATAGGAATTAAGTAGATGCAAGGTATATTATTGCTGTTTTTGTAAGTCACAAATTAACCTTATGAAATGACCATTTTTATAGGTCATAAATGGTTAAATTGACAATTTCATATGGAAAACACAAGTATAAATGGTTGGAAAATGTCATAGAAATGTAGAAGGAGTCTGTAAGCAAGTTACTTTGTGAGAATCTTTCAATTTTAACAGAAAATGAAACTGAAAATTACTGACTCAGTGGTATGGATATGGTTTAAAAAATGTGTTATACTAATCAGTGACCTGTACTCAGAGGACATTCTTTGATTCAACATCAAACAACTGGTCAAGGAATCTGCCCTTAGACATTTCAAATTAGAATGAAATGTTGGGAAAATGCCTCATGTTCTTGGATCACTGCCATATTTTATTTTTTCTTATAAGCCAACCACTGTTTATGATCCTGTTGACGAGAGGAGGGCTTCTTCGATACTGAGTCTCATCTCAAGCCATCTGGTGAGGTTTAGAAATAGTCTTCCTCTCCTAAAAATGGGCTTTTTTTTTTTTTACCTAGAGTGACCTTGGCACCTTTACACAATAGAATTCTGCATTCTCTTTCCAAGTTAAGGGCCAGTCTGAGAACCAGGAAGGCACCCTACTTCCTGAGCCACACTGCTGCTTTCTGGAATTCTAAGCATCCATCCTTGGCTGAACCTGGTAACTCTGGCCTTCTCTGCTGGCTGCTGCTTTTTGGTGTCTCTGCCATTTTGTGTTCCTTCTAACTTGCTGATTGATGTTCAGTTTCAAAATAGGGATGATTCTAGGATCTGTGGACCCTGAAGTGTATATAGTTGCAGGATCCTCTCTAAGAAAAAGAATACCAAATTACATATAAAGAATTAAGTGTACAATGATTATTTAAAATTAAAAATTACACACAAAATACTAACTTAAGAAAACTTACAAATAACACAGTCACCACAGAAGTCATAATTATAATGCTATGTTTTTATTAATTAGCTACCTGTTATATCGCTAATAATACTGGGTTTTTTTTACATTTTTTGCTTGCATACACTTTGATCACTTTTTCAAATGAAAGTAATTTTGCAATATTTTTCATAAAGGAAAGTAGAGGAGTAGTTCAGTCTTTCCTCTAGCCTGGCTTGAATATATTAAAAAAAAACAATAATTTAGAAAAACCTCTTTTATCTTTACAACTCTTTATTGGTAATCTTTTGTCAGTTTTTTAAAGATTGCTGTCAAACAGAAGGAAACCTTTATCAAGTTTCAGATATAAACTTTCTCAGAGTATACAGAGTATATAACAACTTTTTTTGGTGCAGTGGCTCATGTTAAATCCTCTCTACCATAATCTTCAGTAACCAGTTTGTCACTGATGACCTCATTGCAAAGTTTTAGATTATATGAACATCCGCATTTTGTATAAAATCAGCAAAATTTACATATTTTTCTTGTATTTCATTTGATTCATATCTTCTCATTAATTGAAATTATCACTCCCACACTTGACCCAGTCCCTAGTTTCTCTTCCTCACTTTTTGCTTTTGGGATTTTAGCATACCACTCAGCTGAGGACATATGTAATTATAATTGAAATTTTGAAAAACAAAGAACACTAGGGTAGATTCTAGGAAAAAAATATTTGATGAAAGTGTATCTGTACTGAAATGAAAAGAAGTTTTAAGAACAACATATAATATGTATTAGGAAATTATTGAAACTAGAGGAATGTATCCCTCTGTTCCCTTTGGTCAAATGGTACTACATGGCATCACTGACATACTTATCTGTCAACAGATTAATGAGAATGAAAGTCTTCTTCCACCTAAACCTGGCTGGTCATCATACATCTGGTTTGTGAACAAAGGAAATTTCTCAGAACACTGTCAGAAGCTATTTCACTAAAATTCGAGACACAAGATGATAAATGGATACTTTGTTTATTTTAATTACTGGATGAGATGTTGGATGGCTAAGTTTTTATGTTATGTGAAGGTTTGTTTTATATTTCTTTGGGTTTTGATCTTCTTCATTGGTCTATTTTCCCATTACAGAAGAACTCAGAAAAGTCTAATATAATTCCTGTTGTAATTGCATACTTTTTAGTGCTGTTAGACAATTGAGTTATTTGACACAGATGGTTGAAACAATATTCCTGTAAGATAAATTACATGTAATTTCAACTATGGGCTAATATAATTTGGGATATGTTACATTTCACACGTTTTCCCTGGTGTTTCCAGCATTCCAGAAGCTCTGCTGAGTCTTATTCTCTAGTTCATCATGCCCATTGATAGGTTCAGAAATCAGAGGCCATTCTCTGAAATCTCACTGTAGAATCAGGGAAAATATGGGAACCTAACAGGTGGGTGAATAATTATAACATCAGTATGAATAAAAAACTTCTTATGGAATTGCAACTTGTAACCGCAGTGTTATAGCCTCTTTTCTTCTAATAAAACGTAAGAAAATAATTCTTTTAGTTTTTAAAATTATTGCTCTTCGAAGACTGAGTTCTTACCTTTGAAAGATAGGTTTTAAATTTCTGTGCTCTACAATTTGAATAATTGTATCAGGCTTCCAAAGAGCCTTCTTTAAAGATCCATGCCTATTCTTAAGAAGCTTTTGAGTCTATGATTTTAAAAAATTGGAATCTTGAACTAGTCTTTTTATTTGCAAGATTGGGTTTTTTGTCCTTTTTCCATATTCTAAAAGCAATAATACTAAATACCAAGTATATGTGTTTATGATGTGCAGGTTTTTCCGATGAGCCCATAAAAACTGAAGCCCCACATTTCCTTGTGAATTGATGACTTATTTCTGTAGCTGAGTAGTTCTTTTCATTGGCATAAGATGTTTTTTCCAAGGTGTACTTGATCATGATTAATGAGCCTCACAAAATCCTAGAGCCTCCAAAACCTGAATTATGTGACTTATCCTTAACAAGTGTTAATTAAGCTTTAAAAAACATAACGGATCTTAATTTTAAAAACTTTTGTGCAGTTATGTCTAGAAAACATTTCTGTTAAATGCAGATGAAATTAAAGACAAATTTCTTTTCTGTCAATAACTTTAAGTGATTTTAAAGTAATGAATATATAGGAATCATTCATCTATGATATATATGTATAGAAAAATATTTATATGCAGTTATTCATTAAATGAAATAATATTGAAGAATAAGATTTCAAAGCAGCTTTAGTCAGTTATGCAGATTAGTGTCTTCTGAATCACAATAACTTTTGGTACATGACTTCATTTTAATTTTTGTGGTTACAAATGGCAGCGACTCTCAGTGGAGCTTTTTTTGCCTTATTTTATCCAAAAACACTGTTCTGATAGGTGTAAAACCAAGAAGAGATTGAAAAAATCTCAAGCAAATTTGAATATTTATAGCAAAGTTTACTTTCTGTATTTCTTTTAGTATGTTAGTATGGAGTTTTCTTTATTGGAATATTTCTGTCTTGGAAATGAGATAAAGAGTAATTTTTAAAAAATGGATGCAGTATCCTAAGAAATGTTCCTGTGATGCTAATATACAAAACACTTGGCTGTCTTTCACTTACTGGACAGCAGTATTACATAGTATATCACAACTGACTAGTTTCCCTTATACCTATAATAATTGGACTCAAATTAATAACTGATAGTCACTACCATATTATCCTACGTATTCTATCTAATACTGTCATTGCTTGAATGTTCTATTAAAGTGTACATTTTGTCCAATTGAAAAGAAATGTTCCTTATAAAAATGAAAAATGTATGGAAAATTATACTTGGGAATTTTTTAAAGCTTTTTTTGTTTAATTTGGACTGTAGTCTATCTGGAAAGAAGCATTCTACAAGATTTCTAGGCTTGGTCCTTGGTGGTTCTGCTGTCTAATGATAGAAAGCAAATTATCTAATCATGTGATATATTAGACAAAAAACATTAAGCCATTAAAATTAGAAGGAAAAAGAATTGCAAAAAATTTGAAAGGATCATGAGAACATGAAGAAAGTATTTGATGAAAATCCTTAGTGAGGCTATTTAACTTCTGCCAGTAATTATTTATAATACAGTAAGTTGCATTCAAACGAAAATAATTCATATAAATTTTTTGAGTTCCTGCTTTGAGTCCATTGTTGAACTGGATATTATAGAAAAAACAAGAGTGGTATATGTTATTACATCTGGCTTGTAGGAATTTAACTTCCATTTAGTGAGGCAAAAGTAATCCGTATAAAACAGCATAACCTAACTTTCATGAGCTACATGGTAGGGATGCATTTTATTGGTCAGCTGTTCTCATGGAAACCAATAGGTCATATCAGTGCAGGAACAAGTGATTACTTGAATAGATGCATGATGATACAATAGAAAGAATCTGGAATTTGAGATCAAAGACTAGCTGTGTCAGATTCCTCTTATGTCCAATGTAACATTCTTTCAGCCTACATTTTTTTTTCTTCAGTCATTGCCATAGCAACGAGCCGGGGCAGGCTTAACCTGGAAGAACCTCACCTCTGCTGCATTGAGTATCTGTCACCACACAGCTTCTCAGCTGCCTCCACATGGGAGATATGGAAATCCACTCAGCTATCCTGGTGGATGTGCAGGCCTGAAAGTGTGAGAAACACTTAGATCGATAAGGAACGTGAGCGGGTTGGATAAATATTTCCTTCTGCTGTTACCCTGAGTAGCCAGTTCTGAGATACGTTCTCCACCCTCCTACGAGGGTTTCAGTGGGATGAAACCCCAGTTGTTATGAGTGAGACCAGCTTGATAAGGTGTCCTTGAACTGCCTTTTCCTTCTTCTCTCTTTCTCTATTACAAGTGCCCTATTCCTAATTCTTAGGATCTATATGTAAAGTAAATTATCTGCACACAAATGTTTTTCTCAGCCTCTGCTTCTTTTGAGGAAACACAGATTAAGACACTTTTTGATATTTACTAAGGTGTGTGGACATGGGGAAAAAAAACCCCAAAAAACAAAAACCCTTTGAATCAAGAGGCAGCCTAGATTCAGGCTCAAGGTTTGTCAATGACTAGCTGTATGACCTTAAGCAAATTATTTTAACTCTTTGGGCCCTGATTTTCACACTTGTGAAATAGAGATAAAGCTAGTACCTACATTAAAAGGATTGTTGTGACGATTAAATATAAGTCCCTTAGCAGTACCTGACTCATGGTAAGTGAGGCTGAAATGATTTCATTCATGTAAAGTATTGTAATAATGCCAGGCACATTAGTGGCTTTAAACAATGCACATTTATTATCTTACAGTCTGGAGATCAAGGTGTCCACAGGGCCGTGTTCCTTCCTGAGGTTCTAGGGGAGAACATATTTTCTTGCTTCTCCGGCTTCTAGAGGCTCCTCATCTCGGGACCCCTTCCTCCCAACTCTTCTTCTGTCACCACATCTCCTCTAAATCTGGCTTTCCTGCCTTCCTGTTATTGAGCTTGCTGGGATAATCCAGGATAATCTCCCCATCTCAAGATCTTTGATCACATTTACAAATGCTGTTTTGCCTTGTAAGGTGACATATTCACAGGTTCCAGGAATTAGGATGTGGTTCTCTTTGGGGACAGTTACACTGTCTACCAAAGTACTCAGCAAAATTGGCTGGATAAATTCGTCCCAGCCTCAGTTACATCATTTATTGCAATCAAAATGATTATAATCAGAATGACATGGTATGTAAGATTAAACAAGAATAGTCTGTGTTTCGAGGAATGAGCATCTCTCACATACCGGGAGTTTTACTCATGGATCACAGAATTTATGATGCATTACCCCGTGTGACTTTTGGAGAAATTCCTTAGTACTTACATGGCACTGTGTTATAGACAGACTGAAACTTACCCTTGATTCCCTTTTCTGAAGAAACGGGTTATTGGATTTCCTGGTTCTTGATAAAGATTGCTGGACATCTTTCTTAAAAAGAACTCATTTAATTCACAGTTTATGTCTTTAAAACTTTTAATAAAAATCTTCGTATGTTGTTGGTGGAAATATAAAAAAATAGTCTATATTTATTAAATAGATTTGTATCATTATAAAATCATATTTTAAAATTGTGCTTTCTTTGCAGTATTTTAATCCTTATTCTAATTCATATATAGCTTTATTCTACCTCATGTTAAATCTGAGCCCTGGTCATTCTAAGAGATTTGGATTTTCCCAAACTCCCACGATATTCAATACTAGCCCATACTGTACTGTATTTTAATTTGTTACTTCTCTTCTCCCTTAGAAAACTGTAAGCTTTCTGAGGCACCATTGTTTTCCCATGAATGTCCTGAGTGCCCATACCTAGAACAACATAATGCTCACTAATTTCTGTTGAAAGATGGCATAGCTGATTGAATGAATGCCCATATGAGAAAAGGCCAAGCACATAGAATACTTAATGGATAGCTATTCAATCTGACATTGTTTAATCTATAACTACTGAAAGGGTTGATCATAAATCTTTTGCATATAAGCCACTAAACAGCAGAGATGCAGCAACCAGTATTATATTACAATTAAAAAATAGTTTGGTGGTGATATTTTGGATTAATATGCAATAGAAAGTATTTTAAGAAAAGTGTATATATTGCAAATCAGCCTTAATTGCTGTGTCAGAGCACTTAACTTAAACACAACCCAGTCTCAACTTCTCTCTCAGAAAGCAAGTACAGAAATGATGACCTTGGAATTCTATTGGTTGAGGGTTGGAAAAACAGGACCTTTGAAGCCACTTATCTGGTAACATGCAAACACAAGCAAATATCACTGCTACACACTTTATCTTTGCAGCAAAAATATGCAACTATATAGGCAAATTAGGTAGTGCTGTTGGCAGTCTGGAATTTTGCCTTGAGTGCCTCAGGTGACATGGAGTTTTGACTGTGCCCTGAAAGTACAAGTCAGAATGCTAGGAGTTTCCAGTTTTAGTTTTGTAATGAAATTAGCTGTGAGTGTGATGACTGACGTAACGTATGCAGTACTATCAGATTTATATCTGACATTAATATGTTGCTTCTGGGTACAGCAGTGACTTTCCCAGTTTTCCCTGTCCCTTGGCCTGTTGGAAGGAAGCCATCACAGCACCATGATGTCAGACCAAGGCTCTTTTTCCAGTTGCTGAAACGGCATTTGATGTAGGACACGGCAGCATTTTGTGTGGTCTGCAAATACAATTCGAGTTCTAAAAGTTTTTCCTTTCCGTTAGTAGTATTGTTCCTCAGTAGAATTGTGTTCATTCTGTGGAAAGTGTTTTTGTACAGTTATTCAAGATTGGGTATGCTCATATTTGCAGTCATTGAGGCTTAAAATAAGCTGCTTAGGATTTAGGAAAGCAAAATCAGTTTCACTAATATTTGTCTTCTGTGATCTTCAAAGTTTCCAAATTTAAAATTTACATGTGAGCAGCTGTAATGGTTAATGTTATGTGTCAAATTGACTAGGCTGCAGTATCCAGTTGTTTGGTCAAATACTAGTCTAGGTGTTGCTGTGAAGGTATTTATTAGATGTGATTGACATTTACATTAGTAGACTATATACAGATGAGTATACCAACATGGGAAAAATCTTGAAGAAGTTTGGAAAACATTAGACTTTGGAATACCTGAAACTTTTTATTTATTTTAAAATTTCTACCTTTCAGTTTAATATTTTGACTGAGTAACACATACAGGTTTTAAAATTTTAGATGTATTTAAAGAGAAACAATATGAATTTGATGTCAGAGTTAAATGTAATATCTGGCAATAAGGTGACTCTGTAAGATACTACATTAAAATATAAATTTGCAGTATAGCTGTGGTAGAAGAATTAAGTATTGGATTATTTTGTCTCAAAGCAGTTCTTATTGATTTCAGTTGGAGGGTTAAATACCGCACATACATACACACACGTGTACACACAGGCCTGTGTATTCGCTGATTCATTCATTCATTCAGTTGTGTATACATCTAAAGGGAGTAGTTTTGTGAATAATTGGGGTCTGTTTTACTCATTTAGGTCCAGTAATGGAAATGTTTTCAAGAGAGATATTCTTTATTTTTAGAAAATGGAGAATAACAGGTTAATTAACTAATTCAAGAGAAAGAATATTTCAGCAGGAAACTACAGACATAGATCACTTACTGCCAGTCAGCAATCCCAAATTATTTTAGGAATTAAAGTAGAATGTTTATGGATATGTTCAGTATAGAAAAATAATATAGTGTAACAGTTCTGTGAGGGAATTTTGGAGCTGGGTTTGGAGTCTAGCTTTGTTACTTGACTCTATGAATGTGGCAAGCTTACTTAACCTCCTCATCTATAAAATAGTGGTAACAGTAAGCAAGTCTAGAGGGTTTTGAGGATTACAGGAGCTGCTAGAATAGTGGCTAGCACATTGTAGATGCTCAATAAAATGATTCTCCAATCCTTTCATCTTCATATGGTTTTTAATACAAAATCAAAATGTAACAAAAGGCTGGGAAGGAGAACATTTTGTCTTAATATTTTTAAAATGTGTGGCTGAAGGTGACAGTCACCATGTACTTTGTGAAAGTCGTCATTGTACTACACTGATGAAAATGAGAAACGAAAGTGTCACTAGTGTGTTGCATAAATTTATCTCTGTTAGCCCTTAAATCTGCTTTTTATGAACTGTTCAAATTTCTTAATTTCAATTTTGATATCCTAATGCATGTTATTGTTTTAAGTGCTTATGAAATGTATTTCACAAAGCGTACACAGCTGTCACAAAGGAAGACTGAAGTAAAAAATAAGATTGATAGCAATTTTCAGAATACATTAGACCTCAGAGACACTAGAAATAAATCAGTTCAGACTTAGAAAAATAATCTGGGTGTTGATAAGTACATCCTCCTGTACACTCAGCACACATATACACTCTGAACCTTCATCCTTTCATACTATTGTCATGAACGATTGAACATTATGGCTCTGCCATGAAGCTTTTTCTTGGTACACATCGGAGTCCACATAGCCTTTGAATGCGTGTCCCACTTGGTTCATTTTTATGGGAATTACTGCATGCAAATGAGGATGAATAATGCATGTTCTGTTTTCATTTCTTGCTAGGGACCAGAATACCTTTATATGAATTACATCACAAAAATATACTGTAAAATTTTTTTTTTTGCACCATGATGGTCAGACTATTTCACTTCATCCTTCTTCTTGACCGTCTCTTGAATGGACCCAGTGTTTCTACCAGAATAGGTTTCTCTGACTGGATCATCTATACATGTATAATTCCTCACATTGGGCTTCTGCCATCTGTTTCACATTTTATTTCCCATGTATACTTTTTTGGTTCATCATCTGTATTAGTTTGGAACTAATTCCTGAGTAAGAACTAATGTTTTTTTCTGAATCTGTTCTGAATTGAAAAGGGTTGGATATTTGGAAAAACCTCTTATGCATAAATTGTGAGCATTATGGGTATTAGTGAAAGTTACTCTACTTTGAGTATTTATGTTGAATTATTTTTCAGGTTTTGGTACAACACAGATAATGTTTTCTAACGTGATCTAATGTGGCAATCAATGTCTCTTTAAGAATATACAGGAGAATTGTATGACAGTCTAATATTTGATGGCCATAACAAGTTCATAGAGAGAAATTTGGAACTTATACATAAAGGTTTCATAAAGGACCACTTGCTGTAAATACGCTGATAGCCAGGGTTTTCCTTCAGTACTTGCTCTGGAAGAGAAGTATAGTGCCTTAGTGGTATCTTCCTCGAAGCAAAGAGGTACAGTAGATAACTAGTAGCTTCTTCACCTTTGCCTGTGACATTTGACGTCAAGAAATAGGAGCCTCCAGGGTAAACTGGGCCACAGCAAGTCTATACTTCTTATTAAGTTCTGAGTTAGCTAAAGTATGTATTGTACATATTTTGTTGAGGATGTTTCCAGTTCAGTTTTCAGTCTGTTCAGCCTCAGGAGACTTTTGGAAAAGTTGTAAAGAATGCCAGTAAGTTTAAGACTTGAAGGCTTGATTGATGTCTTGGACTGCCTGAGCAAACTGGGACATAATGGGAGCCACGGACAGCATGTCTTTGCACTGACCAGAAGCACGGATAGCTGCCTATCTTGGGGTTTTCAGGGTGAGAGCAGGGGGAGAAGAACATGGGCACATCCTTAGTCTTCTCTCTCTGGAAGAATGCCTTGGGCTTTTGAAAAAAGGACAACTCTTCCAAGGAATAATTTATTAAAAGTTTTACATCCTACTTTCAAAATGAGAATTAAACGTAACTTGCTGTCTGGGAGATTTTTAAATTTACCTCAGTTTAATTGTAAGAGAAATGTTCTTATTAGACTCTGTCAGGTTTTCTGGGACCTGAACACAATCAAAATGTTTCACAATGTTGGAGAAGAAAGACAGCTGAGCAGTTAGTTTGGGCTATTTGTAAGCCTCCAGAACAGCAAACAGTGCTGGTGGAAGGGGCGCTGTGGACAACAGTCTGATTGCCCCATGCAGGGGTGGCTTCTGAAATACGCAATCATTGCATTTTAGAGGTAGAAGTAATTTAGAAATAAAAGGATCCAGCCACCTTGGTTTCCGTGAACCATACTGTGATGTCTTAAGTGCAGTTTTTACCTAGTTAATTATGGGGATTTTAAAGAAAACACAGAATCATAAAGAACATGTATTACACCAGATGGCATGGTCGTATTCATGTAGTTTACTCACGAAAAATAAAAATCTTTGTTCTGGTACTATGTAAGAATGTCTCAGTAGTCGTAAAGTCATCAACTCCAAGAAATGTTTAATCATTTCTCCATTAAGTGGAGTGGTTAGCCACATCACCCTATTTCTACACACTTGACTGCTCCACCATTGGGAAACATTGTTTTTTTAAAGTTTTGTTTCTCTCCGATGCTTATTTCACCAAGCTGTTATATTAAACATTTCCTTTGTCATATCTCTACTGTCAGGTGATGCTAAAATAATAAAACCGCTTTGTATAATTCAACAAAAAAATGTAATCCATTTATGTTTGACTGAAGAGTCTTTACTTTAGAATAAATCAACAAGACATGCTACGTGTGTAATTATTCCAGGAAACAAAACAACCTTAAATACTGTTTTTTCCATTTATCTTCTTTTCTGTTCCATTTCAGTTGTTTCCTAGTTTCACAGACTGGCAGGAGTAAACAGTTAAGTGCCTCCCTGCAGGGTTATGGTCTTGTTGGAACTCTCATAACTTGTGTGTATAGAAAGGCTCCTAACCACTTACCTGCGGCTAATGGCTGTGACTCAGAGGAGTGCTGTAACAGGATTTACATGTATATGTATATGCACACATATTCCATACACACACACACTTTTCAGTTTTGTGGAGGATATTGATGACACTTGAGATGTGATGAAGGGAGGACATACCATGTGCTGCTTTCCATAATGGCTGAGATAAATGACTATTAGTCATCAAATGCAAACCATCCCAATCTGAAAGCAGCTCTGCAGAAGAGGAATGTGCACCTAATTTGGGGGCAAAGAATTATGCAGAATGTGTCCAAGACACCTGCAGAAAATTAAAGACTTACTTCTCTGTATGTGAAATTCTCATGAGGTAATTACCCTCAGTGTCAGACATAATACCGCTCCCATTAGACAGAACACATTGAGGGAAAATTGAATAGACTTTTTGTCGGGCGTGCTCCTAAGGATTAATAGGGCTGTCTAAAGCAGTAATTGGAAGGTTTTCCCCCACTTTGCATGCAGCCATCCTCACTTGTGTCTTTCAGGTTTATTATTAGGCCATTGCCATTCTATTTACCACGGAGGCACAAGCATCTTCGTTGTTAACATCTCCTGCCAGCACTGTTGTTTCTTTGGAACGGGCTGCTGCCTTTAACCACTTCCCCTTTTGTGCTGGCCTTGCCTTGCCTCCCTTTATGTCTCTCCATAGTCACAGTGCCAAGAGCTGGCAGGAAGGGCACTCCTTTCCAGGCATCGCAAAGATGAAAGTGACCAAATAGGGCTTGATCAGCTGAAGCGTCTCACTCTGTCCCAGGGCTCTTTCATGCTTCGGGGAACTTCCTCAGCGGGGACGGAGCTGAGAGCTAATCTTTCTGTGTTTTTGGCATCTGTAGCACCAATATCCAGTTTATAGATCTATACAGCAAATGGTCTCTTTATTTGGATTTTTACTGTGTCGCTAATTATTGCATGGTAAGGTTTCTGAGCTAAAAGGAGATTCAGAAATTCAGAAAAAGGAGATTCAGAAAAATCATATTATTTTCTCTGCTTCTTTATCATATGGGGCCGTATTAAAGGATTCATACCGTATTAAAGGATTCATTCATTTGCCATGAGTTGTATTTTATCAGTAACAGTGCTCTGGTTTAGGTTAAACTGAAAGTGAACTTAAAAGTACTGGATGTGCAACCAGGTTTTTGTATATCACAATTACTGATTCACGTGTGAAGGATGTGTGTGTGTGTGTGTGTGTGTTGTCAGGAGAGATGGAGTTGGGTGGGATGGGGAATGAGAAAGAAGAATATTTATGTGGACCAATGATTCTGAGAGTCTCCATCTTAAAAATATTGTACATGAAGCTAGGGACTTTAGTTTATTAACTCTGCCTTTCAGTGCATATTTGAATGCTTATGTATTCAATGAAAAATACCAGAATGAAAAATTTCTGCCAGTGACAAGGACCTATACAATTAATTGTGCTAAAATAAGTCAATGAGAATGAAGAGACACCTCCTGTCCCTTCATTTCATTCCTGGCCATTCCTCTTAATTCCTATGGATCAGCTTTGTGACTAAATAATGCCATTTCGAGACACTCCAATTTGGTTTGGGGTTGACTCTTTAAAGACAACTAGACAATTTAGAGGATTACTATTGCGGAAATGGTAATTTTAATATATTTTATGTTAATGTAAAATATACTCCATTTTCTATTTAGAAGAACTCAAGGAAATCAAATATTTGATTTTGGTCATTTCTCATCTTCTACTTGTGTGCTTCTTATTCTTCTTACTAGGGTATAAAGTCCTTAAAGATAGATGCTGTCTGATCTCACTTTTACATATCTCCTTCTTTCTGAACACAGCAGACTTGCAATAAATACCTGTTAAGTAGAACCCTTTAGGGTAACTGTGATGATTTTCACTAAATGACATAACAGCAGGTGTGCAGATAGCACTTTTAGTTTAGATAGGACGCTGGCTACTTTCACTTAAACCAAACAATTTTTTTCTGATGCTAAGGGTAAAGAATAAAATAAAAATATTGACCAAGAATAATTTTAGTTTTAAATATTTATCTTGCAAGAATTTCTTTTAAGGTACAATGATCAATCTTTAATCTGTAATATTGTCCTTGTAGCTAATTTCATGTATATAATTATACATAAAATAGATGAATGTATATGAAATATTATAAACTGTTAAATATATAAAACATATTGACTTGCTTTTTCATATATATAAAAGTTTATGTATGTATATATATACATATATATATATATATATGATAGTTATGTTCCAGCTAAAGCAAGCAAAACATGGACATTTACACTTATAAGACTGATAAATCTTTGTTGTAATCAAAGGATTCAACATAGACAGCTCTTGCTATGCATTTAAATATGATTAAATATTTTAAATTTAGATGCAGAAGTACAAAGAACATAGTACAATGTTTCACACTTAGTAGGTGCTCACTAAAAATGGCAGCTGCTATCACTATTCTTGTTCTTCCTTTTAGGCATTTGTGTTCTAGTAGATCTAACACTGTACTTTAACTTATGTTCAGAATATGTCCTAACTCAGTCCTGTAGTCCTGTGTGAACCTAGGCAAATTTTTTACTTCTAAAATTAAAACTTCCCACATCTTGTGATATATGAAACCATTTGATAAACTGTAAACTTCTGTATAATTGGAGAGATTATTATTTTGACAGTGTTATTTTCTGGCCTATTTCAAGGACTGCATCAGTTATATAATCCAGCAATATATGGAGCACATTTACCTGCTTTTCTGTCCATTCTAAGATTCTTCTGCTCTGTGGCTAATAGTTTTTTTTTTTTTACTGAAGTATAGTCAGTTTATAAGGGTGTGTCAATTTCTGGTGTACAGCATAATGTTTCAGTCATATATGTACACACATATATTCATTTCCATATTCTTTTTCATTATAGGTTGCTATAAGATACTGAATATAGTTACCTGTGCTATACAGAAGAAACTTGTTGTTTATTTTACATATAGTACTTAGTATCTGCAATCTCAAATGCATCACAGTGTATCATGTGAGATGTCAGTTATAAAGTTTATAGAACTGAGATTTTCAAAACGGCTGTTTCAGATAAAGACCTATTCATCAAAGCACCTACATTTTTGAAATTTAGTCCTGCCAGCCGAGTGCTGGGAGAGGAGCCAGACTGACAGCTCTACAAGGTGAAATTCCTTCTTTATTTTACCAGACATACTACATTTACCAGCTGGCCTTGGCCAGGAGCCTTTGTGCCACCCTGGGCAGGACCACCACAGGCCATGAACAGGCTGTTCAGTCTCCAGACCTCCTTGCTTTCTGCCTACCCTCTGGCCCCCAGCCGATTTTAAGCAAAAGCCTAATTAGTGGTGGTGACACCTGCCCACCAAAGAATGATGGAAGACCATCAGCTCAAGTCTCAAAGATCACTGAATGTCTAGTAGGTTGTGAAAATATTTGATCATGACTCATTCACCACTTGGACTAGGTTCAAAGTAGGGAACTCATTTCTAATTCCTTCAAGTGTTCAGCTACCTCCTCTGAATAAAATACATAATACCACCTAAGTATAACACTATACCCTCTGTGATTTTGGCTCTTCTGCGGGTTGATTATTGTACACCGCCTCAGAGTAAGTTCTCTTTTATTCTGGCACATCTCTTTGTGTTTGTTACATGATATTAGTAAGGAGATCAGCAAATTTTAAAGTATATTCATGTTGAGAAATTCTTTTGTTTGCTTATTTTTTACACTAATGAAAAAACTTACGAAAACAGGGTAAACTTTTTCCTTCATGAATACTTAAAAAGTGAAGCTAGTAATTTTCCTCTGCTTTTTTTTCTATAATAATAGCCATTTTATCTTTATCTGTGATTTTTGAATCTTTAATTTGTTACATTCTTGTAGGTGACTTAGAAACACAGAGACGTGCTGAAAATAGTGTGCTAATTTTCTTTAACACTCTGTTCAGTATTTTCAAATCCTACTCTGTTCCCCTTACTTTAACCTGTTTAGAGTGTTTTTGTAGTAATTTATTTCCCTCATGACCATTTTTGTTAGACTATTTTATTGTTTTCCTAGCTCAGTACTACTTATGCTGTCTAAAATTGAGGGATTAAAAAAATCAATCTCTAAATTGTCAAAGGGGCAGATAAAATTCATTGGTTAATTTTTTTTTCTCATCAAAGATTCCATATCTTTTAAGGCATATGGTATTTTTTGAATATATTTAGGAAATACATCATACAAAAGACTATATAAATTCAAATGTACCGGAAATTATAAAAGTAAAAGTAGCACCTATGTACCAATCCTCCAGCTTAAGAAATACAACATAAGCCAGTGTTACCCTTCCCAGATCACATTACTTTCCCTTTCTGTATTTTGTGTCTGACCACATGTATACACCCTAACAGTATGTTTACTTTACTGGTGTTGAACTTTGTGAAAATGAAATTGTAATGTATGGTGTGTGTATTCCATACCTTATATCTTTTGCTCAACATTGTTTGAGATTCACTTTTGTTGCCATGCATAGTACTATATCATTCATTTTCATTGCTGAAGAGAATTTCAGTATATGAATGTAACAATTTATTTCTCCATTCCACATAGCTCATATAACCACATAACAACAATAGCTTAACAGACTTGTCGAGCATTTGTTTTGGTAAACATTTGTGATCATTGTCAGGAACAACGCTGCTGTGCGTGTTCTTATGTAAGTCTGTTCGTACATAGATGTAAGATTTTCTCTTAGGAGTAGAATTTTCTCATAGGGGTTTCTGCATAATCATAGACTCAA
The DNA here is from genome assembly GCF_036321535.1 of Camelus dromedarius. Taxonomy (NCBI): domain Eukaryota; kingdom Metazoa; phylum Chordata; class Mammalia; order Artiodactyla; family Camelidae; genus Camelus; species Camelus dromedarius. Next base: position 33,049,457 of record NC_087436.1, read on the forward strand.
CTTTAAATGCCAGATATGTTCCAAAGTGTTTGTACACCAGTTACACACACACCAGCAGTGGCCAGGTAGGTGAGTCCTCCACAGTTTTGTTAAAATTGACATTGACTCACTTTAAAATTTTTACATGAAATTCTACTTTGTTGTGGTTTTAAATTATATTTCCTGATTACTAACAAGGACGAGCACATTTTCATGTTTATGATCCATTTGTTTCCTCTTTTGAAAATTGCTATTCATGTCTGTTACAATTTTTATTTGGGTTATTTGTCTTTTTCTTTATGATTAATAAGAATTTTTATATATCCTGAATACTAATTCTTACTTACAGATGCTGCAAATGTTCCCCCCCCCCAGGCAACTGCTTGTCTATTTATTCTTTTCATGGTGTATTTTGAGAAACAGAAGTTCTTCATTTTAATGTAGCTGAATTTATTGTTTTCTTTATGATTGTATCTTTTGTATTTTATTAATGAATCTTTTCCTACCCAGGCTTATTAGTATACTACCCTAGTTGTCAAAGTAGAGATTTATAGGTCTTTATTTTATAAAAATATAGTACTTAGTATATCTGGAATTTAAAATTTGTTTAGAGTGTGAGGTAGGGATCTTGTTTTTTTCTTCTTTTTTTCCAAATGATTAACAACTCTCCCAGTATCTTTATTGAATAATCCTTTCCCCAACAATCTGTAACGTCAGCTCGGAAGTCATTTATATTTGCATGGATTTATTTCTGTTCTCTTGCTATATATTACTCATATTGTTTATCTTTATACCTTACATTTGTTGTATTTATGATATATTATAGTAAGTCTCGATATTTAGCCAGGCAGGCAAGTCACTCTCACCTTTCTATCTTTCAGGCATGTTTTTGTTGTTCCTAAGCCTTTATAATGCTATATGGATTTTAGAATTAGCTTGTCATACTTCATTAAAAAGCCCTATTTGGATTTTGACTAGAATTGCATTTAATCTATAGCTCAATTTGGGAGAATTTGCATCTTAACAACTGTTGGTATGCCTATCGAAAAACATAATATACCATTCCAAATAGAGAGGATTTAAAAAAATATCTTTCAGTGAGGATTTATAGTTTTCTTCACACATGGTTTGCAGACTTTTTGTTAGAGTTACTCTTTTATTTTTCTTTTGTGGCTTAAGAATATCTTCATGGGTATTTTATAAAATATACATGTTATAAACAAACAAAAAGTGCACAAAACATAAAGTTCAGCCTAATTATTTGAAATACAGCCAACCATGTGAGCAATCACCAGGTTAAGAAATAAAATATCGGTAGCTCTCAGAGGCCTGGTTTATGCCCTGTTCTTGTCATCCCTTACTCCTGATGTTTCTCTCTAGCTACTTACTCTCTTATCTCTTTCTTCCCCTTCATAGCTAAACATATGAAAAGCAATATCTAAACTTGTTGCTCCACTTCATTTCTTCATCGACTTCCCAACCTTCTGTAAATGGCTTCTGCCCCTTTCCTACCTGCTGTCACTGTAATTGGCAACGACAGTACGTCTAAGGAACCTATTTTAGATTATCATAACTTATCGTAACTTTTTTCCCAGAAATATATGACATATGATACAATCAATCATTCTTTGCTTCATAAAACACTTTATTTTGACTCCTGTGATTGATAACTCACCATATTTTTCTCCCAACTACCTCGCCACACCTTCTTACTTCTTGTGCAGAATCCTTGTGCTCTGTCTGGTGGATACTGTTCCGGGTCCTTCCTCCTTCACTCTAAATATGCAGCCTGGGTAATCTCATCCATTCCAGTTCTCTCAGTTACTATTGGTAGACTGATGACTCATCCTCATTTCCCGTCTCCTGGGCCTCAGGTGTAACCTGTCCAACTACATGTTCTGTAAGTCATTTGGATGTTCCTCAGGGACTGGATACTCAATGTCCCAGATGTCCCAGACTGAACTCACCGTCTTGTGCTCTCAATCGTAGCAAATGCTACCATAGACCAGGCACTTGCCCAAGGCAAAATACTTGAAGTTATTCTTGATTGCTTCTTTTCTTTTCCTCAACTCCCAAGTCTGATAAATTACCATTTTCTGTTGGTTTTAATGCTGTTTGAATCTCTCTGTTTCATTTCATCTCCACTAATGTCACCACAGATCAGCTTTCATTATCCCTTCCTTGAATTTCTATACCATCTTCCCAGGAGATTTTAGTGGTCTCAGTGTTTGTTCTTCTAAAGGCATTTTCTACAGTGCAGCCAGAGTAGTCTTTATGAAGAAAAATATGATCATGTTCCTCCTATGTAAGACTTCTAACTGCTTCCCACTTATCTCAATTAAAAAACAAAGAAACAAAAAGCAACCATTTTCTTTACATGGCCAGCATGACCGTGTAAGATTGTTATCCTCTCATCTCTTCACTCCTGCTTTATATCCTCTTGTAAAAAATTTCCTCCCACCTCCATCAGGCAGCACCTCTCCCCCACCTCCCTACCATGTTGCTTCCCTAATGTTCTACATTTCCTGTCTCCTAGAACTCATTATACTCTATTGTACTTAGAGGTTTACTTGTCTGAGTCTCCCCTTCATTAGGCTCTGTGAGTAGATTTACCAAAGTTTTTAACAAAAATGCTAACAATATGATTTAGACTATAATTTTAAAAAATCATGATATGTAAAATTTAGTGGCAGTAATTTATATTATTATATTATAAGCTGATATTTTCCACTAAGTTACATTGACTCATTGTGTATCATAACATAATAATATACTTGATCTGGGAAAAAAAGACATTTATAGGTTTGATTTTTTTTCTCTTTATTTGTAAGTTCAAAATTAAGGCCATCTAGTTCAAAATTTATACCTGACAAAGTTTTCTGGAAAGCTCGCCCAAGTCCATTTGTTGATCATTGTATACCAAGTGCCTAGCACAGGGCTTGACACATAACGAGTACTCATTAAATAATTGTCGGTTGAGCGAATGAATGAGATAATGTAGGGGGGGAAAGAAGAAATAATTAAGTGTTTGTATTTATCTGGAAAAATTAGGAGGGCAATTGCATGTTTAACAAGCTCCAGCGTATAGCAAAAGGAGCAGGTGTAACAAAGGGAGAAACGTTTGGGGATTTAGTGCTTCCACAATCATGATTTTCCTCCTGGTCATTCCTGACCTCCTTTCAGAATAACAGTTCAGCTAAATCCTCACCTTTAAAATAAATTATTTTGTTAAGAATAGACATTGTTTGTTTTTGATGATAAGCCATCTATTTTTCCTGCAGCAGTAGTTTTGTAAAGTTTCCACCTCTGTCATGCTGGGTATCTGCCACCTCTGCTTCCACCTACCTCTGTTTGATGATAAACACTACTGAGGCAACTGTCAGTATTCTCTAGATCAGTGGTCAGCAAACTTTATCTGTAAAAGGCCAGATACTAAATGTGTTTAGCTTTGTGGGCCTGGGGTCCCTTTGCAACTACATACCTCTGACTTTGTAGTGGGAAAACAGTCAGAGATGCTGTGTAGACAGGTGAGCATGGCTCTGTTTCAATAAAAGTTTGTTTACAAAATCTGGTTGAAGGATATCTTAACCCATGGGCCATAGCTTTTCAACCCTAGCTCTAGAGGAAATATTGGAGGAAGGCGGAAAACCTACAAGAGTAAGCCTACATTAGAACTCCACTCTGTTTAGTCATTTTTCTCCTTTTATAAAGAACAGGTGAGGATGAGCAGCAAAGCCTATGGCCGTGAGAAGATGAGGGAGGCAGCTGTGTCCTCAATCCCTATTCTGCACTGGTGATTTTGCCAGACATGCCTTTGCATTTCCACCCTCCATGGTGATGCCTTTGACTTTCAGTTTGAAAAGCAACTGGTTTAGAAAAATAGTTTCTCCGGAATAATGGTTTCAATATTTATTTTACATGAGCAAAATATGTTTGAGATAAATTTGGGCGACTTTCAAAATAGCTCTAGGGACTTCTGTGGTATATCTGTAAGTGTTTACAAGGCAGAGATTGCAAATTATTTTTAAACCAGGAATAGCTCGGTAACTGAATGCTTCCTTATTGAAAGGTCAATGGATTCCCCCAAGAAAAAGCAAGCGTACTAAGTCTGACCACTTCAACAGAATTTTAATAAGTTCCAGGGTATGTGGCAAGTGTGGACGAGGCAAAGAAAGCAGCCGTTTTCCTGCTGTATGCCTGTACCCTGGTTCTAGATGTGTACGTCCCAGCACTGTGCCAGCAGCACTGTAATCTACTTTGGGGTAGAATATCAGTAAGAAAACTGAAGCTAAATTCATATTGTATGTTGTAACATATTTTTTAAAAACCCTATCTCATGATTTCTCCTGATGCAACAAGAATTAACCTATTTCATTCAAGTTTTATGTTTAGCAACTTACTGGGGCACTTTTCCATCATTGTTATTCCCTACCTATCTGAGTTACATGACAGTAAGGGACTGGTCCAGTCTGAAAAGTGCTTCATGAGCTTTCTCCAGGGAAGTGTCATTGGAGACTGAGAGGTGTGTAGACTCAGGACTTTAAAACAGTGAGAAAAAATTAGAATAATTTTTTTTTTTAAATTAAGACTTTTTTTAGGGCATTTTGGCACTCAAGAACAATGGCTTTTAAAATTTTGGAATCACCAGGTGAGCTTGTGCAGATGCTTGGGATTTGCCTCTAGAAATTATGATTGTGTAAATCTAAAGAGGTGCCCAAGAATCTTCTCTTATTCATCATTGTAGATAATTCTGAGGTAGTTGGTCCACAGACTTCACTTTGAGAAACACTGCTCTTAAAGCTTACTTCTTCTGTGTCTCATGGGGGTCTGTAGCAAATAGCTTACTGGGATAGAAACTGTGTATCACCTTTGGGTTGCCTCCAAAGTGTTCTCTGGTGTATGAAAAATTTTATGATTTGAATTGTGCACTTCATTCAGCAAGACCGTACTGGCTCACGCATTCAACAGTAATTCCGTGGAAGCTACAATAAAGAGGCAGATGCTTGGATCCTGCTGTTTCTGTGATAGAAATGATCGTATTCAGCAGCAAAATCCAGAGAGACTGGATGAAACCTAATCAGTCAAGTCAGTTTCCAGAAATAAAATCCATTCCTGAGAACGAAGAACAATACTATGCAAGTCATTAAAATCATTACATCAGTCTAGCATTTGAAGAAAAGATTTTTATGTTTCTCCCTTGTTTTATATATATCCAGACCACTTAATCCCATAATTCTTTCCACTGACTGCCAAGATGACAATCAAAGAATGAATTGAAATGACATTTCAGGAGTTTCACTCTTGAAATGATTAAGCATATTTGGTGATAAAAGCTGCATTATTAATAAAGAAACAATCTACAGATGTATACTATTGTTTTGTTGTTGAAGAGCTGTAGTTATTTCCCCTAAAAGCTCACTTTTAATTGTTCAGTAAATATTAAAAAGAATGTTGCTCATCAAGTTATAGTTTCAGATACCTTTCTTCCTTCTTCCTTCCCTTCCTCCATTCTCTCTCCTTCTTTCTTCTTTCTCACCTTGTCTTCTTTAAAATGTGCACATTTAAGGAACAGCTTTGCTACATTGTATAGTAGCATAGACTGGTAAAGCTTTTTCTTTGATTTTGATACTGCTATTGATTAACATAATTTTGAGCTACTTTCTTAATGACTAATTTCTCTATTTTTATCAAGAGCAAGTTGATATTGGCTGTGCAGATCAAGATACATAAACAATTGAAATAAGATAGAAAATTTAGCTTATTCTAAAGTACTAGTAGGTAATCACGAACATTCCTATCTTCTATAAGAGATTCTGTTAATTCAAACTCATTTGTTTTGAAATTGAGTTTTAAGGGTTTGTTTAAATCACCACTCTATTCCTGAGGAGCAATATAGCATATGCCAGAGAAGAAGCCCCTTTCTGGAGTTTTATACTGACTTTAATGGCGCCTGACCCTCTCGTGAATAACTGCTCGTAAAAATAAGTTGTTGACATTAGTGAAGAGAATACACTCTTTCATGCTCTGGCAAGCTCCATAATAACTTACATCTGATCTATCTTAAAACTGAGTCTCTGCTTCACTGTCACAGCATTGGTCACTTATGATTATTTTTAGCTCCTTAACAATATTTAGAAAGTGTTTCATTGTACATCATGCTAAAAAGGATATAGTAATTTCATTTTGGCATCACAGGCATAGTTTGTGCTAATTTAGATCCAAACCGTAAGAACATCTGTCAATTCCTGTTTGTTAATGAGAGCTCCAGCACTTCTTTCTGATGCTATCAGGAGACCAGCACACACCATCCTCAGAACCTACTTTGTGACTCCCACACCCCGCCTGTAGGTTTTGATGTACAGCCTGACTATGACTTCGAGTTCTTCTAATAATTTATTGTCAAAGAGATATCAGAAGGAATATAATATTTAGATGAAGAAAACCTGGCTTGCGCAGAAACAACTGAATATTGTCAGTCACCTTGTTGAAATTGTTATTGACTTAATGAAATTAACGTTAACCTCCAGGAGATAGAGCAAAGGGTAATAGACTAGGAACCAGAGACCTGGCAGGGCCACTGAATGACCAGGGCAAGTCATTTAGTCTCACTGAACTTTATTTTTCCCATCTGTGACTTGAGATAATAAAATGGATTTTTATGGGATCAAATGAGATAATCTGCCTTACAGTGTATTGTGAACTATAAAGTTCTACGTAATATGTGGAGTTACTGCTCTTAATGTTGAATTTACATCTATTAGATTAAGAATATGTGAATTGGAAACGTTAGTCTAAGAATTGACTGGTTTCCAATGAATGAGCAATTTGCTAGTATATTTTCAGGAAAAAGCTTTTTTTCCCCTCTTATTGTCCTCTAGAACATAATTTTGGCACAATTTTTTTTCCTACCATAGAATACCAAGTAGTATGGTAATGTGAAATACTTTATGATCAGATGGGTTATGCTTAGAATATTCTTTTCTCTGTATCAACCAAGCCATAACAGTGGAAAAACCCAAGTCAATTTTATTTGATCTCTATGGTTTTGTTTCTCTATCCCTCACACCACATTCCTGGAAAATTACTTTATCTGGTTGGTGGAAATAGTAGCCTGTTCTTTCAGATTACAGCTTCTGAATTATCAAAGATAAAGCACACTCAATGGCCTTGTAAACAGTGGTTTAACACACTAATTAGTCCTTCATAGAACCTTAACAAGAGATGATAAAACTGTGAACTTTTTTCCTTTTCTTAGCCTATTCCATGTAAAAAAAGAGTAATTCAGAATTTGGAGTGCAGGGGAGAGAAGAAACGTCTGTGTATTTTGAAAAAGCTCCCCTGATAGCAAGGTGATCCTCTTGTTAAGTCATTTTCCCCTTCTTTTTATCGCTCCTCTGTTCTCTGGCTGGCTGTATTTCTGTAAACTTTTTGTTTCAAAAGGTTTATGAAAAATAAGTTTGTATCATAATGACATTCTCTCCAGTGGGAAACAAATGAGAGAAATTTGTTAAGTATATAGGAAGCTGGAAAGTTGAAACGTTGGTTTAGTACACAGATGCATAGCAGGTAAATATGCTCCTTCTGTTAAACTATATTTGTAGTTTCTGTTTTGCTGGGATAAGGTGAAAGATGAGAAGTGCTAATGCCTGGGCTATTAAAAAAAGATTATTAAGGAAGAGATGAAAGGAATATAGATTTTGGCAGGATATTGTATATGACAGTTTCAGAATTTAGAATCCATGAAATCCCACTGTGCCTTTTTTATTTCCTTCTATCCTGAACACATGCAATTAAAAATCAAGTAGTATATAAGCAGTGAATTCACTGGGTACCACCAGAGCTATGTGGGCTTGGTTTTGTGATTGTGAGTTTTAGGAAAGAGCTTCTGGGACAAGAAGTATAAAAATGAAAGAAGAAAAAATGGTAGCACTATGAGGAAGCAACTAGAGGTTTTCCCTTCCTCTTCATCCCGTAGCAAGTGGTGTACCATCTGTCTATGCCAATTTCAATGAATAAGTATTGTCAAGTGTGGATCCTGACAAAGGCTGGGAGTTTGCACCATGATGCTGAAAGCAAGATTTATTGCTGAAACATTGGGCTGGGAGCTACAGGGGCACGGACTTCTTCTGAATCCCCATGAAGCATGGATGTATGGATGAGTGTTTAATAAAATGGGATTTTCAGAGAATTCTCAGTTTCTGTATTCATTCTGTAGATTTGATGTTTGCTTTGTTGTTTTATATTTATTGAATCTCTTTGTTCTCATTTGAAACAAGAGGACAATATTGGCTAGCCATTAAATTATGTTTTCTGGATGTCTTGTATTAAGACCAATATGAACTGAATTGAGATAAAATAAAGGAGTGATCAGGGCTCTCATGTTTTATTGTGCAGTTCTATAGGAAGGATCCAAGTAATTAATTAATTGTATTTCCTTTTGTCTGAGATAATTTTAAAGTGACATTAAAAAGTTATGTAAAATAGAGCAAATTAGATAATGCTAAAAAATATTTGCAAAAGAAGAAAGTAAAACCATTGTAGGGAAATGACATAAAATAGAGAGGGAGTAGGCACAAGACAGCAATGCCTATGTCACAAGTTACTCAAGTGCTTTGATTGAGTGCTAAATACAGTTCTAAAATTTCTTGTAGCCAATTAGAAAAGTTCAGTTACTCAATTTCAAGTGTCTGTTAAATGAAACAGAAAAATTCCTCAGGAGAATTGCTGTGTTAGACTTAGATTACAGCAGCAACGAAGGAACTTTTCTCCTTGCTTACTTAAAAAAAATACAACATGTTCTAGAACTCTAGTCTTCACAATAATTTAAGTTTTTATAACATGGAAATCTCTAAATTCATTATGTATGGCTATGATGCCAAGACAGTAGAGTGACAGACTCCAAATCAGAAACCCAGAATCTCATCCACATGTCAATTTTGGGCTTTATTATCATCATTTGTTAATAAGGAACACCTTTGTTGTGTTGTTCTGAAGTAATAAACCTAAAAATTAATTAACATTCAAATTTGAGTAAGTTGGTTATAGTCATCCAGTGATGCCTCCCCATACTTTATAATATGGATGATATGCAGTTTTTTAAAACAGATTCAGTATTCTTCACCTGGACAGTTTTTTTCTGCCTGATATTCCATTCATTCATTTATGACTCTTTGCAGTGAAGGGCTGCATGACATCTGTTTCAAATCAGATTTTCCCTAATTTTTATGTATGCCCTCTTGTTCCATCATCTGCATTAAAATTCACAAGCAGACATGCTCTATCCCACACCAGATTTCATCTTCTGTACTGCAGATCTATAAAACCTATCTTTACTGACTTTTTTCACAGATCTCGTCTGTAAGCATTTGTCTTCTTGGCATTCCTTTCTTTCACCTTTGACCAGAAATCAGGCATAGTTTTGGGTCCTTCTTTTGGCATGTCGATGGCTGAAGCATCTTTCTGTAAAAGAGAAGAGCTAATCAAGTTGGCAATCCAAGAGAGGTCTGTGTATTCTCACGTCTCAGATGTGTAACACCTTCTCATAGTTCTCTCAGTGCCTTTTTTCATTTCTGTGGAGTTTAAAAAATTATTCCCCTGCACGGTAAAGACATCTGGACACTCTTAATACGTGTCTGGTTGTATGTTGTATATGTGTTTTCCTTTAAGAAGAGGCAGATTCTGACCCTTTTGCTCGTGTTCATTCTTATAGGATTGGTAAAATTCTTACTGTGAATGGAGTCATTCTTTCCCAGCAAGGTAAACTTTTGGAAGCTTTGTTGGAAACATCTGTGTGACATCTCTTCTGTCTTGGAAAGCAGCCTGCTGGTGCAGTGCTGAGGGATTCGTTTAATTAAGAGGGACAGGAGCCTGCGTTGAATCGCTGAGTGGTGCAGCTCTGAAGTCTCCATTCTTCTCATGGGAACTTCGGTCTTTGCAGCACATCATTGAGGGATAGAAGATAGAGTTTTATACTTCCAGGGAATATCCTGCTATTTGGATGAGTGGATTTTAAGATGATAACATAATGAGCAACTTTGTGATTTCTATGCTCTATTAAGGCTAGTAGATTTTTAAATGTAATTGAATAATAATTTGCTTAGTACATACTATTTTTAGCTAGTGTACCTATATTATTCATGTCATGTACTCACAGAAATGATGAATAATATATTGTTCATGCCTCTGAGCTCACAATCTAACAAGAGAGCTTATTGACCAATTGGAAAAAAAAGTTGATTATTTTAATGTTGATCTTTAGAAAGACCTTTAGTGCAATGGAGGAAAACTATTCTACTGTCTTCACATAATTATCTTTTACGTCTGTTAGCTTTGTTTTCAGATTCTGTGGTTTGAAACATACTTTGTGGGGGAGGCTTACCAAATGTTCGGCAGTATCCTTGTTATTTCCATTTGTTCAAACATCTAAAAATTCTTTTGCATTTGTAGAACCAGTGATTTGTAATTCTTGGGCTTAATCCTATTGCAAATGAGTGGACAGATTAAAAATATTTTGTTTCAGTTTTTCATGTTATTTCCAGCTATTATAGTTACCTAGTGACAATTTTCTGTGTTCTTGACTGGTTATTGGCATAACTTGTAGCTGGCATACCAGTTAATGAAAAATTATTATTTAAAATTCCCTCTTGTTTGACTGGAGCCTTAAACTGTGGCCTTTGGGGTTGGAAGATTTTTTATATTGGGTTTTTATGCTAGTTGGGGATCATACCACTAAGTTATAAATTTAGCCGTCTTTCTTGATACACTCTTCTATATTTTACTACTAAACATTTTTAAGAAGAATGTGTTTAGATTCATTTAATATGTAATTGTTCCTTTAATATGTTTTCCATATGTCTACATATAGTTGTGGTCCTCTTTCTAACTGATAGGAAATATCAAGAATATAAGAAATGATGTAAGTGATAATTTGTGGAGTATTGAGATGTCATCAGTATTGACAGGAGTTGGAAAACTACAGCCTGTGAGTCAAATCTGGTCCATCACCAATTTCTGTAAATTAAGTTTTCGTAACACAGCCATACCTGTTTGTTTACCTGCTGTCTATGGCTGATTTTATACTATGAAGGCAGAGTCTCGTAGTTGCAACAAAGACCATGTGGCATGCAAAGCCTAAAATAATTAGCATCTGGTCTTTGCAGAAAGTTTGTAGATCCTTGGTCTGGAGGATGGCTTGATTTATTACTATGTAACTGTCCAGTGCAGTGGTGAAGCCACAGTTCATTTAGTTTCTCTTACAGAACCTGAACATTTAATTTTCTTGGACAAATTAGGACATATGGAAATCTCCTAATGTGACTTACAGAGTCAGTGATTTCATGTAAATTAATATATTTCAAGCTCATTATAGTGACAAGTTGGCCAACTCTTGATTGATTTAATATTTTGATAGTAGGTAATGAGATAATTAAGTTATTAATTTTAATGACTTATCAGGAAAGGGAAGTAAAATCAGCTGATCACCTCCCTCCTATGATCCAGGCTCTCTGCTAGGTTCCTGTCCCCAGGTGGCAGTTAAAAAATCTAGAAAGTAGCATGTTGCCAACACAGAGAAGAAAGGCCTGCTGGCTTCCAAGGGAGACATTTCACTCCTCATATTCTCTCCTTCCAGTTTTCATTTTACCAGTGAGAAAATTGAATTCAGTTGAGTTAAATAACTTGACTGAAATTAGAAACTAGAAGGTGGCACAGCTGACATTTGAATGAAGATCTGCAGCTTTCCAAGGCCCAAGCTTCTTATGCTAAACCGTATTGCCTAGGACGTTATGGAAGACGTGTCAGGTCTTCAAAATAATCTGCTTGGGGATTGTGGCCTTTTAAAAAAAATAGCGCTGGGATCTTTCTCAAAAGTTAACTACTTACTGTACATTATTAACCGAACAAATAAGAAGATATTGAGCAGGTCTAATATAATCCCATATGTATAAGGGGAAAGTAATATACAAAAATCATACCCACTTCAAGAAACTGACAAAGTGTGACAAGAAAAAGGCTACTTGGTGTTAAAATTACTCTCAGTTGTGACCGCATGCATTGTATCCCTTTAGTACATGTGGAAAAATGTTCATTTCTCTTCTAATTTCTTCTGCCTGGGCTACTCTTTTTCAAAGGCTATTACTTTTATATAACGGAATCAGTGGAGAATAACCTGAAAGCAAGGCATGATAGTGAGCCAGCAGGACAGTCAAGTTTCTGAGCTTATTATAAGCCCCAATATAATGACTGATACATTAATCAAAATGACCCCCACTTCTTCTGTATCCTTCGATGCTGTTTCCTTTGGGTTCTTTTTGATGACAGACTCCTGTTACATACAGTCTGTTTTCTGTTCCTTGACACTAACTTCATTTGGAGAAAAATTAGCAGCTTAGCAAGAACTCCAGATTGGTGGGGGGTATCTGTAATACTTTAGTTCTTTTGTGACAAATCACCGGCTCTGTTTAACAAACTGAAAATGAAATAGACTTTCCTAAGAATTGCAAAATATTCATGGATTGTTACTTTTGTCATCAATTTTTCCCCCTGAGTAATGGGGCTTTAACTTGGCTGACTGATTCAAACCCTGAAACAATTATAAACTGTTTATAACTATTTGAAATAATATTCAATTTGCATGTATGTACAGCTTAGGCTTCAAAATGGATACATCTATTGAATTACACTCCTGAACTATTTTAATTTTGTTTCTTCTTTTGCATATAGATGTCAAATGATTCTGACCACAGGAAATATATTTATTAATTTCTCACTTATGGTAATATAGAGAACACAAGGTGAAAAGAAATCAGGGAGCAGATACTTTATTTACTGCTCTATATAGGTATAAAAAATTCTAACCTGTTTATGGGTTCTGCTGTCAAGTGAAACCTGTGGTTTTGATGGGACAAAAATAAAGGAATTGATTGTTTTGGCTCAATTCTTTAGGTAGTGCTAAGCATAAGATTGCATCGGGGGGTAAAATTTTTAGAGGATGTGGATAAAAAGAGATGAAAAAATACATATATTCCACATTTTCTACATGTAAAATTGTAACCATATCATAACAGAAAACACATGTGGTGCCATTAGCTTGACCTGAATTACTGAACATGCACACAGGCCCTTTTGCCAGCATTTTAAATAAGGCCATACAATTCTAAAGGCTGTTTTAAGAGTGTATGTCAAACCAACTTGATGATTAAATAGTATCAGAAAATAAGAAACAATTAGAAGTATGGGAGAAAATACTGTCATATAAAATTTGGAACTTAAATTAATAAATAAGGAGATGAATTTCAATAATAATTAAGTTGGCATTTAAGTCCTTTTTTTTCTACAAATCATGTTAATCTTGTTGTCTGGAGGTGATTAGCTTATTATGACAGACTGTGAGGTCATTAAGAAAATTAACATATTCCAGGTGTATTATTCTACTGGCACAGTGCCATGGGGGAAATGTGTTCATTCATCTGAAACCAAGAAAAATATAATTTAATTCACATGTGCAAGATAAAATTCAGTTCAAAACCACTAGTAACATTTTCCCCCAATTGGCACCAAAAAACAAAACCTGAGCTTTTAACGTTTTAGCAAATCAGAAATCTATTTTGCAGGAGAATTTTCAACTTCAAATTCCATCAACATAGTAAATGAGGGATATGATATAATACATTTTTAAGGTGCTGATTTAACATTTTTTCAAGGGAGTAATCATATATCAAGTTTTATTAAAGTTAGGTTAATGAACTTATATACATACTTATAAACATTTGTGTGATTGATTTATTATTTTAATAAAAAATTTTGAGTGCCAGCTGCATGTCGTGTTTTGATCTTAGGTGTGTATTGGTGAATAAAACATCCCCCTCTCCCAGACTTCAGACAATACTATAGAGCTACAGTCATCAAGACAGCATGGTATTGGTACCAAAACAGACATATAGACCAATGGAACAGAATAGAGAGCCCAGAAATGAACCCATAAACTTTTGGTCAACTCATCTTCAACAAAGGAGGCAAGAATATACAATGGAATAAAGACAGTCTCTTCAGCAAATGGTGTTGGGAAAACTGGACAGCAGCATGTAAAACAATGAAGCTAGAACACTCCCTTACACCATATACAAAAATCAACTCAAAATGGATTAAAGACTTAAACATAAGACAAGATACAATAAACCTCCTAGAGGAAAACATAGGCAAAACATTATCTGACATACATTTAAAAATTTTTCTCCTAGAAGAAGTAAAAGCAAGAATAAACAAATGGGACCTAATGAAACTTACAAGCTTCTGCACAGCAAAGGAAACCAGAAGTAAAACAAGAAGAAAACCTACGGAATGGGAGAAAATTTTTGCAAGTGAAACCAACAAAGGCTTGATCTCCAGAATATATAAGCAGCTCATACGACTCAATAAGAAAAAAATAAACAACCCAATCCAAAAATGGGCAGAAGACCTAAACAAGCAATTCTCCAAGGAAGACATACAAATGATCAAAAAGCACATGAAAAAATGCTCAGTATCAGTAATTATCAGAGAAATGCAAATCAAAACTACAATGAGGTATCACCTCACCACCAGTCAGAATGGCCGTCATTCAAAAATCCACAAATGACAAATGCTGGAGAGGCTGTGGAGAAAGGGGAACCCTCCTACACTGCTAGTGGGAATGCAGTTTGGTGCAGCCACTATGGAAAACAGTGTCGAGATTCCTCAAAGGACTAGGAATAGACTTACCATATGACCCAGGAATCCCACTCCTGGGCTTGTATCCAGAAGGAAGTCTACTTCAGGATGACACCTGCACCCCAATGTTCATAGCAGCACTGTTTACAATAGCCAAAACATGGAAACAGCCTAAATGTCCATCAACAGGTGACTGGATAAAGAAGAGGTGGTATATTTATACAATGGAATACTGCTCAGCCATAAAAACCGACAACATAATGCCATTTGCAGCAACATGGATGCTCCTGGAGAATGTCATTCTAAGTGAAGTAAGCCAGAAAGAGAAAGAAAAATACCATATGAGATCACTCATATGTAGAATCTAAAAAACAAAAACAAAAACAAACAAACAAACAGACAAAAACAAAGCGTAAATAAAGGACAGAAATAGACTCACAGACAGAGAATACAGACTTGTGGTTGCCAGGGGGGTGGAGGGTGGGAAGGGATAGACTGGGATTTCAAAATTGTAGAATAGATAAACAAGATTACACTGTATAGCACAGGGAAATATACACAAAATGTTATGATAACTCACAGAGAAAAAAATGTGACAATGAGTGTGTATATGTCCATGAATGACTGAAAAATTGTGCTGAACACTGGAATTTGACACAACATTGTAAAATGATTATAAATCAATAAAAAATGTTAAAAATGTCCCAAGTTAAAATAACTTTTATGTTCAGTTTGCTCTGAAAAATAATAACTTTTAATTATGAATAAAATATAAAGATTTTCAAAAAAATGACTTGACTAATTCTATTTAATTCATAAATTAGTTACTTACAGTATTTTGGAGCAGATCCAAATATTTAAATTTTGAAGTAGCAATTTTTTTTAATATAGAAAATATAGGCAATAGTGGCATTCTTCTTAGAAAAGAACATAAAATTCAGACTATGTGTATCTTGATTTAAGATGAAATCATTTATGAGCTCCACAAAATAGTTTTGGCCTTTTAAGTTTTTTCAGTTTTATAACAGAATTTATATTTCTCACTCAAAGTGCTTTTATAAAGATTCTCTTTTGACTTATTTTCTCCGTTTCTCACAATAAGAGGGGAGATACTGACAGTTACAGAGTAATGCAGTGATTCTAATTATGTAGAGATAAACCATACTTTTCTATAGCACAGATTTTTTCCCTAATAAAGTATTCATGGGAGTGCCACGTTTGTATATACCAGAATTATTATTATATGTATTTTTTCTAAAGTAAGTGTTTTTAATCATTTTAAGTCACTTTTATCTGTTTAGTCTAATACTAGTGAATCACAGTTGGAAAGAACAGAAAAATATCCAGCTGGAATTCAACTTTCACTAGTTTACATTGGAGGGGAAATTTCTCTTTTAAAAACACAAGTGCCTTATAAATTAGTATTTTTGCATCAGAAGGTGTTCATACATCACACAGAAGCCTGAAATGTGATTCAGAACTATAGCCTTGAAACTTTCTTACCTCTCTCATCTTAAAATTCCTGATTAAATGTATCAAATTCTGTTTCTGTTTCTACTTGAATTTTCAGGGTAAAACAATTATTCTTTGGAATATCAGTCAAACCAGAATGTTCATAATTTTTCTTCATAAAATATAGTGAATGTGAGTTAGTTCTTTTTTTTCACTCAAATCTTTTAATTAATTTTATCCAGTTTTATTGAGATAAAATTAACATACAACACTGTATAAGTTTAAGGTATACACTATAATGATTTGACTTACATACATTATGAAATGATTACCACAATAAGTTTAGTGAATATTCATCATCTCATATAGATACAAAATGAAAGAAAAAGAAAAAACGTTTTTCCTTGTGATAAGAACTCTTAAGATTTACTCTTTAAAGAATTTCCATATAGAACATACAGCAGTGTTAAATATATTAATCATGTTGTACATTACATCTCTAATACTTAGATATCTTATAACTGGAAGTTTGTGCCTTTTGACCAACTTCATCCAATTATCTCCCCACCCCCAACCTCTGGTAATCACAAATTAGACCTATTTTTTAATAAGTTTGCTTGTTTATTTTTTTTTATTATGAAATATAACTGATGTACAACACTATGTTAATTCCTGGTGTATAACATAGCAATTCAGTATTTCCACACATTACAAAGTGATCATTATGATAAGTCTAATTACAATCTGTCACCACAGAACAATATCTTATATTATCAATGACTATGTTCCCCACTCTGTACATGTCAACCCCAAGACTCATTTATTGTGTAACTGGAAGTTTGTATCTACTAATCTCCCTCTACTATTTCACTCATCTCACCATCCTCTCCTCTATGAAAACCACCTGTTTATTCTCTGTATCTGTGACTCTGATTTCTGTTTTGTTATGTTTCTTTGGTTGTTTTGTTCTTAGATTTCACATATAAGTGAAATACTTTATTTGTCTTTCCCTACCTGACTTATTTAATTTAGCACAGTACCCTACAGGTCCATCCATGTTGTCTCAAATGGAAACACTTTTGATTCTTTTTTATGGCTGAGTAATAATCCATTGGGCACTTAGGATGCTATCATATCTTGGCTATTGTGATTCGTGCTGCAATGAAGATACGGATACATGTATTTCAATTAGTGCTTTTATCTGCTTTGGAAAAGCCCAGAAGTAGAACTGCTGGATCTTATTGTAGTTCTGTTTATAGTTTTTTGAAGAACCTCTATACTGTTTTCTGTAGTCGCTGAACCAATATACATTTCAACCGACAGTGCACAAGGTTCCCTTCTCTCCAAGTCCTGGCCAACACTTATTACTCATTCTATTTTTGATAATAGCCATTTGGACAGAGGTGAGATTATATCTTAAAGTAGTTTGATTTGAATTTCCCTGGTGATTAGATTTAAGTTTAATAATTTAAGATGATTAAATGTAAATGTTTAATCTGTTTTGAGTTTATTTTTGAATATGGTGTGAGAATATATTTTAGTTTTATTCTTTTACATATCCACATGTAACACCACTTATTGAAGAGGCTTTCTTTTCTCTATTGTATATTCTTGTCTCCTTAGTCAGTGCAAGTGTGGGTTTACTTCTGAGCTCTCTATCCTGTTCCATTGATCTATGTGTCTGCTATTGTCCTGAACTGAAGGAAATTAAAAAAGTTATAAGTTATTCATTAAATGATGTGACATGTTTTAAGCTTGTCCCCCCCCAATGGGGAAATATCACATCCTGTTTTTTTTTTAATGCTATTTCAACTGAATTGGCCCTTAAAAAATAAAACCCTTCCTTATCAGAGTTATATAGAAGGTATACAAAGGTTAAATAGGAAATATTTAATATAAAGGCACGACTAGGATAGAGATAGAGATCTAAACTGTTTTCTTTTTCCTGCCAAGATACCGGAACTTATACATTTTTTCCAATTTTGTAGTACTAGTTAGGTTATATTTTGTCCAAAACAGACTAGTTGTGGGATGGAAGGGAAGAGGGCAGGGCACAGTCATGACAGGAATGACACAGCAATTGAGGACAGGACAAACTATTTAGAACCAAGATGGCAGAAGATTTCACTTCCAGTAGGACTTGAGCCTCACGGCACACCCACAGGCACCATGACAGTTCCTAGGCTGACCATAAAAGGCCAGAAAGTGGGCATGTCTCAATTCCTGGAAATCCCTACCCCTTCCCCCAAATAGTTGGAATTGTTCTCCTACTCATTAGCATATGAAATCACCAAGCCCATAAAAGCTAACAACTGACACCTCGTGGTCCCTCTCTCTCTTTTGCCTTCTGAGAAGGCCTGTACTCTTGTCTATGGAGTGTTTATCTACTTTTACTTTAAACTAAATACCCCTACACCTCTTGGCCTCTCTCCCTTTGCCTGCTTTTTGAGATGGTCCACATTCTGCCTATGGAGTGTGTATCTCTTAAGCCACTCCCTTCTGAGTGAGAGGGACCACACTCTGTCTATGGAGTGTGTATCTCTCTGAAGAAATCTATTTCACTTTACTATGCATCACTCTTAAATTCTTTTCTGCATAAGAAAAAAAAATCTTGTTTGGTAGCAGTTGAATATTGTCCTTTGGACAAACTCAATTCACACTTGCTTTCTGGAAAGCCTAGTATATTGGTAAGACTGAGGCACCACTGTCTCCTCACTCGTTGATAGTGCTTACTGTCTTACTAGAAGCTCTCCAAAGAGTCTTATTTTTTTCTCCAAAAATATTGAGAAGTAGAATAGAACAATATTTCAATTTTAACTGTGGTTAAGACCAAGGGACCCGATTTTACTCTGTTAGAATGCTTTCAGTGTTTGAGACCCAGATCATTCTCCTTGTCATTTGAAATTGAAATTTTAAATTTATATACATATAATTAACACAACATGATTACTTCAAGTGAACTATGCTTCAATATGTATCATAGTGAAATGTATATATGAATCTCAGCTATAGCATTATTTGTGATGTTTGAGTTATTCTGTTTCTTTCTCTGCATGTTTTGGTCAGTGTAGATAAAATTTTAACGCCTTGACTGAGAAATTGAACTTTTGAAGTTCAGACAATTTAATGATAGTAGTAATATATTAAAAAATAGGAAGCTGTTTCCTGTGCTAAATGAGATGAATTTTAGAAATATCATGTACTGAACAGTCACTTCTAGGTAGGTTTACAAAGATCATAATTACTACAGATCATGACTTCACAATCAAAATGTTTTCAGTGCTGGTAAAATTTAAGAAAATAGGAAGAGAGCTTTAGGACGGCATGAATATGAAACTCTGAACATAAGCCCTTTGTTGAAAAACTGTCTTACGTTTTCTGTGATAAATTTAAAATTTATTATTTAACAGTGCAAATAAGTCAGATGAATTCAATTTAATTAAGTGTTTCAGGATAAATGAGTAAAAATTTACTAGCTGAGGCCCAGAGAGGCTGCATGATTTATTTGATGAAGATCATAGCATGTACTTGTTGTAGGGTCAGAACCAAAATTGAAGTTTTGGTATTCCTACTGTTGTGTTCTCACACCAAACTCACCAAACTAGCCTATAATATTTTCATGTGTATAAACTTTGATTCCTGCTCCCCACCCCCACCCTGCACCCCCAAAGATGCATATATTCTCACCCTCAGTACCTTTTATTATGTTAGGTTACGTGGCAAAGAGGAATTAAGGTTTCCAGTGGAATTAAGGTTGGTGATCAGTTGACTTTAAAACTGGGAGCGTGGCCTGGATTATGCAGTAATTACAAGCGTCCTTCATGCGGAAGAGAGAGGTGGAAGAACAGAGTCCGAGTAATACCATGTGAGAAAGACTTCCCTGGCCATTGCTGGCTCTGAGTATGGAGCAAGAGGGCCATGTCTCAAGGAAAACAAGTGGCCTTTAGGAAAGTGAAAGCCCAGAATGAGATTCTCCCCAGAGCCTCAGAAAGACTGCCGCCCTGCAGACACCTTGATTTTAGCTCAGTGAGGCCTGCTTCAGAACTGACCTCCAGAAGCATAAGATGCTGTATCTGTGCTGTTTTAGGCACTTTGATACAGTAGTACTGGTAACTAACACAAGTTAGAAACAGAGATACAGTGTTGTAAATTGTAAGTTAAATTGAGTGATTTCTAAGTCTGAGGGATGAAGGATCTTGTTAAAGGAAAATTAAGAATAAAAGGATATATATGGACTCTCTTTTTGAGGGTTCACAAAGAACTGGTTTCCCCAGTTCTTTCACATCAGTGTGCATGATTCAGCTGGCAGATTTTTATCCACAATTGGAGAACACCACACGTTTGTGGTTTTGTCTCCTTAGAGTTTCCTTTAGAACCCTCTGGCCTGACTTGTTTAAAAAAAAATTATAAACGTTTCCATTCTATTTCTGTCAATTCATGCTTGTGCCTTAGGAACTTAGAAATTTTTTTTTCTTTCAAAAAAATCTGTGAAATGGGAGTAATGCTACTTGTAGCCTAGATAAAATTAGGTTTTGTTTTTTTTTTTTGAAGACAGTGTGGTAGAAAATTCATTTGCATGTTTAATTTTTACAATAGAGAGGGCTAGTCTATGAGAAAATCCTGATGCTTTGATTTTATTCATTGACAAACTGGTTTTCTACAACTGCTTTGTTTCCTTTTCTTTTGTTCACAAACTTAAATTTGTTTTATTTGGGATGATTTGAGTTCATGCTATTTTCGTAACAGCTAAAGGACTGTAGTAGTGACCTCGTGATTCGTCTGTGGTTGTGAGAGCTTCCATGCATTTTTCCTGGGTCCCTCTCAGCAGTCATACTGCAAACAGTTTTATTAAGACCAGGCAGATTTGATTTCTTGGAAAGATTCCTGGGAAAATTGACACATGAACTTTACCAGAGTCTGTATCTGATACACAAGGGTCTTACTTAGATTCAAGCAAGAGGGTAAGTAAGCTGGCACAGCTGGAAACCAGGCCAGCCTTACACAGCAACATGTCCTCTAACTATTGGCCCTTCACAGTGGCTGATTAGTTTCCTTGCAGCAGTTACACCAAGTAGTGTCACTAGACTGAGGATGAACCACCCAGAGGTACTTTGTAATTGTGACTTTTTGTCTTTAATGTAACATGGTGTGCAACTTTTAAAATTGAACCTTAATTTTAGTCAAACTATGCACTTCCTTTCCTTTAACATCTTACATGAGGAACAGAAACCTTACAAACTATAGAGACTCATTACCTTTATGTTAATGGATAGATTTACAGTGGATGGGTTAAATTCCAGTGAGTTGGTACATGGATTTATGACATTGTTTATAAGAAGCAATCATCTAAATTTGTTCATAGCTGGAAAGTTCCACTATGTAACATGTCAATAACTTACTTTATTTGGATGCCTTTCAAATGTTATCCAAAGATATGTTGAACAATTTTATTTAATGCCAGTGTTGTGTAATAAACCGTTTGGCTGACATTTGTCCCTGGTTCCTGGAATTCCCCAAAGCTCTTTGTTGTTAATGGTGGATACCTGGGACCACATCTGAGTTTATGTTAACAAGGTGACTCATGGTAGGCCCCACAGAGTCACAGCATGGGGGATGGCCCTGCTGAAAAGACTAGCCATGTGACAAGAGGAGTGGTGCTTTGAACTGCGTGACAGCAGCCTGAGCTCCAGACCTTGGTAGGAGAGGGGAGCTGGAGATTGAGTTGAAGTACATGGCCAAGGATTCAATTAATCATGCTTACACAATGAGATTCCAATTAAATGCTGGTCATCTGAAGCTTGGAAGAGCTTTCTTGTTGGTGATACGCATCAGTGTGCCAGGAGGATACTGTATCCTGAGGACACAGAAGCTTTGCATTTGGGAACCTCCCAGGTCTCCCTCTACGTATTTCTTCATTTGTCTGGTTCTTATTTGTATTTTGTAATAATAAAACTGTAATCAAATTATAATGTTTTTTTGAGTTCTGTGAGTTATCTCAGCCAATTTCTGATCCTGAGGAGGTAATGGGAACCCCTGAATTTGTAGACAGTTGGTCAGAAGTGTAGGTATCCTGTGGATCCCAGGGATTGTAGCTGATGTCTGAAGTGAGGAGGAGAGTTTTGTGAAGGACTGTGCCCTTAACCTGTGAAATTTACCTTAAATTTCCAGGTAATTAATGTCATAATTGCATTATAACCAGTTAGAACTTTCATACATAGAAATATGTATCTATTTATGTATATGTGCATGAATTTTGCTGTTCCCGTGTAAAACTTTGATACTTATTTTTTATCCTGATACATAGCATACTGAACTAACCTGCTTTAAAATCATTCTCATTTCAGTACATTTTAAATAGTTCTTTAGTGAAAAGGCATGTGGAAAGGAATTATCCTAGTTTTTGACGAAACTAAAATTGTTTGTTGTTTGATTATTCAAATACCTGCTTCCATTCACTATGAAATTTGAATAGGAGCGATTTGATGGTTGCTTGATAATCCTAATAAGGCATTGATATACATAGTGTTACTAGGTTAAGGTAAGCCGCTTACCTGATATATCTTAAATCATATCTATATCATAGGCTCAGGGACTAGTATGACAAAATTGTCTTTTGATTCTGACACAAATAAATGCCTGCTGTCATTCTTTGTAATTGTTAGATTTAAGCATTAAAAACTTCCCTGATATTTTTTTAAATTGAAACAAAATGGTCATGATACAGATACTAATATTACCTTTAATAATGATGAGGAAATTGAGGCATAGAAAGTTTATGTAAATTGTGGAAGTTAGATGAGTAGTGGGTGGCGGAGCCAACATGTCCCAGTCGGTCTTGCTGTTGTCCTTGACCACTGAACATTTCACTGGCCAATTGTGTTTACACCTCGCATTTACAAGGTGATGCTGATTTTTTGACACTGTTGTAATTGAAATATAATTAGAACATTAGATTCAGTGTCAATGATTTATTTTTAGTTTACAGAGCACCTGTTGTGGGTCAGATCTGGGCACCTACTGGGGATACAGCTTTAAATAAATAGAATGCTTTCACTTTACTTCAGGGCAGGGCCATCTGGGACTGGTTGCACCAGGTGTACCTGTTAGGCCTTATCCAACACACTCACCCTTTGAGAAAATCCTGGGATTGGCTTTTGTGACTTTTGTGTCTGTGAGAAAAGGCATGAAGAGTTGAAAGGAGAAGCTGAAAGAAGCAACAATTCAAACAGACTAGAAAAATGCAATAAAAGAACTACATAAAATTGATGGCATTGTTTGTTCACGTTTTCATGTCCTATTATTTTAGTCCTTTACATTAGAACATTAGAAAATCAATCAATCTTCCTATTTAAATTTAAATGGGATTTTGCAGTTCTGAGATTGTTACCAGCACATTCTCATATTGAAGATTCCTAAGTGTTAGCTGACCTTATGTATTTCTTTATTTCTATTTAATTTTTCCTTCAATTGACATTTTGAGGTTATTGAGGCCCCAAATTCTGGCTCTGCCACTACCCCAAATTCCCTTTCTAATTATAATTCTCTATTTGTTTTGACTGTATCTCTCTCTCACATACACACACACAATTGAGGAGAAACTGATTTTTTAGACAGAGACCAAAATAACAAAATTGTTTCAAATATAAATTGCCTTTCATTTTCTGTAGGGAGACTCAACATTAAATTTAAATCACAAAAAGACTTGAAAATAAAAACTATACAATATTTATCTAAATTATATTATAAATTATATGTGAGTATTTGGTACAATGTTATGTATGTTCTTCAATTTTGTACCTTCATGAGATTAGAGGTTCTTTTTAATTTAAATGTAGTACTTACCTGTGTGATAATGATTATTGTACATATTTGACTAGTGGGGTCATTATATTTTAAATGATTTATTTAGAATTTGTAAAGTTGCTCTATGTTGGCATAGAGAAATTGGTCCATTCATGTGCCAATTCAAAAAAACCAATTTTATGTCATTTGTTTCAAGAAACTCTTAAGGTATTTTGAAATTATTTAGCTGGGATCAGCACATGTTAACTGAAGTGAATAATTGAGATATTTACCAGAATTACTCCAGAAAAGTATATTTTAATCAGCTGTCTATATATTTAACTGATTTTTTTTACCTGTTTGACCCAATTATTTGGATAGTATTTTAAGTTTTTAGTATCAATTCCTATGTATAAGAATGCCGACATTTTTTTTTAGGATACATTTTTTTGAGCTGTTTTATTGATTTTTTCATATTTTTATTCTTTTTTTGTTTGTTTTTTTGGGGAGGAGGGAATTAGGTTTTTATATATTTATAATGGCCGTACTGGGGATTGAACCAAGAATCTTGTGTCTGCTGAGTGTGAGCTCAACTAGTGACCTATACCCTCTCCCCCAACATATTTTTAAAAAACATACTTTTACAATATATTTTTTACATCGTGTGGGACTCTATTAAAGGATCATTATTAAAATAAGTAAAATGAATAATTATCTCAAAGCTAAAAGGCAAGTATAAAGTGCTTTAGGAATATTTAATTTAATAAAATTAATACTATCTCACAGCCGAAAGATAAACTTGTATTGCTTTAGCAATAGTTCATTTAAGCTTTCTTTTCTAAATGTTCATTAAAAGAAAAAGTTTAGTAGGGGGTTACAGGAAGCTGTATCACTTGTTTCTATTCCCTTCAGCCTTCCTCTCAGGTCAATAAAATATTGGCAGCCATATGTGCTGGTGAGGAAATGGGGCATGTTGATAAAACCTAGGAGACTTGCTTACTACAATGTATCTGGGAAAGAAACACATTGGTTGAGGGACTTTTGGGTGATAGTAATGTACTATTTCTTGACCTAAGTGGTAGTTACAAAAATGTTCACTATTTAGTTATTCATTATGTTATATGTTTATACATTATTTAGGACATTAAACCAAAAACAAACAAATTGAGAGATGCTGATGGTATTTGGTGGGAAAATAATATAAAAATAGCAATTGCTTTATATTAGTTTATTACGTTTAATGCATTTTTGGGCAGAATAGCTATGGTTTCAACAATTAGATAAAAGTATTTACAAAATTACATGAAAGAATGTCCTAGAATATTCAGGAAGTGTATGAAAAAGAAGAATATTAAGTGGAAACTTGCCTTGCTAATACTGAAACTTACTACTAAATCATTGTAATCAAAACAGCATGGCATTGGCACAGGAATATAAAAGCAGATTAGTTTAATGCAATAGGAATTTAGGCATAAAATCAAAGGCATTAGTAGATTTAAAATAATGGGAAAATTATAATACATTTTATGGAAAAAATATATTATTTAATGAGAGATGCTGACATAGTTGGTTATGTATCTGGCAAACACTAACAAAGCTGGGGTTTCAGAAGATCAAAGACAAAAACATAATAATAAACAATAAATTGTATAACTGTTAGCCCAGTGTAGACAGAATTTTTCTAAACAAGATAGGAAACTAAAAAAAGATAAATATATGTGGGAATGAAGAACAAAAAATTGAATGTCAAAGTCAAAATGCAAATTATTGTCTGGGAAAAATACATTATCTTTAATAATTTGATGGTCAGTATTTTTAATATGCCAATGACTCTTGCAAATTGAAAAGATAAAAATCATATTTGAAAAAATGGGTATAAAATACGTATGTATAGTATCTGTCCATATGGAATTATCCCAAACTTAAATTCACTATACTAGAGGTCACATCACCATTTATGGTATTGAATTTAAGATACCATATCTATGTATGTGTTTGTTCATAGTTCACCCATTATTTTTATTTAAGTATAATCAACGTATAACATTATATTAGTTTCAGGTATACAACATAATGATCCCATATTTGTATACATTGTGAAATGGTCACCGTGATAAGTCTGTTACCGTATATCACCAAACATAGTTACAGATTTTTTACTTCTTTTTCTTCTTGTGATGAAGACTTTTAATCTCTCAGCAACTTTCACGTATGTAATACAGTATTACTAACTATAGTTATTGTACTGTATAGTACATCCCCATAGTTTACTTATTTAGAACTGAAAGTTTGTACCTTTTGATCCTTTATACCCATTTTTCCCATTCACCAACCCCCTCACCTCTGGCAACTGCAAATATGTTTTCTATGTCTATGACCTTGGTTTTTTTCTTTGCTTGTTTAGTTTTTTAGATCCCTCATGTAAGTCAGTTCATAAGGGATTTCTTTTTCTCTGTGTGATTTATTTCACTTAGCATAATGCCCTCAAGATCCATTCATATTGTTGCAAATGTCAGGATCACATTCTTTTTTATGGTCATGTAATATTCCATTGTATATACTTTAAAATTTCCCCAATATCTGAAAGTAGAATGCTCCTATTAAACATCTCATAAGTGGAAATGGTATAAAGTGAAGAAGCAATTACATTTTTTCATAAAATTAAAAATCCTCTTTGGATCTCTTTTCATTAATGAAAACAAATACTCACATAGGTCTTTAGTAAAAGTGAAGTGGTGAAAGCAAACTTTAGAAAAGTGGGCATACTTGTACCACATTTTCTTTATTCATTCATCTGTAAGTGGGCAGGTAGGCTGTTTACGTATCTTGGCTATTGTGCCTTTCTCTATTTCTTCTTTTGCTTGGAGCCCTATAATGCAAGTGTAAGTCAGCTTGATGTTGTCTTGTAAATCCCTTAAGCTATTTTGACTTTTTAAAACTCTCTTTTTCTTTTTTGCTACTTTGAGTGCCCTGTCTCTGAGATCACTGATCCCTTTTTCTTCTTCATCTGATATGCTGGTGAACACATGAAGAGTATTTTTCAGTTCGGTTATTGCATTCTTCAGCAACAGGATATCTGTTTGGTACTTTCTTATATTTTCTTTTTTTTAAAATTAAATTCCCCATATTGTACATTTCATACCTGTGACTTACTTATTTTACAACTGGATGTTTGTACTTCTCAACTTCTCTTACCTATTTCTTTCCTCTTTCCAACACCCTCCCCTTTGACAACCACCTGTTTGTTCTTTGTATCTGTAACTCTGATTCTGCTTTGTTATTTTTACTTCTTTTTTTTTTTTTAAGATTCCATGTATAAGTGAAATCATATGGTATTTGTCTTTCTCTGACTTATTTTGTTTAGCATACTGTTCATCTATTGATGGGCACTTAGGATGCTTCCATATCTTAGCTGTTGTAAATAATGCTGCAGTGAACATAGGGGTGCGTATATCTTTTCTAATTAGTATCTTCATTTTCTTCAGATGAATACCCAGGAATGGAATTCCTGCTGGATCATAGGGTGGTTCTAATTTCAATTTTTTATTAAAAATGAAATTTTTTTTTTTCTGGGAGATACTGGGGAGCTATTGTGAGGCAGAAAGAGTTGAAAAACAAGTCATCTCAGATGTATGTTTCCTGAGAGCACTTCTGTAGGCCTCTAAATGTATGGAAAGCCTGAAGCCTACCCCTTAGGCCAAAGCTCCAACAGGTAAATAGTCCTCTTTCACAGAAAGATTGGGGGTTTGTTTCAGTCTGCTGTCTGTGCAGTACCCAGGGAGTGATAGCCTGCCAAGAACTTGCTCTAATTGTCATAGTCCCGTGGGGCCCAGGAACGTAGGCCTCCCTGGTTACCAGAGCTAGGTAATCAAGGGTTTTCCCCTGTGTGGCAGCTGCAAAAACTGGGTCACCAGACATAAAAGCCAGGGTACCAGTTATGTGTGAGAGCTCCCCTATGAGAGATAGGGCTCTCGGGAGTGCTGCAGAGTGAAAAAGTGAAGATAATATCTACCTTCTGAGGTCACTTGAAAAGTTTACACTCAACTCATAAAGATATATTTCATTAAAAGCCTAGCCCTTAAGCTTCAATTGTGATGATAAGCCTAAAGGCCTCTGTCACAGGAAGACTGAACTCCTGGGGCTGCTGCATCTTGTTGTGCCCTGAGGGTGGTGGCTGTTTAAGTACTGTTTCTCCATTGGTTATATTCCTGTGGGGCCTGCAAGCATGAGCCCCACTGACCTCCAGAGCCAAGTGAGGTAGAGGTGTCCCCTGCCAGCAACTGCAGAAATTGGGGTGCCAGACAAGCCTATAAGCCTCTTTTGGGGATTTACTGGCAAGCCGGAGTGAGGCTGAGACAGGGTGCAAAGATCGTGTCTACCAGCCTCTGTTTCTGTAGAGCACCTCTGCGGGCCTCTAGGGTTGTGCTGTATCAGAAGCCTGCCCCTCAGGCTAAAGGTTCTGGACAAACAAATTGGCCTCTTTCTCAGAAAGACTGGGGGTGTGCTTCAGTCTGCTATCTGTGCAGTGCCATGGACATGGTAGTCTGACGAAAAACTCTCCAAATGTTACAGTTCGTGGGACCCAGGAACAGAAGCACCCCTTGGACTCCAGAACCAGGCACCCAAAAAGGGGATCCTCTGCACTGCAGTTGCAAAAACTGAGGCAACAGACATGTATAAAAGATCCCCTGCAGAAGATGCTCTTTCTGTGGGGTATGGCAGAAGGAGAGTTAGGAGATGGCACACCTCATGGAAAAAAGAAAAAAAGGAGAAAAGAAAAAAGAGATGATTGTCGTCTGGCTTCAGCAAGGCTAAGGAGTACACCAAGATGGTGCTGCTGGTTGGGGTTAAAGATGCCAAGGGAAAAAATGTTGTGCCTACCGACTTTAGTCAGATAGAGGGACAGTGTGAAAATGGCACTGCCAGTGCCTCACTCCCTGGAGAGGATCCCAATAAGCCTGTGCCCCACTGGTGGACACTTTAAGGTTAGCAAATGAAACTCTTTCGTACATAGTCTAAGTGCTTTTCAAACTGCTGCTTCTGCATGGAGCCCTGGGGTGAGTGGTTCTCCATGCAGGCTCTTTAAGAGCAGATTCGCAGCTTGTTACAGACCTTTGGGTCTTGTCAACGTGAGCCCCATTGGTTTTCAAAACCAGATGTTTTGGGGGCTCATCTCTTCATGTCTAGGTCTTAGGAGTTAGGTTGACTGATGTGGAGAATGAACCCTTTGTTCCTCAGGGAGAAGCTCCAGTTTGTGAGTCTCCTCCTTATTGTAGGTTGCTGCACCCGAGGTGGGGTTGATCACAAGACTGCATCTCAGACTCTCCTACCCACCTCGTTGTGGCCTTTTCTCATTTGATTTGAAGGAGGAGTTCATCTAGTTTTCAGGCCTTTTTCAGAGAGAATTGCTCCATATGTAGCCATATGTATATCTTCTTGTGTTGCCATCTTGGACCATATGTCTCCATTTATTCATTATTTTAAAACGTCAGATATAGAGAAGTACTGATAGTATTTCAGTTGAATATTGATAATGGATTTTTTGACTTTTCCCACAACTGAACAATTATCAACATGCTTACCATGCCAATACATGGTTTTCCCAATAAAGCAGTGAAATAGCCAAAATTAAGTCAATGTTTTAGAAGGAATCATGCTAATAATCTTGGAATATGTGTAAGATATTTGATTCATCAGAAGGCTAAGGTTATTCCTTGGAGTGTTTAAAAATCTTCTAAATAGAAGGATAAACATGATGTCTTATATGGGATAGCCTGAAGAATTGCAAAATGCTGTAATTGATATAATATAAATGAAAAATCACTTTTCTATTGAATGACAGAGATCCAAATACAGTAATCTTGTCTATTTCATTTATGCGTGGTGTTTGACTAATATTGTCAAGATGGTGAAAAATATTGAAATATATCTATGGAATGAATTGTAGTCAAGTGAATTTTCACCCTGATAATGAAGTTTTGTTTTTGGCATATAAGATGTTCATAAGCAATGAAATAGTAATAGAGTAAATGTGTTTTCAAAATTATTGATGATGACATTAAAGTCTTACTAATATATAAAATATTTAAAAGTTATTTCACAGAAAAAAAATTTTCCAATGCCATTCCTTACACCAGAAGCATAGCACAAAGTGTGATTGCTTACTATATACGTTTTCAGTACATTTAGAACACTAGCACCAGATGTTTTAGGAATTCATTGCCTTATGCTGTGAAACCTCTTGACCTAAGGAATGTAAGTGAAAGACTCAACAAATTAATGACTGTTATTTTTAATTTTATTGAAATATGATTTACCATTTGATAGATTATTTAATATATTGTGTAACAATCTCATTCTGCACATAGTAGGTGGCTCTCCAAAGTAAATTGTTTAAAATTCTAAAAATCTGGGAGGAGGAGATCAAGATGTCAGAGTAGGAAGATACTGAGCTCACCTACCCCCACAAACATATCAGAAATAAATCTACATGTGGAGCAATTTTCACGGAAAACAAGTTGGAGAGAAGCAGAGTCTTCTACAATCAAGGCTATAAATAAAGATCCACATGGAGTCATGTAGGAAGGGAAGAGAAGTGATCAGGGCAGGACCCACACCTCTAGGACAGGACACAGAAGACGAAGGGAATATCACAGGCTTGGATATCTTCCCTGGGTAATGAGGTGTTCAGATTGCATATTGAGCACACTAATCCTGGAGTCTGATACTGGGAAGATGAGTCCACTTAACTGGACTGAAAACCATTGGGACTTACAAGAGGGCTGTAAGACACTGAGCCCCACTCATGGAGAGTGTGCACATGCTTGCTTATTCCTTGGAGTAAGGTAGAGGAAGCAGATTGAAATCCTGTTTAAAGTCACATCAAAAAGAATAAAATACCTAAGACTAAATCTAACCCAAGAGGCAAAAGCTATTGAAAACTGTTAAGGCATTGATGAAGGGAACAGAAGATGGATGATACAAACAAATTGAAATTATCCTATGTTCATGGATTGGAAGAATTAATATTGCTAAAATGTCCATACTGCCCAAAGCAATCTACAGATTTAATGCAATTCCTAAAAAAATACCCATAACATTTGTGATAGAACTAGATAACCCTAAAATATATGAAAGCACAAGAGTACTTGAATAGCCACAACAATGTTGAGAAAAAAGAACAAAGCTGCAGATATCATGCTCCCTGACTTCAGACTAAACTACACAGCTAATGTCATCAGTACAGTATGATACTAGCACATAGATCAATGGAATAGAATAGAGAGCCCAGAAGGAAACCCACACACTCAATTGTTGGTCATTGAATCTACAACAAAGGAGGCAAGAATATGCAATAGAGAAAAGACAGTCTCTTCAGTAAGTTGTGCTTGGAAAACAAGACAAGTACATGTAAAAGAATAAAGTTAGAACATTTAATAAACTCAAAATGGATTAAAGACCTAAATGTTACTTCTGTCTTGCTCGGTGTCTTTTCCTCTGATCATGTACAAATGAAAGTGATTATGTAATTTATCTTTACATGAGTTTTATTCTACTGTTTATATCAGTACTCTAATTTCCCAAACTTTTTGTACAGAATGGCTTTTCTTCTTTTCTTACTTTTAAAATTAGTCATTTTAAGTAGGTGTAAGCATTTAACTACTTCATGGTTTGGTTTAGGATAGTTATTCACAACATTTTATGTTGATATACTTATTTATTAGAAATACTTTCATTTCTGTCTGTATATTACAACTTAAAATTATATGTGTAAATAGTTGATATTATCTATTACTTTACTTTGAAAATGGCGAAGAAATTACATTGAACTTCAGGATTGTGAAGGATGTATTGCTAAATATTTCTAATGACAATTCAGCACACGGATAAGTTTTAAGATTATTTAGGAAAAATGAAGTGGGAAAATTTTTTTACATAGAAATTTAAATGAGACAATGAACAAAGTAGATCCAAAGACTCTATACTAAAACATACTAATATATAAATTTGTAATCTGAAAGAGGGTTGAAGAAACTCTTTGTAACTGAGTAAAAACAAAAAAAGAGTAATTTATTTTAAACCAGGACCAAAGTTATGTATTTGGGCAGAAATAAGACTGGGGTGCCAGTTTTGAATTCCTGATTAAAATCTTCATTACATTTGTATGCCTGATATGCATAGTCTGTTGCTGTTTCAGTGATCATTCTCATTAACAGTATCAGTCTAATTAAAAAAGACATAAAACACTTGTGAGGTTAAAATGTAGGTACAAGTCAGATATTGAGTAGAATATTGGTTATGTCTCCACTTTGGCAGCCATGAAAATGCACCTCACAGAACTCCAACTGCAGGTGTATAATTGACAGAAAGCCCCAGGTGCCCTGCTCTGAAATCTATGAAAGTATTTTCACAGAGGCCCTGCTCTCCATGGGCTCCTGCTAGTCTGTATCGGCATGGAGGGACACTAAGACAGGCCTGTTCCTTGCAGACACAGGACTTCTCTTATGGGTGACTGTGGCTCAGACTCCCTGATAGTCTTGTTGAAGGTTCCTTGATCTGCAGGGCAGTCTAGGATGCTTCCACCAAACCTTCCTTTTGTCTCCCCTTCACTTGGAATCAGGCTTGTATCAGGTCTTGGTGCCTCTTCCAGCTTCCCCTTGCTCCCTCCCCTTCTCCGCACACAGACATTTTCCTTAATAAAATCCTTACATGTTTAATCCCATCTTGGATCTGCTCTCTAGGAGGACTTGGACTAATACTTCCCCTTATTTCAATGAAATTGCACATTAAACTGGTCTCATAAAGGTCTAACCCAAATAGGATTTTTGAGTGTTTTTAATTTCTTTGACCTTTAGAGTAATTATTTCAGGTGGTAGTTTTAAGCCTTTGTTCAGTCTCTAAAGGAGTCTAATTACATCCCTGGGATGGCAAACATCACTCATGATTACATGTTTTGGCTTAGCATAGTAGATTCTATCTTTATGTCTTTTTAAAAGTAGGGGGCAATGCCTTTTTGGGTTAACTACTAAAGCCATTAGTAGTATTAGCCATTCATTACATACACTGACGTTTATATAGTTTTAAATTACGTTGATGGTATTAGGAGCTTTTTATGATGGTTGCTCTGAAATGGAAGATTGGACTGTAAGATGTCATTATTTTTCTCAAAGCAGTGCAGATTCGCACTGTATTTGATGGGACAGGAACCATCAAGTTGAATTTAGGTGGAAACAAAAGCCTGAATGAGGTAGAGGTATTTACAAATAAAAATATTCTCTTCAATTGGAAAATTAAAGCAATTATTTTATTAGTCTGTCTGGAGTTCTCAGGAGAATTTTGAACACATTTTAGGAAACCAAATCATCTGTTTTAATAGTTTTTTTTCTTATGATTGGTAACTTACATTTTTTTTCAGTGTCAGTGAAATACCCTCATTGTTCCTTTCTTCCCAGATTAATATATATGTCAGGAATACAGTGATGAATTTAAGTGAGATGGTAAATGTATATTTGAGGGAATGTAAAGTTAGGAAAGTTCTTAGAGGTTCATGAGGTTCAAGAAAGAGAATTGATCAGAAAGCATTCATGAAATCAGTTTTAGTTCTGTAGTTATTTAAAGTCACCTCTTAAATCTACTGTCTGGGAGTAGGAAACAGCAAAAGCAAAAGTCTGCTATATGGTGTAAAAGAGAAAATGGCTTTAGCTCATAACATTTAGCTTTTAACGACTCAAACGTCCTTAAGCAATGAGCGATAGTTGAAGGGAGTGAGGTTGTTTCAAATCCAGGTGTGAACAATGTAGTTATGTTATGCTAGACTAACTCTGATTTATTGAGTATTCTTCATATTAATAGCATATTAATTTTTAAGAGCATAGTACTGATTTTATTAAATTATGTTCATTATGGAATGTAAAATTTAATGAAAAACTACTTGATTCCATTATTTCTTTCAATGAATGGTACTCATTTTCTGTTGTTCTTCATGCTTCCTAATATCTAGGTGAATATTATTTATGTAATACGAGTGCATGTCTCCTTAAAATTTGCACCCTGGAAGGCTTGTTTCCATAACCCTAGTCCCAGACCTAGTGTTACCCTCTCTGTTATGACACTGTTTGGCAGGATTAACTTACTGAATGATTATCCTATTTCAGTGTACCTCCATTACTTGACTGGTCAGATAACCTCTTCCAGCAAATTTTCTTTTCATTCACTTGTTTTTATGGTCATACTATAGACCTTGTTACTACCAAAGACTATACCACTTCCAAAACATAGATGTCAAATGTCCCATTTTTTATTAACTCTTCTAATTTTACAGCTCATTTTCTCTAATATTCTCACTGGATGAATTCTGCCTAATTGAGAAATTTTATGTTATTGTCTCCATCGTACTCTTTATCATGTGCTCATTTTTCCCTTTTCTATGCTCAGAGCCTGTTACTAAAATCGTTACCTTGCATGCACCCAGGTTTCCCCATCATCTAAATTTACCAACCCCCATCACGGTTAAACCTAAGTCTTCTGCTCCACACCTGTAACCAACACATGGACATGTTGAAAAAAACTGACCAATCACCAAGCAGAAAACTCACTGGACTGGTCTCATTTTTCACAGATTTCAAGCTTTGCCTCCATTCTGTCCAGCTGTTCTATTACATTTCCCTAGTCAATGTTTCCCTTATGCTTCAGCATTTTTTTAGAGTTTCTCCTTGTCCTACCTTCAACATCCATTTCTTGTTCTTTACTCTCAGGTAATAATATAGCAACAGAACACAAACATCATCTTAATTTTTTATCTTTTAGTTTATCAGTTTCCCTGTATTTGTGCTCATATCCTCAGCCTTTCATTATGATGATGAACTGCTTCAGAATCTATTTAAGATCATTCCCTTGTTATATCCCCATATGTTATTTGAGGATTTTACTTTTGAATTGCCTCCTCTATATCTTGCATCATCCATTTCTCCGTTTTACTGACTCAACCCATTAGTATACCAATATGCCATAATAATTCTGATTTTAAAAATTAAATAAACCTGTCCTTGACTATACATCTACATCCAGCTGTTTTATATTTCTTTCCTTCCCTTTAAAACAAAACTTCTTGAAAAGTTTTGTACTTGTACCGATTTTATACCCATACTCAGGGATAGAATGAGTATTATAGAGTGGGAATTAATTACAGGAATTATAGGGGGAGAAGCTGGGAAACAAAACTACAAAAAGAGGAGTTGGAGAATCCTAGAAAAGTCACTGATCACTCTCCTGTAACACTGGTGTGGGTGAACAGGTAAGTCAGAGACTTGTGGAAAACCAGACATGTCCAGCTGCCAGAGTGGGGCCATGAAGCAGAGCTAGAGGAGAAGTCCATGGAAGGGTACTGT
Organism: Camelus dromedarius; assembly: GCF_036321535.1. NCBI lineage: Eukaryota > Metazoa > Chordata > Mammalia > Artiodactyla > Camelidae > Camelus > Camelus dromedarius. The sequence continues at coordinate 33,084,742 of NC_087436.1, forward strand.
CTCTGGACCCGGTGCTGTGTCTGGGATTGCTGTTCATCTGCAGGGCTTGCCAGTAAGGAAGAAGAGCTACATGTGGAATAAGAGAGTGAGGACAAGCTGGTACAGGTTGACAAATTTTGTTTGTGTCTTAAGACGTATAACTCAGAGAGTAATGGTTACTGCTTCATTCTGCATGCAGATTTCTCTTTTGTTCCTCTCTAATCCAGAACCATACTGAGAATGGGTCTTGCAAAACATAGTTCCAGATTACTCAAGTTACCCCAGTACAAGAGCATCACAACATTCATCATGTCAAGTTTTCCTGCATTTCATTGTTGCTTTAGTTCATTTATATAAACATTTTATTCCCATTGTGTCATTAAGTAAGTTCTTATAAAGTTTATGTGTGAATTCATGTCATAAAATTCAGTAATTTCTTGAACACTGTATTAATTAATCTTTCAGCCACATGTGACATAGCTCCTGAAAGAATTCTTTCCTGTGATTCAGGGACATACAGGCACCTGTATTTCTTCCTTTCTGTTTGGCTGGATCCTTCCATTCTCCTTTGCAGGCTTTTTTCCCCTCTTCCTGACCTCTGTATGAGTGCCCTAGAGCTGCTTGCTTAGTCCACTACTTTTCTACCTACTATCATGCTATAGATGAGTTCACTAATTCCCATTGTTTAAATATCATGGATAACCTGATACACATTCACTTTTATATTGTTAGCCCTAACATCTCCTCTAATTTCCAGACTTGTAGATATAGTTTCCCACTTGACTCCTCTACCTCAGGGTCTAACAGACATCTCAAACATAACATTTCCAACCAAGAACTCTTTATCACCCTCCTTAAATCTGATATTTTCCAAATTATTCCCATAGTTAAAGTACACTCTTTTTCCAGTTGTTAAGACCAAAAATTACCAGGTCATCCTTAGTTTCTTTCTTCCCTTCACTCTCTATATCCAACCCTTCTGCCTTTACTTTAAAAATATTTCCCTTAATTTGGTAATTTCTCCCTGTCTCCTCTTCTCCCGCCTTAGGATGAACTAGTACTACCTTTCAGCTCGACCCGTGTAGTCGCCTCCTAACATGTTTTACTGCTTTCACTCTCACCCTTTACAGTCTTTTCTCCACAGAGAAGTCAGACTGCATTTTCAAAAATGTAGATGGATTTGCATTTATGATGGATTTCCACCATACTTAGTCTGACTCGCAGGGGTGCATAATGCTGCCTCATCTTCCCTTTTCCTACTGCTTAGAGGTAAGGCTCCTACTACTCTCTCTTTTGCGTCCTTAGCTCCTACCATCCTGAACCAGTTGCTCCTCCAGCATATCAAGGTCATAATTATATTTTGGTTTTTATCCTTTTTGAACCCTGATGCTCTTGCTCAACCTATCCTTCTTGAAACTTTCTTTCTTTTGATTCTGAGATTCCATTTCTTCTAGACTGCACATATTTTTTGGTAATATTTCTTCTGATCCCTTGGTTATGCCCTTTTATGTTGATTTAGCTGAGATTAGTTAAGGTAGAAATAGTACAGTATCAACTGAGCACCAGAAATCATGAGTAGTCTTGGGTGATCTAGTAAATTTCTATGATATAACTGTCCATGTTGGATAGAATATGATCCAGGAGATGTATCTTAGGCTTTTATGATATTTTTATCCAGATCAGTGCCCCATGTGCCAGGCAAATTCTCTTGTCCTCCTTACTCAATAAAAACCATCATCACTACTGCAAGCTTTCATGAGCTGTTAAATTTGATAAAATAGTTCAACCTAAGATATTACAGGCTTGGTTATGATTAAATGCATCACCATTAACCCAACTAGGCAATAGTCTTAAATTTTATCATATACTTTCAGGGTTTAGCAGCAAAAAGTGAATGATGTAAGGATTTCATTCATTGTGGCAAAATTAATAGAGGGGGTAATTAAAAACATTTTTTATTTTGGAACCCTGTGGGTCTAAGGTTGATCTTTAAAAATTTTTTTTCTTTTTTAGATTCCCAGAACTAAGGAGATTATGGCATTTGGCTAGTTTATGGAAATAAACTTGACTTTGGGATTAGAGAAGGAGAGCCTCCATATTAGCAATAACAGTTTTGGGGTAATTAGATACTAGATACTTAGGTGTAAATGAGATTAATTTTGTTTTCCTATAGCACTGATAAATACTGTTCCTATAAACAAAGATAGTAACATGTTTAAAATGATGGAATATCATGCTCTGAAAAGAGATTGCATCTTGCAAATCCATTCAATAGGCTATCATAATGGAAGCTGCCTGCAATTATATTCTAAACATAGCAGAGTTCTGGTCTCTGAAAATGCATCTCCTACAGCATTTGCTTAGTCTCTGTGACAGCAGAGCAGCAGTCTTTTACAAACTCTCCACTCATTCTAGAAAGAACGGTGTATGCTTTGGCTTCTTAAACTCAAGTTGTTTCTGTGTCAGATTACTGCGTTGTAAATGAGCAGCATTTTTTTCAGCTATGGTCTTGTGGTCTAATATTAATACATTTTCACAATGGAAACCTGATGGATTAGATCATTTTCCTAGGTTTGTATCCTGAGGGATATCTAACCTATGTTGCTTGTTTTAATTAAATTACCACTTTTTCCATATGATTAAATGCCTGAATAACGAAGACTTGTGGGACTAAATTTTAATGCACCATGCATTAATATAAGCAATGGGAGGAAACATATGATTTTTCTTTAAGTAAAATCTTTCAGTAGCAAATGTTTCACCTCCTCTCTTTTTTTTCCAGAAAAATGAGAGTTTCAGCACTGCAGAGCACCAACCAGTGGAGCCCCTTGCAGTGGTATACAATGAGTGGGAAAGAGCATCTTTGAGATTTTTTTTTTAGACCTTGGAATATGAAAGGAGGTTCTGAGTGTGGGCCATTATTTTTGGAGTAATGATATTGGCTGACTTCTTTTCCTACTGAAATAGGACAACTTGCCATTCTTTTTCCCTCCGCACATGTCAGGTCTAATGTACATCAGCTAGGTAGACCTATCAACCCATCAATATGAATAGTCACGGGGTACGTAGTAGGAAAATTGTGTACAACCACTGTAAATTTCAGCACAGAAGAGCTTGTACAATCTTTTTACTTCTCTAGTATCATCATGATAGCCTCAAAGTCAAAAATAATTAGGCAAAAAGGGAAAAAATATATCTTGATTTGTACTTCAGAAGTGTTCCCTAAACTGTGGTTATTCAACTATAAATAAACCCTCTGAAACTGTGGTAAATTCTATGCATACTTTTGCCAGAAGTTACTACATTTAGTTACATCTGAGATCAGTAAGGTGTTTTGTTTTCTATTTCTCTGTTAAATGTTATTTCTGATGTAAAATTATATACATTTGTTACCTTAGCTTGAGTTTGAAGAGAATATGAGAAGAAATGTAATATATTGGCAAAGTATTATTTTTTTAGGACACACTTAAAAAATTAAATTCTAGCATCTTTGAATTCTAAGACTGTGGTAGTTTTTTTGTTTTGTTTTGTTTTTTTTCCTACTTTGAACTTCTCTGAAAAAAAATCAGAAAACAAAAATTTGTTGGCACTTTTTTCTAATAACTTAGAATAAAGATATAGCATAGACTTTTTGGGTTCAAATTCTGGTACTTGCTAGCTGTATAGGTTGGGCATCAGTTTCTTAATCTGTGTAATGTGGTTATTAGTACTTACCTCACAGGATTATCCTGATTCAATGAAATGGTACTTTTGAAGGATTCAGTAAGTGTCATGCAGTAAATGTTCAGTAAATGTGAGGTCCCCTTTCTTTTCTGTCTCTCTCTGGAAACTTCGACCTTGTGTGAGTGAAAAGGAAAAAAGAGAAAATTCTTTTTTGGGGGGGTTTCCTCCCCTTTTACACAAAGTATTTAAGGAAAATAGTATACTAGATTCTGAGATGGATAAAACACATGCATTTGGTTTATTAACTTTCTAGTTAAGAGATTTATTCCCTAGCTCGTTTAAATATTTTGAGAAACATACTGTTACATTTAAACATGAAATCTGTCTCCCCTACACTTCATGAAGCTTTTCCAGTTTCCTGTCTTCAAGTTAGGAAATGATGAGGTTGAAAGCATTCTGGCCTCAAGACACCGACATTTCTGTGCCGACCACGAAAGTTCATTCAACTTCTCATAAATGCCTCAAGACCTTCAAATGCAAAACATTTGGGCAATAGACTTAGTCAGGGGACATAATACCAGCCTCCTTTGTTGTGCCGTTTGTCAGACCTTGATTTGTAGAGTACAAAGTTTCAAAGCTTGACTTTTCTTCTCCTACGCGGCATACCATTGAGAGTGTCTCATTCCCTGATGTTTGTATTCCTTTCTGCCCATGATTCACTTCCTATTCTGCCCAGCTTCGTATTGTCATAGTTATTGTGCCTGTGGTTTTTCTCCTCCTTTCAGACATTTTTTAGATTTTAGACCTGTAGGAAGGAAATACAAGGTCTGATTCATTTAAAGGAGCTTCAATTTATATTTTTGACAAATATTTGCCCCAAATAATATCAGTAGAGTACCATTATCTTAGAGTGTCTCTGGTCGGTAATAGCCTCAGTCTTGACCTCTCAGTATAAATAAATAGGCTCTCATAGTTTGTAACCATGGAGAAAGCAAAAGTTTACAAACATTTATACACAGTTTTAAAGCTTCTCTGGAGGAAAATGGATGCAACTGAAGGGAAGATAAATTATCTTTAAAGATGTTTCTCAGATTGGATTGTTCTTAATAAATAACTCCATTCCACACATTTTCTTTCTTGGGGCCAAATTCTGCCTTTGGTTTGTTGGCTTGTTCTGTTTGCTCACAGAGGGAGGTCCACATGGGAAAGCATGTGGTTGCCTCAACTTTAAAGAATTTAGGAAAAGGAAAAACATGTATTGCTTTGAAGCTTTGTTCATTTCAATCAATGAGTATTTATTGAGTGCCTACTATGTGATCATCACTGGTAGCTAATTAGAGACAGACACGTGGAAAAATTAGTGACATAGGACAACAGACATCAAAGTACCGAATGACTACACATTACTGTAGAACAGTGATTCTCAACTGGGGTGATTTTGCCCTCCAGAGGCATTTGGCAATGTCTGGAGACATTTTTGATTGTCACAACTAGGTGCTACTGGCATCTTAGTGGGGGCTGCCTTTGTAGAATGTTTAGTAGTATCCTACAGTGCATAGCGCAGCCCCCACAACAAAGAATTACCTGGTCCAAACAGAGGTTGAGAAAGCTCCCCAGTAGAAATGTCACAGGAAAGAAAGTCCATTAGGTGGGAAAGGCTTTTGCTTTGCAAAATTCTCTCAGACTATGATAATATAAATAACCTGTTAAAAATGTTCTTTCTTCTTTTTTGAAGAAGTTGTAAGATATGTGTCTGTTAATATCCTTGTTCTTGAGGAGTTGAAGTGCCTTCTGTTTGTCAGCTGGGCACCAGAGTGGTACTTCTTGTGTGCTTCTGAGTGTCAGGGTTTTCTGGAAAATGCTCCTTGAGTTTTGGCTTACAAGTTTTCCCTCCCTTGGGCTCAGATAGGTGTCCACAAGAGTTGGTGAGATAACCAATGTCCATGACGCACAAAATTTTGTCTTTTCCCAAGTTTTCCTTTACTCATTCCAAAACTATCACATAAACAACCTCCAGGAAGATGTCCCCACCAATCCGTCATACTTGCCAAGATATGCTTGAGTACCACCAGAGGACAGAGTTAAGGCCAATGCTGGGATCCTTGCCACTTACTTTGGTGCTTGGTAATCCTGAAGAGAATCAAATGAGCTGAGAGAGGGTAAGGGAGAGTGGGGTATGGAGGGTGGGGGGAGAGAGAGAGAGAGAGAGAGAGAGAGGGAAGTGGGGGAGAGGAGAAGAGAGGAGAGAGAAGGCAGGCAAAAGGGATGGCACTTTGGACATCAATTCATAACTGTTCTAATGCCCCAGATCTTTTGGAACGTCTTTGATTTGGCCATGCTGTCCCTCCATGTTCTTTCTCTTCCTCTTCAGAGAAGAACTCCCTAAACTTCATGGAGGTTTAGGGGACCTTCTTACATTCTCCCACACAGTCTCTGCATATATCTAACTGAGCATTTAGGTTATATTCATCTCTTCAGGTGTTCATCTCCCCTAACAGTCTGAAAACAATTTGAGGATAGGTGCTGTGTAAGCTCCCTCTTCCTAGGACAGTGCCTGCTGCATGGTAGGCACCTGTGGAATTAATGAATAAGCCAGTACCCACCTCAGTGCTTAACTGAGCTTCAAACAAGGAGAATACTTATGTAGTTTCTCATTTTCTGGGTTTGCTGGGGCTCCAGGTCTGCCTGATATCTTCTTCTTGGTGGAAGATGCTGGGAGATTTGGTATATTTTCTTATTTCTTATACTTATCAGTACATTGACAGTGCAGGATTTATTTTCTCTCCATTCTGTAGTCTCTTATTCTAAGTCTTTTTTCACAATTATTGTCTGTATTTGTATTGTGTATTTTCTCTCCTCATTGAATTGTTGGCTTCTAGATGAGAAAGATTACCTCATATCCTCAGTGTTTACATCCAAAATACTTCATTTCCACTAAGGCACATGAAAATGCCTGGAGTTGCAATATGCAAAACATCTTTGCTTCCATTGCCTTATGTGCTGAATGGTGGGCTTTGCTAAGAAGGGTGTCTTTTCTCATTAATACATGAAATTTTTCTTGCTTTTGAATTTTGGTCTTCATGGCTGAAAGACATGAGGTTAATTACATTTGAATTTTATTTCATAAAGAATCTATTTTTGCAAATGACTTATACTACAGAGTTAAGAAGTAACTCTCTGATATAAATGCTCGTATAACACTTAAGTAAGTGTATTAAGAATGACAACAAAGCTAGGTCTCCTAAGGCAGAACACCATGATCTAATAGTTTTTTCGTTATTCTGAGTATAAATGCAGAGAAAAATGAAAATGGGGGAGGAAAATGCAATAAAATAGAAGTTTTAGTGGGAGGGGAAAGAACTGTTTAAATGGGAGGTGAAAGAACAATGGGTTAAAACTCATGATAAAAGTTAGAGGTAAGGGGCAGAGATGCAGAAGGTGAGAATGGAGATTAAATGGCAGGAAGGGAGGCCCTCAGTGTGTTTATGCAAGGAATCTTCGGTTTCTTTCAACTTTTAATTTGGATAACAGAAAGATGAGTAGTAGACTCAAAACAGAGATCAGATTAAACGTTAGAGCAATTATCTCAAGCCTTTCGTCTCATTGCTACTCTGATGGAGAAATGGTTTCATGTAGGGAAAGGAATGCCATTCTTCACACTTGGCGCTGTAGTACTGAGTTATATTTACTCAGGCAAGATTGATTTTTCTCAGATACAGCGTGGAATCCTAAGTGTGGGGTTTACGAGTCTCTTGTTCTCATTTTGATAAACTTAGTTATCATTAAGTAAACTTAAAAATTACTGACCTTTTTCTTCTCTCTCACCCTTTCCTTCTTTCTCTCTCTTTTTCTCCCTCTTTATTTCTCTCTCATTTTCTTCCTCTCTCTCTCTCCATGTATCTATATATACATTTGTATGTGTATGCATATGTAATTGATCAGTTAATAGATTTTGGCAATTAGAGTGAACATACATCATCTGATTTCAAATAAACTTTTGAAGGCATGCAGACTGCTTTCCTATGGCTCCAGCTCTGCTCTTGCATTATACATTAGTAGACACATTCTCTTTCCCATGGCAGAATTGAGAATTGTAAAGTATACGCAAAATACTTGTGCAGTTTGTGATGGGCAACTGACAAGAGGGATTAAATCAGGAGGCAAGATGCTCTGCTGGAATTGACTGGAGTCACTGCTGTTGAAATGCCAGAGCACAGCTTGTGCGTTTTCCTCTCTCCTCTCACCACCTAATTGAGACAGGCGTTAATGCAGTGAAGAGTGCCAGAAGCAAAATGCCAGCTTTGTGAAACAGGAAACAGATATATTCCATTATTATTATTATTTTTTTGGTTAGACTACTGTCTACGATAAAACAGAACAAATGTGGTTGCTGCTTTCCCTGTATTGCAATTATAAACAAGAGGGAAACATGACATGAATTCAGTAGTTGAAAGCACCCCAAAAAATGTAAGGAAATGCAAGGCCCTGGTTATTCAGATAATAAGGGCCTCATTTGATAAGTATAAGAGTTGAATAAAAATGTGCAGTGTACATGTGGTCTTCCGCATTGACTGATACTTATTGAAGGACGAGACATATTGATCCTCACATTTCACTAGTGCCTTTAGGATTAGGAGAGTGAGTTTTTCTCATTGTGTCAAACTGCTCTGGATGAAGTTCTCTCTAAAAGAATAGATTCCAATTATGGAATAGGGTTCAGTGTTAACCTGAAAGAAGATTGGATAGGCCAAAGTATCATCATTAAATACGATGCACGTAACATACTGGCTCATGTTAATTAGTCTGTCAGTGAAAAGCAAGGAGCTCCAAGTGACTGTGGGAAAGTGACTTGGTGATTTGCTATTGCTGGTCAGTCTCACAAAAGGAGAATTGTCTTTTGTGAAAAAGTAGGGAATGAGGAATCAAAGAATCTGTTTGAATTTGGATATGGTTGTAGTAAGAACAATGAGTAGGAGGAAATCTAAAACCTATCGGATTGATTTCCTGAAAATAAAATTTGAATTTATCTCTGGGGTTCTGAAGAAGTCTAATAGTTGGAAGGTTGGTATTTTATCAGTGTAAACTGTTCTTTCATACTTACTCAGTTATTCAGGTGAGCGAATAATAAGATTTGGTGAGAAAGGAAAGAACCTACATTTTAAATACCAGAATCTGTTTTTAGTTCAGCACACAAAGAAGGCAGAACAGAATTATAATAAACTGTGAACTTACTACGCAACTTCTTGCAATTTCTAGGTGCTGCTGCATGCACAGTACTTCCTGGGTTTGGACACGTGTAGATGTCATAATTACAGAATAAAAAATTCAGTTATCCTAACAAATAGAAACTACACTCAAATAATATATCCTGACTTTTGTGATACTATAAAAAGAACTCACATGAGAAAATGGTAGACTGAAATTCCCACACTATGGATCTGCCACAGACAAAATTTAATTTCCCAAGTTTTATTTTTTAGAACAATTAATGTCCATTCAGTGGCTAATGACCAAGATGTAAAGAAGAAAGTAGAGTGCAGTTTTATATGAGCAGATATGAAAACAAAGAGCAAAGTACTTTATTCTGTCAATTGCTTTTAGTCTCTAGTGTGTTCATGTTCTAAACAGCTTGAAATAAATGAGTTGCTGAATTCTTCATTGGGTCAAATCATTCCATTTTTTACCCTCCTGTCCATTTCTTCCTCTCTCCTTCTCCTTTCTTTATTTTCTTCCTCCCACATTTGTTGAGCAGCTAACCAATTCCAGGCATTTGGGTAGGTTCCAGTGACATAATGATTAAAATGATTTCCCACCTTCATATTTTTGGATGAGTATAATGTAGCTGGTGTTTAGCTAGAAATCTCTTGGTCTGATGGGATTCTCTCCTTGTATTCCCCATTCTCTGGTACCACTGGCATAGAATCATGAGGAGGCCAAAAAATCTTCCCTGTGAGTGTGAATGGACAAGTTAAATGTCTTTCCATCCCGTTGAATTCTTTCTTCTTATATATTGTTCAAATAATAGAAAAAAAAAGTTATTTTAAAATCAAATGATATGACACTCTTGGGTGCTATCTTGTAAAAGAGTTTCTTGTTTTTAAGGAGAATTTATTTGCTGGGCTCATGTTGTAAGCTAGAGGAGCAATCAAACTTAATATAAGTTGTTGAATTTGCTTTTGAAGTGTGTAGAATTTCTTCCGTCAAGATATAATGTCTCTATTCTATGACTGGTCTTTTTTGGCTACCATAAAGGGCTGTGGGTTATTAGGGTGTTAGGTGATGATTTGAAAATATGTTGTATTGAGAGTAGAATTCCATCTGCCTCATTCAGTGATCTAATTGACTGTATTTCAGACCTTGCTATATTTTCTTTATAATGATCAATTTTTAACTACATGGAATGCTTGAATGGATGAGAATGGGAGAAATGCCTTTTTTTTTTTAAACTATTTTATCACTTTTGTGTGAGGTCTGTTAACATTTCTTTCCAAAATAGCTCCAGTTCTGACTTCCCTTTCATTTTATCCTCTTATTTTTTCTTCTTTTCTTATAATCCTCAGACCCTGACCATTTCTCATCTTCCTTAAAAGTGAAAAGAAAGAAAGCTTTAATGTCTCTTTAGCTTAGAATATCTCCACTTTTTTATATCTGTCTGGCTGTATCTAGTGGATAAAGAATCAAGATTTTTGTCTGCAAGCATATAATTCAGACTCTTCATCTAAAAACAACAACAAACATCTCAACTTGATAAAAAGTAATTAAGAGAAGCACCACCACCACCACACCCCAGAAATGAGGTTGGTCTCTGTCCTTATTGGGAGTTACCATGGCTACTCTTTAGGGGGCAATAAAAATTTTATGGATGGATCATATAGCTTTTAAAGAAATTGGCTTTTAGTTGTAAAGGTTTCCTAATGCCATGCTTAAGAAATCAAGCCTGTAAACTGCAGAAAGAGTAAAAGGGAAGTTGTGAATGTGCTTGAGGAATGATTAACGGCATGAATGTTCTACTCTAGGCCCCCATGTATTCTCAGAAACAGACTTACAGTAAAGTGGATGAATATAGTTTGATTCTTTTTTCTATTTCTTACTGTAAGTTTTTTGTTTTGTGGATTGGGTGGGAGGGCATTTTAGATAGGGAAGTGATCTAAGGACTGAAGTGAATCTTTTAAGTATCGCCCTGTGAAGTCTGTGCTAGTTTGGGTGGGTGTGAGGGGAGAGGGAGGGGCTCCTTACCAGGTGGAGATTCTCTCCAAGAACAGGCGGGGTGAGCAGTTGGGGCTGTATGAATGGCAAGTTGGACTGTCTTGGAGTTCAGTTTGGCACATGTGTAGTCAGCTGGATTGAAGTTTTTCTTGCATTTCTGTGTTTTTCTAGCCTATGGTTATGGGAACAATGGGGCTACAAACACATGTATCTGCTCGGGGAAGTAGGATGATTCCCATACATAGAGTAGGGCTGGAAATCTTTGTGTTAAGCTGTAATCAGAGGGAAGAATTATTTATGGGTCACACCTTCAGGAGCAAAAGCATGGAATGAACTCCAGAAATCAGGTTTAGTCTCAGAACTACAAGGAGAAAGGAGAATGCAGTAGTTAGGTTAACTGGAGTATCTAACAGTTGTATTTTTGTTAATAAATTGGCATTCTAATATTTTAAAAAAGGAAACAGAAATTAGGCTTAGTCTGGACTTTCCAGCCAGGATATCATGGCTGGTTTAAAGATGTGACCTGTCCTTGGTCTCATTTATCCCATTTTTCTGAAACTCAGTGTTTGAGTGGATGAATAAGGTGTAACTTTCTTCTAAGCAGTGCCTTCTCAAGAAGGAGGCATGAGGTATTCTACTATCATTATGTTCTGTGTATAGTGGGCTTGGGCTAAATTATGGCAAGAAATCTGCGGATAGATCAGCTTACTCAGGTTTAGTTGTCTGAAAGGTAAAAACTGGCTTCCACTGAAGTGTTTTTTGAATTCTAAGTCTCGTAGTGTATATTGGCCTGGTACCTTTCTTCAGTAGACCTGATGAGATCCTTTGGGTAATGAGAATGCAGAAATATAAATGTTACTGTTGTAAGAACATCTTAACCACCTGGGTCACATTGCGCTGATCAAATAATTTTTTTCCATTCTCTACTGAGGGATGGCCTTATAAACAATGAATTAGTTTTGAAATAGTTTGTTAATTCCTATTTTTTTTGGTCATTTTATAGATTTAAAGCCATTTCCAATGACAATATCAAAGAAGATGTACTGTGCTAATAAGCATTCAGTTCTGCTTATTTGTTTCGGTGGTACAGGATGCTATTGGTGATAGGGTTCTGATATTATATGAGGGTTTCTAGTACCCACCTTATTCTTATCAAGTCCATTCAAAAGAAGAAATGATATGTAATATATCATACCTGTTAATACTTGTTTGAACATATTTTTCAGGTACACATAATCTGTGCTTTGTAGAGTAGTGATTTATGTAGTTGGATTAAGAAAAGGAGGTTGTTCAGGGCTTAAATGCTCCTGGGTTTTATTATGCATAAAATCCTGAGATTTAAACATTTCACTGAAGCGATTCCATGATCATGCAAAGCAAGTTATTCTTGGCTGCCTAAAAAGAAAGTAAAACACATTCTTGGTCTTATTTCTGTCTTTTATTCCCACCTGATGTCATCCTCAAATTGTGCAATATCCTCAAACAGGGAGGTTACAGCTAATTCCAAATAAACTTTATTGGGGACTTTCCTTCCTGCAGACATTTCCTAACACAGAATTTACTATAAACATTCTCAGAGCTCCCAGACAAGAGACGGTCCTAATGTTTGGTTCTCCCTGCAAACTCCCAGCCTTGGTCTACTACACATGACTGTCAGCCACAAACCTTACTTCTCCCAGCAAAACGTTGCATGGCATACTGAAAGACTTCCATTAAAGCAGACTCAAACAGATGAATGCTGATACACTGGAGAAATAAACAGAAGGAAAAGTGGCACGTTTTTTGGGAGGCAGTCAAAAGCAGTTGGGTTGTTAGGCAGGAGGAAGGCATATAAACTATTTTAGATCCCAAATTCTATTTGGACATCTGAATGAATACAGTTGAATTGATAGCAGAAGTGTAAAATAAAAGGAGAAAATTTTTTAAAGGAAATAAATAATTGAGGCACGTCAGCCCCTCTCCATCCAAGTTTTGCTTTCTTTTGGCTTACAAGTTTCCATTCTCCTAAATCAAACTATATAATCGCTTCAGATAGTTTGCATTTGAGATTTGTCTTTGGTCTTTGTGAATAGTTATAATTTACATAAAAAGAAGCTGCAGTTGCATTTTAAACTGTCTTTCCAATAAGGATTTAATTTAGGTTTAATAGGACAGTTATCATATGTTAATTAAATACTGATGGATTATGAGAAACATATTTACTCTGATTTACCAACAAGGTACAAAAATATGTTTTAAATCTAAATTTGGCATTTAGCTAGTTTGCAGATTCTATTGTAGAGATTGTTTTTCCGAGTTAATAATATGTTTATTTTATTGAGATTAAATTGTACATGACGGATGAGTATTTGCATTTGCGATCAAGGTTTATAATTAGGTTGCAGAGAATTATTGGGATATGTTTTAGATGAGCCAACACTGAATCTTCCAAAATCAATTATAGATTTAAAAATCAATTGATCTTTTTTATAGCTACCATCAATTTTTGGAATTTGTCTCTAACAGGTAGTTATAAAACTTTGCCTGACGGAATTCTCTTCTTTTTATCATTTTTTCAATATACTATTTATTAAGAATGATGTATGTTGAGTGTTTCCTTCAAATCAACACTTTTCTGTAGGACCAATTGTATTCTCTCTAATTGAGCTCATTTTCGCTCATCATGATTATGAACATGGTTGATTGAATCTACCTTTGTTTGTCAGAGCCACTGTTCCTGCTCATCTCTCTCTCTCTTTTCTGTATGAGTGATTATAACCATCTTTTTTCTGTCTCCTCTTCTATCATTTTATCCCTAAAGCCTCCCCTAAGGACTTAAAACCTGGCTTTCCACCAAAGTACATTGTCTGGAGTCAGAGATCTTAAGAGTGCTGAGTTAACTTATCTCCAGAGTTTCTAGGCACTTTATAAAGACTACACAGTAAAACAATGGGAGCCAGTAAAAGTAGAGAGTAGAAGAATTATCAAAAAATGTGCCCAATATATGCAGCAAATCTGGATCATTACATCTCTAATTTTTTCCCCTTCAATAAGAGGATTATGTGGGTCTTGACACTTGCATTAAATTTCCACTTCTTTGTACATACAGAGATGCAGCCAAAGGCAAGAGGTGATTTTGAGTTCTATTTTTATTAAAGCAAAATATCTGAAATCCTTGACACGTGAGCTCTCATAACATGTCTCGTACTGAAAAAAAAAAAAAAAAACAAAAAACAAAAGCAAAATTATGTGTGTGCTTAGGAAGAGAACACAAGGTGGCAGGGCCACAGCAGAAATAGCATTGCCATTGTCAGAATACACATACAAGGGAAGTCAGATATATGAACAGCTTTAAATTCTTTGAGAAGTGCATTTTTTTTTTCATTAAAATTTCACATAATGTATTACTTTTTTTTTTTTTTTTACCACTACCAAATCTCTAATCCCTTTTGAGGCACAATCGATCTTGTTTTATTAAGTTGAAATGTGTAAGGATATCAAACAGACATATTTAATATTGTAAATTATCTCAAATGTGTTGCTCTATTTTTCTTAGCTTTTTATGGCATAAACTTTTTATTTGAAAATGCTTTAGAAGTCATTCTGTGGAATAAAATAATATATTTTTCAATAATGTAGATGATTTGAAAATTTCTGGTCTCTTTTGCATTTCAGAATTTTTTGGTTCCTTGGCAATTATTGACATTTTTGTTAAGTAATGAAATAGGATGAAAGTCATTGAATTTATCTCTATGCTGTTCAGCCAAGAAAAGTATGCAATAGTGATACATATATTAAGCTTTTGTTAGTAATAAACTGGAATATTTATATGATGGGAAAAATGGAAGTGCTTGTGCTAGTTAAGGTCCCAGAATTTGTGTAAAACACTAATGCACCAATTTCAGTAATTTAACATAATTCAGGTTTAATTTTTGCTAATGAAAAGTCTCAAATAGGCAATTCTGAGTAGCAGGCAGCTTTTGTGAAAAAATTATTTAGTATTCCATTTTCCCTCTATCAGCTCAGTAATCTTCAACATCTGACTTCTAAAATTACCACAGAAGGAGAAAAAGCATGGGATTTGCAAATGTTAGGTTGTATGGGCAAAGCCTGGAAATAGTGTTTATCACTTCCATTCACGTTCCATTGGCCAAAACTCAGTCACATGGTTCCACCTAACTGTAGAGGATGCTGGGAAATGTTGTCTATATGTGTGTCCAGGAGGAAGAGGAAATGGGTTTGGTGACCAGCTAGCTAGTCTCTGCCATAGTGCTGTTGGTGATTTGCAGTAAATTACCACAAAGGCAAGATTAAGAATTAAGATATTTGGGAAGATATCTATCTATCTATCTATCTATCTATCTATCTATCTATCTATCTATCTATCTATCAAATTAGTCAGGATTGAACCAGGAAAACAGAACCAGTAGGAGAAATGTATTAAGAGAAGTGACTTATATGATGTGAAGTCTGACTAGGCCAGTCTGAAATCCTTAGTGCAGGCCATCAGCAAAGGCAGGCTGGAACTCTGGTTCAGTCGAAGCTGCAGTCCGTAAGTGGAATACCTTCCTCTTCGTGGAATCCTCAGCTGCTTGAGTCAGGCCTACCCAGAGGATGTAGGATAATCTCCTTACTTAAAGTCAATTTATTATGGACTTTAATCACATCTGCCAAATACCTTTGTAACAGGACCTGGATTAGTGTTTACTGAGCAACTGAGGACTGTAGTCTAGTTAGGTTGACACAAAGTAGTGACAATCACAGTATTTATATGTGTTTGTATATGTATATGTATAGTTATAATACATAACTTCTAATATAACTCAAAATTGTTTTTCATTTCTTTGTCTTTTGACAGTATGACTATACAGACATATTTCCACATGTACTGCATTTTGGATGCCAAAATATTTTTCTCTCTTTATATTTATATACTTAATTAGGAAATAAATAAAATGCAGCATGGTATAAGTAGGGTAAACCTTAGCTTTGAAATGAAACAGAGGTGAGTTTGAAATCTTTCCCTACTATTTACAAATAATTCTATGACCTTGGACAGTGTTGCTCAATCATTTTGAGGCCAGCTTCTTCTGTTGGATAAGGTAATGGTGACCATATCTGTCTATAACATACTATAACAGTCCTTGGTTTGGGTAGCTGCTTAATGAATGATAGAGAATATTAAATGAGATAGGAGACAGCCCAGAGGCATGGCTTCTCTCCTAGAAGGCTAACAAGAGTCAGAGGCCAGGAAAAATTTCTATAACATTGTCTACTTACTTCAGGGTAGAAGTGGCAGGATGTTCCATGCCTGAGATGGTGACTGTTTACTAGAAACATGATGGTAGAAGAGGCCGTGTTCAGGGGCAATGTCAATGTCATGGAGAGTGGTTTCTAGGGCCATAAAATTCTTGCCTCATATCTAGGTTTTGCAATTAAAATATTAGCTATTGTCAAATATGGATGTCAGAATTTTATTCATTTTATTTATTCTGGTTTTTTTTCACTCAACAAATATTTATTGAGTTTCTACTAACTCCTTGACATTGTTCTAGATCATAGCAACAGAAATATTGAGATTTGTGGAGAGGTGGACTTTACGATAATTGTTTACATATTGGAGCTATGGGCTGGTAATTAAATATTTCCATTAACAATGTCCCTGGTCAGGTGAGATTGCCTTCTGCTGTCACAGTAAAGGCTGATGTAACAGCCTGGGTTTTCTTAGTGTTAATAACTCTTCTAACCTTAGCATACTATATTTTATTCCTTAAAAATTTCTGGAACTCTAAACTTTTCCACTTGATGTTTATGTACTCTATATTTATCTTCTTATAGGAAAAATAGCTTAAAAATAATCAATCTAGTTGCTATTTGACCTGCATATGACCTTTGATAAAATATCAGTATGTTGGAGTCAAATTCCGGAAATCTAGGTCCTAAGAAACATCTGAATATGAGCAGTATATAGAAGTATCCATTACTTAGCTAGAGAATCATCTGAGTACTGATAGTTGTCTTAGATGCAACAAATTGAAGAAAATTCTTTTTACTTTCCATTTGTGGGAGATAGTTAATATAATTTATGAGTTCAGTAGTCAAATTCTCCAAGTTTGTGAAGTACCTCATGAAAAACAGTGACTGTCTAAGCCAACATCTACTCATGGTTGTGAAGACAGGCTGGGTGTATGTCCAGCAAATGCTGCTCTAGACTGTTAATAATAATAACATGTAATTGTGTGTGATATAGGAAAAACTATTTTAGATCATATATTATTAAATGTTTCATTACAAAGTTCATTATATATAGGCAAAATTCTCATTTTCCCACTGAAGTGTCACATGCTGTTTAATTAACTCAGTTTTCAAAAAGGCATAACTTGTCAACAAACACATTTTCAACTAACACATTTCATCTTTGGTTTGGGACTGAATGTATATTCAGTGTCAACTAGAGCATAAAACTACATTTTTTAGTATTAAAAATAGATCAAAAGAGGAATATTCTTGTAGAGTATTCAGCTGGTTTATTTATATAATATTGCTATATATTCATTGTTTCTAAATGAAGATTATACATACATTGCAGAAGTAGACACATCTTTTTCCCCAATAAAGGAAAAAAACAATTTTTTTCACATTCTAGAGGCTTCTTGATATGCTATATAAAAATATTAATCAGACCTATGCACTTTAAAATAAGCTGAAGATAGTGTTTTTGGCTAATTTGTCTGGTTTTTAGCAAAGAAGGCTGATGTTTGGAGGTGTTTGGCACTGCAGAAGGTCACGTGTGAAGCTGACCTTTGTGAATAAAACTCAAAATGTGTCTATGTATGTATGTTTTATAGAAAGATTTGATACTTAGATGTTTCCTTCTTTCCTTTGTTCCTTCCTTCCTTCCTTCCTTCTTTTCTTTGTGTTTTTTGAACAGTTGATTTTTTAAAAGGTGGTAAAAATGTGTATGACTTTTAATATACTTGCATCAGTTTTCCTTCTTTTGCAAAATTGTAAGTAGTATCCACTTTGGATTTTCGGTGATTATTTCACTGAACTGGCTTTTGACCAATAGTAACACTGGTTTTATTTAAAGAAAGCGGTAACAGAAAATAGGTATGAATAGTGGCATTTGGCTTGGTCTGGTAAAATTTATCATGGCTCTGTGATCTAAGAACATTTTTACTAGGATTACCACTGCTGCTTATTACTTACCAGTTTTAGCTGTGCTCTTGTCTACTAGACAGTACCTCATCCTCACCACTGGGTCTTGAAAAACACTTTTTCATTTATTTTATGGTTTTAAAGTGCCCAAATGAATTTGGCTTCTCTTAGTTATAATGATGTGAAAGTTAGCTTAGCGGTATCAAAGTTCACTGGATAATCCTTTTTAAGATGTTTAAGTATATTTAATAAAGAAATCAAAAGGACTAACACCTGCAGACTGCAGCACCGCATGGAAGAGATAACTCAGAGACTGGTAAGGTTTTCACAGTATGAGTAATTTGTAAGATTCTAGAGTTCCAGTGATTAGTAGTGGTTTGTAATAATGAATGCTATTTTAAAGTGATTGTTTGCACAGTGACACTTTTATTATCAAGAACAGTTGGGGCATTTTTAGACACCATATAGCCATGATCGATTTTATGACATTCAGCATGTCCTGAGAACTCCCTTGATGTTAATTTTTATAGTGTGTATACCAAAAATATGCTAAATGCTTTCAGTGTTCCAATACTAACATCACATTTTGCAACCAGATGATCCTTATAAATTTGTTTCCCAGAAGATCATAATTCAGTATTAAAGAATATGTATTTTAATATCAGATGTTTTCTTAGCATCTGTTTGGTAAGGTTCATAATTCAGTAAAATGTCATGTTTCAAAGTACAGAGTATTTTTAAATAATTAGGAGGGATAAGCCAATTTGGAAATGTGACAAATCCTAGCTCTGTGATAATTAGGAATGTACTGGTAGAAAGAGTAGAAAGAGGATCTGGGATAGGGTCTGCTCTGATTTTGGAGGTAAGAGAAAATAATTTCACCAGAAGGAGCCAAATGAGATATATAGTTATGCGTAAATCAATAGACAGCTGCGTAGCAGGCAGCTCATATTGGACTCATCAGACTGTTGGTGGAAGAAAAGCTTTGGGAATGGGGGAGGGGTCATGGTCTAATCAAGAGCAGGTAAAAATCCCATTATAATGGATTCCATGAGACAACTAAATGGTTTTGTAGTGAGTGGATATGTTGTAAATATTTCCATTCTGCAGGAGGGAGAAAAAGCTTCAGAATAGCTTATCCAAAGCAAATTAAGAAGAAAAAAAAAAAGTGCTTTGAACACAGAATTAAAAATGGAAGGGTGAATGATGTGCTTATACCATATCCTCCCAGCTCAGTAGTTTGTTTTGTTGTTATGCTTGGAAAGTTTATAGATTTTTCGGGGGTAAGGTGTTGGTATATATGAAGAAGGAGGGTATAAGAGACAGCTGACCTAGAATTGTTGATACAGTGAATTCACAAAACATTGAATGAATGAATAATCTTAAAAGATAATTGCTGCTAGAGGCAGGGCTGCAGTGGCCATCAGCTTCAGCTTCAGCTTCGGTGTGTCCTCCCTTGTCCTCGCTTGTAGAGAAAGTGAGCTGAGGGCTGGAATCCTCTTCTTCTTCCCCGATCCCCTTTGATACTCTTCCCAGAAACTTGAAAATAAAAGGAGCTGGGCTCTTGAATTTACTCAGTAGGTTTCCAAGTAGTGAACTAGTTTTCGGTGTGTATCCAGCAAACTCTTCAAGAAAATTATTTCTCTCGTAAAAGGTGCAAACTCTTGATGTAGAAATGGTTTTTGCAATGATACTGGATCATTTGGAATATTATGGTAGTAAAAACAACTACAATACTCTTGCATGGGCAATCTTGTGAACTCTATACATCAATGATTTGGGGAATGCATCTTAGCAGGTATGGCCTCTCAACTACATTCTTCCTATAGTCCCGAAGACTAGCCTTTTATGTCCTGACTGTATCGATAAAATAAGAGGTCATTGCTGTCCTAATTACCCATTGCAAACACCATGTGATATCTTGAAAACACAGAATTTTAGAGTCAGAAGCATCATTATGGGTTATTTAATAAATGAAAAGTGAAAATCAGCCCAGTTAGTGTTTGAGCAGGTACTAGGTCTCAGGTATCCTGACTGCTTATATTTGCTTTCCTCTTCTCTCTGCAGTTTTACTGCTTCCTAGCTCCTGAAGTGCAAGGTTCTAACCCTGTTCTGCCCTGGGATTACAGTGTCCTTCTTTTAGTTAATAGTAATTAAGCACTTGCTAAGTATGAGAAATACGGCTGGGCCAGAGATCTTAGCTGTGACCCTCAATCCAGTTTGGTCATCAGAAGAACTTGAGAAGTTGTTTAGGAATATAAATTCTCTGGCCCTTGTTTCAACCTGCTGAAACAAAATATATATGTGTATGCCTCCGGACTTCATATTTCAAAAAATATCCCAAGGTAAATAAAATGGTGAGATTGATTTGGTACTTTACTTAAGTAATATGTATACACAGAGTGTAGTCTTATTACTTGGAGGCTGTGCTTTGATCTTACTCCATAACCCTTTCCTCCTGAAGTCCTTCCCCTCTCAGTCAGTGTCAACTGTCACCTCCTGAGGTGCTCAGCCCAGAGAGCGCCCACCGTCAGCTTTGACTCCTCCTTCTTCCTCATCTCCTCTGTTAATATATTCTACCTCTGCTGCTTCCAGTCTTTCCTCCCTCCTGTCTGTACTCCATAAATATAGATGAAGTGATGAACTTCCAAAATGAACATGTTTATTCCCTTCTCTTATGCAAAACCTTTTGAGCCTGTATCAGTGTTATCAAAGAGTGCTCTCTATAACTATATAATAGGTATAATGTAAAAAAAAAAAAAAAAGATTAAAAAAAAAAGGCCCTGTATTAGTCTGCCCCAGCTGGTACAATAAACCGCTACAGAGTGGGTAGCTCAAATACAGACATTTATTTTTCCCAGTTCTAGAGGCTGGGAAGTCTGAGATCAGGGTACCAGTATGGTTGGTTCCTTCCTGTGAAGGCCTGCTTCCTGGCCTGCAGACAGCTGCTTCTTGCTCTGTCCTCAAGGCTTGGTGTCCTTCCTCTTCTCATGATGATACTAATCTTGTTATGGGAGCTTAACCCTCATGACCTCATCTAAACCTCATTACTTCCCAAAGACCCTGCCTCCTAATACCATCACATTGAAGGTTAGAAGTTCAACATATGAATTTTGCTGGGGGTGGGGGACACACTCAGCTCATAGCAATCCCCACAGTCAAATCTCTTCTGAAAATATTGAGTTAACTGGATAAGGGTTTTAAACGTTGCTATTTTTATAGCAAGATTTGGGCTCTTATATGCATTGAATAACTTCAGTATATTTCAATGGAATATATTGCAGGCACTATTTTCCAGAGATATCCAGAGGAACTAATGTCTAGGAAATACACTATGATGGATTGCCTTTTTGCAATGGGCATCTCTAGATGGCTTTTTTAATAAAAGAAACTTTTTCTATTTGAAAATTGTTGCACTATTGCTTCCTACCATTTCTTCTAGTTGTTCTCATTTCTGAATGCAGATAGAAAGGCTTTCCAGAATAATTTTTGTTGGTCTCTTATTCTTAAGAGTTATCAATACAAGTGAGAGATGGTTTTGCAAAACCATGGAAAAGGACGTTGCAAGTTCCTAGGTATAGGCATAGAAGAGGTATAAGTAGATTGCCCTTAGGGAGAATATAAAGCAAGCTGACTGCATTTGATGAAATCACTGCAGTGGCTCCTCTCTTTAGCCCATTACTAGCTTGGTATATGTACAAGGACCACTGCTTAAAGAGGTCATTTCATATATTACTGTGTCTCTTGGGGCTAGGAGATAAGAACTGTTTTCTACATGTTTTCTCTTGCCTTGTTTCCTTCTCTTGGGAAACTCTGTTTTCTTTTTAAATTGAAGTATAGTTGATTTACAGTGCTGTGTTAGTTTCAGGTATGCAACAAAGTGATTCAATTATACATATATAAATATATATATTATTTTTCAGATTCCTTTCCATTATAGGTTATTACAAGATATTGAATATATTTCCCTCTGCTCTACAGTAAGTCTTTGCCTTTTATCTATTTTATATACAGTAGAGTGTATCTGTGAATCTCAATCTCCTAATTTATCCCTCTCTCCTACCCCTTTCCTATTTGGTAACTGTAGTTTGTTTTCTATGTTTTTGAGTCTGTTTCTAGTTTATAAATAAATTCATTTATGTCGGGTTTTTTTTAGATTCCACATAGAAGTGTTGTGCACTATTTGTCTTTCTCTGACTTGTTTCACTTGATATGATAATCTCTAGGTCCATCCATGTTTCTGCAAATGGCATTATTTCATTTTTTATGGCTGAGTAATATTCCACCACACACACACACACACACACACACACACACACACACACACACACACACACCCCTGCATCTTTCCTATCTATTTATCTGTTGATGGACATTTAGCTTGCTTCCATGTCTTGGCTATTCTAAATAGTGCTACTGTGAACATTGGGGTGTGTGTGTCTTCAACTTACAGTTTTATCCAGATATATGCCCAGAAATGGGATTGCTGGATCATACAGTAACTCTATTTTTAATTTTTTAAGAAACTTTCATACTGTTCTCCATAGTGGCTGCACAAATTTGCATTCTCACCCACAGCATAGGAAGGTTCCTTTTTGAATAACTGTACTTTTTAAAATGTAGTGACCCCAAAATGTTAAGAATATTTTGAAAAATGTCTTATATGTGAATGGGTTCAGTGCCCTACAGTATCCAGTATAGCCAAGTAGATTCTAAATTTATGATGAGATTTATAACCTCCATGGAAAATAAAGATAATAAATTTATTTGATTCTCTGTGGACGAAAGAATCAGAAAGATAAACAAAGTCTCTAATTTTCTCACCAGCTTGTTGATTTGATGTTGTGAAGATACACTACTTACAGTTTCTATTTATTAAATGAGTCA
The DNA here is from genome assembly GCF_036321535.1 of Camelus dromedarius. Lineage (NCBI taxonomy): Eukaryota > Metazoa > Chordata > Mammalia > Artiodactyla > Camelidae > Camelus > Camelus dromedarius. Next base: position 33,107,614 of record NC_087436.1, read on the forward strand.
AGCAAATGGAGTCAGTTGTACACTTTGAAATTTTATTTAAACTTCCATTGACTCCACTTAAATAAGCCCACATCAACTTTTAAGTAAAATATATCTTTAGTAACTTTTATCGTCTCCCAGTTAAAGATACGTAGTTTTAATAAAATGAAAAGAATTATTTTTGGTTTTCTCTGTTTGCTTAGTGCATAATAATTGAAAAATAGTTTTTAAAAATAATAATTTATAGAAATATAATATTAGTATTTTAAAAATTATAAAAAATTTTAATAGTAAAAATGGAAACTAGAAAAATTGATTTTTCCATTTACTTACTACACAATAACATTTTCAAACTGTCAGTGCTAAGTGTTTGAATATTTAAAAAATCTAAAGGTCTTTATAATAAATATAGATATTTATTTGAATAAATAAAGATATTATTTGAAATTGTTGCTTATTTTGTAGCCAGGAAGGAAGAAAGATGCAGGCCAGTTTGTTAGATGTTTGCATGTCATGTCAAAATAGGTCATCTTTCTTTCAAAGGAGTGTAGAATATGTAACCACAAGCTTAATTTGTTGCTACTTATGGTGACACTGTTCTCTGGAGCAGATTAATGAGATGTGGAGAATAATCTATCTAACTCAAGAATTTAAAAACAATCTCCACTTATTTATGGATATTTTTTCTTGCTTAAATCTTGTCTATACTTAAAGACTGTTCAGTTAATTAGAAAACACTGTGTATACTCCCCTTTTTAAAGTATATTTGTTACATTCCCAGAAATATGCTCAATATATTTTTGTTGAATCTCGAGGCATTTTTTTCAGGTGAAGTATCTCTCAGTTTAAAGCAATGAGTCCAATTGTTAAACTAAGAGACATATACAAATGTATTAGGTTCCGTATTTTTCCATATTTGTTGATGCTCTGTAGTATATTTGTTATTTTTTTACATATTTTCTTGCTTGCTTTTTGTTACATGTGAAAAGTTTTGAACACTATATTAAGCAAATGATTGATGGTTACCAGTGAGGCAGATTTAGGTATATTAAATCACTCTGAGCTTTATTAATAATATAGGAGTTCTGAGTTCAACCTAGAAAATTTTAAATGGAAAAATGGAAACTATTACATTGCAAAGAAACATTGATTAAACACGATGGCAAAAATCAAGATGATTTCATATACTTGATTTATTATAAGATGTGTGAAAAATTACGTGACGTCATAAAGATTGTTTTACCTGCTGAAAAGTGAAGTTTTACTGAATTTATCCTGACTCCATTCTCTATACAAAGCACCATTTGGGTCAGCTTGATTTTATATTCTTTTTTTTTTCTTTTTTGGTGTATTTTGAATAATGAACAATTTTCTCTTGTTTTGTAAAATGAAGGCCAATGTAATAATAATGTACATGTTTTATTGTCACCTTATAAGCTAATTTTAAAATAGTTCTTTCAAAGTAGACAGAAATTGTTGCTAGAGGGAAATTGCTGACTGTCATAGATCCTTTTGAAAATTCAAAATACTGTTTATCTGTACATTTTAAATAAGCACATGTGCCGCCCCCAAATCCCAAATCCCAATCTAAAGCATATTATCTTTACAGATGATGTTTTAGTTAAATTTGGCAACATTTTTTAGCACTTCACCTGCAGCATCTCTCATTGTGCCTATTGCAAAGTTGGCATTCAATTGACACTCACTGTTTGGGAATGAGTGAACAGATGGAAGCATTTTGTTAGTTGAACAAGTTTTGTATAAAGGTATGTAAATATTAATTGTTTTCAGGGTCCTTTCAATTAGCTGGGAATTCAAACAAGTAGAGACAGAAAAGAAGGCTTTCAGGGGGAAAGAAATGACTGCAGAAGAGCAAGGAAATGAGAACGTTCAGGAAATGCTTGGGCCCAGTACCTAGTTCCCTGTACTTGGAGCTTAATGCTCTGCGGCGGAATGAGAACTAAACCTGAAGGAGGGTGTTGACCTCTCATTCAGGAGATATTTTCACCTAGACTACCTTTGTACTTGAATTGTTGGGAAATGGGTGTATCTTGGAAGTATTTTGATTGCAGAGATGACATGACAGTGTTTACTACCTGACCTGTAGGCCTGTAAAAGGGAGGCTACTGGGAGTGGTATAGCCAAGAGGGCAGAACAGACCATTTGACTATAGTTAGTGCTGTTTCTCAAATTATTTTTATTATTATTGTGTGAATTCTCATAGGCTAGCCTTCCAGTGTTTACTGGCAATTCTAGAATACTTTTTCTCTTAGATTACTTAACCTAATGTTCTCTTAAATCCTTATCATCATACTTTTGCTTTCTTTCTTAGGCAGGATGTTTAGTTATAATGAGCTCCTCGAAATACTACCTTAGTTAAGATCATATACATGTGTGTCTATCTGTAGCACTGACTGCCATTGCTGTTCATCCTGGTTACCATTAAAAATCCCAAATATATGTAGGTCACAATTGGCAAAGATAAAAGCGTATATAACTGCCCTTGAGATAAATTCATGTTCCGATTCCCCTAAGACTTTTAGAAAATTCTCCAGATACTTTCTTTTACTAGTGATAATTAACTTTTATAGTGTATAATAAGCAGTCATTGTTCTAGCATATTACATATATCCCCATACTTAATAGTTGTATTCCTGTGATTTATATGTTACCTTACCCATTTCTTAGAAGAATAAATTGAAGTTTAGAGACAAATAATTTTCATGTTAGACAAATAAAAAGTAATAGAGTAAGTACTCAGATTGTTCTGGTTTCAAATAATGCTACTTTTTCATCAATTAATGTAGTTGAATCCTTGCAGATAGAGCTTTATGCAGTCTAGATTATGCCTATTTGTCTTTAGACTAGGGAACAGACTCTTCATCCAGACAGAAAATGGCTAAGCTAAGATTTAAACACAGGGTTTCCTGCTCCAGATTCTGTGATCTGCATGTTTTATTAACTTCTTTATCAAGTTTAAGATTAAGAAACAAAGTAAAATACAAATAATTTGGGGCCCTAAGCTCCCTTTGATCAGTGACTTCTCTAAAATATTACTAGGCTTTTGTTTTTTTTTTTGCTTTAATCATTTATACCCACCCCCACCCCCCCACCCCCCGTTTTGTTTCTACTAATCATAGTTTTGGATTCAGTGGTCTCTGGTATCAATTTTATCTGCAAATCTATATTTTTAGTAAGTTTTATTGCTATTATTGTCTAGCATTGGAATCTTAAAGCTCCATATTCTCTCCCAGAGCTTTATTTTATGTTGCCTCTAGTCATCCGCAGGAAATGGGATATATGACCTTAGGCATCTTCATGGTAGTTTTTCCTGCCACTTTCTTCTGTCTATTCTATACAGCTGCCTAATGAGTCATTTCAGTGTCCACTTCATATTTCCCAGCTGCATTTCATTTAGTTACACAATGTACTGCACATGCGTGAAGAAACACTTCTTACCAAGTTTGTGTTCAAGAATGCTTAGATTAGTGGGTGGCTTGAAGGGAAGGGGGAGGAGGATGACAGAAAGAAATTAATGGGTTCCCCACAGAAAAGTAATATTTTAAAATGCACAATAAAGAATTTCTTATAACCCAAATCACCCGACAACATCCATAATATAGTTTGAACATACACTTATCTAACTTTTGAAACAACTCTTAATTTATTAAAGTGAAAGTTCTTGTTAGCATTTGCTTCAGCTTGCATAAGAGAGGTAAATGATTGGTTTTAAAATGTTTGATAATACAGGGTTAATTAATGGGTCTTAGGGGCTTAGGATTCTTATGGATGATATTTTGAAATCTATAATACAAGCTTTAAAGCACCACCTGCAGAATGAAAAAGTGTTCTGGTGCTTGAAATATATTGATATGAGCTAAAGTGACACTCATAAATTTTGTTCTGTTTCTCTTCTGAACAAACATAGCTTAGGGTTATATAATGTGTTTCTGGGGTGGTCTTGATCATTGTGCTGTCAGAGAGCAGTATGCTATGTTGTTCCAGAAATAGAGATGTGATACATTATATGCTGGGAAGAGATTTTTGTGATATTCCAGCAATATTCTCCCTGCCTTTGGGTACAAATTTTACTTTAATATAGAATAAACAAAATATTATTAATAAATTAAACAATGGAAGAAGCTTACCTAAAAATTTTTCTTAAAGGATTAGACAGGCTCTCTGAACTAAACATACCATGGTAGAGCAAATGAAATTACTGTAGGTTAGAGAACATTCCCTTCAGAAGTTGTAAATGATGGCCCAATGGCTGGTTTTGGCTTGTAGATGTTTGGCCCACACCCCGTTTTTTAACAATGGAATTAGTTTCCAACATTCAAAAATTGGATGATTTGACCTAAAAACCAGATTTTTGGCTTCTCTTGAAAAATCAGAAGGTCTGGCAACATTGAGCAGACATTCCCACAGGCCACATTTGAAGAGAGCTACAGAGATTGCCTACTGAAACACATTTGCTAGAATATAAATTCCATGAAGACTCTTGAAGAAGTGACTGTTCAGTGAAGAACTGAAGTTCTGTGAAGAACTGATTTGTGGATTGATGCAAATTGAGTGCAGCCTGAACACCTGGAAGAGTGTCTGGCTGTAGATGCTCAATAAATATTTATCACATGAATCAACCTGTAATCTCTAGTAAACATCTGTTGAATTTACAGGGCATGGGTTCTCCAGTATTACAATTCTTTGAATTTGTTTTCAACCAGTTAATGGCACATATAAGATAGCTGTTTTGTAATAGAGGAAGAGGGTCATAAATCCTGTTAAAAAGCAAACAGTTAAGAACATCAGAAACAATATAGATATTTATTGTTAAGGACACCACACTTGCAAAGCCAAAGTTTTCTAAAACAGTGAGGCATTTTGCTCTGACAACAAAACAGTGGAATTTAATGAAGTTTCCCATACCAGATATTTTGCAGTTGAAACCCAGTGAGGTAATCTAATATTCTCTTCTCTTTTCTTTTCTTCTCCCTCATTTTGTCTGTCACTCTCTTTTTACTTTTGTTTGGAAAATGTACTTGCTTGTGTTAGTGTTTCTTGCTCAGGCCTGGTAAATTCTCAGTAAAGGTTTGTTGAATTAATTAAACTGTATGTTATTATCATCTCTAAAGCCATATAAAATGTTTAAATACTAAAGAATGTGATGATATGAAAAGAATTTAAGTTATTCATCATTATGTGTCATTTCAGACAAATTAGTAATCCTGTTCTTCTTAGATATAATACTTAATGAGTCCAGTGATTCCTCTCTTAGAGACTAACATAGACTAGATGATAAAAGTGTTAAGATTTTGACAGGTCTACCCTCTGACTTTCTAATGATGTTTGAAGAGGCTAAGTTTATAGGAAAACCAGCTTCTTTTGAGGAAAGGCACATTTATATCAGAGGTAATTAGTGATGAGGCCAGTATTCAAGCTCATCATGTTGTAATACTCATTTCCTAAACCATGCCCTTTAACCATGATAGCAGCTTGCTGACTATTTACATCTTATTATTCCTGTGAAATTTCTGATTAGTTATTTTCTCTCATCAGTTATTTTATCTCATTAGTCCTCTGATATTTCAATCTTATTTTATCTGAACTTTCTCTAATATATTACCAGCACTTTGTTGATTTCTCAGCTTAATTTTATCTTAAGCTAATTTTTTTATGTCTTAAGACATTTAAATCTTTTACCAAGTAAATAAATGCTTAAAATGCATATACTTGCTGAATAAACCCATGGAACAGTGCTCATGTAATGTAAATGACCCCCATAGAAGATCATTTTATAATACTCCTTATATAACAAAATTATTTTTAGAAATAATCATGAAATGAAATCGATACTAAGACTAACAGTAACAGGAAAAATACAGATACATTTTCTTGTATTAAATTTTGTATATATAATTATACCAGTAAAAAAAATTAGAAAACCAAAAAAAAAGGATTAATACTGCATAATTTTATTAAAGTACTTTTTTGAAAAATAAGAAAGAAATACATGAAGGATGCCTTCAAGAGAATAAAATTATGCAAGATTCAGAGAATGATTTTTATATAGAATTATGCTATTAAAGTAGTACCATTTCTTCTTTATCTTAAAATCACTGTGCTTTCATTGTTTATTTTGAATTTACAGACGCAATAATATATTGAGTCCTAGTGTTTGGAATTGTGAACTGTGCCCAAACTGGGCTCAATTATTTCAAATTATTTTGAATTTACTCTTAAAATTCATAAGGGAAGCTGGGGTAGCTGAGTCTGTGTGTGTCAGGGCTGGCTGGGTAACTCGGAGTTTTCCAAATTAACTTGTCCATAGAATTCTGTTTTTGTTAAAGGTAAATAATAAACACGTGCTAATTTGGAACACACATATATTTTATTAAAACTCAACAGTAACATAAGCAATGTTTAGAACCTTGAGCAGAACTTTGCAAACTACAGCCTGTGGGCCAAATCCCACACGATCCCAAGTGCACCGTTTTTGGGGAGAGCGAGAGGGAGAGCAGGAAAAGGCTTAAATGCCATTTCTGAACGTGCACCCACACTGTGGGGCTAAATTCTGTTGTGTATGTGAGTGTTGCTCTGGGTAGGCTATATTAAAAGCAAACACAGACTATGGCATTTCATTTCCCAGTTGCTGTGTATCTTAGGCGTTGACTTTCTCATTGGTAAATGTGGTTAATGTTGAGTGTGGTTCAGATACACGCGTATCTGAACCTCATGTATCTGAACCTCTGTTACTTTGGAGAGATAGTCCAACCTGCAGGTTTAAATCAAAACCTTTGAGGGATTGTATTTCTTTAAGCAGCTTGACCTTGATACAGGTTTATCTCTTATATTTTTGTTAAAAATAGTTTAATGACTGGAAAACTGTCTTTACATAAATATCAACAAGCTATGTCTTTGAAATAATTTCTCCTCCTTTGATGTAGTTTTCCTCAAATAAACTTCTGTTAATTATATAATTAAAATTTCTTGACTTTTCTGTACTGTGCATTACTTTGTTTATAGCACCTCATAAAAAGTTTCTGTACTTAAAAAAATATTTAACGCTGTCATATTTTAGTAGATCAGCATTGTAACTTGTAAGCAAAATCCCTTTTGTACCACTATTTGCTTTAGCTATGTAGACCACCATGTGTGTAGTCTCTCGGGATCCGCATTCGAATGGAATTGTCTTTGCTTCTTCCTGTGGTGATTATCCATAGGTATTCCTGAATTTCTGCTGCAGCAGCCACACATTTTACAGCTTAGTCTAGGAACTATGATATTGCAATCACGCTGGTTCTTTCAGTGGAGTGATTTTTTTCCCTCCATTCTGTGTGTATCATACAAAGTAAAACACAAACAGAAAATGCCAATTTTATACTATAAAACTATGTAATAAAATATGTAACTAATCAAGAGATATGGCCTTTTATTTAGTACACTTTCAGTTTCCAAAGCTTTGAGAAATTAAAAAAAAACTTATGATGTCATCTAGCTGCATAATTTGGAAAAGTGAAGGCCTAAGAACTGGCTTATGTGTACTCTCAGACATAGGACCAAGAAGGCCCTAAGGCTAGCAAATTTCAGTGCATTGTGCCTACCTGGAATACAAGTGTAACTAATCGGTACAACCTGTCAACCACTTTATCTCTAAGAGAACTGGACTATAGTATAGTCTCTGTGGAAAATGTAACTCAGGGAAGAATTGAATTCTGATGAAACGCAATGGGAGTCTCACAATGGCCAGCTAAGTTGCTATGTTAGAGCGATTAGTATTGGCCCAAAATGTTGCCTAATAACCACCAGATTCTAAAAATAAAAATTAAATAAAAATATATTAATTCATTCTGAGTTTTCACGTCAGTAAGTACTCAACTATTCAAACTTTAAGAAAGTCCTTGCTTTGAAAGAATCAGGCCGCATAATCAACTGGTTGATTTATAAATTAGAAGTAATGAAAGATTTCCTTCTGTTAAGATGGTAGAGATCAATTTTGATGCTCATTCTAAAGGCAATTTACCAAACAAATTAGTTTAAAGAGACCAATGAGACTCAGGGATCCATTATTTAGGAGAGTCTATTACCAAACCAAACTTGTTTCTGCTCGCCACGTACAATAAAGCCAGTCTACTGACACAGGGTCCTGGGGAAGAAAAGTACAGAGTTTCTTGCAAGGTATCCAACTTAGGGCCAGGTAAGGATAATAGTCAGCTTATGCTCAAAATACTTGAACTCCCCAACAGCTTCTGGGGAAGTGTTTTTAAAGACAGTGTGTGGGAGATGGTTGCAGGGTCTGTGATCAGTGTGTGCTCTATTCTGTGGTTGACAGTGAGGTACCAGGGTACTGTTTTGGGAATCTTAATCATCATCCTTTTGGTTCCAACTGTCTGGGGTCTATATACTGATGGTCAGCATGCAGGTAACATTTTAGTATCTATAAAACAACCCAAAGATATGGCTCAAGATATTATCTGTAGACCTTGAGGAGCAACTAAAGGTCCTTGATTTTTTTTTTAATGGCTAAACTATTATTTTATTTTCCTTACCTGTTTTCCTTTGTTTCTGCATTTTCTCACTTCTCTGACTAAATTTGCTCTTTGAAACTCAGGGTAGGCCTAGGAGGCTAAAGGTTTTCTACAAACAAGAGCCAGGGGCACAGGAAGGTCTGTCACCTGGAAGGCTTCGCAGGGCCCTACTTGGTTTCAAGTCAATGGAAAGAAATCAGTCCCTATGAGAAGTGACTACTTCCCTCCCTTCTTCTCCTCCTACTTCTTCTTCCTCTTTTCTTCCTGCTTCTTTCTCTTTTTCTTCTTCCTTTCATTTTAATGAATTATTATAGCAGACGTATATCCTTTATAATGCATATTCTTTTTTTTTTAAGCTATACAAATAACAGCTCAATAAGAAAAAGGCTAATAACATTTTGGAAAATTTTGTAAAACATACCAGCAGGTCAGTGAAATTCCTTCCTGGCTTCATTCAGGGAGAGAGAACTATTGCTGCCTTATTACACTCAGGGAAGCATGTGCTGTAAATCTACAAGGAATCCTTTGCCAATGTGATGGATCCTTTATCTGCATTTTACAATAAGGCCTCCTTTTTCTTAAAGGTACATGGGCTCTTTTCGACTCAATATTTTAAAGCCAACAAACACAAAATAATAAGTCTTAAGACAATTATATAGTGCAGTTTTGACATGATTGAGTCAGTTTGACAAATGCTTAAACTGCAACAGAACTCTAAACCATGCTACTCACAAGGACATAGCACAACTTTGGTAGACTTTAAAGTTGTGAAAAGAACATGATGCAAGAATCCTTCCAAAAAGGGACAAATCAGAGGAATGGCAAAGTAACTGTGACCATCAAATATATATGTATATAGTTTTTAATGTGATTCTTAATATTAGATAACCAACCCATCTAAAAGAAATGCAAATGGACTACCCACACGTTAAACTGCATAGCCTTGCTCATAATTAAAGAAAAGAAAATTAAGATAAGAACTTGGTTTCCACCTACTTTCTTAAAGACTAAAATATATGTTAATATATATAGTATACATGTGTATAGAATGGAGAAATAATAATTCTCATTCAAAGGTGGTGAAGTTGAATTATTTTATTCTCTTTTAATAGGAATTTGGCAATATTTATAAAAATATAAATATACATTACTCTGACCAGGCAATTTGACTTCTAAGAATTTATCATGTGGTATGCTAACACATGCGTGCAAGGACGTTGGTTTCTCCACCCTGTTTATGACAGCAAAAACTGGCAACTACATTAATGTATTTCATTTAACTTGCTAAACCCATAGCATGGAATATTATGCAACTATTAAAAAGAATGGAGATTGGTTTCTGTGCTTACATTAAAAAAAAACTCCTAAATATATTTTTAAGTAAGAAAAATCAGTTCCCAGAATAGTATTAGAATCTATTTGAATTTATGTTAAAATGATAAATACATAGGTCAAATGGACATTTTCTGGAATGATGCAGAGTAATTGTTAGGAGTGGTTCTCCTGGGCAGGAAAATGAGGGCTAGAGAACTTCTTCTCAGTATACTAACTATACTGTTTGAATATTTAACATGTTCTAATTTATTTTCTCAATACAATAAAAAATCTGGTAAAAGGAAAGAAGAGCAAATGGCATTTTACAAATACTAATGTTGAACATCTCATTGAGAGAAAATCTAATTTGGTTGTGTTTGAGAAAATATGTGAAATATTTAAAAATACACCAGAGCTAGTAGAAGTTCCTTTCAAGATGGTGAAGCAGAAGGAGCTGGAGCTCATCTCCTCTCACAGACACACCAAGATCATGACTAACTGCAGAACAACTAGTGATAAAAGTCATCTGTCAATGGACATTTAGGTTGTTTCCATGTCTTGGCTATTGTAAATAGTGGTACTATGAATATTGAGGTGCATGTATCTTTTTGAATTAAGGTTCCCTCTAGATATATGCCCAAGAGTAGGATTGCTGGATCCTATGGTAAGTTAATTTTAGTTTTTTGAGAATCTCCGTACTATTTTCAATAATGGCTGCAGCAAACTACATTCCCACCAACAATGTAGGAGGGTTCCCTTTTCTCCACACCCTCCCCAGCATTTATCATTTGTGAACTTTTTCATGATGGCCATTCTAACTGGTGTGAGGTAATACTTCATTGTAGTTTTGATTTGCATTTCTCTGATAATTAGCAATATTGAACATTTTTTCATGTGCCTATTGGCCATTTGTATGTCTTCATTGGAGAATTGCTTGTTTAGGTCTTGTGCCCATTTTTGGATTGGGTTATTTGTTTGTGTTTTTTTATTAAGTTGTATAAGCTGTTTATATATTCTGGAAATTAAGCCCTATCGGTCTCATCTTTTGCAAATATTTTCTCCTGTTCTGTAGGTTATCTTTTTGTTTTACTTATGGTATCCTTTGCTGTGCAAAAGTTTAATTAGGTCTCATTTGTTTATTTTTGCCTTTATTTCTATTCCTTGGATAGACTGCCCTAGGAGAACATTGCTGAGATTTGTCAGAGAATGTTTTGCCTATGTCTTTTTCTAAGAGGTTTATAGAGTCTTGTCTTATGTTTAAGTCTTTAAGCCATTTTAAGTTTATTTTTGTGTGTGGTGTGAAGGAGTATTCTAACTTCATTGATTTACATGCAGCTGTCCAGTTTTCCCAACACCAGTTGCTGAAGAGACTGCCTTTACTACACTGTATGTTCGTGCCTCCTTTGTCAAAGATTAATTGACCAAAAGTTTGTGGGTTTTTTCTTTGCTTTCTATCCTGTTCCATTGATCCATATGTCTATTAGCAGCATTCTTGATCATCTCAATAGATGCAGAAAAGACATTCAATAACATTCAGTATGTTACCCACATATGTCTATGGGTATTTGTGTATGTGTGTATTAAGAGTAGAAGAAACTTTACTTAGCCTGCTTGTGGTGTGTCTACCAAAACTTAATGCACATAATGGTACTTAATTTTTAACTTCAGAAGCATTTTAAACAGTGATGCCCACTATCACCACTACTGCTCAAATCATAAATTACTGGTGGTCCTGGTCTGTGTAATATGATTTTCTATTCTTAGCTCATGGATTACTGGATTACTTGGATGTGACTTTTATGGCTTTCAAATATTTAGTACTTTTATCCTTTTTTGATTTGTTTTACTTTTGTTAATTTCTGTCTTTTAGCTTTATAGGACTGTGAGGAGAGAAGATAGTCTTAGAATATCAATTGTGTGGAATTTGTGGAAGCTTTATTTCTGTGGTACATTACATAGTTAATTCCTCTTGCTGACACATACCCTTTGTACATATATATTTTTTTTCAGTGAGGGACTGTAAAATTTCTGTGTCCATGAGTTATAAAAATGTAATTAATTCTGACTCTTTAGTGATAGTCTGACCAGGCATATAATGAAGTACAAGGTAGTTTTCCCACACTGTCTAAATATAATTATTGTCTGATTTCTGTCACATATTTCTATGAATAAGTCTGCCATCAATCTATTTGGTGAAGTTTCCTTACAGAAAATTAGTCTTTTTCTGGAAAATTAAAAATTTTTTCTTTGCTGCTGAAAGTAGCAAAGTTCACATGTAGAGATGTAGATTAGGCATTCGGTGGATTTTTTTTAACCTGAAGATTCACATCGTTAGTTCTAGGAAAATTTCAGTTTTTATAGCTTCAAATATTACCTCTCTATGATCTTTCTATTTTTTTGTTTTGTTTTGTTTTGTTTTATTTTTTATCTTTCTGGAATTAGGCAGATAGATGAGCTCCTCAAATTGTTCTTCATTATCTCTTAATCTCAATCTCTCTCTTCTCTCTCTATCTCTCTGTTAGCTTCTGGGAGATTTCCTCAATTCTGTCTTCCAACTCATTAATTTTGTGTTTAAATTTCTTTAAGCAATATTGAGCCTATAGTTTAAGGGATTTTTAAATTTCTCTAATTTTATTTTTTTATTCCCAAATTTCTATTTTGTTCTTTTTCCTGTCTGCTGTTTTATAACTACAAATTATTTTTTTCCTAAAAGCTTTTCTCTTTTTATCCTTTGAGATACATACATACATACTCTTAACATTTTCTTAAATTACTTTGTTAACTTAATTTTCTGGGTTCAAATTCTCTCCCATTGGAGGCAGTGAACCGTCTTACATATTTATCAGTTTATTGTGTGTTTTCTCTTACTCCTGCTATTTCATAATGTATGCTTCAGGAGGACATTGATTTTTAACTACTTTTCTAAAAACTTTTTCCTTAGTGCTTGGCAGAGTTCCCAGCATATAGTAGGTATTCAATAAATATTTGTTGCATCAATAATACATGTACTTTTATTCTTTCTAAGTATTGTTTGTAGACTTATCCTATATGGGTTTGTCTATATAATTGCTTTATGTTTATTGCTGCCCTGGGCCTATAAGGTGTATGGCTTGAACATGGTAAGTGTTTGGCTTAAAACCCTTGGCCTGTGTGATGGCGCATGCTCATGCCATACCCCACTGACTTTTCACCTGTGCTGGGCTATAGTCTGGTAGTTTGTTTCTGCCCCTTTTCCTGGAAGAAGGTACAGATCTGGCTCCAGGGTTTATATAGGTCTAGCTTGTGACCTCATAGCCCATATTTGGTTCTGTATTCATGGGTTACATGACTAGATTTTCAGTTGCTTTCTTTTACTTCCTTTTACTTTTTCTAAGTTACCCTGTTCTGCTTCATGGTTACATACCTATTAGTTTATGGATTTGTCTCCATATTTTAAACAAAAAATAACCATTATCTATCATTTCTATGTTTTGGGAATAGAGGTAATTTTTATATGCTTTACCCTCTATCTTCAACTAGAAAAGAAAGTTTGTTTTTGTCCATAAAATCCGAAACTATGTATGAATTTCCTTATTTCAGCCCAAAAGAAAACTAAGTACTTTTCTAGGTGCTTTTTGGATCTATAATAGATAAATCTGTACTCTGAATGAAGGCATGTACCCTGCTTAAACTCCAGAATTCGCATATATGTGTGTAGTAAACAGGAACAGTAATTCTTATGTTAAATATAGTTCATGAAAATTAAGTACTGTAAGTCTGAACCATAAATGCCTTCAGGTAGGAGGGCTTAGAAGTCTTTAGTCGTAGATAATGGTCCTCAACGCTTGGAAGTCACCTGCATGTGGATCTGCGTAAGACATGGTTCAGTGTGGTGGTAAACAACACAACATGAATGCATTTACTTAAATAATGAAACTAGTCAACTTAAAAAACAAAAAATGTTGTTCTATTTCTTATAGTGGAATACGAGTAGCTCCTCTTACAGACTGGTGATTTAACAAGATTGATACCACAGATTATTGCATCAAATCCTTACACTTTAGAAGGTAAGTTAGCCATTTATGATGGTCTTCTTTCACCTTAAACTTCTTAAGTCCTTCTTCTTTCAGGCCTACTTTTCTGTTTAGGGATAGAATAAAAATCGGTTAAAACAAGGGGTACTTAATCACTTTCAACATAATTTAGACAACAGTAGGTGTTTATAAAAATGCCAAATATGGTTCTGGAAGAGAGTGAGCTTTCCTACGGGGTGAACAACCTACACTTTAATTATAGAGTTTTCGGTCCTCATATCAAAATTTCTTTTTTCTGTTGATCAATATCTGCTTCCTGGTTTCTTTTCAAGCTTCTAATTGAAATCTGTCATCCTTTTAAACTTAATAAAATTTATGTAGCTTCCAAGTAAAGCATTTCTGAAATCTCAATTTTTTTCTGAAAAATTTTAAGATAAATTAGGAAAAAATAACACTTTCTACTCTGGACTCTTCCCATTAACACGTGGTATTCATAAAGTGCTCTTAATATCCTCAACTATTTTCTCACATAATTTCTCATATGGTACTATATTAATACATATGAATTTAAGTTATGTGATATGTATCTGTTTTGTCCTTTCATACTTGTAGATAGTATCTTTGTGGTTGTGCCTTACACTATTAATGCATCTGGGTAAATACTAAACATTCCATTAATTTATCTGTACATCCAGCTCTATAATGCCAAGAATATACTTGATTGATTTAAACTGTTGCATTTAATCTGGAGATTTGATGTCATATAACTGCAGCTTAGCATAAGTTACCAAAGAGACCTATTATTTTCATATATTTTATGTTACTATAAAGTACAAGGAGCATAGTAAATATTTTTGGAAGAATATGGTGATTCTGGAAATTTATGTCAAATTGAGAAAAGCCAACTTTAATAACTATTTATTTTTAAAGTAATATAAGTTCACTTCTTGAACAAATAATTCAAACAATGTAGGATATACCAAAAATAGTAATAGTATCTAGTCCTAATTGTCTGAGGTAAACAATACTAAAATTTGGTAATACATTCTAGAAATATCTAAATAGTTCTTTTTCTCTTCCTGCTTGATTCTTAAAATGACCCCTATTTGATTTCATTGCATGTTAATTTTCCTGTGTGATTTGCTATTTGTTCATGGTCCTCTTTGGCAGCACAATCTAGTTTCAACTTTTATATCTTTCCAGTTATATAAGAGTTCCTGGTATGTTTTGCCAGATGTGGCATCTATCATTAGCTAGTCAAAAATGATAGTACTGTTGCTTTTTCTTTTGATGTGTAGCAACGGCTAAACTACTAGAAGATGAATCGTAGGGACTTAAATAATGAATGTTGTAATGTATTACATTGCACTTAGAGTACCTGCCACAAACAGGTAAATTATACTTTGATACTTTCCCCCTGAATAATACTTTAGCCTAAAAGATTTTACCACAATTCCAGTTGTACAGTCTGTACTACTGTAAAGTACTGCATTTTTTTCTTAAAGAAATCAGTACTTGTTACCTTCAGGTTACAGTTAAAAGTATGGACTTATTTGAATTAGTTTGAGTATGTCATGGTATCTCTGTGAATGTATTTTTAAAAAATTATTATAAAAAATTCAATGTAAGTCCAACTTAACTGTATAAGAAACTTACAGCTGAGAACCTGAGTAAACAACAGGATAGTCAATATTTCAACTTCTATGTGTTTAACAAAGGATTATGGAATTGTCCCGCAAGCATAAGCTAAATCATGAAAATTTACATTTTCCTTCTGCAGGACAGTTCCTTCTAACATTATTCTCTGAACAACAGCTCGTTTTCTTGTGCCAGTATTCTATTCCCTGAACTGCAGCTTGGCAGCAACCAGGTCTCAAATTTCAACCACATGTATTTCAGAAAATCAAAAGATCCTTATTTGGCACTTTAGTCACATATCTTTAAAAGCAGTGTTTGTGCGTCAGATTTAAAAATAATTGAAACCAGGGGGTTCAAAAAACCAAACTTTTCTTCCAAGATGTTTCAATCGCAACTGATTCCAAAAACATTGAAAGCAAGAGAATGGAAACGAGGATAGAAACTGCATGCAGCCTGCAGCTTCATAAACTGACAGCACCAGTAGAAATGGGTTCAAAATGTGCACTTGATCCCCAAGCCAGGATGGGGAGCCTTGTAGTGCCTTGACCCTGTTTGCACATTGCCTGCTGGAGAACAGTCCTAGGGTGTTGCAAGTCTGCGGGTGGATATGTTAGCCCACGAGATCATTTTCTCTAAGACTTATACCCTAAAATGGGAACATATGTAGCCATTTTGGGTTGGTTATCCAGTATTTAAAAATCACATTAAAAATCATATGCATATATATTTCATGGTCACAATTGATTATCCATTCCTCAGATTTGCCTCTTTTTTTTTTTTTTTTGGAGGGATTCTTGAGGCATGTTTTTGTTACAACCTTGAAAAGTCCACTGAGGCTGTGCTTATGTCCTTGTGAGCGGCATAGTTTGGAGTTCTGTTTCAGTACTCAGTATTTGTCAAGTTGACCTAATCATGTGAAAACGTACTATGTACTTGCATTAAGACCTGTTCTTCTATATTTGTTGGCTTTAAAATAAGTTGAAAAGAACCAAGTGCTTTTAAGAAAAAAAAAAAAAAAACCCTTACTGTAAAATGCAGATAAAGGACATAGAGTGATTAGCAAAAGAGTCCTTGTAGATTTACAGCTCATGCATCCCCCATTGTGTGCAGTAGGGTAGCAATAATCTCTCTAACCCAAAGGAGCAATTAGTATTCTCTTCCTGAAGAGAAGCCAAGAAGGAACTTTACTTTACCTATAGATGAAATAGGATAATAGAGCTATATAAAAATGTTGAATAGAGAGAAAGTGATTCAATTTTTATGCAAATGTGTTTGTTGTTAACTCCAATGTTTCATATGTAAACCTTCTTTCATGTAATTAAGGGGCATAAAATCCTGGTTATTTTGATGAGACCTTTTATTTTAGACCACAATTCTAATTTAATAATTTTGTGGTTCCACCAGCTTCCATCCATTTTTTATTCCAAACATTATTCATATTATGTAGATTTACCTTTACAGAGAACTACTTCAGTTGTTCACTGATCAGAAAACAAAACAAAACAAAACAAAACAAAGCAAGCAAACAAACAAAACTCTCTCATTAAATCACCATTTTCTTCTACTCAGGCATATCTAAACACCTTCGCCTGGAAGAAAGACGCCTCACAATTTTACAGTTGGCCTTCAAATCCAGTTCCAGTCTTAAACCCACCCCATCATGCCCTCCCCTCCCCCTTGCCCAATTTCATTGCACAGCAGAAAGTTCTATTTTTCCTTGCAAAGCATATTGCAAAGAGAACAGACTTCAGAATTCAGTAAACCAAGATTGAAATTTCAGTGTCATCACTTACGAGTTCTGAAATCTTGGAAAAATCACTTAATATTTTAAAAATATCTGTGTGACACATATCTCTAGGGTGATTGTACTTCCAAATGAGAAAATCCAAAGGACACATTTTTGAAAACTATAATATGAAGTACCATTAATTCTCAAAGTGTATCAGAGAACTATCTCTTTTATTTTCATTGTTTTATATTTAAAAATGGCTCCATGCTTACGCATGTTTACTTGAAGTCCAGCTCCACAATTTACTCGCTAACTTAAGTAACTTAGTATCTATGGGACACTTTTTCTCATTTGTAAAATGAGAATAATAATAATGACTCCCTCAAAAAGTTCTTATGAAAATTCTGAGTTAACTCTCATAACAAATTAAATTAGGAATTAATATTTGAATAAATGCCTGGAAGAGTACCTCCTACAAAGGAAATGCTTTGTAAGTGCTAAATGAATAAGCACTGAATTAAACAAATGAAATAACTTTCTTTACTTAAGGTCTTATTAGCAAATATGCATTGTTGCTTTCTAAGAGAGAGTATAATAGAATTTCTCAATATTATTTCCTCAAGAAAAATTTCTTTTGAAGAGAACCTTGGAAAATCCTGTTTTACCAATGGTGTTTAATTTTTCCTTAACAAATAGTTCATTTTCTCACTGCCTGACTTTATTAAAGAATAATATGCACATTGGCAAGACCTGCTAATTTGCATAGCATTGGAAATAATCTTTTAAAAATTTTAATAAACTTTATTTTTAGAACAGTTTTAGATTCATAGCAAAATTGAGCAGAAAATAACAGAATTTCTACATACTGCCACTGCCACACCTATACAAGCTTCCAACTTTGGACATCCCGTGGTACATTTGTTACAATTGATGAACCTATATGGACACATCATTATCATCCCAAATCCATAGTTTTTATGAGGGTTCACTCTTGGTTTTGTACATTCTGTAGGTTTTTAAGAAATGTATAGTAACCCATATCCATCATTGTAATATTGTACAGAATAGCTTCACTGCCCTAAAAATCCTCTGTGATCTGCCTGTTAATCCCTCCCTCGCCCCTAACTCTTGCAACTCCTAAACATTTTACTGTTTCCATACTTGTGCCTTTTTCAGAATGTCATATGGTTGGAATTATACAGCATGTAGCCTTCTCAGATTGGCTTCTTTCACATAGTGTATGTATTTCAGTTTCCTCCATTTCTTTTCATGATTTGATAGCTCATTTCTTTCTAGCATTGAGTAATATTTTATTATTTGGATGTCCCACAGTACATTTATCCATTTGCCTTCTAAAGACATCTTGATTGCTTCCAAGGTTTGTCAATTATGAATAAGGCTGCTTTCAGTTTATTTGGGCAAATACCAAGAAGCATGATTGCTAGATTATATGGTAAGAGTATGTTTAGATTTGTAAGAAACTGCTAAATTGTTTTCCAAATTGGCTGTTCCATTTTGCATTCCTACCAGCAGTGAATGAGAGTTCCTGTTATTTCACATACTTAATGGAATTTTGTGGTATTGGTGTTTTGGATTTTGATTATTCTAATAGGTGTGTAGTGGCACATACTTTTTATTGTATCTTTTTGTAATATTGATCCCTTTATCATCTTGTAATTTCCCTCTTTATCCCTGATAACTTTCCTTGCTCTGAAGACTGCTTTATCTGAAGTTAATATAGCTGCTTCTTCATTCTGTTAATTAGTGTTAACATGGTATATATTTCTCCATCCTTTTAATTTATAATTATCTTTATATAAAAGTGGGTTTCTTCCAGACAATGTATAGTTAGGTCTTTTTTTTTCTTTTTGGAGGACTCCTCTCTGACAGTGTCTCTATTTTTCTAATTGGTGTATTTAGACCATTTATGTTTAAAGTAGTTACTGATATAATTCAATTAATATCTGCACTGTTTGTTACTGTTTTCTATTTGTTGCTCTTGTTCTTTGTTCCTGTTTTTGTCTTTCACACTTTTTCTGACTTCCATGGTTTTAACTGAGCATTTTTTATGATTATATTTTCTCTCCTTTCTTATATAAATTAGAGTTTTTTATTACATTTTTAGTGTTTGCTCAAGAGTTTGCATATATATATTTATAACTAATCCAAGTCTACTTTTAGATAACACTGTACTGCTTCATGCGTAGTGCAAATACCTTATCATTAACAATTCCTAATTTCCCTCTTGTTTCTTGTATCATTGCTATCATTTATTTCACTTACACATAAATATACAGAATTGTTTCTAATATTATTTTGAATGAAGTATTACTTGTCAGCTCAATTAAGAATAAGAAAAATAAAAGTTTTTATTTTGTTTACTTTTCCTGTTTTCTTTATGTAGATCTGCATTACTGACATACATAATTTTCCTTCTTGCAGAAGAACTTCTTTTAACATTTCTTGCAAGACAGATCTACTGACAACAGGTTCCCTCAATTTTTGTTTGTCTGAAAAATTCTCCTTCATTTCTGAAGGACTGTTTCAAAGGGTACAGATTTCCAGGTGGGTGGTGTTTTTTTTTTTTTTTTCTTATTTTTTTTCTTTCAACACTTTAAATATTTCAGTTTACTCTGCTTGCTTGCTTTGCTTCTGAGAAGTCAAATGTAATTCTTATCTTTACTCCTCTGTAGTTAAAAATATTTTCTCCCTCTGGCTTCTTTCAGGACCTTTTCTTTATCTTTGGTTTTCTGTAGTATGAATCATATTCCTAGGAGTAGTTTTTCCTTTGTTTTTCTTTTTGCTTTTTTGTATTTATCCTGCTTGGTGCTCCCTGAATTTCCTGGATAATTGGTATATATGACATTAATTTAGGGAAATTCTCAATCATTATTTCTTTGTCTATTTATTCTTTTCCTTTCACTCTTCTTCTGAGATTCACATTAGGTATATGTTGCACCTTTTGTAGTTGTCCCACAGTTCTTATATGTTCTGTACTTTTTTACTTTTTTTCTGTTTTTTTTTTTTTTTTAATAGTTTTGGAAGTTTCTGTTGTCGTATCCTCAAGCCCTGAGATCCTTTTCTGAGCCGTATCTAGTCTACTTGTGTGCCCATCAAAGTCATTCTTCATTTCTGATACATTGGTTTTGATGTCTAGCATTTCTTTTTGATTCTTTCTTAGGGTTTTCATCTCTCTATTTATATTATCCATTTTATCTACTCTTTCAATTTTGTCTCCTTTTCCAGTTTGTCTACTCTTTCTTTCAGCATATTAACCACAGTTTAAGCGCAGTACTCCTGCTATTTCTGACTTCAGTTCTCGTGTTTGCTCAGTCTCTTTAAACTTTTTTTTTTCTGCCTGTTAGTATGCTTAGTAATTTTTTGTTGACCCGTGGACATGATACACTGGGTTAAAGGAACTATAGTTAATAGGCCTTTAGTAATGTGGTGTTTAGGGAGAGGGAAAGGTGAACCATCTATATCACTATGATTAAGTCTCAGATTTCTGGTGAGCTAGTTTCCCTGGACTGTGAATTTCACCAATGCCTCTCAGTTGTCTTATACCCTCTTAGGTGGGCTAGACTGGCTAAAGTAGGCTGGAGTTGGAGCTCCCTTTCCGCAGATAGGTTAAGTTCTGATAAAACCCTATTTGATTAGTTTTTAGTAAAATAGTTTCTCTTGAGATCAGGCCTTCTTAAGAAGAACAGAATGCTCTAGTGTATTTCAAAATGGTTACTTTCCCCCTCCCCCTGCTAGAAGAATAAGGAGATTTTTCTGATATTCACTGTGAAAACCTGTGAGCTCCTAGAGGTACAACTCACAAAAGTATGTGAATTCCCCTATGACTGCGTCCCCCTTGGAGTCTTTAGTTTGCAGACTAGTTCACTGTGAGCCTCCAGCAATTTGTCCATCACAGTTTAGATTTTCCTACCCTGGACTGGTTCCCATGGGAGTATTTACTAGTAGGTTTCTGCTTTGGTAAGTGCTGATTCTCTGTATCTATCTGCTTGTCTCTCTAATTTTGGGGATAGTATTTTGCCTTGTGATCTCACTTCTCTGATGGATCAAATTTTATAATTTGTTCAACTTTTTACTTGTTAGCATGAAGTGGTGACTTCTAAGCTCCTTACATGCTGACCAGAACCTAAAATAGCAATATCCTTTCTTCATTAAAAAAAAAAATTTATTAGAGTCAATGGTCTACAAAAATTAACAACGTATAATTACTGAAAATAGGACTTGTACTTAATACTATTAGTTGTATTTCTATATAAAAGAGTTTTTAATTTTTAGACTGTATATAGTACTTGAGGTTGGACTAATTTTCCAATATATTTTATTATTTCTAAAATTACTTTTTGATATATTTTATGCCTTTCATTTCTCCTTTGTTGCAGGTATTTTATCTTCACTATTTCTCTATATTTCAATGTCTTCTTGAAAGACACTGGGATTGTTTTTCTAATCTTGACACAATTAAATTTAACATACATTTTAATTTAAATAATATAAAAATCAGCTTAATAATCAACTTTTGTTTCTGTTTTTGAAAGCTTTCATTGAAAGATTTTATTGTGGAGAAGTTCAACCAACTGTGAAATAATATAATTTATGCTATTTTAAAATATATAATACATTAATCTCATTTCTGCTTTTTTGGTACACTTTAACTACAAGTGGTACTACTCTTTCAAGTACATATTCTAACAGCTGTTACTTATAATATATTGGATGATTTTGTATTTTTTGGTTATCTCTTATAATATTCATAAGTATCCTTTGCTTAAACTATTAAATAATCTGGCTACTGTAAACATTAGAACCATCTGTAGTCTATGCACATAGTTTTTCTTCCCAGTGTGTTTATAGGTTTTTGGAAAAACAATGAACTTATGGAATTTACTCAGTTTTGTTAGCAAAATATTGTAGCCAATAAATAGGATCTCAAAAATTTTTTATGTCATATATGTTTATATTATGGTCTTTTATCTTTTGATTTATCAAGTTAGAAAGTATCAGTCTAATAAGCTCATGGAACCTAAAAGAAGGTTATTTATCTTTCAGAATAAGCTGAACTTTGAAATTGTATCTTCAATGAAAAATATGTGAATAGACTCATTCTAAATCTGAACTAGGGGGGACACATACTTCATCAGTCTGAAGGTTGTACAGCATCAAATACTCAGTGTAAGCCTGACCCCAAAAAAGATAGTATTGTTAGTTCATTTTTCTCATTTTCTTGGATATCCCATAAATCTTGGACAGACATGTCTATGTAATTATTTTGCCAGTGGTGACTAGATTTTTTTTTACCATCACAGAAAGAATTCAGAGATGGGACGCAGAGGTTAAGAAAGTAAAGTGAGGATTTATTAAGGGATAGATAGTATACTCTCAAGGGGAGAGCGGGCAGGCTCAGGTGAGCAGCTGCCCTGAGTTTCTTTGGCAAGTTGGCTACATAGAGTGTAAAAATGAATGAACGGACTATTCATTGGGGTAGGAAGGGTTTGGGATCATATTCCCTGATTTTCATCCCAACTCCATTTTCCCAAAGAGAGGAGAGATTTTTGTCCTAATTTAGTCTGGATCAGAAGTGTCATGGCGTTGGTGCATGATGGGTAATTCTAATCTGCAAGGCTAATTTTATTGAAATGAGGGCATAATGAGCCAAAGGTTACATTCAGACACTGGAGATCTCTGCTTTTTCCCACCTTTCTTTGTTGGCCTCCAGACCACTTGTCACCCCAAAATATGTGACTTGTTATCAGCCCCGAGGTCCCTGCTTTTCTCCAGGGACCCCTGCTGTTTACAGGATGTATGGTTTCCTGTATTCGGCCTGTGGCCCTCCTTTCTGCCCAATTCCTGCCGGTTGGCCTGCATCCCCCTTTCTTTGCTCATATCTAGCTCTCTGCCTGCTCTAACGATAATACCTAAAGACAAAATAAGTTGTTGACAAATGCCTTTTAACTATATTTTTGTATTCATTTGTGACTTCTCTTCAATAAGCACTGATAAACACACATAATTTTTAAGAGAGAATACATATTTTAAAACTGTACAGCAACCAAAAATATTAAGTAGTGTTTTCCAAGGTGAGGTAAACATACCATTTGTAGAATGTGAAAATATTAGGAGCA
This sequence comes from Camelus dromedarius, assembly GCF_036321535.1. Classification (NCBI taxonomy): domain Eukaryota; kingdom Metazoa; phylum Chordata; class Mammalia; order Artiodactyla; family Camelidae; genus Camelus; species Camelus dromedarius. The sequence goes on from NC_087436.1 coordinate 33,130,949, forward strand.
GTCATATGAACACACTTCTTTTTAGTTTTAATTGCTACTTATCTATTTTATGCCTATTAGAAAAAAATAAGCACATCCAAATCTTGATTTTATGTGATATAGAAGGATATCTTGAGAAGAGTGAACCCTTAAAAAGAAAATTCTAACTAAATGATAGTACACTTTCTGTAAAGGTATGACAAAATGATAAAGATCAGTTAAGCGTGCAAGTTTGGGGAACAGCGCATTGGGAGTCAATGGCAGTATTAAAATAACATTTCATTTTGTAATACAGTTAATTTCACTAGCCTGTCTTCCTGGTGTATTTAGTTATAATGTAATTCACATAAATCAGGTTGATATGTATTAGCCAAGTTCAGGTTCAAGTAAGAGTCTCAAAGCTTGTTACTGCCATACAAAGAGTGAAGGAAAACAAAAATCCCTAACTTGAATTTATTCAGTGAAACAATTTTGGTGGAAGTGCTTTGCAGCCTCATACTATCGTACACCAAAAAAAGGAATGCAGGTACATACTGCGCCTTATCCTGGAAGTTGTGTATAGACTGAACCCTCTAGCTCTCTAGTGATTGATCTCTCCCCTCTAACTTCCTCTGAAATAAAACCACTTACCTTAGTGCTGCTCAGTCTCACCGATACCTTCCCTCCCTCAGTACATACATAACCCATATCCTCAAAACTGTCAAGCTTTTTAACATGGAGACAATCTTAGTAAGTTTGTGGTATATGTTTAGCAAAAGCAGTATTGAAGGAGGTCTGGAAAAAAGAGCACATTGGCTTTATTCATACACACTATTCATATAACCGTCTTTTACAGCTATACAAAGTCTTCTGTGTTCTCTACTTGTTATAATAATTTGTGCTTAATTGTTTGACTATCAAGATTTTTTTTCAAGTTTATTGCCACTCACTAACATTTATTTGTATATTAACTTGTGACACAAAGGAATATTGTACTGTATTGCGATGGAAACAACTTTGAAGTTTGAGTCCTAAAACTTTTTAATCTTCATGGAGGAATATGATCATCTTGGGAAAGGAGTGGATTATTTAGGATGGGGATATGCCCAGATTTCTGTGCTTGAAGAGGAAGTAACAGAAAAGATAACCTGATGTAAGCCTAGAACTATTACTTTGTAAATCGCTGCACCATTGGTATGTAATCTATACCTTTCTTCTACCACAGGAGATGTCTTAGGCATCTCTTTGACTTCCCAAATGGCACTGGAATCTGTTTTCTTAGATTCTTTTGGTTCTGTTTGTTCCTTCATCAAATGTTATTTTAGTGAATATGCTTTATAAAGAAATTAAAAGTTTACAAGATTTTCTTTTTAATAGCAAACATATGAAGTGATTTGCTTCTTAATCTCAGGACAGTTTTCATTTCATAATAATAGCCATTTAAATATGAAACTGATCTTAAGGATAATCTTTGACCAGTTTCCTGGATGATCAATTTGTGAAACATTAAGTTTTGTTTTGTTTTTTTTGCCACTTGATAAAATTTAACAACACACCTGTGTCTCGCATGTGACTGTACATATGTAATCTGCAGGTAAAGAGAGAGAAGAAGGGGTAAAGGAGGAGTGGGAGGATTTCTTTTCAAGGAAAAGAAAATGTCTTAGTATAAAAATGCATGTATATGAAACTAATTCATCAGAAAAATGTGGATGTCTGTACATGATTGGAAATAGAGAAGCTAAATTGATTTACAATAGAATGAATAGGGTTATTTGTGGATATGGTAAGACAGGAAAAAAGGTGGTCCAAGTTGAAGAGAGGCATGCAATTCATCAACAGCTGAGGTTATATAATATTACATTTTAGGTTGTTAATGCTCTTATCTTATGATGTGTACTTTGGGAGGACAGGTAAAGAACTGTTGAGAGAATCCAGTTGTTTTGAAAAAGCCTGGCATAATAACAAGAGGGCTGTAGGGTATGAAAGTACAGCAGAGACCATGAATTTGAATAGGAGCTCCAGTGTAAGGCCCTTAATGACTGACCAATCAAACTCTGCCTGAACAGACACCAACACGGGAAGGCTCATGGCCTGAGGGAAGGAACATCTCAGTAGAGACGAGAGGATCCAGGGGACAGCATATGGAATCAGGGGTTTTTCCCCTCTTCCACATGACAATCCTGCAGCAGCACAGGTGCTAATTAGAGAGCACTCAACACAAATTACTTAAAATGATAAGGAAATGTGCTGGCACATGCTACTTAAAGTCTTCAGGCAGAGAGGGCTTCAGGGTGGTTTGTGGTCTTCTTCACTGAACATGATGCTCTTGGTTCTATTCTCTGCATACTGACTTCATCCTGGACTAGTAGCTAGATGGCTGCAGAAACTCTGGGTCTCCTCTCCATGTAGGCTAATGACCAGAGAAAGGGAGTGGCCACTTTTTTCTGTCTCTCTCCTGAGAGCAAGACTACTTTTCACAAGGAGTCTTTGGAGATTTTTTTTCCCTGAATTTTATGTGTCTTAATTTTTACATGCTCATCTCTCTATCTATCCTTGAACCAATGGATTTCCATAATTCCATCAGGGAAAGGTATAGAGCGTCCCCTGTTTCCCTGAGCGAGTACCCCCAGGGCTGCTCCATAGTGGGAAAGCGTTATCAGTGTGAGACCCACAGTGAGTCCAGTCATCCTCAGTTAACATATTTGGAAGAAGATGGGTGAGAAGAAAGAATGCCTGGAAACTGAGAAAGAGCCTAACAGGGTATTTGTAACTAAAATTACTTAATATTCCCCACAAAATGACTCATTTAAAGCAGTATGACCTTTAAGTGCACGTATAAGTCTTCATTTTCCAAGTCCACCATCCAGCCTACATCAGTGGGAATCCAAAACTCCTCTTTGTTTTTTCTACATTTTATTTATACTATGCAAATTTTGACCTGGTTACTCTAGGTTTATTTCTGTTCCTTTATGGCATATTTTTTTTTTCTGGAAACTTTTTAGGATCTTTTCTTTTTCCTTAACATTCTAAAATTTCACAAGGCTGTATCTGGGTCTAGATACTTTATTAATTGGCACATGTCTCACTTAGTAGGCTCTTCTAATATACATTTATGTTTTTATATGAATTTAAAAATTTTTCTCTGTAATTTTTTATGGATTTATTGTTAGATATTAAACTTTTTAGACTGAGCCTCTACATCATATTTTTTCTCTCATGTTTCTCATCTTCTTGTCTTTTGTAATATATTTTGAGACATTTTCTGCATTTTATATCATAGACTCTCTATTGAGTTATTTATTTTATCTTTATATATTTTAATTTCTAAGAGATTTTTCTTGTTTTGTTTTTGTTCCTCTTTCATAACTTCCTAGTCTTGCTTTACAAATACAATGTACCTCTGTAAGAAATCCATGAAGAAATTTAAAAATATTTTCTTTTGTTCCCTGAATTATTCTGATTCTCCTGAGACCAGTTATCTGTTTATTTTGTACCTCCTTTTTTAAAGTGTTCCCATGCTTTTAGATCCTAGTTGTCCATTTATATTGCAAGTTGGAGAACCAGACTGATTTTTCTAGGTGGCTCTGAAATTCCTCTGCTCTCTGTTTCCTGATAGAACACTCAAGTAGGAGGATGGTTAATGAGGAACCCCATATTCCTGGATGAACTGAGTTCACTGTCAGGTTCTGTTTAGGGCTAGGGGATGAGATGACGTCTTTCAGATTGTGTTTCCCATGTGTGAATCTGGAGTAACTGCCAATTCTAAAAGGTAGAGCTTCCCTCATTTAAAAAAAAAAATTGTAGAAAAGATACGTGTTTTTTTTACTTGGGGATAAACATTGCTGTACTTGCCATTCTGAGAATGAAATGGAAGTGAACCACCGCTTCCCTACATGTTCAGCTAATCCCACCCTCTGTATCACGTCAGCTGACTCTGAGGGGGGATCTTCCCCTGGGTTCCTGTGGACATGTACTCTCATCTCAAATGCAGCCCCTCACAGCATATTCTGGGATGCAATTTCCCCCTCTTCATTTTATCATAGAGTACACACTTTTATTTTACTTTATTTATTTTATTTTATTCTTTCCAGACATACTGAGATTTTGTATTTGCTTGATGAATCTCTTTCACATTTCCCTTGCTGCCTTTTTGCAGTTGTACACTGTCATTCTATGGAGATGTGAGAGGCTGACTATGCTCAGTGCAACATAAATTTATTGTTTCTTCATTGTGCCAGACACTATTCCATACGTAAGCACTGAAGTAAACTATGTGTTTACTTCTAAAATATGTCTTAGACTCACAAGCTTACAGTGGGTGGAGGCATGGATGGTGATGAGATCGGGGAGCAGTTTTTTTTTTTTTTTATTTTAATAAAAATTATCTGAAGGGGTAATAAGTGATCTGAAAGAGGAAATAGAAAGTGCTTCAAAGACACCCAACATGAGCCAAGGAATCTGCTTAGAGCACAAGCCATTTAAATTAAGAGAGGAGAGGTGGCTAAGAGACAGGTAGGTTAAAATAACATTCTGTGGCAAAGATGGTGAACTACAGGGCTGCCAGCAGAGGCAGATAGAGAGTCTTCCGTATATTGGGAAAAGCAGAAAGAAGTTGGTTGGCAGGACCTTGAGTGTGTGAGACTAGAAAGACAGTGGTCCCTGTGGATTCAGTCAGTTTTGTTAAAGGTTTTGACTGTTACTCCAAGAGTAATAGAAAGCATTTGAAAGCTTGTAATCAGTGGAGTAACAAACACTTTAGAAGGCTCACTGTGCTGACATCATGAAGAATGAATTTGAGGGAAAAAAGCCTGGATATATGGCCATCAATGAGGGAAGCTTCCGGAAGCTCATGTAGTCTAGACTTAGACTGATCGTGGTCTAGAATCTTGGCAGTAGTGATGAAACCAAGTGGAAGGATTTGATAGATATTTGTGTGGTGGTGGGTCGTTATATAGAGTTTAATGACTTTCTGGAAATGAGAAATGAGGAAGAGGAAGGATTTTTAAAGCTGATCTTCAATCAGACTGTTTCATCTCAGAGTCTAGAGTGAAACCTGAAATAGAGGCAGGTATGCAGGGAAAGTACAGATGCTAATGATGTGTTCAGTGTAGAGCATGTTGAGCTCAGCTAAACTGAGCCAGCAAGAGAAAGAAAAGCTGAAAAAATTCCTGAGGGGTTGGGGGTCAGGCCTAGTGCCACTGGTGCACTGGTGAAAATATTCTTAACTGGGTTGCTCTTCATATGGAAAGCTGAAACTTTTTTCTTTTCATCAAAGATCAAAATCTATCTGGGCAACTCTAACTAAACTCATAACATCAATTAAATACCTTATAAAAAGTAGAAAAACTGACTGTTTAATACAAGGTTTATGTATTTACTACAAATAAAAAAAATAAATGAATTAAATAAGAAATGTAGCTATTTATATCTTTATATCAAGAGATATAAAGATAAAGAGGTAGATGTATAGTAGGGGAAAGTTTCTAAAAAGGCATATTAGAGGGTTTTTTAATGATGATGGCTTAGGGTCTTCGAGATTTACTGAAAAATTATTTCCAAGGAAGTGTGGATATGGACTGTGTATTTTGTCTGAGAAATATAGATAGAGAGATAGAGATATCTATATAGATATAAATTGAGTTTTTCTTGATGTGATTAGGAGAACTGGAAAACCTAGGGGAAGAAGTTAAGGAGTTAAAGAGGACAGTAATAGCCAAACATTTATTGAGTGCAAACCACGTGCCAGCTCCTGTTCTGGGTGTTTTCCATGTATGAAACTATCTAATCCTCATACAGTAAGGTGGGCACTATTATTATCATCCAGTTTCACTAAAGAGGACACTGAGGCACAAAGCAATTAAGTAATTTTCTCAATTTCACACATTTAAGAATGGGTGGAATTAGGATTTAAATCTCGGCAGTCTGGCTCTGGAGCTCACATTACTGATCGCATTATATGGCCTTTATGTAAATGTATAAATATCTATATACAATATAGTCATAAATAGAACATATGCAACCAGGTAACTTATCCCAGGTCTATACATGATGGAACCACTGGGTAGAATAGACAGATGCTTGACTGAGCTTGCAGGAGCTTTCAGTGACAAAGCTCAAAAATCATATTAACTAAGGTATATGAGTTTGTCCATGCTTTAAGTATATATATTTAAAATAGCATATACCAAGTTGTCAAAGATGATAGACAGAATGGGAAACCCACCAAATTTCTGTATACATCATGTATTTCTTTGATGAAGAATGAAAGGGAAAAATAATCAAATTACTGGTCCAAGAGTTTGCAGGCCAGGCCAACAAAGTGACATTACTGTTCTCCAAGAGGTTCCATATGTAGCAGGAATGGAAGCAGTGACCTAAAGGTGACAGAAGAAGTAAGAAGAATTTTGAAAATTGTTGTTTGTATATTTGGGGTTTTCATATGTGTGTTGCTCATAATACAGACATTGCTAAGCACAGGTATCTCTGTTTTAATTTTAATCCTTTTAATATGATTTGATGTGAATATAATCAAAACTTGTCTGAAAATATACAGTGTCTAATTTTCTGTTTTTTAACAACTTCAGAAAATTTCAGATGAAAATATCCATGTGCGTATTTTCAAGAAAAATGTAAAGTCATCCAGTGCTGCCCATGGGCAGTTTTGAAAGTATGAAGATAAATAAGGATTTAATTTTCTCACTGGAATATTTTCCAATTTGATGAACAAGCTGAAAAGTAAAAATGACAGCCGTTTAAATGATCTTCCAGAGAAGCTTAAAGGGGCCTCACAGTCTTATTTTTTCGTAAAGGCAACTCTGTGTGTGTACCCAGGCATAAATACATTTTGTAATTAAAGTTAAGAGTCTTAAAATGTTGCCTTAGACTCAGCCATCCCATTAGCTGAAAAGAAAAGGGAGAACCAAATCAAGGGCCCTTGGGAAAATTTAAGCAGGGGGCATCATTCACAGCCTCTGGGAGACAAAATCTATTTGTGTTAAAGTATAAGAATAGATGAGTTATGAGCATAAAAATATCACAAGTGAAAAAAAGAAATCCTAGACTCTAGTAGGGGAAGATGATTGACCTGAAAAAAAAAATGAGTATACTCAAGTATCACTCATGTTTCTAATAAACTTTTGTTTTTTAAGTTTTTAAGTTGTTTTCAACTTAAAATTGGTGACATAAAAAAAAAAAAAAAGGTTGGAAATGAAATACCAAATCACCCACATGTGACTCACAACGAATAACACACAGGACAGACGTTTGTCAGCATTAAACAGCTCCCTGGTATTTGTCATTTAGGTAGTGTGCAATTACCAGTGGAGGGTTTTTGCAAAGTTGAAATATTAAAAGTAATTATAATAATTATAACCACTTCATGGTTACCATAGATATGCAAAAACATTTATAAGTTTGAGTGTTACTGTTGAATACTCTCCTCTCCAGAAGATTGATGTATGAATGGATGGATGTGCTCACTTGTTTTGGGAGACAGCATATTTACAATACTGATTCTCATACCCTTTGGCTAGTGGCTAGTGTTTGTGTGCAGTTGGATGACTTATTCCTGGTCTGTATATAAATAGTGAAACCCTGGGATAGAATAGTCAAATGCCTGACTGAATCATGTAGGTATTTTCTTTAATGCACCACAAAAACCAAATTGACTAAAAGCATTTCATATAGTTACTTATTGTGGTAAATAGGCAGTATTAGCTTCAAATTATACTTAAATTTGTTTTCCATAATTATCTTTTGATTTTGAGTTGCATCAAATAACACAGAAACATGGTCAGTTTATTTATACCTGAAGGTTTCCTCTGACAATCTGATTTAAAAGTGTCACTTAGGAGATTTTTATTTTATTTTTTTTTGAAACTTCTACTTCCAAAATATATCCATTCAACAATTTTTGAGACCTTGAGGGTAAATGTTATTAGGCACAGTTTTGCTACTTTTGGTATTCTTATAGTTAATTGAAATAGCAAAATAAATAGTGAACCATGCTCTTCAAGGCATTTTACACACTATTTCTTGAGATATGTTTTTCTTTTAAACTAGGAAAGCTTATTTTCTTACTTGACATTATAGTTCTTTTCTTGCTGTTAAATTAATCATGAGATCTTGCAATTATTAAGTGTGCATCAGTGTCTTTTGGGCATTCATGTGTGGAAAAGCTCAACTCAACTTAAACAAATGAGCAATAAACAAATAAGCAAACGAAAGAATTAGTTGAAAGGCTGCTTAGGTGCTCCCATAATCAACGGGCTTGCTGGGATTGCTGGAAATCAGAGCCCTTGGAGGAGGGGCAGGTAACCCGGAGGACTCAGCAGCAGGACCTAGTGGAGCTTCTCTCTGGATCTGTAGTCTGAAAACTACAGTCCCGTGCCAAATACCAAACACCAAACACCAATGCCTGTTTTGTGCAGCCTGCAAACTAAGAAGAGGTTTTTTTTTTTTTTTCAAGTTTTGAATGGTTGGAGAAATTAAATGAATACTATTTTGTGGCACATAAGAATTATGTGAAATTCAGATTTCAGTGATCATAAATAAAGTTTTACTGAAACACACTCCCACTCATTCATTTATGCATTGTCTATGGTGGCTTTCGTGCTACAGTGACAGAATTATAGTGACAGAATTGTTTGCAGACAGCTTTTCCTGCAAAGCTGAAAATATTTACTTCTGGGCCTTAACAGGACAGTTTTGCTGCCCTGTGAACTAGAGAACTGATTTAAGATAACTAGTCTGTAATAATCCTCAATAGTGGTATTTCCACTCATTTCAAATAGCCAGGAGAAAGAGTCTGATAAACTCAACTAAACCTGGATCAAGTTTCCATACCCTGACCTGTGATCACAGGTGGGAACATTAGTTTATAATTGGACTAGCCTAGTTTTGTGTGTCTAAAGCAATGGAATCTACAAATAGAAGAGGGACCCACAAGGTAAGCCTCTGGGCAAACAGAAACAGCACTACAACCAAATAATCACTGCTGTCTTTTCTCTCATCTCCTTATTAATGCAGCTCATATTTCAATAAATCAGTAAGCCCTTACTGTGTATTTTATATGTTCCTTTCACTAGCTCAGGCATCAGATAGACATATGAAATAGTTCCTGTATTTGAGGGTCTCATAGTTGTATGAGGAAGACAGTTATTCAGAAACAGAAATGAAATACTATGCAATAAATACTACAGAAGAGATATAAACCAAATGAAAGAGGAACAAAAAGAAAGGAAGAAAATGGAATTTACTTTAGAACTCCAAGAATGTTATAAAGAACAGGTGGAATGTGAGTTGCATTTTTAAGGATGATGTTCTATTTATTACTGTAAAACAACCTCAAAACTTAGTGGCTTAAAACAACAGTCATTTATTTTAACTCATGCATCTGTGTTTTGGGCAGCTCAGACAGTGATTAGAGGACATACTTTCATGTTTATTTAACTTGCTGTCTGGCTAATTAGTGCTGGCTGTTGATTGAGAGGTCCTTGGGTCTTCCTCAAATGAACCTCTTCACAGGCTGCTTGGGTTTCCTTATAGCACGGTAGCTGGGTTTTAAGTACTAAGGTCCAGAGTAAACAAGGTGGAGGTACATAGTATTTTTTTGACCTAGCCTTGGATTTCACACTGTGTCCCCTTTGCCCTACTCTGTTGGTTGGAGCAGTCACAAAGTGCTACTCAGTTTGAAGACAGGACATAGACTTTAAATCTTGATGGGGAAGCTGCAGACTTCTAGAGCATTTGGGGTCTGACATATCTTTACATCAGTCTTTGAAAAATACAATTTGCCACAGCTTAGAAGAAATTTGAAAAGCTGACAATATCAATAGAAGATGTAGAAATGTACAAAAGCAAGGATTTGTGAAGGGCTTAGCTTATTCAAGGAACATCAAATTGTTTATATATAGATATATAAAAGAAGTAGTGTAGAAGGAAAGAGTAGCTCACTAGAAAGAGACTGTGAAAATAGATCAGAAACAATTGTGATGATCTTGTATCTCTTACCATGCCAAAGAATTTGGATTCTATCTTGGTCAGTTGTTTGGTGGCAGTTAATCCTTGGAACATAATCCTTAAAGATGCAGCTCAAAATTCACCTGTTCTTTATAATGTTCCTGGAGTTCTGCAGGTAAATTCAGTTGTTACTTCCTTTGTTTTTGTTCCTTTAATACCTGAATTATATCTCTCTTGCAGTATTTTATTTATCCTTTTAAATAACTGTCTTCCTCATGTAACTATAAGAGCAAACTTTCAGAGATATTTAAATAGTAGGAATATATTTTTAGGTCTGTTTTATAAGAGATTACCTCCTTTTATGTCTAAGCTATATCTTTCTAGTTAAAAAGATAAACATAATATAAATATAACCATATTTTATAACATGAACTTTTACTAATGTACTGTACTTATATTGCTATACTATAACTTCATTTTATTATTTTTTTCAACTTAGCACAGGTTGAATGTATGACCAACTTGGAATTTTCTGTGATAAAATGGAAATATTTCTTGCTAGACACACAAACCACAAATCCCAAACCTGAAATGTCAGATTTTGTAAGTAAAGCATTGTGGCTGTTTGTCACCAGCTTGGTCTAAGAGTTTGCAGTTTTCAGAAAGACCTGTTATTCTTGCATATCCCTATATTTTGCGAAAATCACTAATATAGCCTTCATGACTTGATTGATTATAATTTTGAATTATGTGCCTTTTTTAAACTTAAAATTCTGCTACTTTTTCCCATACCATACAGCTTGAAAGTAAAATTTGAATATTCAAGTATTTTTAGGGTAACCATATTTGTGTTCAGTTGCTGTGTAACGAATTACCACAAACCTAGCTACTTTATTAGTTCATAATTTTGTAGGTCAGAAGTCTGAGCATAGTGTACTCCAGGTCTTATGAGCCTGAAATAAAGGGGACTAGTACTGTAGTCTTACCTGGTGCTCAGGGATCTCTTCCAAGGTCACATGGTTATGGCAGAATTCAGTTCCTTGTGGTTATAGGACTGAGGTATCAATGTCCTTATTTGCTGTCGGCCAAGAGCTTAGCTCAGCTCCTAGAGTCTCACTACATTCCTTGTGATGTGACTCCCTCTGTCTTACAAGGAAGGAACAATCTTCCCTTGTATCAAACCTCTGTCACACTTCAAATCTCTTTTCTTTGAGAAGAGCCCTGTCCCTTTTAAGGGCTCACTTGATTAAGCTGGGTGCATCCCAGACAGTCAGTCTCTCTTCTATAAAGCCAACTATGTCATGTAACATAATCTAGTCATGAGGGTGAAATCCATCATGGGGGACAAGTGTTCAAAACGAAGCACTTTTGAGAATAAAAGGGAACACTGTTACTTTATTAATAATTACACTGAGACAGTAGGTGGAAACAGAGGCTGTCTTGGGAAGACAGGATCATGTTTATACTTAATTATTTCCTTTGCTTTTGTCTTTATTAACTTTAAGTCCACATGTTCATTTTTTAACTTTTCTATTTTATTTTCAAATGTGTTTATTATTTATTATTGAAATATTCAAAAATGTGCATGCAACATGTAAGCTATGAAGCATAAGAACTTGAAAACCTTGAATCCAACATTCAATTGAAGATTTTGAGCATACCAATCCATTGCATCTGCTTTTGGCCTCCTCCCTTGTTCCGTTACCCCACCCTTCCCATTTGTCCCACCATTATCTTCTCGTATGTCTTTGGTTTATAGTCTTACTGTGTTAGCAAGTCAATTTTAACCCAAACTTTCCTTGGCCATCACTGGCTGCTCTCCTAATCTATAAAGCCAACTAAAATCCTAAAGCACTTTGCATTAATAGTACTGTATTTTTATACTGTAAAAGATGAGCTAAATTCCCCATACTTCCAGAGTCATTTATAAAGATTCAAAGTATTAATATCCAGTTCCTCAAGACCTGTCTAGTTTCTAGGATTTTAAACCCACTCTTTTCACAGCCAGTACTGGTTGATTGCAGCCTGTAAGCTCAGTTCCACTTATGTCATAAGAGGCAATTCTAGCTTTAAAATGAAAGGTCAAAATAGTTTTAGTTCAATTTTGTTAGACTGAGTCTAAAGCTCTTCTGCTTAGCCATCTCTGACATTTACACGGTTCTCATTTTTGCAACTCTGCCTCATCCTGGCTCACCAAACATTTTCTTATACTCAAATCTTTTCCTAGGTGTATGCCTTTATGGGACTGGGGTCTTGACTAGCTCATATCATGTCCTTTTCTTATTCTTGAGTACATAGTGTGGAGACCTACTACTCCTGGATACAATATCCAGATACTGGCACCTGTCTTTTCGCATTCACGATGTTCTTTGATCCTGGCCTCTCTATGCTCACTGCACTATGAATACTGTACTCTTTTCTTTATTTTTCACAATGTGCAGCTTAATCTCTGCCTTCCAGTTCATGTCCACTGACACTGTACATCTATTTTTAGACCCCCTGACTTCTGTAGAGAACAGGACCATGTATGCTGTGACTTCAGAAATGGGAATAGAATGGGAGCCATATCAAATTATGTGCAATAAAATATTAAATTTTGTATGTTGATAAGATGAGTCAATACCTGTTATATTTTAAGCACTAGGCTAGACAGTTTTCATCATTGAATTCAATCCATCAGCCCCCTGCCATGATGTCTTCCTTTCAATAAAAATTTCAATCGTTTACATGATTTTCATAGTAATTTCTTTAATCGAGTTGTAATTTCTCTATCTTCATTGTTTATTCCTAAAGAAAAATAAACTATCTGAGATCTGATTAATAAAATCATCATAATGTTCACAATGACTCAAACACTCTCTCAATTCTATAATTAAACTAACTTCTTTTTCAGTTTGAAATTCTGATCTAATATCTCCCTATCTCATATTTGACTTATATCAAATGATCAGAACTTGGCAAAATGTTAAGAGCTCATATATATATATATATATATATATATATATATATCAGCTGCTATTAACCTTGTATTTTCTTTGAATTCACATGATATTAATGGCTCCCTTCACAAAGCCCTTGCTAAACAGCTGCTCTGGTGCCCTTTGAAGTGCAGCTTCCTAAAATGCTCTTTGTGGTCTTCCTTTCCTTCCAGAAATCCCGTAGACTTTCTTACTTTCACTCTTCTTTCCTTTGTTCCATCCTGTAGTCTTGCAAGTGACTAAATAGAGCTACAAACATGATTTCTTTACTTTTTCACCTTATTTTGCTCGCTCCCTTTGGCCTCTCTTCCGTCATCATGCTCCACTTCTTTATCTTTAGCCTGTGATTCCTTCCCTCGATGGTGCTGATTATAGATGATAGTTGAGACTCGCCAGACCCTTGGCAGAAGCCAGGGGGACACAGTTCAGGCTGTGTTTTCCCTAACTCCCACAGGCCTGTTCCTCCAGATGTTCTCATGTTCTGCCTGTCCCGCCGGTCCGCCTGCCGTGTGCCTCCCTCCACGACACGCTTCACATGCCCTGCCCCCTCGGGGGAGCTGCCTGCAGGAGTCACTGCAGCAGGTTCTGTAGCCTCTCGGAGTCCTCCTCCTCCCGTGTGAAACCACCCCACCAACCCCTCAGCAGTCTTTGATTGTGCAGGTGAAAACCCAGTTGATGATGCAGTTATCTGATGTACAGATACTATTCTTCAAAGACCTTTGCTTACAAAGATGAGGAAATCAGGGGCATGGATAGAGTGAAAGACTTTGAAACAGTCACAGTTAAGTGTTAGAAGTTGAACTTGTCTTTAGGTCTATTGACTTCTAAGCAAAAAAAAAAAAAATGTAGAACAAATTGAGGTGTTAGGAATATCTGCTTTTATCCATGTGTTCTAGTTTATTCTCAGCCCAAAACATTAATTTGTAAACACTTCACTTTCCCATTACTATTTTGGGCATAAAAATCTTCAGGAAGGTCGTTGTAATTTTCAATGAAAAGATTTCAGTTTTCTTTGAATACCAGACACAGAAGTTTAATACAGAGGACACAGGATTTGCCTTTATACATTCTCCTGCTTGGATGTGGATTTTGAGGGAACGTGAAGTTTAACTTTATTCTCTTTGTCAGGTGAATTGCTTAAGAAGGGAGGGTCTGCTCCCTCTTCATTGTTTCTTTTCACCTAAGAATACTGAATCTGTACCATTAACTGCAAATATCATTTCAGCCACTCTAAACTAATTATATTGTAAAATAACTTTAGTATTGTAAAATAACTGTTTACAAGCATATCTCCAAACAGTTTTTACAACTTTGTTTAAGCTGATTTGCAATTCAGGTTAAAATATAGCTGTATAACTTCTCTGAAATATAGGGCATAAGACAATAGCCCTGCTGGTTTTGAAGTGAAGATACTAGTTTCCAGGAGTAGTTTTTATTCAGAATGAACCTTCTTGGCTGTACTCAAAGCCAAAGCAACAGTCTGCATAACTAAAGATTAAATCAAACTAAAAATAGATGTTATGGCCCCTCAAACAACTAAATAACTCAAATGCAATCTATTTACTTAAGCTATTTCTGAATGATATGATTCATAATATATGAAAATACATGTAAAATAAGTTTTAAATGAAGGTAAATTTATTTTAAATGTTTTATACAGTATCACACTATGGCAACTAACGTATAAGCTACATTCCAAATAAATAACACTTACGGAGAACCTCCTATGTTCCTGATATTTCTCTAGTGCCGTGTACGATGGAGATCACAGCGGTCCCTGAGGGCAGTACTTATAACCTGTGAGGCATTTAAAGCTTAGTTTGAGAAACAAGATGAAAATAATAGAGAGGATGTATATATATGAAATATTACTATTAAATCCAACTTCTTATATCTTATTATGTTCTTCAAGTGATCTTAAGATTTTTTTAAGTTAATACATTCGTGGTGTGACACGGTTATGATTCATATATTTATATATTATTTGTGAATGTTCCCCTTGTTTTATATAGGGATACATTTTGTACCCTTTAGAAGGGCTTGAATATTTTTCAGTAAAGTTCTATTTAGTAACTGAGAAATGGTCCTTGAATTTAGAAAAGCCTTGTAAAATGGACTGAGGACTCATATGACTGGCAAGATTAATGAATCTTCAAAGAATGACTTCACCAGAATGAGTAAGTCGTATGACATTTATAATGTAAAATTTACTCTTTAAAACTGCAAAATATGTCATGTTTTCTTTACCAAAAGTACAAATCCCTCAAGATTAAGGTCCTCTAGTTTAGTACATTTTTTTAAATAGGTATGAATACTCTTCTGTTTTTTTTTTCCTTAGTCTATTTGCATGTGAGAGATTCTCTAAAATGTTTTAGTGTGAAAAACATTTTCTCTGAAATTTCTCACACAGCTTCACACCTCCTAGTGTATGAAGCTGTATTTACCCTGAAATTCATTTAGCTGTTAAGTTACAGAAGAACCCTGAGGGATGTATTTTGTAATACCCTTTAGAATAAATAGACACATATGTAGGATAAATTGCTAAGGTATGAGGAGAAAGGAATAATAAAAGAGATGCTTAAAGGGATAGGATGATACATTGAGAGGGACATTGAGTGGGGAATTGCGCTATTTTGTATGTATATGTTTTCAGAATTGAGAGGGAGACTTTTCTGTAAGCTAGCTTTGTCCAGCTGCTCATGTGATTCCAATTTAAGATGATTTTACTTTAATCGTACCCATTTGAATTTGTTGCTATATTTTTCTATCAGGCCTATCTCTAAAAATCATGTTAATAAATGGAAGAATTGATTGTTCATTTTAGGTATGTTTGTAGATGTGATATTAAAAACCAACAAAGCAGCAGTTTTGTGCTGTGAATCTACCAATAACTATTAACCAATCAAACCAGTGTGAATGAAAAGTTTATATGCTATTAGAGTTTGAAAGTTGAACTTTCTGTGATTTGAGATTGGAAGGATAACAAGGGAGTACATAAAAGTCATAGCTTACCATTTTGATGAGTAACATTCAATGAATGATATTTAATTTTGTGTATAAAGTGTATTTTAAATGAAATGAACATCAGTTTAGAAAAAGAGAAGTCATACACCTCTTTCTGTCTCCCCAGTACTCACTGCTAACCATTGAAAATTGAATATTGCTTCAAAGTCTCTTGTGCTATAAGCATTCAGGACACAGGCTTAACATCATGTCAAATTTTAAGTGATTATGTGCCACGCAGTCTGACTGATCCTCATGGATATTAATTCTGTAAATTAAATTTTCCCTCATCCAAGTAGCCCAATGAGCTTCGCTGACCTTACATCCCTTGGTTCTCTTCTAGGCTTTATGGTTTAGGTCAAGCGATACCTCCTGGAAGACTCCTAATTCCTAAAGTGTAAATACCCCACTCATGTTTTTATTATAAAAATTGCCGTATTTTACTGAATGTACCTGCTTACATATCAAAGTCTCTCCCCTGCAAGATTATAAATTCTAGAGTGGCTACAGGGTGAGGGAGTGAAATAGAAGCAGGGACCAGGTAATTAGTATCTTAATCGTCTTGTTTTCTCTAGGACCTAAGAGAGAGGTTTCTAAAGGTAAACAAGTCAGGCTGGAGGTATTTCATGATCATCAACGACTCTTACTCCACTTTAAGCCCTGGGTTTTAATAGTCTGTATTATGATAACTAGTATTTTATCTAATGTAGAAGTAATCCTACTTTCCTCTTCTATCTGTTAAATTTCTTCTAGTTTTGTTGGTGAGATTATGGTGGTAATCTTCACATGTCATTTATAAACCAGTGTGAAGACCATTGAATTTAAAAATTACTCTCATAATTTACAGATCTTTTCTAATGTTGTCAAACTTTTAACAAATGAGAGGCTCTACTAAATGTGTATAGATTTTTCTACAATCTCATAGTTCCTCCCCATCCCCCTTAAAAAAAATCAGTGTCCGTTCCTTAGAATTCTTGGACTGTGGAAGACAGCCCTTCACTTCAAGTGTTTATATACTATTAAGGACTCTGATAACTTTGCCGTAGTTTTAGAGTTAAACTGGAGCAATATTTGCATACCTTTTTTACACCCTTCAGCCTAGGAGGTTTCTAAAAATGGTTTGGAAACTTGATAGTAATGAGAAAATTGACAGTCTTTTTTTTTTTTTTTTTTTTCCCATTATCCCCCAGCATAGGAGTGTGAGGGTGGAGGACAGCACACTGAACTCTGTCAGGGAGAAGTCTGTGCCAAACAGGCCCTATGTCTTAGCTAAGGTTCCGCTTGGAGAGAGTGTATTTAAACTCCATCCCCGTAATGTCTGGAAATGTTGAGCATCATTGCAGTCTGACACTGGGTGAAGTAAATGTTTTCTCTAATGCCTAAAGAAACCTTCTTTTATTTAAGGGGACCAGGTGCCTGCTGATGAAGAAGTCTAGGTCCTCCTGTCAGGGAGTGATCAGAATTCTCCTGGTTTTTTTTTTTTGCTTTTTTTTTTTTTTTTTTTTTGCCATCTTTGTCAGCAGGATCCTATGATTCCCAAGATGAGAAGGCAGTCAGTCCCTAGAATTTTCTCCTTCTAAAACCCACT
The DNA here is from genome assembly GCF_036321535.1 of Camelus dromedarius. Lineage (NCBI taxonomy): Eukaryota > Metazoa > Chordata > Mammalia > Artiodactyla > Camelidae > Camelus > Camelus dromedarius. The sequence goes on from NC_087436.1 coordinate 33,148,436, forward strand.
TGGTCATAGGTAAATTGATTACTGTAGCTCAGTTGCTCTGTGAATAAAGTACTCCGTCTGTTTTGATTCTCAGCCTTCACTCTTCATCTGTCATGCATCATATATTGTTTTTTTCTGCACCATTACCCACAGCGACAGACTAGACAAGACTGTGTCATTGACTGCAGACCTCATTGCAGCCCCTCCAGAATTGAAAACATATTGCTGATTATTTTGTTTGAAGTTCCTAACCTGTATGCAATCTGTTTAGGGTAAGAAGATTTTGAAGTTAGCTTTCTGGTTTCATGAACCATGACGAAACTTAATTCCTCAGGCTACTTGAAAGGAAAACCAGATCTTGACCATGTAAAGCTAAGGAAAGTTAGAAGAAAAAGGAATATAAAGTAAAAGAGTGAAAGGCACACTATTTATCTTAGGAATTAACTCACAGATTTGTGAAAAATAAAGGATACAGTTTTAAAATTAAACTTAGGTAATATCCTAACTCTTTTCAAAAGAAATTGTCAGAGAGTGAAAACTTGTCTGCTTTTTTCTGCCTTAAAAATAAAAGGTAGAAACACTAAGTGAAATGAGTAATTTTTTAAAGCTATCATGATGAAATTTATTTATTCAAATATATTTTTTACCTTCAAAGTAGGTGCTTTAGGGTATTATAAGCTTAGTTAATTACACTGTCTTTGCTTCTTTACATTGCTTTTTAGATTCTGCTGCATTTTTTCAGGATAATTCCAGTGACAGTAATTATTAGTCTTTTGTGGATTTTATATATTTTTGAAATGGCTTGAAGTCCTTTGGATACATGTTTCATCAACGGGAAACATATATGAGCTGGATAATATACATTTTTGTCCCAGAATGTCACACAGAAATGATGAAACTGATTTGTGTGTGTTTGTTGCTGATAAAAATTGACTCTAAGATAATGCCAGAAAAAAGCTTAGATACTTACCTTTACATATACTTCCTTCTATTTTATATTTTACTTACAAACACTGATTTAAAGACCTTTGTAATATATTTCAAATCTATTGAAAGATAACCCACTAACCATCCCATAACCTCATGGCCTTTCCTGTCTTCTCTTTCTGTACCTAAGCACTCTTTTAGAGAATTTATAGCACTTGAATGTGAAGAATGTTTCCAGATTTGTTTTTAATTCTGTGACTTTTTGTGTGTGTGTAGAAGGTAATACTCACAGACATAAAGAACAAACTTATGATTACCAGGGGCTGAAGGGAGTGGGAAGGGATAAATTGGGAATTTAAAATTTGTACCTCATAGAGACTGATGGAAATGTTAGCTGTCTTGATTGTGGTGGTGGTTTCATTGGTGTATACATCTATCAAAATTCATCAAATTGTACATCTGAAATATATGTAGTTTACTGTATAGGAACCATACCACAATAGAGGTTCTTAAAAAAGAAGATGATACTGCATTTTTAGAATAGAACAACTAGCTTTACTTTAAATTTGTCATATTCAGAGGGTAATTAGTTCTGCTTCTGTTGATTGTCAGTTTCAAACTATCATATTGTCCTTATTTTCAGTGATATTTTCTACTTCTCAATCTTGCATTTTTCTTCTTTGCAATTGCAAATGGCAATCCTTTTATTTTCTCTTTGCTTTTCACAGTATCAAATTCTTCCTGCTTCATATTCAGCAAACCCAAATGACTGTTCCATTACTTGCTCTATACTTACTCTCATTTACATAAACTCATGCTACCTTACTTTGATAATTCATTTCCTTAGCAGGTACATGTTTAGCTAGATTTTATGTTGGTTGTGGTCAGAAACTGGATCTCAACTACTCTTAGTAACTTTTGCCTGTGATTAATAAAGTACCCAACGGTGGTACCATGAAAATGAATATGACTCTATGTATAAAACAATTCTTAGGGACTATGATATTTATTTATATGTTAAGAAAGGCAATCACAATAGGACACATGTTAGCCTGAATAATGTTTTACTAGCCATGTCAGTGAATAATATGACAAATATCTTAGATGCAACCTCACCTTGAGAGACCTGGTTTTAACTCTGCTGACCTTTCCAGCAATCTGCTGTGTTCACTCACATCTATGCTTTGTAGGCTGGAAGCAGAAGGAAAGATGCTAGGATGATTCAGTCCTAAACTCACTCCAAAATCTTCCAGAATCTTATGACTGTACATGTCAGTATTCCTTTGTGAAATACACAGGGAACTTGTTGAGTGTATCCTCAAAGATTGCTGGAAATGGATTTTAGACATGAAGTCAGACATGACTTTATTTTTTTTATTTATTTTTTATTGAGTTATGGTCAGTTTATAATGTTGTGTCAATTTCCAGTGTAGAGCACTATTTTTCAGTTATACATGAACAGACATATATTCATTGTTGCACTCTTTTTTGTGGTGAGCTACCACCAGATCTTGTATATATTTCCCTGTGCTATACAGTGTAATCTTGTTTATCTATTCTACATATGCCTGTCAGTATCTACGAATTTAGAACTCCCAGTCTGTCCCATTCCACCCTCCTCTGACCTGGCAACCACAAGTTTGTATTCTGTGTCTGTGAGTCTGTTTCTGTTTTGTATTTATGTTCTTTTTTTTTGATTCCACATATGAGTGATCTCATGGTATTTTTCTTTCTCTTTCTGGCTTACTTCCCTTAGAATGACATTCTCCAGGGACATCCATGTTGCTGCAAATGGCGTTATGTTGTCATTTTTATGGCTGAATAGTATTCCACTGTATAAATATACCACATCTTCTTTATCCAGTCATTTGTTGATGGACATTTAGGCTGTTTCCATGTTTTGGCTATTGTAAATAGTGCTGCTATGAACATTGGGGTGCAGGTGTCTTTTTGAAGTAGGGTTCCTTCTGGTTATATGCTCAGGAGTGGGATTTCTGGGTCATATGGTAAATCTATTCCTAGTCTTTTGAGGAATCTTCATACTGTTTTCCACAGTGGCTGCACCAAGCTGCATTTCCCAGACATGACTTTAAAATCATAGCAAAATATGTCATTCTGCTGGCTTTGTGATTATTTATCCTTATGACTCCTCTGTGTACTCAATTAAAAGCATTCAAATTGTGTAAAAGAGTGTGACTTTCTGTTGCAGTAAAATATAGATCAACAGAGACAAAAAGAGTAGTTTCAAGCTGAAAGGATCTTCATAATAAGAAAAAAATATAACACACTTTGTTATCTTAATGACAAATACTATAATGAATTAAACTTATATACCTGGGTCTACAACCCTTTTTTTATATTCAGTATCTCTCATTTCCCATGATAAATAATGACTATACCTATTCAAAACCAGTCCCAGGTCAGTCTTTTTCATAAAACAGTAAATTCCCTAAGGATGCCATCTTATCACAGTGCCTTCCTCTCCACATTGCTTGGGTTTCATATTGCTAGTGTCAGTGCAGGAAGGGCTATAGATTCATTTAGATTTCATGATGTGAAAACGTGTAGGCTCTTCCTAGCTTCAGGGTTATTCCCTTTCTTCTGATCCAAGGATACAATGTATGTAATCCATTTATGAAATCATACAATAAGTTTTGTATTGAATATAATTAATTTCAGTTTTAAAGTAATATAATTCAAATATCAACTGATTTCTTACTCTCTTCCTTAATTTCCTCCCCCACCAACCAACATACATGCATACATTACTTTCAAAATCCCTATAAAGTAGAAAAGCTGGACCCGGGAGAAATTAATTAATTCCCCCTAAATAAGATGTAGAACATGAAAATCAGGAATTTGGTTTTCTACTAGGACTATTTCTATAATATGATAGCACTTGTGAGATAATATTTTATCAGCTGGTGGTGTTTAACTGAGTCTCCCAAAGAGGGTATTAGACTCTGGAGAAATTATTATGGTCTTTACTGCCCAAACTTACCCATTTAAAAATATATATATAGCAGTGGTTAAGTTAGCCTTGTGAGGTAGAAGTTATAGTACCCACTAAACAAAGCTTGAAACTAATTCCTGCAGTACTTTGTTCTAAATTATATAAAGTAACACTAGTTCAGTAAGTTATTAATAGATGTTAAACAGAGGAAAATTGCATAGCCAAACGTTGTATTCTTTCTATTTTACACAACTCCTTAGATTTTATAACACATGATCTATTAAAGCAACAAAAACTTTTTTTTCTGGGGGAGGCATTAAAAAGCAACACTGCCACAGAGAATGGACCTATCAATTTGAAGATACTGCCCAATTGTAGATGGGTTACACATTGTAAGTTTAGGAAATTCTGCATTATATAATTATTTCTTGAAAATTCATATTGGACATTTGTAGATTAAAAGGGCTATCTATAGAATAGTTTGGGAATTGCACTGCTAGAAAATAAAGCACAGACTTTTTTGAAAGGAATACTTTCTAATATGTTCTTATACTTCTCTTGTAATCTTCTACATTTCTACCACACAGTCTCTCATCTTTAGTCACAACAAAATACACAGGTTTGCTGAACAAGCCATGTTTGTCCCCTACCTTGGTACCTGTATATATTGCTTCCTCTATTTGTAATGAAATTTTATCCAGTTCTTTTTGGTGAATTCCTAGTCTTTCCTTAATATCAATTCATTTATATGATTATCCAAATCCACATAACTTTTCTCTTAACTCTTTCTATGCGGATAATAGCATAGATTCTAAACCTTACAGTTTTATGTCTTCCCGTTTCTGTATTCAAGTCTGGTTGGCTTTTCCTCTTTAACATTTTTATAAAAGCAAAGGTAACCATCTTACTCTCTTAAGTAAGACCAGAATTATTACTTTTAATAAAAACAACTCGTAGAAAAGAAATATTCTTAGTGTTTAACATAGGCAAGGTCTATGGTGCTGCTTGGTGATGCTGAGTCAAGCATCAGCTGTTAGAATATAGCCAAGAAAAGAAAATTGATTCCACTTGGGAGTTAGTAAATACATTTAGCTCCTCATCTCAGTTTTCATGTATAGGACAGTGTTATGCTCCCTCCTCTCCAAATTGTTGGCTGCCACTGAAAATGAATATTGTTTATTTTGAGTGTGTTCTAAAATTTATCCTATCAGTTTGCTATTAAGGGAAGAAAGAGTGGTGTAAGTCGGCCATTTGCTTAATGATATGATAATACAGAGATGAATGAATAAGTCACTTCCCTTTAACTTTATAATTGACCAGTAATTTTATTACTGGCCTCACATTTATTCCTTCAAATTCAGTTTCATGCCTCTTTGTGTATCTTTGTTAGCTTTAATAAAATTAATTTAAAAAAATTCTGATCACTGCTGCCAAGTTGGACAACAACAGGGGACACAATTAATGTGGCATACACTCTATGTCATAGAACCTACTAGAATGGCAGCCTCTATAGCATAATTCCCTTTACATAGAATACAACTTGACATCTCTTGGACCTGGGCAAGTGGACACTGATATCAAGTGTCACTGTGCAAAAAATAATAGCATACTGATCTATTACTAATTTCCCTCTCTCTCCATTTGACAATGGAATATAAAGAAAATATCTCTTATTTCTAGCTTGGTTTAGTAATTAAAATGTATTTCCTGTATTTAGGGCATTATCCAGTAATTGCATGTCATAATATTGTAAAGAATAAACATGAATTGAAAATGTTAGGGATTCACTTATTTTTTAAAAATCATGGCTAAAAATCATGGGCATGCAAAATAAATCATGGTCTACCTTTATCCTTCATTAAAAACTAGATATGTTCAAAGATTATACAGATTTTAGTAACTACAGTAAGTTAAAATCATTGTGGAGAAACTATTAAGTTTTTTAAGTGAATTTTATTTTGGAAGAAAGCCAAAGAGCTTTATGTCAAAACTTTTGTCATACTTTAGATTTTTAAATAATGTAGGATATTAATTAAAAGATAAAAAGTTACACACAGTTTACTCAGAATGGTAAATGTTGGTTAGATTCCACATACTTAGTTTTGCAGAAGAATATGTTTATAATCTGAAATCTCCACTCCTGACTAAAGAGTATCAGAGACATTCCTTGAAATTCATATTGGCAGGATTGTTAAGGTTACTATTATTTTTCCCATGAACCTATGAAACAATTGTGATATCATGTCAGGAGATACTCTTTTGTGTATATAAATTGCAACTCTGGCTGAGGATAAAAGATTCTAAATGTCCCTTATTCTCAAGAAACTCCCAAGTATTTGAGGCCAGGTATTTCCCTAGAAAATACTAGTGTAGACTCAGTTCTATCACCATTCCTCTACCAATGTCAGCTCCAGAATTTGCTTGGTTCCTTTCTGCAATTTCTGCCTCGCTGTTGATATTCTTTATATGGACATACATTACTCTTATGCATGCCTTTATCTCTTTGTGTATGGTTTTCTTTAGCTCCTTGAACATACATAGAACAGTTTATTTAAAGTTTTTATTTAGTAAGTCTAATATCTGGGCTTCCTCAAGGATAATTTTATATTTGATCTGTGAATGAGCCACACTAAGTTGTACACTTCATAATTCTTTGTTGAAAACTGGACATTTAAAAAATTGCAATGTGGTAACTCTGGAAATCAAATACTTCCCTTTCTTCAGAGTGTGTTTTGACTTTTCTAGACTATTTTTGTAAAGTCTTTTATTCTTTGTTCTGTGTGGTCTTTGAGAAAGAGAGCAAGAAAGCAAGAGGGAGAGAGAGAGAAAGAAAGAGTGAGTAGACAGAGACAGAGAGAGAGTGAAACAGAGAGAAAAGAAAAGAGAAAGAGAAATAACAGATGAATTTGTCCAAGTCTTTGCAGATTTTCTTTGTGCAGGACATTCCTTCAATGAATTACCAGTTTGTTTGTTTGTTTGTTTGTTTAATGCTCATGCATAGCCTTCACTTCCTACTTCAACTGAGTCTAAAAATCAGTCAGAGCTGAGAGCTTAGGATCTTCTCAGGTCATTTCTGACGTGTGTCATAGTTCACATGGGCTGCTCTAACACAAACACTACACACTGGGAGGCTTAAACAACAGACATTCTCACAGTTCTATAGCTAGGAAGTCTAAGATTAAAGCACTAGCAATTTCAGTGTTTAGTTAGGGTCCAAGTGCTGATCTTATAGAGCCTCCTGGAGAGGCTGGGGGTGACTGGGATGGAGATGCTGATGACAGCCATTTTGGGAGCTTATTCTACTGTGATAACACTGGTAAAGCACATTAACATTTGCATTATAGGGGTCTCAGAAGGAGAAGAGAGAGAGAAGTGGGTAGAGAATTTATTTGAAGACATAATGGCTGAAAACTCCCCTAGCCTGGGAAAGGAAACAGCATCTAGGTCCAGAAAGAACAGAGAATCCCAAACAAGATGAACCCAAAGAGATCTATGTCAAGAAATATTGTAATTAAAATAGCAGCATTTGAATATAGAATTTTAAAAGAAGCAAGAGAAAAGTAACTACTTACATACATAGAACTCCCATTAGACTAACAGCTCATGTTTCAGCAGTAACTTTGCAGGCTGGTAGGGAGTGGCATGATAAATTCAAGATGATGAAAGGAAAAAACTTACAACTAAGAATACTCTGCCCAGAAAGAGTATTGTTCAGATTTCAAGGACAGATAGAGAGTTGTACAGACAAAAGCTAAAAGAGTTCGGCACCAGAAACTGGGTTTACCAGAAATTTCAAAGGGATTCACTAAGTGGAAAAGTAAAGATCACAGTAGAAATATGAAAATTATGAAAGGAAAAATCTCAGTGGTACAGGCAAACAAATGGTAAAGGTGGTAGATCAGCCACTTATAAAGCTAGTAGGAAGGTTAAAAGACAAAAGTAGTAAAAGATCTATATCTACAATAAGTAGTTAAGATATACAGAAGGTAAAATATGATGTCAAAACATTCAATATCGGGTGGGAAGTAAATATGCAAGGTTGTTAAAATGCATTCAAAATTAAGACATTTCATATATATATTTACACACACACAGACACACACGCAACCCTCTGATAACTTCAGACCAAAAACCTATAATAGATTTTGAAAAAAGAAAGAAATGCAAACATAACACAAAAGAAATTCATCAAATCACAAGGAGAGAACGAAGAAGAAATAAACAAAAAATAACTACAAAAACAACCAGAAAACAATGAACAAAATGGGAAAAAGTACATACCTATTAATAATTACTTTATACGTAAGTGAACTAAATATAACAATCAAATGACATAGAGTGGGTTAAAGGGTTAAAAAACAATACCCATATATATATGCTGCCTCAGACTAGACACACACATAAGATCTAAAGACACAAGCAGACTGAAAGTAGGGGGGATAAAAAAAGATATTTCATGCAAATGGAAACAAAAAGAAAGCTAGTGGGCTAGTGGTAGCAATACTAAATATCATGAAAAAATAGACTTTAAAACAAAGACTAGAACAAGAGACAAAGAACAATAGTTCAGAATGTTAAAGGGACCAGTCCAACCAGAAGATGGAATAATTGTAAATATATATGCACCCAACATAAGTGCATCCAAACACATTAAGAAAATATTAATGAACATAAAGGGAGAAATTGGAAGTAACAAAATTATCAGGGACATTAACCACGTACTTCAATGGAGAGGTCATCCAGACAGGAAATAAATTAAGACAACTTGCCTTCTACAACATATTAAACCATTGGAATATGAATATATATATATATAACATGAATATATATATAATGGTTAATATATTAAACCATTGGAATATGAATATATATATATATAACATGAATATATATATAATGGTTAATATATTAAACCATTGGAATATGAATATATATATATATAACATGAATATGAATATATATTCATATTCATGTTATATATATATATATTTCATCCAAAAGCAGCAATGTGCACATTCTTGTAAAGTGAACATGGAACATTTTCCAGGACAGATCAAATACAAAGTAAGTCTCAATAAATTTAAGATTGAAATAATATCAAGCATGTTTTTCAACCACAATATTATGAGACTACACAACCTAGAAGAAATGGATAAATTCTTAGAAACATATAGTCTCCCAAGACTGAATAAGGAAGATAAAGAAAGTATGAGCATACCCATTACTAGTAACAAAATTGAATTAATAAAAAAAGTGAAAATCCAGGACCAGACAGCTTCACAAGTAAGTTCTATGAGACATTTACAGAAGAGTTCACATCTGTCCTTCTCAAACTATTTGAAAAAATTGAGGAGGGTGGGACACTTCCAAACTTATTCTAGGAGGCTAACATTACCCTGATACCAAAACCAAAGACATCACAAAAAAGAAAAATCACAGGTTTCTATCACTGACGAACATAGATGCAAAAATCCTCAATAACATATTAGCATACCTAATTCAAAAATACAGTAAAATGACCATACACAATAAGTGGGATTAATCCTAGGTATACATGGATGGTTCAGTATTCACAAATCAATCAACATGATATACCACATTAACAAATTGAAGAATAAAAATCATATGGTCATCACAGTAGATGCATAAAAGCTTTTTACAGAATTCAATATCCATTTATGATGAAAATTCTCAACCAAGTGGATATTGAGGGAACATAGCTCAATGTAGTAAAAGTCATATATGACATACTCACAGCCAACATCACAACTCAACAATGAAAAGCTGAAAGTGTTTCCTTTAAGATCAGGAACAAGACAAGGATGTCCAGTCTCACCAGTTGTATCAGTGCAGTATTGGAAGTCCTATCCACAGCAATCAAACAAGAAAAAGAAATTTTAAAAAATCCAAATTGGAAAGGAAGCAGTAGAACTGTCATTTTTTGCAGATGGCATGATACTATATGTAGAAAATCCTAAAGATGCCACCCAAAAACTATTAGAACTAGTAAATGAATTCAGTAAAAGTTGCAGGATACAAAGTTAATGTATAGAAATCTGTTATTTTCTATACACTAACAATAAACTAATAAAGAGAAATTAAGAAAATAGTCCCATTTAAATAACATTAAAAGAATAAAATACCTAGTAATAAAATCTAACTGAGGGGATGGAAGACTTGCATTCTGACAATTGTAAGACTGATGAGAGAAATTGAAGATGACACAAACAAATAAAAAGATATACTATGCTCATGAATTAGAAGAATTAACATTTTTTAAATGATCATACTACCCAAGGCAATCTATGGATTCAGTGCAATCACTATCAAAATACCAAAGACATCTTTTACAGAACTGGAACAAAAATTCTAAAATTTGTATAGAAACACAAAAGATCCCCAATAGCCAAAGCAGTCTTGAGAAATAGCAAAGCTGGAGGTAGTACTCTCCCTGACTTCAGACTATTGTACAAAGCTGCAGTGATCAAAAGAGTATGGTTCTGGCACAAAAACAGATACATAGATCACTGAATCAAGAGAGCCCAGAAATAAACCCATCCTTATGTGGCTGATTAATCTACAATAAAGGAAACAAGAATATATAATGGAGGGGAAAAAAGCCTCTTCAATAAATGGTTGTTGGCAAAATTGGACAGACACATGCAAGAGAATCATACTGGCATACTTTCTCACACCGTATCTAAAATAATTTCAAAATGGATTAAAGACTTAAATGTAACACCTGAAATAATAAAACTAGAATAAACCATAAATAGTAAACTCATTACACTAGTCTTAGGTATTTTTTTTTTCAGCCTATCTCAGGTAAGGGAAACAAAAACAAACGAATGGGACTACATCAAATTAAAAAGCTCTTGCACATTAAAGGAAACTATCAACATAATGAAAAGGCATTGTATTGGATACAGGAAGATTTTGTAAACAGCATATCCAGCAAGGCATTAATCTCTAAAATATACAAAGAATCATTCAAGTCAACATCAAAATCACAAACAAGCCAATTGACTTGTTCAGAGGAGCTGAATAGACATTTTTCTGAAGAACACATACCTGTCACAGGAAAAGATACTTAACATCACTAATCAACAGGGAAATGCAAATCAAAACCACAATGAAATACTACCTCACACTTGTCAGAATGGCTGTCATCAAAAAGACAAGATGCAGCAAGTGTCAGGAAGGATGAGGAGAAAAGGGAACGCTTGTGTACTGTTGGTGGGATTGTACGTTGTTACAGTCACTGTGGAAAACAGTATGACTTCTTAAAAAAATTAAAAATAGAACTTTGGTATGTTCTAGCAATTTCACTTCTGTGTATTTACCCAACAAAAACAAAGACACTATTTAAAAAGGAGTATGTACAGCAGTGTTCACTGAAGCATTATTTACAGTATCCAAGATGCGGAAACAACTTAGTTCTCCACTGATAGATGAATAGATAAAGAATATATATGTGTGTGTATACATATATGAAATGGGATATTATTTAGCCATAAAAAATAAATAATGGAATCTTGCCATTTGTAACAACATGGATAGATCTAAAGGGAATTATGCTAAGTGGGATACGTCATAAAGGGAAAAACAAATACCATATGATACCATTTACATGTGGAATTTGAAAAAGAAAAGAAAGAAAGAAACAAAACAAAATGAAAACAGGCTCATGGATACAGAGAATAAATGGGTGGTTGCCAGGGGGGAGGGGATCGGAGATGAAATAAATGAAGGGGTTTAAGAGGTACAAACCCCCAGTAATAAAATAAATAAGCCATTGGGATATGTTATACACATACAGATCATGGCCAATAATATTGTAATAACTTTATATAGGGACAGGTGGTTACTAAACTTATCCTAGTAATCATTTCATAATATATGCAAATATCTAATCACTATGTAGCACACCTGAAACAAACATAACATTGTATGTCACTTATGTTTCAATTTAAAAAATGATTTAAAAAACTTGCATGATAGACTAGTGGATTTTCAGAGTGTGAAAAAGTTCATCGATCTTGTCTTAGAGTCAAATTTTGTTTTTGTTTTTGTTTTTGTTTTTGACTTAAACAACAAACTTATTTTCTAACAATTCTGGAGGCTAGAAGTTGAAAATCAAGGTGTGGACAGGTTTGGTAAAGTCCAGTTATTTTAAGCAGCTATTTTTTTATGTAGTGAAAAAGTATATAACATAAAATTTACCATCTTAACCATTTTAAATTGTAAAGTTCAGCAGTGTTAAGTATATTTATGTTGTGTAAAACAGATCTCTGAAACTTTTTTGTTTTTCAAAACTGAAACCCTATACGCATTGGACAACAATTCTCCTTTTCTCCCTTCTTGCAGTGCCTGGTAACCATCATTCTACTTTCTGTTCTTTCTAATTTAGTTGTTTTAGATACTTGATAAAAGTGGAATCAGACAGTATATTTCTTTTTGTTACTGACTTATTTCACTTAGCATAATTCCCTCAAGATTTAATCATGTTGTAGCATGTGACAAGATTTCCTTCCTGTTTTAGGCTGAATAATATTCACTTTTATGAATATACAGTACCGTATTTAATTTATCCACTGAACCATCAATGACATTTGGGTTTGTTCCATCCCATGGCTCTTGTGAATAGTGCTTCTGTGAACACAAGTGTGCAAATACCTCTTCCAGACGCTGCTTTTAATTCCTTTGGGTTGCAGAAGTTTTTTGAATTGCTTTCAGTTCTTCTGTATATGCTAACAAGTGGGGTGATAGGATTGTATGGTAGTTCTCTTCTTCACTTTTTGAGGAAATTTAATACAGTTTTTACTGGGTTGCACTATTTGACATTCCCATCAAAAGTACACAGTGATTTAGTGATTCCAATGTCTTAATATAAGCACCAATACTTGTTCTGTTCTCTTTTGTGTGTGTATTTATGTGTGTGTATGTTTGTTTTTGGTAGTAAACATCCTAATGGGTATGAGATTATATCTCATAGTGGTTTTGATTTGCATTTCTCTGATGATTGTGATGTTGAGCATCTTTTTATATGCTTGCTGGTAATTTCATCTTAGAGAAATGTCTAGTGAAGTCCTTGGTCATTTTTCAATTGTGTGAGTTTTTTTGGTGGTGTTGAGTTGTAGTAGTTCTTTATACATTCTGGACACTAACACCTCATGAGATATGATTGGCAAAGATTTTCTCACAGTCCTGGCTTGTCTTGTAATTCTCTTGACATTGTCTTTCACAGATAGAAGTTTTTCATTTTACTGAAGACCAAGTTATCAGTTATTTCTTTTATGGATTATGTCTATGGTGTGCATCACATAGCAAAGATCATGTAGTTTTTCTTCTATTATTCTCTTAAAGTTTATAATTTTGCATTTTACGTGATTCATCTTGAGTTCATTTTTGTGACAAGTGTAAGGTCTGTGTCTAGATTAATTTTTTTTTGCATGTGCATGTCTAATTGTTCCAGCACCGTTAGTGAAGAGACTGTCTTTGGTCAATTGTATTAGCTTTGCATTGTGTCAAAGATCAGTTGGCTATATTTATGTGGGTCTCTATCTAGGCTCTCTGTTTTGTTCCATTTATCTATTTGTTTTTTTCACCAGTACCACACTTGCTGATTATTGTAGTTCTATAGTAAGTCTTAAAATTGGTTAATGTCAGTCCTCCAATTTTGTTTTTCTTCCTCAATGTTTTGGCTATCCTGGGTTTTTTGCCTCTACATGTAAACTTAAAAATAATTATGTTGATATCCATGAAATAACTTGCTTGAATTTTTATTGGGATTACATTGAATTTATAGATTAATTTTGGAAGTGACATGTTGACAATATTGAATCTTATCCATGAACTGGAATATCTCTTCATTTATTTAGTTTTCCTTTGATTTTGTTAATTAGAGTTTTATAGTTTCCCTTACATAGATCTTGTATATATTTTGTTAGATTTATACCTAAGTATTTAATACTTTATGGTTGCTAATGTAAATGGTATTATGTTTCTAACTTTAACTTCCACTTGTTCCTTGGTGGTATATTGGAAAGCAATTGAATTTTTTATATTAATTTTATATCCTGCAGCCTTACTGTAATTGCTTATTAGTTCCAGAGTATTTTTTTTGTTATTGTTTTTTATTCTTTTGGATTTTCTATGTAGATGATAATGTCATCTATGAACAAGGACTGTTTCATGTCTTCCTTCCCCATATGTATACACTGTATTTGCCTTTTTTGCATTTTCCCATTAGTTAGGACTTCCAGTACAGTGTTGAAAAACAGTAATGAGAAGGGACATCCTTGCCTTGTACCTAATCTTACTGGGAAAACTTCACTAAGTTTTGACCATTAAGTATGATGTCAGCTGTAGGTTTCTTGTAGATAGTCTTTATTGAATTGAGAAATTTCCTTTCTATTCTTAGTTTACTGAGAGTTTTTAATCTTGAGTAGTTATTGTAGTTTGTCAAATGATTTTCTGTATCTATTGTTATGATCATGTGTTTTCCTTTTTTAGTTCATTGAGTCATTAAAAAATCTTTTCATTTTGGAAAATTTTTAAATTTACAGAAGGGCTGTAAAGTGAGTACAGAGAATTTCTATTCTTTCCTGTACTATTAACATCTTAATACTGTGGTACATTTATTAAGCCAAGAGATTAATTTTGATGCATTACTGCTAACTGTAGTTCAGACTTTATTCATATTTTACCAGTTTTCTCTCATGTCCTTTTATGTTCCAGGAGCCACTCCAGGATTCAACATTGCATTTAATTGTATTTCTAAAGACAATTTCCCAGGCTTTATTTTACGTGTGGCCATGACGGCTTTGAAGAGACTGCTCAGGTTTCTTATAGAATCGTCTTTAATTTGAGTTTCCTCATGGTTATACTGGGGTTATGGGTCTTGTGGAGGGATAGCACTGAGATAATGTACCCTTCTCACTACATCATATTAGAAAATCAGCATAACTAATTGTTATGTTAACCTTGATCACTTGTTTAAGGTAGTGCGTGTCACCGTTAATTCTAAAGTTACTGTTTTTCCATTTCTCTATATTCTGTTCTTTGGCAGTGAGTCACTAAGAGTTCTCATCAGCCCATACTTGGGGGCCAGGGATAGGGATTAAGCTATACCTCCTGGGGAGGAGCATTTTAAATGAATGAATGAATAAATACATAGATATTTTAAAAATCTATCAGTTTTAATTTTTAATATGACATATTTACACATTTAAACAACTCTAGCATCTTCAGTCAACTTTAAGAGTACAGTGGAATCCTAAAACCAAAATGTTTTAGAGCAACTTGTCTAACTGTTGAGCAGTTACTATGTCCTGTTATCCAAAGTGCTCTGCAGTTACATACTTGGTGATAATGATACTTCACTGTTGTATAATTCCTTCTTTTAAAAGCATCTCTATGTCCAAAGCCTCATTTCACTCTTATACAGCTCATTTGCTGTAATTCCATACTCTCCCCATTTACAGGTGCATAAGTAGTCTCAGAACTGCTAATGGCTCACTTAATCTTACCGAAAGCCTTTGTCTTTCTGTTTCTCTACCAGTGTTCACTATATTGCCTGCAATTATTTTTATAGCTGTACTCATTTCAAGGGACTAAAGATGCATGCTGTAAAGTTTTTGTGAGAAGCATACTAAAGATAACAACATAATGTTAAACAGAATTCATTAAAGAACTGCTAAGACAAAAAACTAAGTATGATTTTAAGAGAAGTGGTTGTGGCCAAGCCACACAAAAAAACCAACTGTGACACCAGTTTTGGTATCACTACAGCTACAGGAACCCTACAGTTTATAAAAAAGTAATTGTTCTCTCTAAGAAATTAAAGTCATCTTAAAATTCACATATCATTATAATAGTTATAATAATTGAAATAATTATGTCCAGCTTGTTAAGTGTTAGAGACACCATTATGTCTTAAATTAAAAATATTTGCTAAAGAAACATTTGAAAAAAATGACCCTTTCTTTTCAAATATTCTTGAATTTCATCAGAAGTTTTTAAGCCAATATAGTACATTATTATAGAGGTTGATGAACTAAGATAGAAACACCCTACTAGAAACATTAATACCAGTGTTTCTTTAAGTGGTGAAATGGTAAAGACACGAGCTTTCATGTTCTAAACATACACTGTGCTTCCCACGTGTGGTTCAAAGGGTTGACCTGTCCATATTGTACATGCCTCAGAATCATCTAGGGGGCTCCTTATAATGATGATCTCACAAGCCCCTCCTACAACTATTGAATCAGAATCTCTTTGAGTGTGACTCCACAAGTGAAATCTGGCTTGAATATTTATGATGGTTGATTTCTGTTTTTCCTAAAATGTAAAGTTACCAAAGTAGAACAAAGCACAGGTAAGTAACCTTTTGCTTCAAAGACTCATATTGATTTCATACAAGGGCTCACTTATTGTATGCTGTCACCAAGAATAGTTTAGGGTTCTGGTGCTAATCAAGCCTGGGCAAAATAATAAGACCTGGTCTAGGGTGAAACACAAGGATAATTCAAGGTAAAAGCTTGAAAGTACAAATCCTTGAAGCCTTTCAAGAATGAAAAAGAATTCGCCAAGACAGTTGAGTAAGGGTAGGTTCATCTTTGGCTCAGAATTACCGAGGACAGCTGTGCTCTTGAAGGCTTGGAGTCCTAGCTCCATCAATGTGCTTCCATTAATCTTAAATGTGCAGCCCTCTGAAACTTTTATCGGATTGGCAAATCCATAAATATAGAGGAAACAAAGTACCTTTTGGAATTTGAGGCACGTGTTTTAAGGAATCATAGGAAAGCTAAGGGGGAACTTAGTAATATACTGAGGAATTTCAGAAATGGTTACACAAAAGGTATTTCCTACCACTGTTCAATCCCAATTCCCAAACTCATTGGTATTCAGTATTCAATATTCTTGCCTGAAATATAAGATGAAATCTGTATTTTTACATTATGGAGCTGAAACACAGTTTAGATTAAATCCAGCTCATGTAAGTTTCCATTGCAAATTACCAAAGGATTTTAAGTTAAATTGTTAATGTGGTCCTCTCTTTTTGGTGCTGAATGCCCTAATGAATCTGGGAACCTGGGATGGAGGGCATGTGTGGAAATGTTCTTTGTAATAACTTTTATCTGGGTTTAATTTGCACTGCATACAATGAGTACACTCTTATTATGTTTTTCCTGGAAGAGCTGAAACTAAATTGTACCAGAGTGTTTAGAGGGAAACACATTTAAACTATTTGTGTGAAGATAAATAATGGTTTTGTGGCCAGTCTTAAAAGTGTACTGTGCCAAAATAGCATAGGTGTTCTTATTTATTTATGGATAACTGAAGAAACTTGAAGTTTTGAAATATTTTGTCCTGCATTGTTGGTTTCTAGTGAAAGTTTGAACTATCGCTGAAAATGATTTTTTAAAGTTCCCCTTCAAAACGTACAGGATTATTAATTGCATTCACACTAAGTCCCAGATTGTGATGAATTTCTTGGTTCTTTCATTAGAGTTTTTGATTACCAGAAGGCATTAGGCACTTTTGCTTATAAGAAGGAATGATACCAGTGTGATTTTAAAATAATATATCACCTTTATTGATCACTTTCAATATAATATGATAAAAAATGCTGTGTAGAATAGAAGATGAATAAAATTTCTCTAACTTCAAGGAGCTTGTAATTCACTGGCTAGATAATACATGTACTTGAATAAAAGTGAGGCTGTTAGGTCTATGAAAGAATGTCCTATGAAGAGTAGAGAAGTGACACCGTGGCTGTTTAAATGAGGGCACATCAGGAATGGCTGTCAGGAAGTAGGTGATACAGCTTCCTTTGATTAAATCCCAATGGCATGAAAGTTCTCAAGGGTCCTTTTCTTCTTGATTTTGCAAAGTTCACAGCTTAAACAAATGCTTGGGTGAAGATTCTCATATACTAGGAGGAAGAGGGAAGTGGCATTTAGCATAGCACATAGGTGCTCTGCACACACGTGATAGAAATGGTTTGGTTCCAAAACCCCTACTCCCCCCCACCAAGGTCATATAAAACCAATCCTCTAATTAATCTTTAAAAAACAGAACTCAGAATTTCCTGGGCACAGGCAGTAAATCTTTTAAACCAAGTCAAAACTTGATTTAGAGTTTTTAACCCAGAACTCTCTGAATTTGCATCTTCACTGCTTTTGTACTAAACCCTTGGTGAAACTAGGGAATTCAAAAGAATGTTTAGGAAACCCTAGCATTTTAGCCATCATGCCTTAAAATTATCTTTATATTCTTCCTAAACCTAGTTATAATTCATTTGCATCAAAGATAAGACTCATTTATATATTTCAGTTCCAACGGCATAAGGGAGGCATCATTTGAACACAGACTGCAGTTAATGCAGAAGAATTTACTTGAACGTAAGGACAATTAACCAAAATACTATGTCAGTTTTCCATCATTTGTAAAGAAAAAGAGAGCTTAGTAAGAAAGTTGTATATAATGCATAAATCTGTTATTGATGCAGATGACTTCTAATCCCTACTCTGAAGAGAATATGAACAGCAAGAATGTATCCAAGGATTCTTTCATGTATCAGTGACAAGAATTCTCATGGAACAGGAGAAGGGAGTGAAGTTATGGTACTGTTTAGCCAAGACTCCTATCAATGCCAAAAAAAAAACCCCAAAAACAAAACCCAAAACCAGGACTCTTGGTTAAGAGGGTAAGAATCAACTCCAGAAAGTTTAAAAATCTATATAAAAATAGTTTGTGACACAATTTCATGCTGCTTGCTTGTGTTAAAAGTACTTCTTATAGTGTAATAGTCAATCTCATTAACTGATATTCTTACTCTTCATTACAAAGCAATGATTACTTTTCTTTATCGAGCTACACTTCCAAATACAGTTGTAGAAACCATTACAAGTTAAGAAAAATTTGCATTTAATGACTAGAAATATCATCATAAATATTAATAAATTCCATTAATAAATTCCAGAATAATGTAGGGAGTAAAAAAGATGAGTAGTAGATATTAATTTAAAAATGAAACACCTGATTTTGATGTGGTTTGGCATCCTAATAATGATTTCTGGCACATGTACCAACCCAGTTATTCAAAGTAATAGATCATTTACACTTGAAAATTATGTTCCCTATCAATATAATTTATGTAAATAGGGTAAAGTTTTTTATTAATCACTTTAAATTATCCAAAAAAGTTTGTTATATTTTTGAGGAAGAGAAACTAGGCTACGTGATCTCTTTTTTAAGTGAGATTCGAATATTTCAAATATTCAAAGGCTGTATAAACATCTTTTGTAACTGTTTTTCCTTTGTTCTTACATTGGCCTATGAAGCACTGTAAGGGTTTTGAAGGGTAATATAGTCCCTGACTCCTCACGAAATTCTTACTTCTAAGAGCATTAAGTTCAATTCTAAACTTCTGTTTCAATTCAGGTGCAAATTCTATTGTTCTTTTTATTGCTTACTGAATATGTGTCTGTTTAATTCAGTCAGCTGCTGGAAGGTAATGACTCTTGACTACAGACTTTAGCTAGAGTCTAAACAATGGCCTTTGGCAAATCTCCCCAAGTGTTCAATTGAGGGGATGTTATGTTTTTAATTTGGGGATCTTTATGGTTGATTACGTCACCGTAGTAGAGATACGAAAAGGGAGGAATGCCTTTACCCAAACTCTTTCCTTTTTAACAAACTCATGAAGAACAAGAGATGAAAGGGAGGAATGGGAATGGGAGACGAGCAATTTGCATGTGCTCAGAAGTGAAAATGTGAAATTAATGTTGCCAAAACAACTTCTGAAGTGACATTCTCCTTTGCTTTTTCCCAAACTTAAGCACTCTTTGGGAATTATAGATTTTGTGGGCAGGGTTATGAGTTAAAGACTTTTCTAAATATTATTAAATATCCTTCAAAGGAATGTACTTATACAGTCTGAGAGAAGAATGATTAAATTTAATCATTCGGTCTCATTTGAGGTCAAAGATATTTGTGTTTATCCACATGGCATGGCATTTAACTTTGATGCATGTGTATATTCACCCTGTTCAAATTAAAACATTATAGGTGTGCTTAACTTAGTCAGGGCACAACATAAACAGTTTAAAACTCTTTGGAATGAATGACTATTTTTCTGCAGTTAAGGAATATGATGAAAAAAAAATAAGTGGATGGTCAGTGCTCTGGCTGATCCGTGGCCAGCTAGGTTCTGACTTCATTGACACATTTTGTGGAAAGGGTGTTTTAATGAAGGATGGAATTGTAGATAATTCATTCCATGCTGTGAGGTTAACCACAAGACTCTAAGAAATCACAAAACTTATTACTCCTGCAGATGTGCTGGAACTAAAAGCAGGGATTGAAATTCTGAAAGCACTATTTTTTTATCTGACTTGATTTTATTGTGAAGCATACCCTGGTTAAGTGTCCAGATTTTTTTTTAATTTAAATATATATATATATATATTACATAAATATAGTATATATTTATAAATCTATATTTATCTATCTACTTCTATCTATCTATCTGTCTATCTAAAAGTGAAAAGGAGTATTTTTTTTCTTGGTGTTTCAGCAATACAATTGAGATAATTTCAAAGTGGTGAATGCTGAAAGTATAAATGTGCCCTGCATTTGTACTGCTTCCTTGCACAGTGTTTTCACTGGGAAGTCATCCCCTGGGGTATTACTTCTGTTTGTACTCCAGCATTCTGACTCTCACCTCCTAGCTCAGCAATGTGCTGCCATCATTATCGAATTAATGAGACAAGACACTAATTTTGATACTTTGAATGATCTCCCCTGGTCCTTAAATAATAATGGTGGTGCAGCTAGCAGCTTAACAGTTCTGGGTCTGGACCTGAGAAAAGGGATATGCTGGAATTAATCCCATAGAAAACAGAGTAAAAAAGGTTCTTTCCTCTCTGACTTTTGAGTATCAAAATTTTAGCTCCTGAGGGCAACTGAGGAGAACAGAATGGATTCAGGTATAATAAGGAAAACTGTTATGTCAAAGCAGGGAATTTCTTTCCAGTATTGAATTCAGATAGATTCCCTAGGACTGGGGAAGGAGAATGGGAGTGAAAGGGAAAACAAGATGCAGAGCAGTTACTTCCACCTGCTCCCCCCCGACCCTGCCTGTTTCCCCACCACTCATCTTCCCCCGACCCAACCTGCTACTCTGGGCCTTTGAAAGTCTCATTCTAGTTGGGCAAGAGGTGACTAAGTATCCTGTTGGTAAGAATTCTGTGGTTAGAAAATGAAAGTGACTAAACATCAGCCTCAGGGACTCATGGCCAAGATGGAGGGCCTGGTGGTACACCTCATGTCAGTGCGGCTAGATGATAAATGATGCCCTGACACTGTGTCAGCTGTCAAGAACTTAGATGCAAACCTGGGGAATTAAGAGGGTGTTTCCTAACTGAGTAATGTTTAATTTTTGATGATCTTGTAGAATATGAGCTCAAGAAATTGGGTTGAATAATAAAGGTTTATTCAATAATTTTTTTTTCTTCTTCTTTTCTGTCTCATGTGTCACATGCATTTGTGGCCTGAAATTGTGGTAACTGAGTAACTACTAGATTAGAACAAAGGGTCTGGATAAGACATGAATCTGAAAAATCTAATATATTATGAAGGTTGGGTAGCTAAGGGAAAGAGAAAGAGAATGGTGTATTTCTAGGTAAATGGGCTATAAGAGTCTGGGCATGAAGTGACATATCCCCTCTCAGAGAATAAATCTATTCTTCTGTGAATCATCACTTTATATAAGAAGTTTAAGAAAATGGATTTGAAAAATGGTATTCTAATTCCTTCCTAACAAGAAAACACATTAATACCCATATACTTACTATGGATCATACTGACATATTCTTAACCTCATTGGCTGTACCTGTACCTTTTCATACTTTTTCATTTCAAGTGTCATGTATTCAACTGTGCTAAACTCAAACTTTCCTTATTGCTCTCTAGCAGTCATACCATATTTCTCTAGACTTTTCCTTTCCTGGATGCCTTTTTCATAACTTTTCCCCTTTGACCAAACCTCCTGATTTATTCGCAATTTCACAGAGAGAGAAAAGGAAATCAGGTGAACTCTGACAGTTTCTTACCATCAGTGTCCCATTATCCATGATCATGTCCTCTACCTTTTTTCTTGTTATTTTGGATGCATTATCCATATCCAAGCCACTATTCATATTTTTGTACTGAATCTTTTCACTTTTATTTACTCAAAGACCACATTCCAGCAATTCTGCCCTCTCCTTTTGCTTCATCATCTCTCTCTCCTTGTTGAATTACAGCAACCAGCCTAAAACAAACAAACAAGCAAGCAAAAACTGTAATGAATTTCAATTAAAAACAAAACAACACAAAACATTTTTTAATCCTCTTCCCCCATTTCCCTCTAGCTATTGTCCCATTTCCCTGCTCCCTTTTAAAGCAAACCTGAGGGTATAGCAATCTGTATTTGCAGTTAGTAATTACTCACATTCTCTCATGGAGTTTATGGGCTTTCTGCTCACTCACTCACTCCACAGAAATTGGTCTTATCAAAGTCACCATTGTTCTTCATTTGCTGACTCATGGTTAGTTCTTGATCCTCTTATCCTTTGACTTCTCTGCAGCATTGAACATTGGTGAGTTCTTCCTTCTTCTTGAAAGGCTATTTTCACTTTCCTTCCACTTTCCCTCCTACCTTCTCCCTTCTTAATCAAATTTTCAGATAAAAAATAAGAATTTCTGAGTTTTTTATGTAGTGCATCTTTTAAAAAAATTAAAGTATAGTTGATTTACAGTATTGTGTTAGCTTCAGATGCCATGTAGTGCATCTTTAATCTTTTGAATAGGTTAAGGAATGTCATTATTTGTGGATTTTAGTTGCAAATATTTGCAATAAAATAATAATTTGACTAGCTCAAATTTAATGGACAATTCAGATATTAAATTTTAGCTTCTATTTGAACTTTAAAAGAAGGAGTGGTATTATTTTGCATTCTGTTTATTTTCCAATGACTTTTTGAAAATACTGTGTTTTAAAAGCTTGCAGAATATTCCTTTCCTCTAAAATTGTAAAGGTGGTGGTAAATCATTTGTAGCTTTAGTATGAAGTTTAAAAACCAAAAATTTTAAAAATAACTATACAAAAAATTGGGAATAGATCCACAAGGAAAACAGGGTGTAAATTGTGACATTAAAAACATAAAATGTGGGGTAGGAGAGAACAAAAATATAGAACTTTATTATGCTTTTGAACCTAAGTTTTTACCAGCTTAAAAGAGACTGTTATAAGATGTTTTATATGTCTCATGGTAACCACAAAGCAAAAGCCTATCATAGACGAAGAGAAAGAGAAAAGGAGTCTAAGCATACCGCTACAGGAAATTATCCAATCACCAAGGAAGACATAAAGAGACGAGAGGAACAAAGGAACTACAAAAAAGCCAGAAAACAGTGGGCAAAATGGTAATAATAAGCCCATACCTATCAATAATTACTTTAATTGCAAATGGACTAAATTCTCCCATTAAAAGACATAAAATGGCTGAATGGATTAATAAACAAAGGCCACTACAGAAAACAGTATGAATGGTCTTAAAAAAACTAAAAATAGAGCTACCATATGACCCAGCAATCCCACTTCTGCGTATATATTCCAAAGGAGTTATAAATATGGAAAGGGATAATACTAGAGTGGAATCAGATATATACAGACTATGTGTATGTGTCTAGATACATTGTTTCCTAGCTTTGCTCTCTAAGAAGCGATAAAGCCCCAGTAACAATGAGCGCAGTTAGTTTCGATATCTTGGTTTCTAAATACCATTCTCAAATTAAAGGAATGAGGCTAACTTGGAGAAGTGACTGATCCATGTCTGGGTAAGGAAATTTCAGCGTAAACCTACATGTTGAAAGAACACAGGAACCAGCTTGAAGGAGCTCCCAATGACCACATATGGGGTGATTAGAGCAATGAAATAAATAATTGTAACTATGAATGTAATTAATAAAATAAAATAAAAATTGATGAGTTCATTGAGTTATAGGTAATTGAATAAATAAATTCATTAGAGGTTCTCTCTCTTGGAGTAAAATTCCATGTAATTAATGAAGCAGAAAGGATGGAAATTGAAAGCACTGTATGGCAATCAACACAGTAATAACTGTTGCATCAATGAATGCTAGAACTAGTTGGAAAAACTATGAGACACAAGATTAATGCAGAGTCTCAAAATAGATACCTAAAAGATATTTATTAATTACACAGGAAAAATAATTTTTTATTATTTTTTTGGCATAACCTGGTAGATACCATCTCAGTCAACCAGTAACAGACATATTGCTATCACTTGTCTCTTGATTTGATGCACTGAGAGGAGCACATTGTCACTTATGTGGAATTCTTATCAAAACACAAAACCTGAATTTAATCATGCAGAACAAACTTACAACGAGGGCTTGTCTATAAGATAATTCTTCAGAAGTTTCAAGGCCTTGAAACATAAGCAAAGAAAGAAGCACTGTTACAGATTGTAGAAAACTAAGGCGACATGACATCTAAATGCCATGTGAGATCCTTGGTTGGATACCAGATCCTAAAAGGATATTAGTGGGTGAAGTGGTTTCTGTAGATTATTTAATAGTGTAGTATCACTGTTACTTTTCTGATTCTGGTGCTTTCCTATGGTTGTGTAATAAGTTACCTTTTAGAGAAGCTTAGTGAAGGGTAAATGGGAATTCTTTGTAATATATTTTCAACCTTTTATAAGTCTGAAATTACTTTGAAATGAAAATTAAAAGATTATGGTATGTGTAATGATAGCAGAATGTATATGTTCCAAATTAGCATATATGCTTGTGAGAATAATTTAGTCAAGAGGTTGTCAGAGAGTCATTAAGGAGGGTGAAAGCTAACTGGTTTTGGAAAAAATTTTTTTATTTCTGTAGATGAGCAAAGATTTTAATATGCTAATTTGAACATTCCAGTAGGGAGATAGAGAAAATAGCCCTTTTATCTGACTTTTTCTCATGGAACCCCTCACTGCTATTAAGTTCCACGGATGTACTTTATTAAATGCTAATGCAAACAGTGGTTAGCCAGGAGAGTGTTTTTAGTATAGAATTGACATAAAAAGTTTAACCTTTGTAGAAATTGAGTTCAATCACAATCACTTGCTCCAAAACATAAATATGCATAATTGGGATCTCAGCTTGTGTCCAGACCTTCAGCCCATTGCTGGGGCTCACACATATCTGGGTATATTTGGTGAACTGACAGGATGGGCCCCAAAAGAAGGTCTTTGCACTGGGTTGAGGAGCCTCTGGGAAAAAAAATTTCATGCTTTTGCCACATCTGGCAAACTGACAATGTGGCAGGAAGGTAGTTTTGAAGACTCTCAGCAGAACAACAGTAACAGTGACAATGATGACAATGATGACAAACTAACTATACCAGAATCATGTGTCAGCACAATGGATTTAAGCGGAACAGGCCGAGTAGGAAGAATGGCAATGAACAGGCAATCCTTGGCTAGGGTCTGTGTTTAGATCCCAGTGATAGGGAAAGTTGAAATGAAACCTGAAAGATGCATTTCACTACACTGAGTAAAACTCACCCACATCTCCCACCACTGTTCTCACAGAACCCTGCAGCTTCGGTCCCAAGTCCTTCAGCACTCCCAGGTGATGCCAGCAGCCAGAGCTTTACCCTTTCTCGCTCTTCCAGGTGGAGCATTGGCAAAGATGTCCAACCAATCAGCTACAAAGAATTTGATCGTGAGCATATTTGTCGCATACCCCCCATATACCCCTCTTGTCGTATACAAGAGCGATCCCCAAATACATAAAGGTGGTTAACATTGAGGCATTTTGAGTTCTAGCCATTTTCTGAAACTATTTTGATGATTGTTGCTTGGTGCTGGGAAGCCGGGCAGCAAGGGCCTCTTCTTCCCATTGCATCTGTAGGTCTATAGGAATTGGGTATGGCTCTTTGGTCTCAAGGCTGACTTGGCCTGCCCAGTTGAGGTTCAGTGAACAATAACTGATATTACACTTTTAAGTTAAATCTGAGCAAATTTGTAAAGTCAACTGAATGCATTGTGATGGCAAACAAGTATACAACATAACCTCCGTAGCTAAAACTTGTTTTTGAATGTGCTTTGCAATATATCACCATCACATTTCATTTTACTCATGCAAAGTGAAGTTAATGACAGGTATAACTCCAGCTGCTTGTGAGGGCACATGTGTAGTATGTGGGAAGAGTGCTGGGAACATAGAGTAGAAAGGTGTGGGATGACAGCATTTAAGCATTTGGCTTACCTTTTTAAAATTTGTTTAGTTATATTTTGTTAGTGATCCATCATTTGACCTTTCTATGCTACTTAGAGGGAGATTTCGTCTAGATTTTCTTCATCAAAAACTGTATGTCTGTTACTCTGCCACAATTAGAGAGAGGCATGAGTCGTAAAATTTCGTTTTTAGGCCCTTTGGATAGTTGCCTTTTATAACATCCTCATTCCTCTAAATATATTCCAAGCTAGCCTGGATTTTCTTCTGTGGCTTTGCTATGGTTCTGTGTGCAACTACTTAGGATATACATATATTTTCAGTCACATGTCCTGTCTCAATTTACCTTTTCCTGGACAAATGAAACTTTTTGGTTGCTTAGCTACAGTACTATATACATTCTCAGACCTAGAGTTTTAATGAATTTTTCCTTATATATATGTTTCATGTAAGTCCAATCCAAACAAAACACACTGTTCACTTTGCCACCGAATAGGAATTGACCCCAGCTAAAGAATACTTGGCCTCTTCTCTGTGTTAATAGGCTTTTATTAACATCCTTTTGGACCTTTAAGTTCCCTAGCTGAGAATTCTTCTTCCCAATGTCTTAAGTTTTCCTTGCCTTCAAGAAGAATAAGACAGCTGCCATTGAAATATGACTCTGGGCCTACTCAGTTGTCCACGCAGTCTTCTCACTGCTGGGGATGTTCCCATCCAACTCAAGAGTTCACTGCGGTCGCATGAAAATCTACCCAGGGTCTCAGGGAAGATGGGTGTGACTAAAACTCCTGAGATGGTTGATCCCATCTGTTACTCCTGGGACTAATGAGTATTTGGGGAGAATAGTGGGAGGAGGAACTGAAAGCTACAATACAATCTCACTCAAACCTGGGTTGCATGAAAAGACTAGTAGGAATAAAGATAGTCTTAAGGTAAAAAAAATACTGTCTTCTATCTTGACAGTTTTTCTAAGCTCTCAGTACATATTTCTGCTTCCATCTTATATATCTGTACTTGTTTTTAAATTTCCACTAAGACAGTTATAGCAAAAGGAAAAATAATGACATATTCATGAAAAAGCTTCATAATTAAAAAAATAGTCTTTTAAATAGATCATTTTGTTTGGTCTTGAAAGTAACTATGTGAAATAAATAGGGATTTTATTATTATTGCTGCTTATTTTCAGGTCTGGATACTAGAGAATTTAAATGATTTGGTCATGCTCATATAAACACATATTAATAGGTTGTAGAGAAAATGAAATTGAGGTCCAGGTCTTGCAACTACACAAATTAGGACTATTCCAACCATGCTCTGCTCATATTCCTCTCTACTGGCTCCTTCTCTTAGCTTATTTTGTTCTGATATTGTCCATATTTTCCCAGGGTGTTCAGTACACCTCCATACTTGCTCTTTGTATGGTAGCTTCTTAATCCCTGTCTTTTAAATTCTTCATTCAAAACTTCTTTCATCATACCTTCAAAGAATTATAAAATTATAGGTCATTAATCTTGGAAGACACATACTTTAGTCCAAATCCCAAAGAATGTTTAATTTTTTTCTCCACAAAATCCTGGACATATGTTCTTCTGTCTTATCTTAAGTGTCACATTCAAATTTTCATCCTAGTCCTGCTACCAGGAGCTAACAAATGCTCGTTCTTTGTAGTACTCAAAGACAGATTTCATTTTCTAAAAGCTCTTTTCTTAATAGACTAAATAATATTAATTTTTATTAGTAATTTGTCTATATGTTTCAAATCAGCTAGGCATCTTTTAAATTCAAGTGACAACAAACTTGATCCAAACTTAAACTTTAAAAAGGAATTAATTTTCTTGCACAACTGAAATATCTAGAATTAGGGCCAGTGACAGGACTGAATTGGTATAGAGGTTCAAAAACACTCCCATATTGATTATAAAAGGACAGCATGAAGGAATTTTGGAGGAATGGAAAGGTTCTGTATCACGACTGTGATAGTAGATACTTAACTCTATGCATTTGTCAAAGGCCATATAATTATATCAAAATAAACCATACAGAGTATATTTCATTGATGTAAATCTAAAAAATCAATTAGAATGTGGGGATAACCCAAATTGGGATGACATTTTTATGCCTACTGTAAAAACCAGCTATCTCCATACTATCCTTACAGTGGAATAATATAACACAGAACAAAAATTAGAATTTTTTCAGATGTAGCAGATGAATTTTCTAGTGTTGGATATGAAAGAAGCAAAGAGAAATATAAATGCTGTCTTTGAATATTAGTATAGAATATAATAGTCAAAGAACAAGGTATTCAATGGAGGGAAAATAATGGAAACTTCTTGCTTTGGATTTACTAGTTTGAATACATGGGCTTATATTTATGTGTGATATGATAATTACATTTATCTCGACATATTTCAGCAAAAGAAGAACTAATCATTATTTAAACACCTAATGCAATTCCTAATTAGAACTCAATTCCTTGTGTTGAAATCTCAAACCATGTAAATTCCAGTATAATATTTTATGCAAACTGCAATTTTTGCAATTGTTAACTATTCATTTTTTTTTTATTTAGAAGAGAGTAAATTAAGTGTTTTCTCCAGGTTCTTACATCTTGATTATTTGATTATACTCATTGACTCACTTTATTCAATTTCCCTCTAAGTATTTATGTTTGCTTTTCTTCCTGTCAACGAAAATAAAATTTAGACATGGAGTAGTATTTATTGGCAAAAGAGTACAGAATTCTATTCATGAGAACCATAAACAGTCTATCTTAAAAATACTACTACATTGTACTCAGGTCAAAATAAAAGCTTTTAGTGAATTATATTATCTCATTTTTTGCAAAGTCTTTATATCTAGGTGTTTGCAGCAGAATGGTATTATCAAAAGCATAGCTCACTAGAATACTTAGAGCATTTTCTTAAAAACCAGCATTTACTGGCTAAAATACTTACCAACTCTTAAGCTGATTTAAGGATCAAAGCTGTATTTATTTTTAATTCATCTAGTAAGCCATGCAAATCTTGAAGACACTATGTTTCTAATCACACTTCAAACGATGTCAGTCACTGCACTGGATTTTATGATGGCTAGGATGCTTTAAAATCGTTGAAGATATAATTTCTTTTTTTTCATTAAGTCAAAGAAATTCTTCTTTTACATAAATATTAGAGTTAGACAAGCATCCAAAAAGCCCATTTGACTTGATTTTTTTTTCATCTTCATTTTGTGCTTCATTTATTCTCCTTTCTCATGCTTTTGACTGTAAAAATAAATTGCTTATTGAACATTCTGGTATAGTTTAGAATTTATGTTTTAAGTAACTTTTTCCATATGCTTGTTTTTGCCTCCATGAGGTCTCTTTGTCTCAACTTTCTTCACTCCTTACTCCAAAACTAAAGAAAAAAAATCTTTAGCTTTCCTTGTTATGTTTGGCTATAATGTGTAAAATCAGTCATTCTCAGCTCTCTCCTGTAAGTTCATAATTTCAATTAGCTTCCTTATAAAATTTCCCTCCTGACTCCATTGCCCAGTTGAAATAAGTTTGAACTTCCCCGACTCCCAAGAAATGGGATGTGCAGGAAGACAGTGATTAAAGGATTAAAAAGAAACCTCTACAAATCCTATTTCTTCTTTGAAGAAAATGAGGTCAAGTTTTGCCATGTTTTCTGCCTGGCTTCAGAGTTCATGGCTGGCCGTGAATATTTGATGATTTAAAATGGCTTTTGGCTCTCTCTTTTTAAAAACAAGGTTAGTTATGTGTGTCATATGAACTCCTGCATTTGTGGTAGCACACACTAGAATTAAGGTTATTACTCTTTTTTCCATTACTGTATGCTGTCTTTGCTCAGAACTTTCTCAAGAATACTGTTTCTTGAATTGGAAGTTTTAATGCTTGGCCTCAGTGGCTGACCAATTACTGTTCATCTAAACTCATTCAGATCTTCAAAGACAGAATCAAAACAAATAATGGAGCATGGTAGAGACAAGGATGTTAATTCCCCTAAAATAAAAATAAATTAGGCAGTATCTGTGTAATCAAGGCAGAATGGGTTGTTACTGAAATTTACATTACAGTTTTCCAAAGCCTTTCACCAATGTCCTGTTAGAAGCAGAAATTAGGAAAAAGATGTGATCAAACTGTTGGATAATATACTGAGAGTAAAACTTACTCTATTTTTTTCATTTTTCTTCTGTTTTGGAAATGAAATTAACATAAACTGCATGATTTAGGTGTGCATTTTATTTGACTCTAGAATTATTAATTAAATCTCTTCTCATTCATTTTTCTGACATTACGTCTGTTCCCTATGCCCTCTAGAAGATCACAGATGGTGGCTTAGAGATTTTATATCCACTATCTTCAATGTCCTTGGCAATGAGTGGTACTCTGGAGCCAGTTCATTCTGGATCATGAGAGCTGACTGTTAACATTTTCAGGAATATGTGAGCAAATGTTAAACATAGCTGCTATTAAAAATAAATATATAAATATACAATAAAATAAACCATATTAAAAGCAAAAATTATTGTTTCTTAATTATTTTACTATATGTTTCTGTGGTTATTTATGTCTAATGTATCTGGCACAAGGTAATGCTACCTTCTGCTGTGCTACTGTTCATTTATCCCTAACTCTGTTTTCAGTGATGTCATGTTGGCAGCTTGAAATTGGCCATGATGGGAGTATTTACACTGTGTAAATGGAAATGCTGCTAATCAGAGCTTTCCCCCACATCTTTCACTCGAGAGGGTTTAAATTTTACCAGCCTATCTCTGGATATAGTGTACCTTAAAAAAGAACCTAGAACTTATTCAGATTCTTAACATTGCTTTATCCAAGTCTCATTTATCTTGACCTTTGATTGTCATATTTATGTGATTATTCTAGCCTTTCCAGGAGAAAAATATGGAAGTTAAACAGATATTAAGTAAACTTGTGTTTCTCTAGTCTCTATCACCATTCTAAAAACTGCTTCCAAATTCACCTAGAAGATTCAAGAGAATCAACTGATATACTACTAAAAAGAATAAAATAGTTCAAGAAATTTAACACAGGATCAAGATGACATTCAACTCATGAGGAAAAGGCTAGAATACTTTGAGTAATTAATATTGATTTGGAAAAACATAAAATTAATTTCTAAATCCTCAAAAATTGTGAAGGGTCTGCAATTTCCCTCTGCATATAAGCTAACATGTTAGCCTGCTATAGTTTCATGGATGCTTGTAGAAGAAATGAGACTTAGATCAGTGATTAATTATATTTTATTACTCACTGCTTTCACAGTGGCTAGAGTGTGATAATTTTTCTGTCCATTCCCCAGTGCTCAAATCCCACAGATTTTCACAAAGAGGGCCAGAAGCTACTTGCTATAAAGTGGGTTGCATTGCAGAGAGGGATCTTTTTCCTAGGGAACTTATTCTTAAAGAATTGGTAGTAAACCTGCTTGTCCTTTGCCCAGGAAGGAAAAATTACCCTCCTATGCCAAGACTGCTTACTGTACCAGCATCCTTGGAGATAGTCTGGAACAAAGGGCAGTAACTGCCTTTCCAGTTATTATGACATGCAGATATGAGCGACTTATGGAGAATTGTCTCCTAACACTGACTCCAAGTCATTTATACCTGCAAGAAATAAACACTAGGTGAATTAAAGACAAAAATATAAAAATAAATAAGGTAATGAGTAAGTGATACTGAAAATATTTTTGAAGAAAATAAAGCAGAAATGTTTTAGACTCTGTGCTAAGGAAATTCTTAAACAAGTGACAAATTTTCTTCTCAAAGTAAGAAAATACTGATAAATGTTATTACATAATCATTTTTGAATTTAGAACAAGGTAAATTACAGATGACAGACTTGGAGAAATTATGTGCATTGTTAATACTGACAGTATTATGGCATTACTGGAAATACGGTATGGCGATGCATTAAAAACTGGCAAAGATTGAGAAAGAGAAAGAAAAATAACATATGAGATCACTCATATGTGGAATCTTAAAAGACAAAAAAACAACAAACAAAGCATAAATACAAAACAGAAATAGACTCACAGACATAGAATACAAACTTGTGGTTGCCAAGGGGGCAGGGGGGTGGGAAGAGATAGACTGGGATTTCAAAATTGTAGAATAGATAAACAAGATTATACTGTATAGCACAGGGAAATATATACAAGATCTTATGGTAGCTCACAGAGAAGAAAATGTGACAATGAATATATATATGTTCATGTATAACTGAAAAACTGTGCTCTACACTGGAATTTGACACAACATTGTAAAATGATAATAAATCAAAAAAAAATGTGGAAAAAAAAGAAGTTGCAGTATATAATATATACAATGGAATACTACTCAGCCATAAAAACTATAAAATAATACCATTTGCAGCAAAAAAAAAAAAAAACTGGCAAAGATTAGATCCACAATATATACAAATTTCCTTTTAAGCAGTTAAAAGAACAAAGCAAAAAATAAGAAAAAAAAACCCCAAGGTAATATAATATAAGCAAAAGATATGATCAGTTTATTTACATAAGAAGTACAAAATGCCAATAACAAATTTAAGAGGTCTCACTGGAAATTAAATTCATGTTTTATCTTTTTAATCTTTCAGTTTGGTAAATAAATAAACAAAGAGACAAATAAGTAACAAGTATTTCTGATAACATAGGGAAATGGGCGATGCTATATACACTTTTGGTAGGGGTCTAATTTATTATAGTCACTTTAGAGGGTAATTTGGCAGTATCTATTCAAATTTAATATTCACATATCTCAAGACCCAGTAATGTTTTTCATGTTTACTCTGGAGAAACACTTTCTATATCCCTAAGGATCTATGTACAAAAAAAAAAATTAAAAATTATTCATCATAGTGTAACATAAGAATAACCAAGATAGTCCAAAAAATGACCCAAATATGGAATACTATTAACAGCTGAATGTCTTCAAGACATATTATGTAGTGAAAATTGTAAACTGCAGGCTGATATCCACACCATGATATCACTTATGGGTGTGGAGATAGGAAGGGGGAGAGAGGGCAGAGAGAGGGAGAGAATTGGAAGCAAACGATGTACCCGCACACTGGTATGTAAAAATGAAGTAAAAGAATACATAGCAAATTGGTAATTATAGCTGGCAGTTTATAGTCAAGAACTTTTTCTTTGCCTGTGTTGTTACTTTTTAATTTATTTTATATTTTTATTTATTAACTGAGTAATGGATATTAGTGAAGTATTTACTCAAAAATACTTCCTGGCAAAATTATATTTTATCATATAAAGAGATAAAGTGTCCATATATTCACACATTTTGTTTTATGAATTCAGCTGATCCATCCTGGTAATTTTTTACCTGTGTATTCATCCTTGGACCCACCACCATCTTCAAGTTACAGGTCATGAAATAACTGATTTATAATACAGGCGCTTATGATCCTATTCTGTTTTTTAGTTAATTAGAAAGGGAGAGAGAATGATAATGGAGTTGAGGAAAGTCATAAATATCACATCTATCTTAGTGACTGCTTATAGATCAGGACCTCAGCATTTACCTCTAGATTATAAGATAGCAGAAGGAGAATAAAATACATGTTGTATTAAAAAAGTAGAATGATTTAGTGATATTATAGTCGAGCCTTCCTTGATTTGTCAGCACCTTTGATTTTCATCTAATCCAATTATGGTTGATTCTGAGATTTCTTCTTTCCTGTAATGTGACTATTTTATTACCATCAGGATAAGTTAATAGTATGAAGTGACCAACAAGCTATTTTTGCTTTGCAAACATCTAAATGACATTGTTTAATTTATTTGCTGGAGAAGTCATTCTTGTATTTTCCTGTAGGTGGTAATTACTTTAAAGATAATAATGGCAGGCATTAGATACAGTAGTGGTTTTAATGGTAAGAGAAAGTGGAACCAGAAACAGATGTCTTATATTATTAGATGATCAAAACCTTTATCCTAGAGCAATGATGGACCTTGGAAGAGTAGTTTTTATATTTTACTCTCACTGTTAATTATGCTTTGTTTGATTATGAGGCTAGTAAAACAAATGCAAAGTCTCCTAAAAGCTAGGAAATAATGGTTCATTTAGCTTATATTATTCCTGATGAAGACCTGACAGAGCTGAAATACAAGACTTAGTTTTCATTCTTCTTTCTAATATAAATACACACACACACACACACACACACAAAATTCAAACAAATGAAAAAATATAGAGAATAATATGAATATTCATGTGTCTTTATCTAGGCTGTTAACATCTGAATTATGTACACTGTTTGCTTTTTAAAGATTATTTTAAAGCAAAAATCCAATTAATTTTATGTTTGAAATTACTCATGTGTCATTCCCTACTCTAAAATTTATCCTGTCTAGAGGGAAACATTGTTTGGGATTTGGCATTATCTTCCTACATGTTTCATACTTTTGTTCATATGTGTATTTCATAAAGAGTACATATATACTATTCTGTAAGTTTTATAATTTCACATGAATTATATCATATTCCATGTATTCTTTTAAATTTTGCTTATTTCTTTTAATTCAATATTGCTTTTGAGATTTAGCAACGGAGTAAATAAAAATGGAGTTCTGTTAGCCTCAGATCTTCTTTGATTCATCAAATAATCATTACAAATAAAGTGGAAGCCTTTGATATGCCCATCCTTCAAGAACCATTCTTTCTGTTCCTCCTGGAGATGAACACTATCATAAATGCTATGACCAGTCAAAATTACTTGCACTTCCACACATATATGTATGTAGAAATAAAAAGTTACATTCTTTTGTGTGTTTGCATATTGTAATTATGTGCACTTTGCATTTCTGTCATTATGAAATATTCTTTTTAATTCTAACGGTACTTTTTGGAATAAAGTCTGTTTTTATTTGTGTTTGTATTGCCGCTCCAGACTTCTTCTGTTTACTGTTTGTATAGTTTATCTTTTTCTAGCCTTTCATTGTCAACTTCTTTGTGCCTTTATATTGAAAGGCACATAGTATATAGTTGGATCTTGCTTTTTTAATTCAGTCTGGTAATCTGCTTTTTATTTGGAGAACTTAATCTATTTATATTTAATGTAATTTTTGACATGGTTGGATATAGCTTTCTCATTTTACCATTTTTCTCTATATTGTCTAATTTTTAGTTCCTTTGATCCCTTTCTATCTTCATTTATATTAATTAAATGTTTTAAATGTTCCATTTTATTTTAGCTTTAACTCTTTGTTTTATATTTAAGTATATTCTCTAGAAATTATAAAATGCATCCATAAGTTATCACAGTTCAATTAGGATTTATATTTGTTGGGGAAGGTCATTGAAAGGACATGACTGCTAGTTGCCCTGTGAGCTGGACCTGGGCAATAGGAAGCCTTTCATCTCCTTCTCTGTCCTTGGAATGTGTGCTCTGTTTGCCTTCCCCATGTGGGATGTTGCCCATGGACAGAGGCTTGAGATAGTAATGTAGTGTTGAGACCATGTGGATGGTATATGTGATTGAACCCAGTTAAGGCGTCTGTATCAACTTTTAAAAATTCTGGCAGGCAAGTGTGGAGATCTACTCATTTTGTGTCCTGTGGCCCCACAATAAACCTCAGTATTTAAGTTCCCTTGCTTATTAAACCTGCCGCCTACTATCTAGAGTGGTCTGCCTCTCTTTTCAGTCTCTCTCAGCCTTTTGCATATGGGGGTCATTTTCAGATTACACCCAGGAAGCTCTAAGGAGGTTGCAGAGGAGTGATAATGGACTACTTTATGTAGAGTATGGGAAGATTGTAGCAGTTTAATTTTATCTAAAATGCCCTCCTATCCTTTTTGATATGTTACCATATATATTAGGTTTATCTGTGTTAAAAATTATATAGTAAAGCATTATAATTTTGAATCAGTCATTTTTCTTTATAACAAAATAAAAATTGAAAAATGTATATCTCATATTAGTACATAAAATTGTCATTTTTTATTGTTTTATTCTTTCTTGTAGATTTGAGTTTCTATCTGATACGAAGTTTTATCCCTTCAGTCTTTCAGCAAGCAACAATGTTGACTAGAAATGGTGAGTGTATATACCCTTTTTATTTCTAAATTAATCAGATAGCTTCTAATGTTCCTTAATTTGAGTAATATTATTATAGGCTAATCAAGTTTATTAACTTAAAGTATTTCTGTGTTAGTTTACTAAGAGTTATTATCATAAATGAGTATTTAATTTATAAAATCTTGACTATATTTAGTGGGATAATCATGTTTCCCTTCTTCAATCTGTCAATATAGTGAAGGCCATATCTAGAATTCTTAACTAAAGCCAATCTTTGTATTCCTAAGATAGAGACAACTTAGTCACTTTTTAATTATCGCTTTTCAATATAGTATGAAATTTGAATCATTTTGGATTTTTATATTTATAATAATGAGTAATATGAATTTTTAATTTTCCTTTTTTAATACTATCTTTATTCTGGTTCCTTATTCATAAATAAATTCTTTAGTAGTTCTATGAGTAACAAGATGTTAATGGCAAATTGTCTCAATTTTTGTTTGCCTGAAAGTACCTTAATTTCATTCTCATCTTGACTGATTATTTTTCTTGGCATATATTAATTATTGGAAATTATTTTTCATCGCTTACTCCATTTTATTCTGGCTTCTACTGTTCTTTTGCAAAACCTATCAAAGTAATTTTATTTTTCATAATTCTTTCCTAGTAATTTATCTTTTCTCTCTACTTACTTTAAAGTTATTCTTTCTCTTGGGATTCTGTAGTTTTTACTACTGCAAATTTAGGTTTAGATTCTTACTCACTTATTACATTCAGTAATTGTCACCTCATGAAATAAGAATTTAAGCAGTCCCTTAAATGTTTTAATGTCTCAACCATTATTTTTTAAAATTTTTACTCTCTAAATTCTGTCTAGTTTTTCATTTTAGAAATCCTATTACTCAAAAGCTGGATTTCTTCATTCTCTCTCTGATGGTATTTAACCTTTCTTTCCTGTTTTTTATTTATTTGTCTCCCTATGTTCTAAAACATGCTTCTATTTTACCCTCAAATCTCTCTAATATTTTTATGAGATATTTTGTTATATTTTAAACTGATAATTGTATTTCATTAATTACTTAAAATATACTTATTTTATAGTTTTGTCTCAGACGATTACTAGTGGATGTACTTGGTGGTCTAATTCTACTGGTGCTTTGCCTGCTGACTTTTTCTTATGGTGTTTTATAATTTTGGAATTGTGAGCTTGTTTTCAATATACCTTCAGCTGTGGAAATTCTGTGAAGCTTGAAGGGAGGATTTGATTTACTTCTACAAGGGGCCTGTTTTATTGTTAGTTTTTTAGCTGAGTGTAATCCCTAAATGAGCAAATAATGTAAATTAAAAAACGTATTTTATGTCATTATAGATCCACAGAAAAGGATTTGATTTACACTATGAGAGACCTGTTCTATTGTTAATTTCTTAATGTGCAGTGGTCTCCATTCAAACAAAAAATGTAAATTAAAAAATCTATCATATGTCATAGTAGAGCCATGACTAAACATTTCTCTATCTTTTATGGTTTACATCACATTGGAGATTGACCTAGCAGAGAAAAATGACACTGATAAACTGCACATTATAATAAAATTTCATGTTATTTCTTTTTTAATAAAAAATGACCTGAAAATTCTGAGTGATAACATGGAAAAATAATAGTTATAAATGATTAAAGTATTGTAAATATTATTTTACTATGCTGAATTAAAACATTTACTTAAAACTAGTACACTGTAATTTTAAGGGGCAGTTTTACTAATATAATTATAATATTAGGAAAATAATTTCATTAATCTGTGCCTCCAGGAACTAAAAATTTCAGAAATAAGTGAACCTTTGAAATGTATAAGTACCAGAATTTACAATAACATAAACCATTTGTTATATTCTTAATGAATATGATAACAAAATAATAACATATTTATTAATTGGTAGTTCATGTAGGTCTTCATAATGCCAGTTTATCTGATTTTTAGAAAAGTCCTAAAAGAGACATGGCATATATCATTATAGTCATTTTACATATAGTAAAATTAACCTCAGCCTAACTAAATAACTTTCTTTCTAATACTTGGAAGTGAGATCTGGTCCCAGATTATGTGACACTAAAGTTATTACTCTTGTAATCACACTTCTATGCTAAAAATACTCAGAATATACATTAAAAAACAAAACAACAACAACCAAAAAAACCTCAGAGTTTTTTCTCACTATGAGTTTTATAACTGTTTTGATTAAATTTAAAAGTTTCTGGAAATTATAGAAAAAATCTCAAGGAACAGAAATGTTGTAATCCAGATTTTCATTGAATTCTTTTTCTGTGGTATGGGAGTTAAACAATTGTAATTGCAGCTTTAAAAGGATGCTAGTGTGTTAAATGTTGAGTCTCTGGGCACCAGATTTGTCATGTAATAAATAATAAAATGATATATTCCTTTAATTACTTAATTCAACAAAAACAAATTATGTATGATCTCAAACATTGTCACATTGCAGATTTTCCTTGTTAAATCTAACAATAACCAACTATTGGATGGAGCTAAGAGAATTTCTATATTTGGCATATTTCCATCCAGTTGAATACAGCATACTTTTAGCATCTAAAGTTTTATTAAGAAAGCATGTCTGAGTTAAGCCTTTGTTAAGTGCTGTAAATAATAGCATGCATATACACACACACACACACACACACACACACACATACATATATACATTTTATATATATGTATAAGAAGCTATAATACATATATCTTTTGCTATATTTCCTATCTTATAAAGTAAAAATATGTTCTACAGAAGAGATTGTAGATGACAGTATACTGTTCTGTCAAAAACTATTTTGATTTGAACTTTGATTTTGTATATTTTACTGTTAGTCTATGAATTCCTGTCACATTGGGGCTGTGAGCTCACATTATTTTACTTTGGATATAATTTAGAAATTGTAGTTGAAGTATAAATGTTTATCAGTAAATGTAAATTATTTTGTAGTATTTATTTAGCATATTGTTTAAGTATACATATTCTCCATAATGATATCCATATGTTTCTGTCATCTTTGCAAAAACTTTATTTCTATATCAGGCTAAATTATGTGCTTGCCTATTCACTTATTTGAAGTTGTTCATTACAAGTTGAACTCCATGAATTCTACAATTTACATTATTATTATATGATAAAAACTTAAAATTTTCAATTGATTCCATGGGTCCAGTATCATTTTGTATAGTAGTTTGAAATTCAAAATAATTAGAAACACAGGAGTTTAAAAAAACTCAGTGTCATGCTTTAAGTATGTGTATATATATTATCAACAGTAACTTTCTGTGAGATGTCTAGGGGCTACTTGGGAACTATGCACAATCTTGGGTCCAGAGTTGTTTGTTCTCTTATTTAGTTTTGTTTGATTTGGATGGCAAAGTTTTCCTCCTATGTTCTGATTTTTATTTTGTTCATTTGTGAGACTACTTTCTTTCACTGAAGTTATTTATTTCATCTTTCAAACTGTTTTAATTGCAAAGAGTTTATTAAAATTTATAAAATGTATGGGAAAAAAGATTACTAGAAGGTGTATGAAATACCTCCATACACTTTGGGAGAATATTAAATTTGAATACAATTCAGTGTCACCAACTTTTGGCTACAAAAATAAAAATTAATTGTAAATTAAGCACAATGTTTTAGTAGAAACTGGTATATATAATAATTCAGTTTTATATTTATATGATGTTTTCATTTAATGCAATAATTAGATATTGCTGTAAGAAGAAAATCATATATTAAATCTTGAGCAACTTTAAGAGATCCCACTTATTAATATAAACATGCACTTATTAAAGAATCACTCATATTTTTAATGTTATAGTTATAAAGAATTAGAAGCCTCAATAAAATTTTAATCAACTCCCCTTTATCCCTAAAATAATGCATAATTCAAAATTTCCCCTAAAGATAACTGTGTGTCTCACATATGCTGAAAGTAATTCCACCAAGAAAAAACTCTGTCACTA
This sequence comes from Camelus dromedarius, assembly GCF_036321535.1. Classification (NCBI taxonomy): domain Eukaryota; kingdom Metazoa; phylum Chordata; class Mammalia; order Artiodactyla; family Camelidae; genus Camelus; species Camelus dromedarius. Next base: position 33,188,670 of record NC_087436.1, read on the forward strand.
CCCTAATAGGGCAAGGGATAGTCAAGAAAAACATCTTTCCCTGACAATTCATTTTTTCCCCATGACATAATTTATAGAAGATTCCCTCAGTTCAGTTTTCCCTTAAGGACAAGATCATTTGAAAACACTCAGCATTTTCTCACAACAGAAGTATCTAGCAGTTTTTTGTTTGTTTGTTAGCTTGTTTTGAAAACCCTTGCTCATTGGAAAAATCTGGAATTTAAAGAGATCAAATTTATCAAGGCAAAGCAGAAAACAGTGTCAGGAGCTCAGCAGAACAATAATAAACAGTCATCTCCTGATGCCACGTGTCCCAGCTGAAGGAGTCCTGCTGATCCATTTCTTTTACCAGTCACATAACACTCTCTTTTATAGCAGTGCCTCAGGGCACAGTGAAGAGCTTGGATGTTGAATAATTTTTCTCATTGAGCATCTGTCCTTGAGACTCTCATGCATGTGTTACTGACTTTGTTCTGTGGCATATCCTCAGGTATGCAAGAAGGCATGGAGCATGGAATCTGAGTCAGTAAATTTCTGCAATTTCATGAGTCTGTATCCAGCCATACTATCTATCTACCTAGTGAAAATGGGTAGCTGAAATTTTCAAAAGAAATACAAATGGAAAGCTTTAAGCAAAAGATACTCACTATACAGCAACACAGTCTTATGATAAACAAAACCAAAGAAGAGGAAGTCAAATAATATTCAAGAAATTTAGTAAATTCCTTAAAAAATATTAAAATCCTACAACTGCATATACTCAGCTATCCCTGTTCCCTTCCTCATCCTGTCAATGTCTGTCTCATCCTAGTTTCTTTCATGTTATCTATTTCTCTATTTTCTGTGCTTCTTTCTTGACAGTTTAAAGGAATACTAGAATTACTATGTTTTCATTAAAGAGATCAAAAGTACCTGAAGATATTCAGAGAGGCGGGTTAGTGCATTAAATGTTCAAATTGGCTGTTTCCTTACCGACTTTCGGTCTCAGGGTTCTATTATTGAAAGTGGGTTTTTTTTTAAAGTCTCCTACTATTTTTGTATTGTTCTTAATTTCTTCTGACCTTATATTTGTTTATATATTTAAGTGCTCTAATGTTGGGTGTATATAGTTTTTAAATTATTGTGCCTTCCTATTGAATTAACCCCTTTATCTTTATATAATGGTTTATTTCATGATAGTTTTGACTTAAAGTCTGTCTTATATAAGTATAACTAACTCTGGGTTACCATTTAATGTGGATTATCTTTTCCATCCCATTACTTTCAGTCTATGTGAACCCTTGTATCTAAAATGGGTCTCTTATGGACAGGATTTTACTGGATTTTGTTTTTTAATATTCACTCAGCTATTCTATGCCTTTTGATTGGAAAGTTTCATTCTCTTACATTTAAAGTGATTATTGATAAGTGAGGAATTATTATTACAATTTTGTTAAATTTTTTTCTCTGTTTTGTAATTCTTTTATTTCTTTCTTCTTTTGCTGTCTTATTTTGTTTTTTCGTGATTTTTTAGTTGTTTGGTTTCATTCTTTTCTCTTTATCTTTTGGGTATCAGCTATGGTTTTAACTTTTTGGTTACTTGAGACTTGTATAAATCTTCTTGTAAAATTGTAAACATCTGTTATAATTCAATAACAATCTAAGCTTAATTATATACAAAAACTCTATACCCTTGCCATCCTCACACACACTGCCTTGTGTAAGTTCTTGAAGTCAAAAATTACTTCTTTGTGTATTACGCATCTGTTACCAAATTTTTGTGATTTCAATTATTCTTAAACTTGTATTTTTTAACTTTCATATTAGAGACAAAGGTAAAATTTCTAAACAGGATTGTAAAGGGATATCTGCACTCTTATGTTCATTCCAGCAGTAGAAGAAAGGGAAGATGTTGGTCATAGGGTACAAAAGTTTAGTTATATGGGATAAGTAAGTTCTGGGGATCTGATGTCTAACATGTTGATGATAGTTAACAATACTGTATTGTTATACTTGACATTTGCTAGGAGGATAGATCTTAAATCTTCCTAACACACACACACACACATACACACACACACACACACACACTCAAATGGTAATTATGTGGAGATAATAGCTACATTAATTTTCTGGATTGTGGTAATAATTTCATAATGTATACACATATCAAGACATCAAGTTGTGCACCTTAAATATATACAATTTTATATGTCAATAATATCTCAGTAAAACTGTTAAAAACTCATATCCTATAGAAATGAACCCTCTATATCTAAAATATTTTAGAATTACTATATAATTTGAATATTTATGCAAAAACATTTTATTCTCATCTAAAGTTCTTTATCTGTGTCCATAAAAGGCTCTTTGGGTCAATTAATAGGCAGATAATAATTTGTGGGATATTGTTTGAGATTCAATACATAGTGTATCAAATTGCATAAAGCATATAATAAATTTTTTAAAAAGACTTGTTTGAGAAATAGAGTTAAATAAACTTCCAAAATGTTAGCTAAATAACTGTCAAATAGTTACAAATGCATCTTGTAAGAGGGTGGAATTGCACACCAAGTGGGCTGAAATAGTCAGGAAGGATTGTTGCTGCATGTAGGTACTGAGTTAACATAGTGCAATTGAGAGATAAATGAATATACATCTTCAGAGGACAGAGAGCAGGCCAATGGACGGGGGTAAAGAATAGGTTAGTGTTCGAAATCAGGTTGGTTACATTAAATGGCATTAGGCTGTGGAGACTTTTTTTCTTTTTCTTTTATTATTCAAAATTACAAACATTTACAAAAGTAGGGAGAAGATATTCATTATCAGCATAAGGCCAATCTTGTTCCCCCACCTATTACCCCTGGATTATTTTGAAGCAAATCTGAGCCATCATGTAATTTCAAATATGAATAATTCAGTAAGTTTCTCTAAGAGATAACTATTCTTCATCCTTTAAAAAAAAATCATACCATAGTACTATTATCACATCTGAAATAACAGTATGTCCTTAGTAGTATCAAATATCCAGTCAATGTTGTACAGAATATTAGTGTAGAATTGAGATTCAAAATTTCAGAAGAAGCAGGTGTATGGAGAAGAAAGATAGGTGTTTGAGTTCAGAGATTGTTAAATTTGATATGCCTATTATGTATCTAAGGAGATGCTAAGAAAGCAGTTGGATGTAAGGGTCTTATGTTTAATGGGAGGCTTATATTGGAGATCAGACTTTAGAAGTCATTAGCATTTAGACAAGATTTAAATGTGAGCACCAAGGAAGTCCGGTGCTCTATTAATTCTATTAATTCCTCAAGGGATGAAGAAGAATCAGGTAAAGGCAGTATGATAGGAGAAAAATGGGGAAAAGAGAATGTTGTAGTGGCCATGTGAAGAAAATCTTGTTATTGGGGTGGGGTGATCAATCATAGAAAATGCTGATGGCAGATCCAGTAAAATGATAACAGGATAACAGCCATTGGGTTTTAGCACGATGAAAGTCTTTGATGATCTTGACAAGTGTAGTTTCTGTGGAATAGTGACTTTAAACCTGACTGAAGTGACTTTCTAAGAAAACAAGAGGAAATGAATTGGAGAGGATTATTTAGAAAAGAGTAGAGACAATTTAACCATAATAACAAAGAAGAAAGCAGAGTATTTGGCCATTGTGCTTATAAATGAGCAGATACACTGATGAGAACTTGTTGAAGTTCCCTTCTATATGTTTCTGAGAAAAGTCAACAGCTGAGTCAGTTGTGGGATGTGTTGATAGTTTGAAAAGAGAGAAGTCATGAAATAGATTTTTGGCAGATTGAAAAGACTAGGTGATATGCTAAGACTACAAGCCTATAATTAAGGGTTGATATGATGTTTGTAGTTGTGAATTTCATGTGAGACTAATCTTCATGTTTATATATAATATGCATGTAGAATTAGAAGAGAACACAGAAATGGGCATTGTTTGAATATGTTCATCTACACAAAAAACCCCAATAGATTTATTATAAAATTATTTTAACTAATAAAAGGCATCAACATTGTTTCAGGATATAAATTTAATTTAGAAGCTATATATACATTTCACTATATTGTTCACAGTAAGAAACTAAAATATGAAATCTAAGGATTACTTATAAACATTACACAGGAATTTAGAAAAAATGTAAGTGTAAAAGAGCTATGAAAATAATAAAGAATCCATATTTCAAACATTATAATTGGAGAAAATGACATCTCAACCTTGTAATAAAACTGTTGAAATCAGGAGACAATACAATTTATAAAAGTTTAAAAGAGAGATTATTTTCAAAGGAGTTCATAAGACTGACAGAAATAACAGAAACCAGAAAAATCACAGAATCGTATTTTTAAAGAAATGAAAGGAAGTATGTAACTGTCACCTTGGTCATTGAAAATAGCCTTCTAAAATGAACAAGAAATAAAGACATTTTTCTTTTACTTTCCCCCCAGAAATGAGTGTTTACTTGTGCAGTGGAAGTGACAGAGATTCCTGCTCCTTCCCAAGCAGTTTGGGACATTTGCTCCCTATAAGTAGTGAATTAAAGCAGGAGTTAGTGATACTTTGTGACTCACACAGCAGTGATCACGCCCCTCCTGCATGCTTCCACCATAAGTAAGGATTTCTCTAATCCCCTACCTCCCTTCTTCATGTGCTTACCTGGTAGACATCCATGGTGTGACGTCACCTTGTGTTTGGGGTTCTGTACGCTGTCCTACACCTAGCCTCTAGAAGTAAATTAAGATTTCAGCTTAGGTTTCCTTACCCATTTCTATGGGTCACAGATGCAGGGAAGCCTGTCTGTGTTTTCTGTCTCTCCTCAAAGGGGTTTGCCCTCTGTGGAATTCGTACTTTCTGACTTCTCTGTCTCATTTCCTTTATGAGATCAAGGAAAATTATTATTTTATGGTTGATCTAGATGTTCAGAGTGGGACTGATGCTCTTTCATCTTTCTCTAAAGGCATTTGAAAACAAACATGTGAGGATTCATCATTATTGTACCTGCAGTAAAGAAAAGAATAGAATGTGTTCCTTCAATCAGAAGGCAAATAATCTTAGATGGAACCTCAGATATTAAGAAGAAATGATACACCACAATAAAGGCAAATATATGGATACGTTTAAATAAATTCTGACTAAAATAAATAATGATTTGTGGGTTTAAAATATTTATACAATTAAAGTATATGACAACACTAGTATATAAGTCAGTATAAGAAGGACAGTAATAAAGAAAAGGCATTCTAAGATCCTTGCATTTTCCTTCAGGAAATAAGGTTCTGATTTTAGTGGTCATGGATATTTAACTATGAATGCAATGAATGCATGCATGGGTGCATATTGTAATTTCTAAAGTAACTATAAAAGAAATATGACATTAATAATAGAATAATTCAATCCAAAATGAACATTCAATCCAAAATAAACTATGGAAAGAGAGAAAAGTAAACACAGGACAAGAAGAACAAACAGAAAGCAAATGATAAGATGGTCGATCTAAGCTAAAAATGAGCAGGACAATGAATATTTCATAATGATTAATGATTTTATGGTGATAAAAAGTCAGCTTACCAGGAAGATGTATAAATTCAAACTATATATACATATATATATATATGTATATATAGTAGCATATTTTCAATGTACAAAAGAGGTGGACTTGAAATGAAAAGACAATGCTACACATTTAGTGGGAAATTTTAATACACCTCTGAAAATTGACAGAAGAAGCAGAACAATCATTAAGCACGTAAAAGATTGAGCAACCAGAGTATACAAATAGCAAAAGGCATTATCTTAAAGTATACATGGAACATTTATAAAAATTGACCTTAGGCTGGGGAGTAAAGTATGTATCAACAAATTTTTTTTTTAACAAATATCTAAAGAGTGAAATCATATAGAATGTGTTCTCTACCATGGTAGACTTACTCTATAAAGAAGCAAACAAACAATTACTAAAACTTACCATATGTCTGATAATTAACTTCTAAGTGAAATACACTTCTAAATAATCATAATGTTAAAACTCAGGAGACATCTCTGGGCAAGAGGAATGATACTTGATTCGGAAAGGTGCTAGTAAAATTGTATTTCATTATCAGTTTTACTCATTTATCTGTACTCTCATGTTTTTTGTACCTTTTGTATTATTTTTACTTTAATAAAAATTAAAATGTGGGTATAAAAATAGACAGATGTAAGTAGACTAAAGGAAAATATAACAGAGCTGACATGCTGAGTCATATATATAGGAAAAATTGATCTCTGACAAAATAGCATCACAAATCAATGAGCAAAGATGAATTGTGTGTTAGTTTTGGGAAAAATAGCCTAATAAATAAAAATAAGTAATAAAAATGTCAATTCTATACCTCAGAGCATATACAAAAGTGGAAACCAAGTGACTAAACTTCAAATTTGAAAAGTAATACACACACATACACAGACAGGAGAATGTGTGTGACTATGAAGTGGGGAAAGACTTCTGAAGACAAACTATTCTAGCCATAAATCAAAAGAAAACTGATAGATGTGCCCACATTAAATGTATGTTCAAGGACACAGATGATGGGTTTAGAGAATATTTCAAATGAGTATAGGTTAAATATCTAGAAAGCACAGAGAACTGCAAATCAACAAAAAAGATAAGAGCCCCCTATGGAAAAAAATATACGAAGTGTAATGGACAATTCACAGAAGAGAATTTAGTGAGAAATCAATGATTATCAATCTCACCAATAACCAGAGGAGGGGAAAAGAAGGTTTTTTTTGTTTTTGTCAGTTTAAATCCATCAGATTGACAGGTATGAACATGTCAGGTAGTTCCAAGTGAATGTATAGAGGTGTGGAAATAAGAAGCCTCATGATTCGCTCATAGGAGACTAAAACAATCCAGTCATTATGGACAGCAGTTAAAAGAACTTAATGAAATTATGCATTTATATGGAAACCCTAAGCATATATTCCAGAGAATTTCTTGCACAGGTCCATAGAGTCAAAAGCCTGAAGGATGTCAATGCAGCATTTTTGTGGTGGTTGAGGAGTTAGTGAAGACCCAGATTAAATACAGTGGACATATAAACAAAATGTTATCAGCCAATCAAATCAATTGGAGTATAAACATCTACAGAAACTTGAGTTGATGTTCAAAATTGATTTTTAATAAAAATTTAAAAATCAGTATAATTATAGCAAAGTATCATCTGTATACATTAAAATACACACCACACACACACAGGAAATATGTTTTTGCCAGGGTACATGAATATGCAAGAAAACACATTTAAAGATATGGTATATATATGCGTGTGTGTGTGCGTATATATATATACGCACACACACACGCATATATATATGTATACACACAGAAAATGAGGGGGTTGAACATTGTGATGAAAAATGAAGGAGAAAACATAAAAGAGAACAAAAGAGGGCTCTTACAAGAATGATCATTATACGTTCCTTGAACAGAGAAGTTATGATCAACTCACTAGGGTCAAAAAAAGTCATATATATGCAGAAGAAAAAATTGCATTTAGATAAGTCATATGCCACCATTTTTATGTTGTGGGATGTCAGGCTTTTATTTTTGGATCGCTTGCCCTACTCCACTTTATTCTTTTTACATAGATGTAAAAGTGAAATTGAGCTGAGTGAAATAGTAGAAATCCTTGGTTGGAATTCCTTGCCAGAATGAATCATTAAAGTCATGTAAAAATCTGTTGAAAAATGATCTTCAAAATGAGAAACATACTGACACTAAATATTAGTTTATTAGTAACTTATCATACATTTTGTTCCAATTGCAGAGTTCTTAGGACAGTTTCTTTTACATGATAGGAGGTTTTTTCATGATAGGAGCTTAACAGGGTATATTAAAGAGGGACTGACTTCTCAAAATTTTATTTTGCAAATTGTTCATTGCTAACCACACTTAATATGTAAGACTAATCATAGCATCCAACTTAATATTGAATTTTTCTTCAATAATATAAATTAAGAAAGTTATGAGAATGTTCTTCTAGAACATTTAGTTTTAGCATCAACATGATAAGGGCTCTTTGTGCCCGATTAAATTCTTATACACAGATTAATACTTTCACTCTGTCTTAGGATGCCAGCTCTGTGAGTGGAGGGTGCAGCATTGTGTAAGCAAAGGGAAAGGTAAAAATGCTCTCAGATACAAAGGCTGCACAAAAATAATTTCATAAGCACAATTACCATCTGTTTCTGGGTTCAGCTAATGAGAGAACTCGCTTAGTTGCACATCGGCTCAATCTGAAAATAATAAAACAATGATTTCTGTGAGTTTAAAAACATGCCCCTCTAACCTCCCCTTCTCAACCTCTAGTTTGACTTGTTGAAAAACAAGGAAAACAAATAGACATGTGGCCACCCACGTAGTTGTGTAAAGTGAAAAAAAAAAAGTGAAAATAACGTGTGACAGAATGCCTGAAGGTTTCACTTAGTCCTTCACACATGGACTTAATCACTTTGGCAAATTCTCTCTCCCTCCCATATGAACTTTACAGACCATTTTTCAAATTAAAAGTGCCCTCTCTTTCATGTTTTAAGAACTAGTGGCTCAGGGAAAAGCTGGGAAGTGATTTGGGAAACTGTGTCATCAACTAGGAATTTTACTGCTTTTTAAAATTCCCTGGAAATGTGCCAATAATGTAGAATGTTAAAATTTCTGAGAGCTTCTTGTTATGTGTAATGGTACGTATGTATATGTGTGTGCACGTGAACACTCATTATCTAAGTCCTCTCTCAAACTGGAAATGGTTCAGTTCCATTGGAGACATACACTGTATTAAGGCAAATCAATGTTCCTTTGGGATTTCACTCTTAGAGTTACTTCTCAGGGCTAACTGCCATGCAGATCAGTGATTGGAGCTAATGAGCACAATCATATGACTGCATTAACAATGGAGAGTGACATAATTCTAAACCTACTGAACACTTTTTCAGACAAGACCACTTTATGGTCTTTACCAGTTCTTTAGAATTAGAAAACAACTAGCTCTCTAGTGGAATGGGAACCTTTCCTTTCCTGATACCCTCTACAGTTCAAGTTTACGTGGAAAGTATGAACAACTTTGCAGAGTAACAACTACTGTAAGGCCTCAGTCACAGAAGGATTTCATAGATCTGTGTACACAGAGCTGTTCAGCAAAATCACATCACAGTCTCCATTTAATTCAGTAGTTTTAAGATCAACAGGCAACTTGGCCTGTTAAAGGTGCTCTTGCGAGTGCTCTGTGGATGCATTGTTTACCTTAGCCTTGCTATTCGTCCTTCTTAATTCCCTTGCTTCATATCTGTTCCGTAAGTTCCATTCTTCTTGACATGCTTCCTATGTAAAGTTGATATTTGGCAAAAGACCCTCCACCAATCAAAACTCTTTTACGTCATCACTTCCATATATTTGTCAGTCATGTAACTGAAAGGTTGGCAAGTATTTTCTATAAACAGCTAGATAGTATTTTAGGCTTTGTGGGCCAGAGGGTGTCAGTTCTAACTAAATCTGCTGTTGCAATGTGAAGGTGGCCATACATAATGTGAAAGAATGAGTGTAGCTGTGTTCCAAAAAAATTCTTTATTTACAAAAGTAAGTGACTGACTGGCTTTGGCCTTTGGACTATATAGTTTGCTGACCTCTGGACCATGAGTGCTCAGATGGGGAGAGGAACTTCCACTGATTTAAGGCTTAAGTTACACAGTCTTTGCATTGATATAAACACAAACACCGTTTCTTTTTTTGGCAGCATGGCCTAGTGGTAAAGAATGTAGGCTTGGTGACAGTCAAACTGCAGGCTCTGTGGTTTTCGAAAAGTGACAAACTTTCAGATCTTTATTTTTCTCATCTGTACAATGGGATGTAATAATACATATTCCAAAGATTTTGTTCTGAGATAAAATGAGAAAATTGTGTATTAAGGGGGCAGTATAGTTGTGTCATTTTCGAGGTTTTGTTTTCAGAAAGTGAGCTCTAGATATAGTAAATAAATTATATTGATACAGTTTCCTCTATAAAATATTCCATAATCAATGATGTGTTGGGCGTTGTTATGACTAATAATGTTAGTTCAAGATTAAAATTGGAGCAGGGAAGCAAAATGGAAGCTGTAAGAAACAAAAGAGGATCCCTAAATTTCAAAGATTCCATGGACTTCATCTGTCCTATTTGTACAGTTTGTTACCTTATTACCTTGAAAATTGTTTTCAGTTCCTAATGAAAGCTGTGAACACTTTATAATGACTTTTCATACATAAACACTATGAACAAGAGATGAGAGGTCTATTAGGAAGAGGGAATTTGAAGTGGTTCTCAACTGTCTAGAAGTGAGTCACTTAGCTCAGCAGTATTTACTTGAAGTCACAGTACTCTGAATCTGAGCTTCTGAGAAATTGCTCATGTTTCCTCTTCATTGCCTTTTCCCAGCAAAACTGGAGCACGGAAACTCTAGCCTCCATACTCAAAGCTAGTATTTTTACCTCATCAACTCTGAATTATTTTCATGATCCCTGACAGAAATATGTTAAGAACAAATATTGTTATTGTAGTATGAACCCAAATGGAAATGGTACAAAATATGAATCTATTTAATAAGTATTTATGTTCAAGGTTGGTTGACTTAGAGATATGCATCGAGTTAAAACTGTGTCTTTACTACTGCTTTAAGAAAAGTGTAATGTGTGAAATTCAGCATGTATTTTTAAAATTCTCTCCCTGTGATACAGTTGTTTCACTGATAAGCCTAGATGTAAAGATTTGACTGTTGCCAGACTGAATGCCTGCGATGATTCCACTGGATCATTAGACCATGGCTAGTGCCAGCAGATCCCACAGAAACTGAGGACCTGTACTCTCCTTTGTACTTATGGGAGTGAATCTTCATTAATATTTGTCAATTTGAATTTATTTCTAGAGTAGATTGGTTAGTGTGAATGCATGAATACTGTATTATTTTTAAAGTTAGAATTCCATGCTGTGTGTTTAGAGAGCTTCCAAATTTTTCAGAGCAAGGGAGTTTCTCCTCCATATGTACAAAGGGGAGTACAGGTCCTCAATTTCTGTGGGACCTGCTGGCACTAGCCATGGTCTAATCGTCCAGTGGAATCATCCCAGGCATTCAGTCTGGCAATAGTCAAATCTTTATATCAAGGCTTATCTTTTGATGAGATTTACAGTGACGTGCAAAGAAGAGTTTGGTGGTGATGCTGTCTAAGAACACTGGTTGCGTGTACAGCAAATGACCAAGTAATCAAGCTCTTATCTGTATCTTCTTGAGGTTTTCAAGAATGTCCTGCTTTCCTTTGCAGTATAATTTCTTGACTAGTGAGTTTCCATATTTGTCTTTTAATGTAGTTCAAATACCCTACTTATGTAAGTTCCTGTGTTTTATTATAAATGTGTTTTTAAAACATTTTTTCTTTCTGAGTTTACTGTAGTATGCTAGGCCCCGTGAATAAAATCATCCAGTTTCTCTTCAAGAATATTGTAGCATAGGCCAAACTTTTAAAAAGTTTTATTTAAAATAAAGATTGCAACATAGAAAAGATGTGTTGTTAGTTCATGAATAGCGTGTGATGTACAGCTTGAAGGAATGTCAGTATTCTTTATATTAGCATTCAGAGTTTATTGCCAGTTTAAAACAATTTGTGATGGCTAATGTGTACATAAGTGACATATACTCTGGTACAGTGTAGACAGTGAAGGTAGTTTTTCAGCTGCTAAGTTAATTTTTTTAAAAAAAGATTCAAGTGGGATTTACATTCTGTAATAGTTTTGTTATTCAGGAGTGGAGGAAGATAAAGCTGAAAAGGCAATAGGACTCTTAGATAATTTTCTCCTAGACCCACAGTCTGTATTTTAAACTATATTTAGCTTTCAAATTTCTTTCAGTGCAGTTAAACACCACCAAAAGTTTTAATAATAAATGGCAGATTTTTTTTCTTTCTAATCTGGGGAAAACAACATAATTGCTCTTTCTTTCTTTGCTGCTCACACTAATGGTATTTTTTTTCTGTCATATTTTTATTATCCTTCAAGCCTTTCTGTTACTGAGCACTAAAACTGCCATCATTGGCTGTTGGTGGAAGTCCTGTAACTTTCCCTGTGTGTACAGGCCCCATGAGGACAATGTTTGCCTTATTCCTCATCAGTGTCAGTTTTTACCAAACTCTCAGTTGAGGGGGAAAAGGAAAGTGTTGAAAAGTATGTACCCTCCCCAGCCTTTTAGGGAGGGAGATGTGGGGCTGGGATTTTCTCCACGCAGATTTCATCACGTGCATTATTCTCCCTGAGCACTGATTGGCTGGCAAGATGTGGAGAACTCCAGATTACTGAACTCCTACTGGGGTACCAGAAATAAATAAATATGACCAAGGATTTCCAAATCTGCAGCCAGCCAACCAGAGTATGAGACCACAACACAATGGCTACAGTGTGTCTTGCACGATTTTAAAACCCTAGACAACTGGACTTGAATTCTTGATAGGCAGTGATTTTACATTGAAAAGATCAGATGAGTTTTGGCTGGCTTGTGCCTCTGAATGCTGGGATCAATTATTATTTGGGAATCAGCTGTTTCTTTTTTTCTGATAGGAAACATTGTGATGGAAGGAATTATTACATTGTCACATTGTTTTAAAAGCTGAGCTCCAGGCAGCCTTTGCTCATCCCTGGCTGGTTCAGCTTGATCGGGACTGATGGGAGATCAACTTCTGGTTCTTGCCATAAACCTGCTTTATCATCTGGGAAGGTGCAACTGCAAACCACTATTTCGTATTTTCAGGAGTTTATGATAAATTTTCCTGGCACACTGAATTTAACAATAAATTAAAGGCTTTCATATTTTATTATTTTACAAGGAAGAGCTCTCAGCACCGCCACACACTTAGTATTCCAAAGGAAAGGTTTGGCACAAGAATAGTAAAGTTTCAGTACTAGATATTCAAGCATGAACTCCACAAGCAAAGGTCTTTAGTTTTTTAAATTTGCTTTACTAGCCAACGTGATGGGCTCAATATTAAAGTGCTTGTTTCTTCATTGAATCCTTCATAAGCAAAATGAAGTTTCAAGGTGTGTCAGTTTTCTGATAATTCAAAGAAAAACATGTTTACATTAATTTCCTGTGCTTTTATTTTATATAGTGGCTAAATGTTCTCAGCTATTCGCTCACTCTAGGAAATCTCTATGATCATCAGGTGAGGAATTTTTAAATTTACTTTAGTATCTTCACCTCAGTGAATGTAAATCTCATGTATTCAGCGGGAGAACTTGGAAGACAAAGAATGCCTTTTCCCAGTTCTCCCTGTCAAAACACAGGCCCCCAATTTGAACACATCCCACAAAATATTTACTCATAATATAGAGTACTTGTTTATAATATTTTGTAAGACTGTATAGTTTATATATGTTGTTCTAAATTACTATATCGGTATAACCACTAAGAGATACGTACCTGTACAGATTTTACAATTGCATGGAGTTAGGTTTCTGAACTCATCTCAGACAGGAATTGGGTCTTTTAATTTTTTCCCAGTTGAATTTAATTCTCTGCCTTCAATGGTAAGATGATAAATATGGTCTTACTAACTGTATACCAAATATGATAAGTTTAATTAAAATTAATTATAAGAACTAAGTGAAAGTTAGTGAAGCTCTTCAGAGCATTGTTAGATATTTTAGATTAATTATTTCTTTTATTATACAGTAACTCCGTAAGGTAGAAACTGTTGTTATGTAAGCTTTGTAGGCCCTAACACTGAGACAGGGAGACGATAAAGTCTTACTCGAGGCTCCACAGCTACCTTGAACAGAGTGGTGCCTGATCTTAACAGCTCATATTCCTCACCACTAGACTACTCTTAACAGAGATTTTGGAAACCCATTCTATGTCTTGACTTTTAAATGCTCAGAGAATAGAAGCAGGAATACCATACCATCCCATTCTTTTGGAGCTCCTAGTGCATAGGGGTAGCTAAATAGGCAAATAAACAAAACTGTGTGATGCGTATTACAATAAATATACACACAAATGTCCACTGGAGGTCAGAATCAGAGCTGTTGCATTTGCCTGATGAAGCTAGAGAAAGTATCCTAGGAGAAGTAATATTTGTGCTGGATCTTAAAGGAACAGTAGAAAATTTCTGGGTGAAGTTTCAGGGAGAATCTCACAGATGAGTGAACAGAATATGGGAAGGCTTGTAGGTATAAATTTTAGTAAAGCATTTTACCCAAGGGGGAAATTGAGTTGCTTTATGTTCTCCTGTTTGTTTTGCAGTCTGAAGTTTAATACCAACCTTCTTAGAGAGTTCTAATTTCTTTTTCTTTTTAAACACAGTGGCACTGCCCAAAAATAGTAAATAAAATATTTAGCTTCAAAGAAATGTTATTCATTATTCAAGTACCATTGATTTATAATTTCTTATGCATCAGATTAAGATTACTGATCTGTGGAGGTCAATATCTGATTTTCTTATCAAGATTATGTGAAGGAAAAACCGGGCTGATCTAAAGATAACTCACAAGTCTGGGAATGTGAAGGAGAGGCTGGGCTGGGCTAACAAGATAACTCACAAATCTAAGTATTGGAATACTGATCTGAGTTCTGCTAGACTAACTTGTAAATCTAGGTTAATTAGTGTTGGTTTGCTATTCATGTTTTTTGCTAGCCAGCTGGGTTTTCAAAGATACATATCTGGCTTTGGAATGTTGGTTTGCTCCCTCCCCGCCTCCACTTTTGTGATGATAATGCTGCTAAAGCTGTTCCATGCCTATTGGCCGAATACCGAAGCTTGTACTTTACCCTATAGAACCTCATGCGCACGTCTTGGAGGTGCTCAGAGCTTCGGAGCAGAAGCCCCTCTGAGCCCGCAGGCGTAATACATCTGAGTACTCCAACCCTCCAAGTGGTGCTTGTTTCTTGACTGGCCTGTCGTTTCCGTAACAATTAAAAAAATCTTATGAATTTTCAATGGATTGCAGATTCTGCAGTTGGAGAGGATGCAAACCAGTAGAAATAGACACCTTGACAAGGCTATGAAATGACTGAATCTAAGCTTCAGGAAGACAGGAATTTTGTCTTTGTTCATTGCTTTATCCCCAGTAGTACTAGAATAATCCTGGCAAATTGTGGACACATCACAAATGTTTGTTGAATTTTTTTGAGTGAAATAACAGTTAGGTATGAAGAAAACATACAGAAACTAATTAACTAATATAAAAATATTAGGAGTTATTTAGAACAATTGGTAAAAATACACATCTGTAGGTAGGTGTACAAAACAGTATATAACAGGTGATGTTCTGAACAGATATCTTGAATAGACAGGAAATAATTAAATCATGCTGAATATTTTCTTCAATAAAATGTGGAGACTTTTTACCTTTTAGAAAAAATTCAAAAATGATTAGAATAAAAATAGTCAGTGATCAAAGAAATAAATTTCTCTTTTGGAAAATTTACTTTTGTTGAATGTATTTCAACAATGTTAATAAATCAAGTGTTAGTATAATCTAATAATTTAATTTAAATATGTGCTCATTTCAATACATAGCAACTACTGCAATGTTTCTTTGTGTTAAATAGGCAAAATTGAAGTTGGGTGTTCTATTGAAAACCACTTATATAACAATGAAAATTAAAGTCGCAGTATAGTTGAGGATTTTTTCCAGTTTTTCCCTAATAGTATTCATTATTATAGGGTTCAGTTATTTAAAGAGAGTGAAAGTATTAACTTCTTTGATTCATTTTGAGCAATTAAATAAGAAAATTTCGTTCTTTCCCCTGCAGTTGAAACATAGGTAATTCAGCTGATTATGTGCTAGCTTCTGTTACTCTAAATCAAAATGATCCTTTTTTTTTTTAACATTTTTTATTGATTTATAATCATTTTACAATGTTGTGTCAAATTCCAGTGTTCAGCACAGTTTTTCAGTTATTCATGGACATATACACACTCATTGTCACATTTTTTTCTCTGTGAGTTATCATAACATTTTGTGTATATTTCCCTGTGCTATACAGTGTAGTCTATTCTACAATTTTGAAATCCCAGTCTATCCCTTCCCACCCTCCACCCCCCTGGTAACCACAAGTCTGTATTCTCTGTCTGTGAGTCTATTTCTGTCCTTTATTTACGCTTTGTTTTTGTTTGTTTGTTTTTGTTTTTGTTTTTTAGATTCCACATATGAGCGATCTCATATGGTATTTTTCTTTCTCTTTCTGGCTTACTTCACTTAGAATGACATTCTCCAGGAGCATCCATGTTGCTGCAAATGGCATTATGTTGTCGGTTTTTATGGCTGAGTAGTATTCCATTGTATAAATATACCACCTCTTCTTTATCCAGTCACCTGTTGATGGACATTTAGGCTGTTACCATGTTTTGGCTATTGTAAACAGTGCTGCTATGAACATTGGGGTGCAGGTGTCATCCTGAAGTAGGGTTCCTTCTGGATACAAGCCCAGGAGTGGGATTCCTGGGTCATATAGTAAGTCTATTCCTAGTCTTTTGAGGAATCTCCACACTGTTTTCCATAGTGGCTGCATCAAACTGCATTCCCACCAGCAGTGTAGGAGGGTTCCCCTTTCTCCACAGCCTCTCCAGCATTTGTCATTTGTGGATTTTTGAATGACGGCCATTCTGACTGGTGTGAGGTGATACCTCATTGTAGTTTTGATTTGCATTTCTCTGATAATTACTGATACTGAGCATTTTTTCATGTGCTTTTTGATCATTTGTATGTCTTCCTTGGAGAATTGCTTGTTTAGGTCTTCTGCCCATTTTTGGATTGGGTTGTTTATTTTTTTCTTATTGAGTTGTATGAGCTGCTGATATATTCTGGAGATCAAGCCTTTGTCGGTTTCACTTGCAAAAATTTTCTCCCATTCCGTAGGTTTTCTTCTTGTTTTACTTCTGGTTTCCTTTGCTGTGCAGAAGCTTGTAAGTTTCATTAGGTCCCATTTGTTTATTCTTGCTTTTATTTCTTCTAGGATAAAGTGTTTGAGATGTATGTCAGATAATGTTTTGCCTATGTTTTCCTCTAGGAGGTTTATTGTATCTTGTCTTATGTTTAAGTCTTTAATCCATTTTTTGAGTTGATTTTTGTATATGGTGTAAGGGAGTGTTCTAGCTTCATTGTTTTACATGCTGCTGTCCAGTTTTCCCAACACCATTTGCTGAAGAGACTGTCTTTATTCCAATGTATATTCTTGCCTCCTTTGTCAAAGATGAGTTGACCAAAAGTTTGTGGGTTCATTTCTGGGCTCTCTATTCTGTTCCATTGGTCTATATGTCTGTTTTGGTACCAGTACCATGCTGTCTTGATGACTGTAGCTCTATAGTATTGTCTGAAGTCTGGGAGAGTTATTCCTCCAGCCTCTTTCTTTCTCTTCAGTAATGCTTTGGCAATTCTACGTCTTTGATGGTTCCATATGAATTTTATTATGATTTGTTCTAGTTCTGTGAAATATGTCCTGGATAATTGGATAGATATTGCATTAAATCTATAGATTGCCTTGGGCAGTGTGACCATTTTAACAATATTGATTCTTCCAATCCAAGAGCATGGAATATCTTTCCATTTTTTAAAGTCTTCTTTAATTTCCTTCATCAATGGTTTATAGTTTTCTGTGTATAATTCTTTCACCTCCTTGGTTAGATTTATTCCCAGATATTTTATTACTTTGGGTGCTATTTTAAAGGGGATTGTTTCTTTACTTTCTTCTTCTGTTGATTTATCGTTAGTGTAAGGAAATGCAACTGATTTTTGAACGTTAATCTTGCAACCTGCTACCTTGCTGAATTCTTCAATCAGCTCTAGTAGCTTTTGTGTGGACCTTTTAGGGTTTTCTATATATAGTAACATGTCATCAGCATATAAGACACTTTTACCTCTTCTTTTCCAATTTGGATCCCTTTTATTTCTTTCTCTTGCCTGACTGCTGTGGCTAGGACTTCCTAGGACTTCCAGGACTATGTTGAATAGGAGTGGTGATAGTGGGCATCCTTGTCTTGTCCCAGATTTTAGTGGGAAGCTTTTGAGTTTTTCACCGTTGAGTACTATGCTGGCTGTAGGTTTGTCATATATAGCTTTTATTATGTTGAGATATGTTCCCTCTATACCCACTTTGGCGAGAGTTTTTATCATAAATGGGTGTTGAATTTTATCAAATGCTGTTTCTGCATTGATTGAGATGATCATGTGGTTTTTGTCCTGTCTCTTGTTGATGTGATGTATTACACTGATTGATTTGCGTATGTTGAACCAGCCTTGTGTCCCTGGGATGAACCCCACTTGGTCATGATGTATAATCTTTTTTATGTGTTGGATTCTATTTGCTAAAATTTTGGTGAGGATTTTGGCGTCTATGTTCATCAGTGATATTGGCCTATAATTCTCTTTTTTTGTAGTGTCTTTGCCTGGTTTTGGTATCAGGGTGATGGTGACTTCATAGAATGAGTTTGGGAGTATTCCCTCCTTTTCGATCGTCTGGAAGAGTTTGAGAAGGACTGGTATGAGTTCTTCTTTGTATGTTTGGTAGAATTCCCTGGTGAAGCCGTCCGGTCCTGGACTTTTATTTGTAGGGAGGTTTTTAATTGCTATTTCTATTTCCTTTCTAGTGATTGGATTGTTCAAGTGTTCAGATTCTTCTTGATTCAGTTTTAGTGGACAGTATGTTTCCAGAAACTTGTCCATCTCCTCTAGGTTATCCAGTTTGGTTCCATACAGTTTTTCATAATATTCTCGTAAGATATTCTGTATTTCTATTTTGTTTGTTGTAATTTCTCCATTTTCCTTTCTTATTTTGCTAATTTGTGCTCTCTCTTTTTTCTTCTTTGTGAGTTTGGCCAGAGGTTTGTCGATTTTATTTACTTTTTCAAAAAAAACAGCTTTTGGTTTGGTTGATTTTTTCTATGGTCTTGTTAATCTCTATTGTATTTAATTCCTCTCTGATCTTTATTATTTCCTTCCTTCTGCTGCTTTTTGGGGCTTTTTGTTCTTCTTTTTCTAATTCATTCAGGTGGTGGGTTAAATTGTTTATTTGAGATTGTTCTTCTTTTTTGAGGAAGGCCTGTATCGCTATAAACTTCCCTCTTAGCACTGCCTTTGCTGTGTCCCATAGGTTTTGAGTGGTTGTGCTTTCATTATCATTTGTCTCAAGGTATTTTTTAATTTCAGCTTTGATTTCCTCATTGATCCATTGTTTTTTCAATAACATATTGTTTAATCTCCATGCTTTCCTTTTTTTCTCCTTTGTTTCTCTGTTGTTGATTTCCAGTTTCATGGCATTGTGGTCAGTAAAGATGCTTGAGATAATTTCTATCTTCTTAAAATTGTTGAGGTTTCTTTTGTGCCCAAATGCATGATCGATCCTGGAAAATGTTCCATGTGTACTTGAAAAGAATGTATATCCTATTTTTTTGGGGTGTAATGCTCTGAAAATACCCACCAAATCTAGTTTTTCTATTGTAGTATTTAATTTCTCTGTTGCCTTGTTTATTTTCTGTCTGGAAGATCTGTCTAGTGATGTTAATGCAGTGTTAAAATCTCCAACTATGATTGTATTCCCATCAATATCCCCCTTTATCTCTGTTAGTAATTCTTGTATGTACTTAGGTGCTCCTATATTGGGTGCATATATATTAACGAGTGTAATATCCTCATCTTGTATCACTCCTTTAATCATTATAAAATGTCCTTCTTTATCTTTCTTTATGGCCTTTGTTTTAAAGTCTATTTTGTCTGAAATCAGTACTGCAACACCTGCTTTTTTGGCTTTTCCATTTGCATGGAATATCCTTTTCCATCCTTTCACTCTCAATCTATATGTGTCCTTCTCCCTAAAGTGGGTGTCTTGTATGCAGCATATTGAAGGTTCTTGCTTTATTATCCAGTCTGCCACTCTGTGTCTTTTGACTGGAGCATTTAGTCCATTAACATTTACAGTAATTAATGATGGATGTGTGTTTATTGCCATTTTGAACTTATCTTTGCAGTTGAATTGGTATATCCTCTTTGTTCCTTTCTTCTTCCTTTTGTGGTTTGGTAATTTTCCTTTGTATTATCATGGATTTTATTTAATTTTTGTGACTCCTTTGTAAATTTTTGGCTTGTGGTTACCCTTTTTTGTAAATCTGTCAACCCATTACTATAACTGTTACTATTAAAGTGATAGTAACATGATCTCAAACCCATCCTACTGTTAAAAAAATTTAAAAAAGAAAGAAAAAAATATATTCTATATTTCCCTGCCTACCTCTCCCACTCTCAGTGATTTGTATGTCTTCTTTTATAATTTCATGTTTACTTTATTTGTAGTTCATGAGTTATCACCTTTCCAGTTGTATGTTTCTCATTTCTGTAGCATCCTGCTGCTTTTCTATTTAGAATATCCCTTTCAATATTTCTTTTAGCATGGGTTTAGTGTTGCTAAACTCCTGCAGCCTTTTTTTTTGTCTGTGAAACTCTTTATTTCTCCTTCTATCCTCAAGGATAACCTTGCTGGATAAAGGATCCTAGGCTGCATCTTTTTTTTATTCAGGGCTTTGAATATATCTTGCCACTCCCTTCTGGCCTGTAGTGTTTGTGTAGAGAAATCAGCTGAGAGCCTTATGGGGGTTCCCTTGTAACTTACTCTTTGCTT
This sequence comes from Camelus dromedarius, assembly GCF_036321535.1. NCBI lineage: Eukaryota > Metazoa > Chordata > Mammalia > Artiodactyla > Camelidae > Camelus > Camelus dromedarius. The sequence continues at coordinate 33,209,328 of NC_087436.1, forward strand.
TTCTCTTGCTGCCTTTAGAATCATTTCTTTATCCTTGACTCTGGCCATCTTGATTATTATATGTCTTGGTGTGGGTCTATTTGGGTTCTTCCTGTTTGGGACCCTCTGAGCTTCCTGTACTTGGATATCTGATTCCTCTTTAAGTTTGGGAAGTTTTCAGTCATGATTTCTTCAAAAACCTTTTCGATCCCCTTTGATCTTTCTTCTCCTTCTGGGACCCCTATGATGCGAAGATTGGGACGCTTTATATTATCCCATAGGTCCCTTATGCTATTTTCATTATTTTTTATTTGCTTCTCTTGTAGTTCTTCTGAATGGGTGCTTTCTATTGCCCTGTCTTCTAGATCACTAATTCGTTCCTCTGCATTATCTAGTCAGCTTTGCACAGCTATTAGATCATTCCTCATCTCTGTCAATGAGTTTACCCATTCTACTTGGCTCTTCTTTATAGCTTCAATTTCATTTTTGACATATTTTATATCTCTAAACACTATCTCTTTTAATTCCTTCAGCAATTCGATCACTCCTTTTTTGAAATCTTGATCTAGTAGGCTATCGATGTCCATTTCGTTGATCTTTCTTTCAGGGGATTTCTCTTGTTCTTTTAATTGGGAAAGGTTTTTCTGCTTCTTCATCTTGCTCATACCTCTTTGGCACTGTGGTGTATGGAGTATCAGTTGTTTATTTTGGTCCTTAAGGATTTTATGTATCTGATGCCTATTTAGGAATAGAACTTAGGAAAAAAGAAAAAAAAATAAGAGAGAGAGAGAAAGAATTTTAAAAGAAGGGAGAAAGAGGGTTTGAAAACAGTATATAATAAATAATAGAAGAGTGAGTTGAAGCAGAGTATTAATCGGGTTGAGACATCCTTTTAAAACCTTTACAAAAAAAGGGGGGGGGGGAGATGAATAGATGTATTTGAAACCTGTGTCTAATCAATAGCAGGACATCAAAACCCAAGAGAAATAGAAATGAATTAAGAAGTAAAGATTAAGAGAGTAATAGAAAATAGAACAGGTAAAAACAGATTAAAAAAAAAAAGGGGGGGGGGGGTTGTCGGTGTTCTCCTGGAGTCTGTGTGCTTTTAATGTGAAGTCTTTCTGTCTTCGTCCTGTTTTGGAAGCTCAGCTTGCTGTTTTCAGAGGCCCTCCGTTGGTGCCCTCTTCTGTGCTGCTCCCAGCACCTGTAGGCAAGCAGATCGCGCCTCCTCCTAACACTGGGTCAGGTGCAGCTCTCTGCTGTGGGTGGGCGGGTCGCTGCCCCTCCCGATGCCGCAGTCAGATGTTGCAGACTGGCCAGGTAGGAGGGCGGGTCGTGCCCCCTCCCAGCACCTCGGTCAGGGGCTGTGTTCCTGCCCAAAAGGCGGGGGGCCGCTCTCCCTCTACCTGCACCGCCGGTAGTACCACTCTCTATGCGGCTGCGCGCTCCGCCCTGGTCGGCGCTCCGCGGTGGGCTCGGGGAAGACGGAGGGACAGCCCTGTCCCTGCTCTGAACCAAAACCCAGCTCCTTGTTTGTCTTTGTGGAGCAAGTTCTCTGAGGGACCAGGATGGAAGGATCCTATCTGCCCCGGGCTGCAGGCCAGTCTCAGTCTGGCCTTTGCGGCTGCTAAGCCCTTCGGTGCGGATGCAGGTTTCGCCCCTGCCCCCGCCTGAGTGCTAATCGCGGAGGATATGGCGGCTGTGCCTGAGCCCCGCCTCTCTTCCCCGGAAAACTTTCTGTGGGTTTTCAGCGATGGGGGTGTGCACCCTTCCCCCCAGAGCACCTCAACCTTGCTGTTTTATGGAGGGCCCAGGTTGTTCTGCCGTGTGCACCCACAGCCACGGCGCGCAGCCCCTTGCGTTCCCCCGGGGCTGCCTCCGTGCAGCCGCCCCCGTCCTCCGGCAGGCTTGGGCAGTCTGGCCCTGCCCGCGGCTGCCGGCCCACGTCTCAGGCTGGGTGTCGGGGGGACGCTCTGTGCCCGTTTAACTTAGTTCTGTTAGTCAAGGGCTGCTCTGTACAGATCTGAGCCTCGGAGGCTCCCCCTCCGTCCCGCTGGCCTCTCAGTTGGAGAGGGGAGACCCAGCGAGCGAGCGCCGGTCCTCCTTTGCCGCTCCCTCCCCGCGGGACCCGTCCTGTGCTGCTTTGCCTTTTGCTCTTTCTTTTTTCCTTTTCTCCTACCAGATTTTTGGCGTCTTTATCTTTTGAAGAGGGCGATGTTCTGTCGGAGTTCCACAGGTGCTCTGGTTGGCTGAGTGGGTCTGTAGATGTGGGTCTTGGTGTATTTGTGGGAGAGGGTGACCTGCGAGCGTCCTTCTACTCTGCCATCTTCTCCGTCTCTCCAAAATGATCCTTTTTAACAACTGTTTATGATCTAAACCATTAAGTAAGCCTTCCAATATTGAGCCTATATTGATAACAATCCTTTTTTAAAAGAGAATAAGAATGATTTTTTTCTTTCTTTGTGATTCATATATATTTTGTTTATTGATCTGATTGTAATATACTAACTAGGCCTTCCACGACAATCTTGAAGCAGGAATGGGGCTTTGTTTGGTTTCATTCCTAATGTTAAATGCAGTGAATTTGGCATTTCACTGTTATATTCTATGGAGGTTTTTTATTACTAGCTTTCATAAGCTTAATGAAGTTCCTTTCTATTCCTCATTCACTTTTTAAAAATTAATAAACATTAAATTTTTGAATAGTTGTAGATTTATAGAAAAATGTGAAAATATTACTATACCCATTTTCCCTTATTATGAACTTTACATTAGTGTGGTACATTTTTTATAATTAACAAACCAATATTGATACATTATTAAAAATTAAAATTATTACTTTGTTCAGATTTCTTTAATTTTGCCTCAGGTACTTCTTCTGTTCCAGGATTCCATCCCTGATACCATGTGACATTTAATCATCATGTTGCCTTCAGCTACTCTTGGCTGTGACATCTTCCACAGAGATAAAGTGTTTGCATCACACCACATCAGGTCCATACTATCAACATGACTTCACTGTCGATGTTAACCTTGATAACCTGGCAGAGGTAGTGTTGTAAGGTTTCTCCACTGCAGTGTTACTCTTTTCCCTTTGACTATACTCTTTGGAATGGAGACACTTTGTGAAGGCCACACTTCAGGAGTGAGGATTTATGTTCTACCTCCTTGAGGGTCAAGTGTCTACATAAATTACTTGGAATTCTTCTGCATGGGATACTTGCCTGTTCTCTCCCATGTGTTTATTTATTCAGTCATTTATTTGTATCAGTATAGAATCATGGATATTCATTTCATACTTGTGTTATAATCCAATACTACTTTATTTATTTTGCTGCTCAAACTGTTCCAGATTTGGCCATTGAGATCTCTTTCAGTTGGCTCTTGGGTTCTTTTAACATACCCCATTATTGTGTTTTTGTTTGAATGCTTCCTTATTTTTTGGCACTGGACAATGCTCCCCGTTCATTTTATATGTTTTCTTTCCTATTTCTGGAATCAGTCATTTCTCAGAGGATCCTTGGTTCTTTTTATTAGAAAATTGTACTAAAAAACAAGAATGAAACACTAGATGTGCTTGTTGCTACTGAGGCATGATTGCTTGTAGGCCGTTTTTAAATAGGTAAATATATGGGTGTATACTAATCCATATACATACCCAAATAATATAACCCTCTATGTTTATATTAAGCTAAACATCAGTTCATACTGATGTCTCCAACTCTAATGCATTACCACATGGATCTCCTCCTCTTGATTCTGTGTAACCTTCCACTCTAACAGGGAGAAACCTGGCTCCCACCATCCACTGTCCACTTCTGTAATTATTCAGCTCCAGTATACATATAGAGTGGTTTCTGAATTTATTAACCCATACTTCCCTGGGAAACAAGTTTATAGTGCTATGTGAGGTTCCGTCTGCTTTTAGTCTGTAGACTCCACATATTTCTAGTTCCTTAGGTCAGCAACTTTCCTCCCCACCCTGTTCAGGAAGGTTGATTAATCCATTTGTGATAAAGATATATTCTTTTGTCACTTTCTGCATTCCAGCCAGGGATCTCCTGACCTCTTAAATGATTTTCTAAAAAGCTGCATTTATGAAGTTTTACTCGGTGCTGCTGGCGTCATGTATCCACCATTACAGCATCATACAGGATAGTTTCACCCACTTAAAAGTTATCTGTGCTTCACCTAATCAGCCTCTCTCCTTCCCGTCATGGCTGACAGTCTTTTTTAACAATATGAATTTACATATCAGTGACTGAATATGCTAGCTGAGGGAGTACTATGGGCTGTTTCCTTTATTATCTTTGACTTATTATTTAACCAAACACAGGTCTCCTTATACCGTTTTTTAAGAAGTTCTGAGATTTGACATTTCTGGGCCCATAAAAATAGTTTCTCTAATTTTATTGGATGAGTCAGTAGCCACATATTTTGTATTCCTGGACAGGCCCTGTTTTCTTTTGTGTAAGCTCTGTTCAGAAACACCTTGAGACATTAGCACTGAGAACTTTACTCTTTAATGATGCAAACAATCCTTTTCATATTACCTATTTATACTGAATCAACTCTGCCCTCACAGTAAGAGGGACTTCCCTTATATGTGCCTAATTTTAATGACAATAATCAACTATGAATCTGGCACACTCAATAAAACTTGAACTGTATGTACCATGTGATAAGCGATCTCTTAGTTGTGTCATGAAATTTTGGTTTTCATAAAGAATTTTAGCTGTGGCATATACATGTAGTGGACATTCTGGTTGTCTCTCCAACAAGCTTTTTGCTATTCCTGTTACGTGTAGCAGCCATGTAATTTGGTAGCAGTTAATCCCATCTGAAACTCTAGCAATGAGTCTTGAGTTATCTGACCCTAAGGAGTTAGTTCCAGTAACACAGACTTCCACCAACCAGCACGTGGCATTCCCTTGGCCGCAGGAATTAGCACAGTGGTAGCATAATCAATGTAATACTCAGAACTTTTTTAGGTTGTTACTGGATGGTATCCCTTTTCTACATCTCCTAGATGTGAGAAACTATGACCCCAGTCACTGGTGGCATCCGTATTGTGACCCTGAGAGGAGCCAGCCTGAGGACATAGCTCATAGAAGAAGGTAGAGGTGAGAAACATCAGATATGTAGACCTAGGGCCTTTATCTTGTCCCACTAGAAACCTACCTCAGGACACTTCAGTGATATGCTATAGTAAATCCCCTAATGTGATTAAGTTGCTTCAAGTTTTCTATTATTAGCAATTCAAAATACTCAAACAGATAAACATAACTGGGAAGAATTTAGTAAACTAGCATTCTTGTGTGTCTCCTCTGACCCTGCTTTGTCAGTTCTTCCCTTTTTCTCAACTTTTTCTGATCACCTATTTTTATAGATTACTTTTATGTATCACATCTAGACAATCTGTTTAAAATGTGAAAGAAATTATTTTCATGAATTAAAAATTTCCGAGGGCTCTGTCAGCGTAAAGCTCAGGTGTGAAATGAAATACCAATAAAATAAAGATTTTAAATAATATACTTTATGATTCTTATAATTTTTCTTATTATAGTTCTTTTGTATCTCCTGGACATGAAAATATTACACAGATATAAAAACAGCTATTTTCTACCCTGCATCTAATATAATAATTAAGGATGTCCAATATTTTATATGCACTTTGACTAACATAGATGGTTATAGTCTCATTATATACATTATGTCTAATACTACAGCTTAGCTCCTCTTAAATACTTGGTTTTGGTCTGTTTCATAAGTAGATGAATATTTATCTTCCTGTTTTTACAACCTGTTCCCCAAAATGCTTCATAGTAGACTAATATTAATTGAAAACGTACTGTGTTAGAGATTTTACTGCGGTTTAAACCCTTCTAACTACCCTAATATGTAGGTATACCAATTCATTTTGTAGATAGATGATTGGGTTTCAGATAGATTTGGTCTCCTACCCAATATCACACAGCTACTAAGTGATCCAGGGTGTTTGAAACTTAGGCCTGTCTGACTCTAGAGTTGCTTAATTTACTCATTGGATTTTCAGGTTCCCCAATTCTTCCATCCTTCATCTTTTCTTCTCAGTGCTTGACCATGTGTGTATAAAAATAATACTGTTTTGATCTAGCCTGAGACACTCTCCATGAGGGGAGGAGAGAGAAAAGTGGGATTAAAGGAAGGAGGAAGAGAACTCCCCCCTGGCTGCAGTCACTGCTGGAGCAGATCAGAACAATCCAGTCAGTTCTCAGGGTGAAGCACATGTGGATAGCAGAGTGGACATGTTGCAAGTGGCTTCCCCAATGCTGTGTGGTGAGAACGTGGGCTATAGATGAATCCCCATGCTTCTCAGGGACTCTGATAGTGTGGAGCCTACTTGTAGGGGTAAGCATCTAAAAGAAATCCACATGTTCTTTTGAGACTCAAGTTTATTTACTTATTCTTTTTCCTCTGAAGTTGGGTGAGGGGGAGGTGAGTGGCACATCGTTTTTATTCTTCCATAATATGGCCCATGTGGGACTCCTTTTGCTTGACAGTTCTTATGATTCTAAACTGATAATGATTATCCCTTTTTAATTAGGTATAATATTGCATCTTGCTTGCAAAGCCTTTTATTTTAACTGTTTAAAAAACCATTTTTTACTTAAAAATTCTCAGTAACTAAAAACTTACAAGAAAGATTTATGAGACACTGAAATTTCACTTTTTTAGAATAAAAGTTCAATAAGTAAAACTACTCTTCCAGTTCTTCTGACACCAGAGAACAATTCAATAAATAAATATTATACATTTTGATTATCAGACCAGGCTTAGTGATTCCTTTGGAGATGTCACAATAAAATTTCACTCAGGGCAAAAACACACTGAGTTATGTGATAAGACATGAGGACAATTCACCTTTACCTGAAAAATGGAATATATTGTAGGATAGGTTCAATTATGAGAGACTGTTGAATGCAAGTGCTGTAATTCTTTATATCTTTAGAGAGTATTGAGTAGTAATGACTAATAAGTAGACTTTTCTATAGCTAGATAAAAGGAAAAATATATTTGGAACATTTCTGTTAATGGAAATCAAAGAAATATTTAACTTATTTTTTAAGTTGATCACTCCAAACGTCTAAATCAGAATAATCATAGCAAATAGATATGTACCGTCATACCCCAGTATCTGCAGGAAATTGGTTCAAGGATACTTTGTGAACACCAAAATCCACAGATGTTCAAATCCCTTATATAAACCACCTAGTACAGTTGGTTGTCCATATCTGCAGATGTGGAGTGCTAATGGTATTAGGTATTTAAATAAAATAATTTCCTCTTTCATGTGGGCTAATTTTCCTCAATGATTCAATTAGCTAAAAAAAGGGGGAGGGCGGTGGAATCTCTCTCTCAATCTAATTAGGTAGGTCTGAAATTTTATATGGAAACGTCTTCTGAGCAGCCATATGGTTGAACATAAGTATGTTGGAGTTGAAATCATTGGACAGGAGATTTTTTTGAAGATGTTTATTCTTTGCAATCCAAGTCTTTTTCCCTAGGAGTTCATTTTTACAATGGGTCATTAAAGTTCCACAGATCAACCCTATCTTGCTTGTTTTGGTGCTGTACAGGAAGGAAGAAGGAACTTATTATTCTATCCTTAAAAAATTAATGATGATTAAAATACTCTGATGAGTATTGGAAAGTATGACAATAACATACATATTATATAGTCAAGGTGAAGTTGTTACCTAAAATATGCATGACTTTTATGGCCTTAGTATGTCCTTGGTGGCTTTCTGTTGTTGAGGAAACCTGAATAACAAGAAGATGGAATGTAATATTAACTTAATTAACTGAGAGTAGAAGTTTATTTTTCATACAGTGATTTTTTTTTTCTTCGGCACGTATACTAGTAGAAATACTAGGTATTTTAGTTTGAAGGAGATAGAAAAAACTTTTACGAATTGCTAAAGTTCACAAGAATAAAATGCAGGGCTGTTTTTTCTACCCAGATTCTTGAGGCAGTTCTTTTCCATGTGGATTGGCCCTTAGTCTTTCTAATAAACTCTGTGTCAGTTTTAAACTAGTTTCAACCCAGAGCCTCTGCATATTTGGCACCATTGAAATGTGTATAAAAAGACTTTAGTGAAAAGTTTGTTCTATAAATTTGCCTTAGGGATGTTTGGAGTTTTCAATTAGGTATTTTTATTTATATATATATAATGTGTGTATTTGCAATTATATGCTTATACCATTCATATGATCACAGTAACCAACAGAAATATCAAAGTGTGATTCATCATATCCATTTTAAATTATTAAACAATTACATCTTATGGCACTGTACATGTGGCAAAATGCCATTTTTAATGATGAGACACTTGTCTTATTGTGTATTTTGTGCATAATGTAAACAAGAACGAAACAAGGTAATTTGTGAATTTTCAAATTAAATAAAAACAAAAGAATTAATGTCCTTGAAATCATTTTTGGTTCTATTTTTTAAAAGTTGAAGAATTCATAGGTTTTATATTCTCATGATATTTTAAACTAATGTGGATACAAAATATAATATAATATTTTAGAATAAAATGTAAATCATATTTCCATTATTTCATAGTTCTTAGATTGTTCATTTTTAAAACATTGAGCATATATAGAAAGAAAAGTGGAGTGCATAAATATCCATCTGGATAATCCCAATAGGAATAATTTGCTTTGATTATTTGGCTGTTTTAAGCTTTGATTCTTCATTTTAATTTTTGGAATTGCAGTTAAATTTTCTTCATACACAATGTACCATGACATTTACATAGCTTTGTATTGTATTATATAATGGTATGCTATTAAGCATGTTGTCTTACTTATACTTCATAATAAACCTGGAACATGGGCAAGAAATTTAAGAGTTTTCTCCACTTCATGGGGCCACTAAAGTGAGAGACAAGAACAGAAACAAGCAGTACTGAGAAGCTGTATTCTTTCCATTTCCGCTTGTCTGTTGCAAAGAGTGCAGCAGATTGTAACAATATATATGATATAGATGGATAAATTTAACAAGAATTGTGCATGCCTATTTGAAGATATTGGCTGGATTTTACTGATGGGCATGGAAAAATATTTGAGTAACTGGTGAGAGAGATGAGAAGTCAACTCTCTCCAAGTTAACCTATAAACTTCACACATTTCTAATCAAACTCCCAGTGGGACTTTTTTTGGAACTCGTCAAATGATTCCCAAGTTTATCTAGAAAAAAATATAATAAATAGCCAGAACTTTTATTTTTAAAGAAGAGCACTGCCCCCACCAGACTGTAAAATACACTATTAAATCGTAAAAATAATATGCAGTAGACTTCTGCCAGACTAGACAGAAAGATCTGTGAAACAGAAGAGAAACACACAAACAGAACAACTCTATATGGAATTTCAGTATATGATAGAAATGATATTTCAAACTCATGAGGAAAGCATGGATAATTGAATAAATTGTGTTGGAGCCAATAGGAAAGAATCTCACACCTTATACCAAACTAAATTCCAGATGAGTTAAATATTTATATGGAAAAACTGAACTTACAAATCTACTGGAACAAAATATAAGTGAATATTTATATACTCAGACATAGAAAGGATTTTCTAAGACCTAATACCTAAGTAAGAAAGATTTATAAATTTAAGTACATAAAAATGTTAAAATTTAGTGTGGCCAATGATCATAATTAAAATTTAAAAGGCTAATACCATTAATAATTAGGAATCTCATCAATTAATATGAAAGGTATGAACACACTAATATAAAAATGAGCAAAGAGCAAATGTAAGTAATTTACTAAAGGAGAATTACAAATGAACAAAAATTAAACACAAATGTTTACCAGATTAACAAAATATGTGCATCAAGTCAAGGCAGCAATTAAAGGAAAAAATAACAGTGATTTTCATCAAATGTTGAGAATACAAAAAGTTTTTTAAGACTTTCATGCAGCCAGCTTTGTAAGTGCTTATAATACACTGATTGTAAATCAGAATTTGTGCATGTTTCCCTGTAAAAGTATCTAAATTTCAGTTGAACATTGTGATAGGAATAGGTAATATGTAGACTTTGATTTACTCCAGTATTGACTTTGACAAGTGTCAAATTGTACAGGGGCCATGGGCATAGTGAGATGACATTGTATTACTAGCATCATTTAAAAATTCTTGTCTGCTGCTCATGAATAATCTAGTGGAGGCCTAATGGAATACAGTGCTTTGAGGTGTCATCTTTATACCTTTAAGAGAGGTCTGGGAGCAGATTTAGCAAGCTAGGCACTGACTTAGGGTATCCAATTTAAGGGGACTCCAAAACAAACAAACTACAAACAAGGAACCCTCAGTAACTAAGATAAATAGTACTTTAATGCAATATTTTAAGAAATTAAATTAGTGCAAGAATTCCTGATGAGCAATATTTAAAAAATTTAAATAAAGACAGAATCAATATTCCTGATTACTTTTTCCTACATCCTCTGATATGACTCTGCATGGCACTACTTTTAAAGAATAAGATCAAAAGGACATTTCCAAATGTCCCTGAGAATTCAAACTGCTGGTTCATAGTAACAGCGGTAAATATTAGAAAGGAAAACTATTTTGAACCTCCACTAATTCTCTCTCTTGAGGCAAACTATTCTAGATGGCCAAAGACCTAATTTATTAAACTAATTTGGGATAAAAAAGAAAATATGAGGGAGTATTAAATTATGCTTTACAGATAGGATAATGGACCATCTCCTCTTACTCCTTTCCACTCTGACCCCAGAGAGAGGAAGGTCTAATATGCTGTAATTGGGCCCTGGTGCTAGGGATAGGACATTCAGACAAACGAACTATGTGAGTCAATTTCTCTATAAAATGCATTCTTGACACTTCTTCCTTTTGGTTGCTTTGTGTTCCCCTTCTCCTACTCAGACTTTCTAATGACCTTGAAAGAAACAGTAGGGTATAAAAGTTAAGAATGTGGCCTCTGGAATTAAACTGCCTGGATCTAAATCCTGGCTCTATCACACCTGTTATCTCAGGCAAGTTACTATATTCCTCTGCAAAATATTACTATTATCTGCAAAGTGGGTCTCTCAAAGTTCTTGTGAAAATTAGATTAATACATGGAAAGTGCTTAAAGCAGGGTCAGGCTCGTAGGATATACTTATAACACTTGGTCATTACTATCTTACTATTACATACGAAGAACATGGAGACTTCTCTCCAAGCCCCTGTTCAGCAGGAGAGAAGAGAGCAAAGATGTTTGGGACCAAAGACCCAGTTTGTGTGTTCTCTATCACTTAGGAAACTATGACTAGAGAAATAAATGGGTTAGAAATTTTGACAGCTGAACCCTGAATTTCCTTGTCTTTGAAGAAATGACATTGATTATTGATAATTACCTAAACATGTGGACATTAATTTTCTGTAGTTGTAATTTTACATGAATTAATATAATTTCAAATAATGTAATGTGAATTATAAATAGGAGTTTTATTTACTTTTTTACATTAACTTAATATTTTAAAACTATAACCATTTTCCTAAAAATTCAGAATTTGAAGGGATTCAGTGGAGCAAAATCTTCAAAGCCACGTTGCTCATTTTTCATATTTGTACTTTCTAGATATTTTTCCTCCCCATTTTGTGTTGTTCATGCCGAAGTAGAATCTTCTTAAATTCTGAACTGGGATGCTAGGTTTTGTGTAGATGGGTTCCATAGATGGGTTTATTTATCTTAAAAAGTGACTCAATAACCTGAAATCATACTGAAAAATATGTGGTTTCAGGTGCTAATGATTTTCATTGATGAGTCACATGACAGCTGAAAAAATACCATGAAAATCATAGAGTAGAAGTTGGGGTGCAGATTCCATGTTACCACATGAGAAAGTATATATATATGGGTCCATATTTTAGGTTTTCCAAAATGCAAATATATAAAAAGGGGTATTATAGAAGCTAAAAGGGAAAGAAAGATGTAATAAAATCATTTTAAATTCTTTGGTGTACTTAAATCCATACACATTATGTTTATAATTATAAATATGTTTCCCAACATTAAAAAAGTATTGAAATATATTTGATATAAAATACTTCATAAATTTAAGGCATACAACAGGTTGATTTGACATATTTATATATTGCAGTATGATTGCCTTGTAGTGATAATTAGCACTTCTATCACACCACATAATTAACATTTCTTTTTAGTAGTTGTTTTAATTAAGAAATTGACACAACATTGTAAACTGACTTTACTTCAATTAAAAAAAAATAAAAAAACTAGTCTCTTAGCAAGTTCGATGTTTATAACATGATACTGTTTTCTGTATTTACTGTACCGTGCACTACAACTCTAGGACTTACTATTCCTTGCAAGTCTGTGCCCTTAAACAACATCTGACCTATCCGCTCTCCTCCCAGCCCCTGCTCACCACCACTTAATCTGTTTTTACAGGTTGGGTTTTTAAAGATTCTGCTTATAAGTGATACTATACTGTACTTGTCTTGATCTGACTTATCTCACTTAGCATAAGGCAATTGCTGTGACTGTAGCGCATACTTGACCATAAGGTATAACTCCGTTGTGAATTTGTGCCAGAGCCCAAGGTAAAGAAAAAGGAAATTGAGAGTGAAGACTCTCCGAGACTGGAGCTCTGTCTACTATTTGCTGAAGAACTTTTGAGCCTGCCTTGTAGCAGGGATTGTTATAGTGTATCAAATTTTCCTTTTAGACCTTGGTCATAATTGAGAATTTATAACCACAGGAAATGTTTTCCGTTGTATAATTCTGGCCACCTTAGACATTCGAGATATGTTGGAAGGATGTTTGGAGCTCTTTTACAGAATCCTGTTGGGGTAGAATATGTTTCTCATAATTGTCTGATCAAAGATGCATCTGGTACTTCTCAAGCCCTTTGACCCGAAGCTTCTGGTTCAGTAGGTCCGGGATAGGGGGATGGAGGCATATTCCCGTGATATGTCAATGAGGGAGTATGTTAGAAACAATTTGCCTTTAAAAAGCTAAAAGCTTTCTTACAATTAATGTGTCTACGTTGACATATCATTATCACCCCAAAGTCTGTAGTTTCCATTAAATTTACCTCTTGCTGTACATTCTATGTGTTTGAACAAATTTATAATGACATGTATCTACCGAAGTACCAATACGCTATAGTGGAGGAGGCAATGCATATGTGAGGAAAGGGAGTATATGGGAAATTTTTGTACCTTCTGCTCAACATGCTGTGAGTCTAAAACTGCTCTATAAAGAGTCTTTTTAAAAAACTAGATCTAAAAACTGAACATCAAAACTGGAATCAACATTTGAAATAAGCAAATGCTGAAAAACACTGTGTTTAGGAGATTTTGAAGAGAAGATTTGAGAATATTAAAAAGAATAGATAAACAAGGTTGTACTGTGTGGCACAGGGAAATATATACAGGATCTTGTGGTGGCTCACAGTGAAAGAGAGTGTGACAAGGAATGTCTATATGTTCCTGTATAACTGAAAAATTGTGCTCTACACTGGAATTTGACACAACATTGTAAAATGACTATAACTCAATAAAAAGAATGTTTAAAAAAAAGGGAAAAAAAAAGAAATGATCAGATTGCTCTGACCTATTTTTTTTAATTTATTTTTTACTGAAGTATAATTGATTTACAATGTTAGTTTCAGGTGTACAGCAGAATGATTCAGTTATACATACACACACACACACACACACACACACACACATACATATATATGTACACAGGCATGTATTTTCAGATTCTTTTCCATTATAGCTTATTACAAGATATTGAATATAGTTCCCTGTGTTAAAAAGTAGGTCCTGTTCTTTGCCTATTTTTATATATAGTAGTGTATGTCTATTAATTCAGAACTCCTAATTCATCCCTCCCCTCCTTTCCCCTTTGGGTCTGACTGATGTTAATACAGATTTTGAGCCCCAGTTTTTCCCCAGTGATGCTTGATGGCTCATTTATTCACCCTTCTTCGAATTTCTCATACTGTGTTAAAAATCCCACCCATTCCCAACTTAAGCCACAGTCATAGGTCAAATATTCTCATTCTGAAGCCAGTAAGGAAACAGTTTTTACTGGGTGTGAAATCACTCTAAAACCTCCCGTTTACCTCTCTTCGTTCCTTTCTAATGCAGAGGAAGACATTTTCCTTCGCTTTCACAAGGAAGTTTCTTCACTGCTTCGAGTGTGTCCTCAGGACCTTTCTCCAATAACTCTCCTCCCTCTCCTATTCCCTGTATTTTTGAACTCCCGTCCTGTTTTCCTTGCTAGCGCCTTCCTCGTCAAATCTTCCTCACCCTAAGGAGATTATTTCTCACAGTGCTGCTTTCTTAACTGGCATCTCATGTCTTATTTTCTCTCCATCGTTACTCAAATTCTTGGAGGAATCACTGGTCCTACTGTCTCTTTTTCCTTATCTCCCACTGATTTCTCAATTCATTTAGTTCTTTTAAACCTTGTCAACTAGTATTTCCCTCTTCCTACTGGTCATGTCCCAATCAGTCATCTAAGTCTTCCACCTGCTGGTCGTATTTGCACATTTGTACTATCAACACTTCTTAAAATTCCTGTCCTCTGGCTTCCAGAATGCCATTCTTTCCTGAGTCTCTTATTATTTATATATTTGTTTTTCCTAAGACTCCTTTGATAGCTTTTCTTCTGTTAAGTTATACTTTCAAAAACGTAAAATCATAACTCTAATATGAATATAGAATGAATACTTGTCAAGCATTCAACTCATTAATTAAGGAGGGAACAAATAACAATACTAAAAATGGTTAAATATGCTTTTTGTAAAGATAGAAATGTATTTGTGTATGTCTGTATGGGTGTAGTCAATTTCATAACATTAGGATAAAATTCCTGGGTTAGATGGTTAGATACAGCACTGATTCATATCTTATAGACAGTAAACTGTATATTTGGTGATTATTGTTTATCTTCCTCACAGCTCTAATTGTTCTCTCTACACCTTGCTCTGCTTGTAGGATAAAGTGAAGGAGTTAAGTCTTGCTGAGTTTGTTGTGACTGATGATTGTGTTAGCTTCTTATTGCTGTTGTAACAAATTAGTACAAACTTAGTGTCTTGAAACAACACAAATGTATTTTCTTACAGACCTAGAGGTCAGAAATCCACAGTCGGTTTCCCTGGGTTAAACTCAAGCTGATAGTAGGTTTGTTCCTTCTGGATGTAGATGAGGCTCCTTCTAGGTGATTACAGCCACTGTCATGACTCACAACGTGCACAATATACAACAGGTTGAACTTCTCTTTTGATTCCCAGACCCCTTCTCCTGCTACTCACCCCCCCAGTTTCTCTAACTGATTGTCTCACAAGCATCTCTGTCTCAGTCCGTTCGGACTGCTATAACAAAGTACCATAGACTGGGTGGCTTATAAATGACAGAAGTGTATTGCTCATAGATCTGAAGCCTGGAAGTCCGAGATCATCGTGCAGCAAAGTTTCTGGTGAGGGCCCTTTCTGAGTTGCAAACTGTGTCTTCTCATTCTCACATGGCGAGAGGGTTGAGAGAGCTCTCTCGGGTCCCCTTTATAAGGGCATTAATCTCATTCAAAATGGCTCTACCTTCATGACCTAAGTACCTCCCAAAGGCCCCACTTCCTAATAGCACCACGATGAGGGGTTAATATTGCAACATGTGAATTTTGAGGAGACACAAAGCTTCAATCCATTGCAGTCACAATCTAAGCATGTCAAAAATTCATGCTAATTTTCTATCTCAGATATGCTTCTCCTTCAGTATCTTAATATTAATATCCTATCTTAATAAACAACTTCATTTATATTGGGATGGGTTCACTCTTGGTCCCATTTTCTCTTCTTCCTCATGTCTAATAAGTTAAGCAAGTCCTGACAAGTTTACATCTATAACGTGTCTCAAATCCCTTCTCTCTGCTGACCTAATTAGCCTTGGCCATTATGACTTAGTGCCCAAATACTGCAGAAGCTTACTAATTAGTCTCCCTTCTTCTTCACAACCTCTATCTAGAATCCATTCTCTGTAGAACAAAGAGAATGACTTATTTCGAATGCAAATATCTTCATCCCCCATGAAATTCTGGCAATGGTTTACAATCCTGTAGGACTTGTTAGAGATTTTATGTAATTTGATGCTCTCTCCCTATTTTTTTCTCTTCTGCTCTCTCCATGTTTATTTTCTGATTTACTGCCAACCTCTGGTACCCTGTGCTGTACATGTTTGTATCTCACTCATTTTTTTGAGTTTGCTTTAGGATTTCAAGCTCCTTATGCTGTAGGGCTTTGTCTTAAGTTAGTTCTTTACCTGAAATCCCTCATTTAATATTATCTGACTGCCTTCAACTTTTGTGTCGTGCACTAGTTGATTGCTGCTTCCTTCAGGTGGCCCTTCTTGACCCATTAGATGAAGAGTAAGCAAATTGTCTAGGTTCCCTGTCTATATTCTTTCATAGCAGCTAATATTTTCCCCTACAATCTTCCTTACAGTTCTAATTGTACACTTAATCTGTAGAACTTAAAAAAAATCTGTCTACCTTATTAGACTGTCTGCTCCTGGATGACAGAAATAGTATCTCTTTTCCACTGCTGTATACTTACTACTGAGGATAAAACCAGGCACTTGGTAGCACTGAATAATGTACCTGTTGAATAAAGGAATGAATGAATAAATGAATGAATTACGCTTAGTATGCAGTGATTGATTCTGTTCTCAGGTTTCTTGAATGACAACTGCATAGAACCATGTTCACAGTTGTTTTCTAAGTAGATGTAAGCTAGGACAGAAAATACATCTTCTTGAGGACCTATCTTGTTGTTTTTTTCCCATCAAGACATAAATTTTGATTTTGTATATTTCAACGTACCCCAGGTTATGATTAATAAGTAGCTGAGGCCAAAAAACAAAACAAAGCAAAACTCTTACTATGTTATGTGATTCTCAAGTCTGAATTGTGGCATTACTAGTCTCTCGGTTTATTTAATGAAAAATCCAAAAAATTTAAGGAGAAACACACATCTTGGGAGGAAAAAGTATAAAGATGACAAAGGAAATATACAAATAAGGGGAAAGAAATGCCATTTTAATTAGAAAGAAAACAGATAAAATTACAGGCACTATTACAGAGCTTCACATAGAAATAAATTTGGTGATGATATTGCCATCATATTTATAATCTCTACAATATTGATATTTTATTCTTCTTTTCTTTTCCCTAATGGGCAATATAAACCCATACAAAAAACATCTGGCTTTATATTTTTACAAACACATCTTGGTGCTTAGGTGTTTGAAATCAAGCAGCTGTGGTTAGATGTTAACTTACACATCAACATTAAATATGCTTATGCCAATTTTGAATTAATTCATGTGTTAAAACATGAACATTTAATACAACTCTGAACTATGCAAAGATTATGAGGTTTTAGCTTAGGTGGAGTAAACTGATATTTTTAAAACCAAAAAAAAAATGACTTGAAAATATAATTTAAAAGTAACACTTAATTTTTGTACTGGTTAGTATTTGCAAAGCACTTTTATGACTATAGAATACTCTTTTAATTCTCATTTCACATATGAATAATAAGAAATAGAAATTATAGTGGATTACCAAAGATCACATGTCTCTACTATGGGTAGTATTATAGAAATTCACCAAAAGGTTTCTTTTAGACTATTGGGATAACTTTAGTTTTAACAAAGAGAGAAATTTTAACTCTCTACTTCAATATATTTAATTTTGATATTTCCACTTTAAACAGGTTCTAAAAATTCTGGTATTTTGATTGATTGTGGAAAGAATTGGTAAGAAACATTTCAGTTTATCACATTAACATTAATAGGAGTCTCCATTTTGCATTTTTGATGGAATGTGTTAATAAGAGAAAGAATAGGTAATATTGTACACTGCTAATAATTGAAAATACATTCCCTAAAAGACACAAAAATAATCAATTGATTTTGAAACCCTACCACTTAAGAGTCCACAGCCATTAAATGTTAAATTCTAGTGACTGACTTTGATTTTAAAAACAAAAGTTTCATATATTTTTTTTTTTAAAAAGCTGTCTCACCCTACAAAAATTTATTACAAAGCCTAGGGCTATTAAAATATTAAAACACATTCTTGGCCACTTGATTTACATTTTTGGAATGCCACCTAGTCTCCCGCAACACTTGTAATTCTCTTCACATTCAGATACACTCTGATGTACCTGACCCCCCCCTTATGAAGTTAAAACAAAAAAAATCTTTTATGGGCCATGGTAATATTCTTAGTGTCTAAATTTATATTGATTGCTAGATTGCTAAGTGTCTATTTTGTTCTTTTATTTTTCTGCTGATTAAAAACAAACCTCTCATTCTTATGAGATGCTCATTTTCTATAAAGTGCTTCAGGTACGGGCTCAGACATCCAGGGAGGCTTTTTTTTTTCCAGCCATTAAGAAAATATTACCTGTAATACTAAATTTATCCCTAATGTTGCAAAGCTGTAAATATACATATGTCATATATATCTTGAGTTTCAATCAGCTTCTTGCCCATTACCTGGTGATAACCTGCCTGACCGACAGGTAGAGAAAGTGAGCTGTGAATGATATCTTACAAATTCCCAGATTCAGCTACACCACAGAATTTCCAGTTAAATAATGAAATACATTTCTTTTTAAAAATTGCTTATCCTATGTATTCTATTTTGCCAAGGACTAGATTAAACTGAACTTTCAACCGGAAAGAGTACTCATACTGTTGTGCTTTCCTGCCTTGCCTTGGTATCATTTCGTATATTTTGATCATGGACATTCAAGCTTCTCCAACTATTGAGCACTTTTGATAAAATAAGCAACATAAGAAGAAAATTCATTTGACTTACCAAGTCTTTCACCATTTAAAAAAATATATGACACATTGTCTCAGGCTTTTTATTCTCTTCAAAGAATGGTAACAAAACAATACAAATCAAGTGTGGAATGAAGAAATGACTAAAGAGTGTCCAAAATATATTTCCCTTTCATAGTATTCCTAGGAATAGCTAAAATGTTGAACAACGTTAAGTTATGTTAAGGAATCAAAATACTATAGAACAGATGTATTAAACATCATATGACTAACTTTGAGCTCAGTTTGAAAAATCCATTTAGTGATTACCGACGACCACTGACATTTTATTTCTTTTTCTGGAATTAATTCCTTGCTTCTGTGAACATCTTGCCTTTACCACTGTGTTCATTCTTTCACCTTGGCTGACACCATTTGCAGACTGATTGGAATACAGCCAGGAACCTCCCAAAATCTTTCAAACAAACATCTCCTTCCTCTTCCCATCCAGACCTTTCTATAGACATTGTACTCATTACTATCTCTATAAAGTATTAGGGAAATTTTAGAATGATGACCCAGTATGGGCCTCAGATAATTTTACCCATGTCTTTTCACAGTTTTGATTGATTTAAAGTGTTCTATATTACAGTTTCTTGAACAGGATAGAAAGAAGATCTCCCACCCCTCCCACAAGTTATTCCCTTTAGCTGGCCATGTGCTGCTCAGTTTTAAATATTAGCTGTCCAAAATATTCAGTATCCTTTTTGAGAATGATTAAGGGAATATATATCAAATAGTATTGACTGATAACGTTAGAACACTGTGCTAACTTAAGAATGACATTTCTTTGTTTTGCAACAATTAAGACATCACTGGAAATGGTTTTTGTGGAATGTTGTATTTTTCAACTTCTTGGACTGTACAAAAGTATTACTTTATTTCTCCTGGCTCAGTTCCTTATGTTAATAGTTTTTACAACTGGTTATTGAAATCGGCTATATGTGTATGGTACAGTCATATAAGCAATACTAATATCTGTGGTTTAATTTTCTGAACTTGCTATTTTGGTTAATCTATTTTCTGTGATTTGGTTTAGATGTCTACTCAGACCTATTGAATGATTCTTTAATTCATAAATGCCTTTATTCAGTGTTTATCAATAATACCAAAGGGCACGTTTTCTACAAAATTGTGGAAGAAATAAGCCATTCTTCATCCTGAGGGCATTCAGTATTTAGAATATCCTTAACAGTGATGGGTACAGATTTTTTTTTTCTGTTTCATGACCTAAAATGAAATATTTGGTAGCCTTCTCTGTTCTGACAAAGTCAAAGTCAAATCTTTGGTACAAAATGGAATTGGATGGGGAAATTGGATGAATCCAGTCAGATTCACTATTGGGAGGAATGCATATGCATACATAACATACACATAGACTCAAATTTTATGGCTTCTGAACATAAATCAGTAAAAAAGGAAAACTTTTTGCAGAAGCAGAAAAGTTGTCACTTAGATAGTAACTGAGTAAGTGCTAAATCACATTCTCTCTTCAAATATTTCTAATTATTTTAACCCTTCTTTTGTTGTAGAAAGTTCCTCTTCTCAAAGTGGAGCATGAACTTAGCTGGTGGCACAGTGTATGGGAGGTTAGGGGAAACACTAAGTGACCATGACACAGCTTCTAGAATGCTAATTTTACAGAAGAGTGAGTAATTTTCATTTTAATGTGCTTCAGATATAATACAGAATTTATTACGACCTGAACATATAAACTTGTAACTTCAAAGAAGTTTCCTGACTTTCACAGTCCACTTCAGAAGACTTCTCTTTCTCATCATTAGAGGTACTTCCGTGAACCACTTTGCCAAACAAGTGTCTAGATTGTACTGAAAGTAGTTGGCATGGCTGACATATTTTGGTTTAAGGAGCTCCCTGTCTGAAAGAACTTTTTTTGCTACTCATTTGAACCCAAATGCTTATAATGATTAGAATCCTTATAATGATTGCAATCTCTTTGAGTTTTTCAATGAACTTTTAAAAATATCTATGCCATTAGGAAAGGATGATTAATTACACTGTCATTTATTATCACAATAACTTGTACTTCCAATAGATAAGCAATAATGTAAGTTTAAGAAAAAGAAAATATGGCATATCTGTTTAGGCAAGGTAATAAAGCAGTAATTATATGGAATACCCTGATTCTCACTCCATCACAAACACATACATATATACTATTAATGAAAGTAGTCACATGACATTGAATAACTAAAGGATTATATAAAAATATTGAGAATTTCATGAAATGCATGAAGTAGAAGGTATAACTGATTGATCATTCAGCTTGGAAGGTAAATGTGCCCGGGATTTACTGAGATTGGTACCAATACGTTGGTCCAATATGTACTGCGTCATAAATAGATTTTTTCAAGAGAGATCAGTTTGCTAATAAGTTGTGTGTCTGTTTGCAGTCTGACACAACCCAAGCACAATTTGGGCTCTTAACCTTATGGCCTTTAGTTCCCTCACTATATACAGATCTAAGGCTAAGATTATTTCAAAAGCCAAGCATAATGCCTAGACCCACAAACTACTTATTACATTTTAAATCTTTTCTTACCTCTCTATTCTACTTTTACTACATTTTGTTAATTTACTACTAGATGTAAATCAATAATGTCATTGGCCAGAAAAGAGCTATATGTGAAATTATGCCACTGTTCTTTTACTTCATAGTAATTGGAAAATGGTCAACTAGTTCAAATAATCAATGAGATTTACTGCTACACACTTTAGCATCCAGTAATGCTTTTTTACTTTGAATTTTTCTTGTTTTTATCTGAGGTCTCTGCCTGTATTGAGTCAATTTTATTATCATTACCGGTACTCTCAATCTTTTGGCAACATCTCGGTAGCCTTAGGGAGGGCAGCCAACCAGCTAAATGAGCAAAGGCAGAAACAGGAGTTGGTGGGGAGGGTTGAGGGAAGAGAGACCAGGAGTTCAGCCAACCAGTCAGCCAGGGGACTCAGCTAGTTCCAAGAGGTCAGGCATCAGTCAGCCAATATTTGATAAACAAATGAACTCAGCTACTGAGCTTCAGTCAGCCTCATTTTACTGAGTTCTATCTTGGGAGAGAGATGACCTGACTCTTCCTTTAAATTCCAGAGGGTCTTCCAACTAATCACTGTGCTCTGGAGCCAAACTCTGAAGAGCGTTACATATGTGGCAAAAAATTACATCCTTTTCATCTGCATGGGGAAGATAAAAATGTGAAACAAAATTCAAAGACAATCTATTTGCCAAATATCCAGATCAATAATGGTGTAATAATATTCTAAGTCTCACAGGATGGAACAAACGGTTTAATTTTTTCATTATTTTCATTCATCATTTTAAATTTGCTTCTTTATTTTTATCTATGATAAAATAGATAAAATAGTTTGAAATAGTTTGAATTAGTTTAAAATTTGCATACAGCTTGCCAGACAGTACAAAGAATGTCTAAGTTCTAAGTACAAAGAACTCTCTAAGTACAAGAAAGTATATTCCCTCCCAAAGTATATTCTAGACTCAGATTAACACAATAATGCATATGTTCGCTCTCTCTCTCCCCCACAGAACAAAATTCTCCTACATTGCCATCACACAGTTCTCCCAGTCAAGAAATCATTGATTTACTATTATCATGCAAATTTTACCAATTGTCCCAGCAATGTCTCTTTTTCCTTCTTGTACCAGATCCTGTCCAGAAATACATGCTGCACTTAGCTATCATTTTTCTTTGATTTGTTCCTAATTCTTTCCTTGTCTCTCATGTCCTTGATAGTCTTGCAGAATACAATCATTTCATTCTATCAAGTGCCCTCAACCTGGGTCTGTCTAGCATTCCTTCATGAACAGACTCAGCCCATGCTTTTTTGCCTAAGTCAAGTCACTATTTTCCCTTTTGCATTTGACTGATATTTTGTGGGTTGATATTCCAATATTTTCTAATATTCTATACCTCATAAACTTTCACCCACTGGCTTTAGAATCCATTGATGATTCTTAATGTATACAACAACTACTACTATGTTGGTTACTAAATGATGAATGTCTATTTTGTTTATTCTTTCTACATTGATTAGTTAGCATTCTACTATTTCTTACATTCTGTGATTGATATGCTGTTCCCTTTTAATGTAGGGCTTGATAATATGATTTCAAAATTTTTGAAGTCAATGATTAAAAGGAATAGTTATATTTTAAACTTTAAATAATCAGTACACATTTTATTTTCAGTAAGAGGATCCTTGAGAAGGAAGCAAAACCAAACAATGACAATTGTCTAAATTTAAGTGGATTAAAATTGCTGCATGATGATAACTTCTCAAAATAACCAAACGGGGGAAAAAAAACCACACAAAACTCAAGACTGCCAACAAATTAATTATAGACATTGGCAATGTTTATGTTATAACCAAATATTATAATTGTAGATCATGCTACATACATGTCAATACAGGAAACATTTTGGTTGTAATTCAAAGGAAGTATATGAATTTTGATATGACATATGTAGTAATATATATGATTATGACTTTTTGAAATTATGTGTTCATCACTGACATAAATTTAATTGAAACAACTGTAAAAAAGTGCAATCTATATAATTTTCCTTCTTTTTATAGATCTTTCAATAATAGTCAGCATTGCTTATTTTTTATTGAGGTATAACTGACATATGACATATAATATTATGACTTGTTTCTTGATAAGACATACCATTTGATATTCAGTTATCACATACTCACACACAAAGAAGAGTCAAGATGCTAAAATATAAAACCCTTCCTAGATCTGGTACTCTAATAGATGAAGTTTCCATTATTCCTTATTTTCTATGTAACCAAGATAATTCCTGTTTGACTTTCCACCCTTTCTTAATATATGTATCCCTCCCAACACTCCTGCTTTTTCTTTTGGACAAATGCCTCATGTTTAAAACAGAAACTTACCCTGACAAAAAATCATTTATTAGCATGGCATCTATTTATAGCCTAACTTAGATATAATCTAGAATGATATGTCCTACAGACACAATGCTTAGGCACAGTTAGCTCTGAGTATCAGTGATTGTATAATTCTTTGCTGTCTGGAAGATTGCATAGCTTATATGAATCTAATCATAATAGAAGAAAAAAGTGCCCAGCAGTGAGAAGTTTGGTAATGCCTAGGGCCATGAGATGGAGAAACCAAATAGAGAATAATTCAGTAAGATTTGGGAGGGTAGCTTGTTACCTGAGCCTTTTGGTAAGAGATTATCAGAAATGCTAGCATACCCTGATTATGCCTAAAATCACTGAAAGAAACTAGCTGCTATTTTTATTGTTATCCCCATCATTATTTTTATCCATTCATTTGAAGTTTTCTGTAAATGAAGCATGTCCTTTTTTATGGTACCACTATATCTCCACCACCACTATATGATATAATCCACTAACTGGCTCTTTCAAAATTGAACTTGGTTCCTGGTGACAGTCCTTCTTAACACTAAGAATCTATGCAACAGAGACCAAGTACATCAGTATTCTCAGTAATATTTTCTTGGCCTAACTTCATTGGCCCACATGGAAGGAATTGGGGGTAATTTTGAGATAATTAGAAATAGTACCAATTTCTTGAATTATTTTTGAAATTAACATGGAACTGAAACATTATATTAGTGAGACTTGAAGATTCTCAGTTAATTGGAGTTGAAAGGATTATCCATATACCTAAGTGTCATATACCTATACCTATTTATGTTATCATTTTGTTAGAGAATGACATAGGTTATGTGAAAAACTGTGTTTTAATGAAGATATGTATTTCTAACTTGGTTTCAATATTTTTTTTTCAGATTGAGTTGTCTGACAGTAGTTTAAGTTCATGATCTGTTTTTATATTTAACATACTATGTAAGAAATGCTAACCATTGCACCTTTAGTTCAAACGTGTTTTTTAAAGTGTATTTTCAGAAGTCCTATATTTCTAAACTTTAAAGCCTTGTTGGCCATATTATTCATATGAATTAAGAGATGCAAATGGAATTTAAAATAATATTAATTGAAGAATCAATTTAAAAAATACTGCTGATACATGCAAAAGCATGGGTGAATCTCACTCTAATGTACTATCTATTATGAAGATAACTATAGAATTTGGACAAAAAATTTTTAAAGCTTAAAAGCTCTGGAGAGTGAACAAAAACAAGGGAGGCAAACTGAAACTTGGCAGGAGACACTGGCATAGCATTTTTGGAGCTTTAAGCTGCAGGTGGCCTGTGTCATGCAGTATCATGGGTTGTCAAAATCACTAATAGAAACATACTAACTTTTTGGCCAGAGGAGAATCTGTGTGAAGCAGTCATCACTAGAAAATGAGGGTGGAATCCTGGAAAGATAGGATCACAAAAGGAGTTCCCCAATTTTTGGTCTGTAAACTTTGCCCAACTCTCTTGGACAACCATGGATACAAAGAACTGATTCAGTATAGCTTTCAGCTAAGGCTAAAACACCTGAACTGAAATTTGAATTACCACTCATATGGAGAAAAGGCTTTGCAATTTAAGACTAACTTAGTTAAGTACCTGCTGAAATATAAACATCAATATCCTTCAAAAAATATAATAGAATTCAGTCTACACACAGAATATTGATAAGTCCAGGATACACTCCAAAAGTAATAACATTCAAAGAACCAGGAAAATATAATCCAAAGAGGCCAACTCCAAGATATACCCAGAGTTGGAATTGTTGGAGGAAGGCTTTAAATCTGGTATTATAAGTATGCTTAAGATGGTCGAGGAAAAAAAGTACATTCAGAATGATGAAAAGATAGGAAATAGCAGAGAAACTGATAATATAAAAAGAAACCAAACGAAAATTCAGAACAAAAGATACAATATTTAAAATAAATATTTTAAGGGATGGTCTTAAAATTAACGTGGGGATGACAAAGATAAGTGCACTTGAAGATAGCTCATTAAAAATGATCCCATCTAAGGAAAAGAAAAAAAAAATGAAAACCTTCCTTTATTTAGAATTTATGTGTAGTTTTTTTTTCTCAAATGATAATTTAATTTTTGTATTTGGAAACCCTAAGCTCAAGCTTGTTCTCTTATTTAAGGTAAGTACTTTACTAACAATTTCCTCTTTGAAACACAATACTGCAGGACTTGAGAGGTACAAGCACACAGGTGATAGAGCAAAAATTGAAACCAAATAATCCTGAAAGTAGTTAAATCTTAGAGCTTTTTTTTTTTTTTTTTTTTTTTTTTTTTTTTTTGGCTATTTCTATATCAGGGTATAATACCATTTCCCCATAATATAATCATTATGGAAATGTAACCATATGTAAATGTTTCCTGTCTACATTTTTACAACATGTGAATTTTAGTCTACCATGAGTAAATAATATGAATTATAAGTGCAATTATAAGTGTAATTCTTTCTTTGGTATTTTTCATGAATTTGTCACTGTCCACCCCCTTCTTGGTACATTTGGGAATAGGAGGAATATGGCAGGTGAATATTGCCATAGAATTGTAGATAAAATTTCATGTAGCATAAAATACTTATAATTTATATATAAACAATCAAACCAATAGGGTATATGAAAATACAGAATTCTTGTGCGATACCCATTAACTTCATTTGCAACTATTAGAACTAGGCTTCAGTGTGAGAAAGTTTGATTGCAGTAATTGCAGCTTCATGACTTTTCTGGTGTACCTTGAACGTGTGGAGTTTTGAAGACCTTGGTGAAACTACCGTCTCTTCTTTCAGCCTAGAACTGGCCTAGTTCGGTCACTTTCTCTGTAGTCTCCTTATCTATACACTTTCTTCTTTCTTCACAGCAATTGGCCATATAGTGATTTTTGTCTCTCCCTGAGTTGGACACATAGGCAAATCAGTTTATGATACCACTAAAAGTAAGGCAGTTACATTTTAGTAATGCTTAGTATGCTATCCTGTATTACTCCTACTCCTTCGTTTTCCTTTCCTAACCCAGTAATCATTTGCTACTCCTACTAAGCTCTGCTATAGTCCCTCAGCTCCTTTTAGTTTGGTTTCACCACTTCCATATTCCATTGATAGGTTATAATCACATTATCAGAGTCTTTTACATTGGAAATAATTAGCAAGCGGAAACTGGGGCTTAAAAATACAAAGGAAGTGGTAGAAGAGTAAAGGGTTATTGGGAAGAAAGCCTTATGAAATATAATGAAAAACAAAGGAGCCTAAGTTCCAGTGTGTGATACAGGAAGGAACTGAAGCATTTCTAAATGTGATTCATAAAGGCAAAGACTAAGGGATTGAAAGAAGGATGCCAGGAATTAAGAAAGTGAGAGGTGGGAATCAGCAACCTCTGAATCAAAAAGTATAAGAAAGGTGTTGAATATTTAAATGCAAGTTCATATACTCCAAAAAATACTTCCTAAGGTATATATTATCTGGAACAGAGCAAAATGAATTTTTAGGCATAACCCTGAAATTTCTAAGGGAAAAGTCCAGAGAACTTTGCAGGAGCAATGGAAGGTAAAGGAAATTATGAGTCTATCATCACACTTAAGTCGTTACTTTTGATATTATGTAGCATGCTACCTAACTCTGTTTTGTATTTGATGTAAAATTTTATGACAGCTTTTTATATTTTCATATCTACCTCAAAGACCCAGCTTTATAGTCCACTAAAAATGTTGAAATCCTTGGTTATGCATTCCCATTAACAGTAATTGATTATCTACAAAAATATTTTTATTGGTAAAGAATTCTCTCAGTTTTTTCAAATACAGTTTTTTCATAATTTAGCAAAATAGACCCACGAGCAAAAACATAAATGACCTTTCTTCTAATTTTGTTGGATTTCCTTTTTTAAAAATTTTTTTTCCAGGAGACCTAGCTATTCTTGGATGCAATAATTTTATTTCTTCTCATCAGAAATTCTGTCTTTAACTAATCCTTACTTTTATCATCCCTATCTAATTTCTTTTCCCCTCCTTTCTCTTCCATTTATGGTTGTGTGCACATGCATACCACACTACGTCATTATCATCACCATCACCATCAATAATAGCATAAACAAAACACCAGGGCTCTAAGAAATATTTCTAAACAATATATACAGGGAGCCTGGACATTGGAGGTACATAATAAATGTTGGATAATAAATAAACAATTTGTCATTCTTCTAGGTAATCTATCAATAACCGTCCAACTTGGATTTACTTAAACTTCTTGGAGCTTTATTCCTTTATCTATAAAATTGTACAAATTGTCCTTTTTTACTGCTAAATCACAAGGGTGTTGTGATGACCAAATAAAATAGTGAGAAACATTTTGAAAATTGTCCAGTGTTACATAAAACTTGGTGTTATCATTATTATAAAAAAACATTTTTAATTCTGCTCATTGTAGGCCCATATTGTCTCAGTGGGTCATAGTTTGCCTAATTTGAAAACAATACCAATAAATTATATTTTTGATTCCCAATGACTTCTTATCTACAGTGATTTAAATGGAAAGTTTTAAAATTTAAAGAGAAAAATTGTTTGAAATAAAAGATATTCTTTATAACAAGAATTTTAGAGTAACACAGAAAGCTTTGTGGTAAACAAAATAATTTTTCGTTATACAGCTCAACTGATTAGAAAATCAATTTCTAACAATAGTTTTAAAACTTTATTTTACATATATCTGTAACAGCAAAAAACAAGAATTGTGGTCAATAGCAATTTCATTCCACATTGTATTATCTCTTCTATTTAAGAGCAGTTTTCTAGATGAGTGGTGCTTGTAAAACTTAGACTAAATTGCAAAAAGGAAATCAAGGGAAATAGGAGGAAAATGGAAAATTTGGTCAAAGATACTACTGACTAAACTTCAAGTTTGTTGAGGTTCTTAGTCCTGGATTAACAAAGCAGACTTTTCTATCCTTGGATGGTAAAGTGAAAAATACTAATATTTTCTATAAATAGCAGGATTGGAATTTAAAGCAGTCCATCTGGATTATTATTTCATTTTCAATAGCATAAAGTTTGTTATTGCTGAGAATATTTGATTTTTTTTCTGGTGACAAATATAAAGTATAGATGATTGACTGTGACTTAACTAATAGTCATAAAACTCTCCATTTTAAAACTATTCATGTGTACAATTCTCCTTTGTAAATTATCTGTGATATTTATTTTAAAAGAACAGAATATATTTTTAAGGAGTATTCTTTTAAACTTTACCATTTTTGTACTATTTTACATACAACTAGAATGTTCTCAATCTAAAAGCATGAAAATTATTGAGCATTTTAAATGAAATCTGTTGCTTATTTCATATTAAAAAAAAAAAAAAAAAACTCCCTAGATTCCTATCTGAAGACCTCAAGGGTTTCTACAAAGGAATGTGTGCCATTTCCAAATTCACAAAAAAAGAGATTAAAATAAACTGTCTTTCTGTTTTTCATTACAACTTATGCCATGTAAGGAGACATATTCATTATTCCAGAAAGTAATACAACTGTAAGAATGTCATTGCAAAATCTATTACAGGAAATATTAAATGCCACATGATCACACTCTCCTCTGACCATCCTATCTCTTTGGTGTTCTCGGTACTATGGGAAGTCTGTATTTTAAGCTTTGGTTTTCCATATAGGATTTCCTAAACCTTACGTTATCCAGACTGACAATCTTGACCTTTTATTTGGACTACTTCTTCTGTTTACATTTGAAATATTTGTGTTTAAACCTACCATATAATTATTTGTTTTCTATTTGTCCCACCTGATCTATATAGTCTTTTCTGTCTTTTTTTCCCCTTCTTTTTGGATTAAGTATTATCATTTCATTCCTTCCCCTTTATCTAGATTAGCATTACATTCTCTAGATATTTTTTTCTGTGGTTACCAATCAATATAGAAGAAATATCCTTAACATATATAAATTAAGGATGTTACCACTTTCTGGGACAATGAAAGGACTTTGGAATACTTGAAATCCATTTTCACCTGCCTTTTGTGTCATTCTTTTCAGATATTTTAATTCTCTCTAATATTTCAAGCACCCCACCTTATCTTGTCTAATGTGATCAGTATTCATTTATAATTACCAAATAGTTACCCATTTGTTGTTTTACACTTTCTTCATCTCTGTGATTCCTAATGTGATTTATTTTTCTTCTAATCAAAGAACTTCTTTTAATATTTATCTGCTGATACTGAGTCCTCTCACATTGTTTTTTGTTGTTGTTATTCTAAAGTATTTTTCCTTCCTAATATCTTCTCCATCTTTTATTTCAAAAATATTCAAAAGTCAGAAAATTTGAAACAACAGTAATCTAAAATACATCTTTCAACTAGGCTGATCTATTTCTAACATTTTGCCCCGTTTGCTCTCCTTTAGTGATCCATGTCTGTCTATCTGTCTCTGTCTCTGTCTCTGTCTCTGTTTCTGTCTCTCTCTCTCTCTCTCATCTCTGCTTTTGTACTTGCTGCTAAACCATTTGAAAGTAATTTTCAGATACTATGATATTTTGCTTCAAATATTTCAGCCTCCATATTCTAAGAACAAGGACATTCTATGTAACTACAGCATTAGTAAATATAAAATATTAATTCAATGTTTATCATTGATTCAGTAATATGATTTCAAATATAATCTATACTGTAACTTTTGCAATTTTTCCAAGAATAGTCTATTTGAAATGTAATCACAGTTGATACATTGCATTTGTTTTTCATGTCCCTAGTTTTCTTTAGTTTGGAACAGTGATCCACCTTTTTTTTATGTCTTTTGTGAACTTGCCATTAAAAAAAGTTAAGAGTTTTTATAAAAAGTCTTATGCTTTAGACTTGATGAATTGTATCCTAATAATTAGATTCAGGTTAAAGAGTTTTGTGAAGAATTTTCATATATGATGCTCTGTACTTTCTGTTTTATCACATCAACATTAGTTTATTCCATTTTTTGTGCTGCTGTTTTACTACTTGATTAAAGTAGTACCTGTCAGCTCTTTTAATTGGTAAAGTAACTCATTAAGCTATCTGTAAGATGATACATTGCAATTGCATTCTGTTCCCCACGATGACTCTTGCTTAAAGTCATTCTTAACATTTCTGTCTTTTAATAGATTCATGGATTTTTAAAAATACGTTATCATGTATTATTGTTAGTATTCTTTTCTAATGCTCAAAAATGCTCCATATTTGGCCAGGGAAATAATGGATTACAGAATATATATGTATATATAGATATCTGTATCCTCATTTTGAAGATATACTTGCTATTTTAATAAAGGCTTGGTGACTTTTACATTTTTCTAATATTAAGGATTCTGATAGGTGTGTGAAAGTATCTTGCTGTACATTTAATGTGCATATCTCTGATGGGTAATGTTTTAATATATTTTAATATTAGCATATTTTAATATGTAACAGATCAATTTGGATATTCCATTTTGTAAAAGGACTTTTCAGGTCTTTTGTACACTTTTCTATTGTCTTTTTTTCTTATTGATTTGTAGGAATCCTTATATATTCTGGATGTGAGTCTTTTGTCACATATACACATTGCAACTATCTTCTATTCTTTGGTTTGGGTTTTTTTATTCTCTGAATTGTGTCTTGATAAATAAAAATTTCTAAATGCCAGGGTTAGCTGAATATAGAGCAAACAGGGCTCTCTTCATTGCTGGTGAGAGTGTAAATTTATTCAACCATTTTTGAAAACTTTGGCACTATTTACCAAAAGGAAGATATAAATACTCTGTGACACATCATTCTAATTCTAGGTATAAACTCTAGAGAAATGCATATGTATTTTTACCAAGGGGCATATGAAAACTGTTTAGACTGGCCCATAATGTCAGCCTCACTTCTCTGAGCTTTCCTTTTTTTTCTTACAATCCTGGCTCCTCAAATTTCTTCTACATTAGTAGTGATCCAATACTTCCAACCCGATTTAACATATTTTTCAGCCTTTCTAGTTACTTTTGGCAGAGGATTAGTCTGCAACACACCACCCGGCCATTATCAGAAGCAGAAATCTTAAAGTAATATTATGTATGTTTTTTCACGTATCTAGTCCTAAATGATTAAATGAGATCATTAACTTAGGATGAGAAATTAAGCTGCTTTCATTGTTGCTGGTCTACAGATATAAATGTACGGTCTCTGAGTTCTGACAATTTATATGTGCCTTTTGTATAATATCAGCATTAGTGAAAAACTGGGTGGTCAGGATTTGTAGCTTTCTCAGAGATTCCAAGTCAGTTCCTATCCAGTCTGCTTCTTTTACAGCAGTCACTTAACGGTAGGTTTGTGATCCCCGAGAGTGTTACTGCTGTTGTGTCCCCACTATTTGGGCAGCGCAGGGCTCTGCCTTAAATGCAGTAACTGTGGTCTCATTGTTCCATGTCTAGATAGCTGTGTTGACCATTTCTCCATGTGATATCACACAGGCCATTTCAAATAGGTTTTTTAGCATAGTTATTCTCAGAATACTGATATTAATTAATAAATGTAACAAGGAACTAGTATTATAATTATTACCAAAAATATTCATTGGTTGAACACATCAGATTGAAGTTTCTAGGAGAAATAGATATAAGCATTCTTCTTCCCTTAGAACATTGTCATCTCTGGAGATTTAAAATCTAGAGTTCTTACATTTTTCTAGTTTTTATAATCTGCTGATTTGCTTTGAGAAGAAAATTTGGGGATTTCCCCAGTGTACCTTTTAAATTGTAAAAAGTTGAAGTCAGTGAATAGGACTGGACCAAGTAAGAAAAGCAAACATCAAATACTGCAGAAATGAACCTTGCCAAGAGATGGTCTGGATGACCTAATGCAGGGCTTTGCCATCACTAACACCTAAGACTTGAGGGACTTTAAGATTAACTGCATTGGAGCCGAGATATAAACTGTTCTCACTGGAATTTCTTATATCTGGTGAGGTATAAGGTCACAGAGTTACTTCATCAAGTAGTGCTTTACAAAGGGAAGGAGGAGAGTTGCAGTGTAGGCCAACAATGATCTAAAATAAAGGCTACTCAGTGTGTACCTCTAGGAAGACCTGCTACATTAAAACTTAGGTACAAATAAATTCAGCAAATTCTCTGTTCTTCTCTTTGGTACAATAGAGTGTGCTAAAATGTAGTTGTAACTCAGTTAGCAAAACTAGGGTAATATATACTCTCAGATATGGCTGATTGTACAACCCAACAAATGTCAGTTTGACAATCAAATAACCTACCTCCTATAACAACTGGACATTATGTGGCATGAGACATAATGCTATTGACCATTGGCTCTGTTTTCAGGTGGGAGTGGATTAAATGCTCTTATCATCTACACGAGGAATAGGGTGAGGTTAAGAATGGAAAGTCTGTTGGTCATGTGGGTCTGTTACATTGCAATGTACGTGCATGATTTTTGTAGTAATTATTTTGTTTCCCACATGTATAAAACAATTACACGGAAACACTTTTTTCTTGCTTTCGTTTATATTTGCTAACTGAACGAGTGAATTAAAAATACTGGTTTTCATTAACTTCTAAAAACACAACTCTGTATTTTATATAGCTTAATTTTTGAACCCAATTATGCTGTTACAGGAGTTCCCTGTGTTTGAAAACAAAATGAGACATGTATTTATATAGTCAAAAATTTTATCTTTTGGAATTTAATCTACAGATATTCTTATCTACTCTGAAAAATGACAATTATAAAAAGTTATTCATTGAAACTTTATTGATAATAGAAAAATATTAGAAAATGTACAACTGTCCAGCAGAAATTCATTGATTAAATATGTTATGGTAAATGTGAGATACAACTAGAAAAAGGGAGATTATTATGTACTGAGAACTATCTATCTTACAATGTTTATACCATGCTCCCTATGTATACTAAGCATTCTATATGTGGATCTGTTCATTTATGTATAGAAAAGCTATGGAAGGAGAACCCGAAACTCAGCCTAGTGACTTCCCATGGACGTGGGAACAAAGGTCCTGTGGTACAAGGACAGAAGAGAGGCTTTGCATACCATCTTATACTTTCTTTTCGAATCATGAAAATACAACACTGATTCAAAAACTAATATTTTAATTGTAGTCACAAGGGGAGGGCCAACTATTATTTGTGAATAAGAAATCTACCAGCAACATTTAGACTGATTTTGAGTTGTGCCAAACTGTTACGGTTCTTTTTCACTCTTTCCTAGTTGATGGATTTCATGGATTATCTGTCTTTCCTGAGGATATATTCAAAGCTCAGGAATCACAGTGCTGACAGAATCCCATACATTAGGAAGATCAAATTCTCTGCTTTTTCTTTACCAGTACAGGCATAGTTAGAACACTGCATTTTCGACAGTCTGTCTTTAGTGTAGTACCAATGATATATTGGAGGACAGCATTGTACATGTTTTTGCATCATGAAATAAAGAACAAAGTTAGCTATGATCCTTCACATTACATTTTTGCAATCATGGAGCACCTCTTAGTTCGGCTTCTGTCCCTTCTCTTCTCCAGTTTCCTAATGTGATAAGCTAATTTTAAAATGTTGGTTTATTTCTTGTCCCTGTATTTCATGAATGTTGATATAGTCATTTATATTATACATATATATGTGTAAACCTTGTCTACATGAATATATTCTTCATACAAACTTACAGTGATATAGTAGGATGTTAAAAATACATTTGGTATAATGGCATATAAATGAGTGTTATTTCTGCTAAACTAGTCCATCTCGGGAGATTTACATATAATTATGATCATTCCTTATTACATACCTATAGAATTATCCTTAGAGAAACTTTATGAGACTCTTTTAAGAATGAAGGTTAGCATGTTACAGTCACACACATTTTCATAATCAAAATAGTGTTATTCAGCTGATGACTGACTTCATTTGCTAGGGTCATCATCACAAAGTACCATTCACTTCGGGGCTTAAACAACAGAAATTGTTCTCTCACAGTTCTGGAGACTAGAAGTCCAGATCTAGATGTTGTCAGGGTAGGTGTCTTCTGAGGTTTCTCTCCTTGTTTGTAGGTGGCTGCCTCCTTCACCTTTGACATGGTCTTCCCTTTCTGTGTGTCAGTGGCCAAACCTCCACTTCTTATAAGTCCACCTGAATGACCTCAATTAATTACTTCTTTGGAGACTTCATCTTCCAATACAGTCATATTTTGAGATACTGAACAGCCCCAGATGTGCTGAATGCCAGCTCTACTGCAGGCAGAAAATGAGGAAGGAATAGCTTTGGCTTTCATTCCACTTTCAAAATCTTACTTTCTCCTCACAAGCTGAACGTAAGTCAGTGCTCTTCCAGCAAGGGCTGCCTAATAAATGTGTATCCAGGGGGTACAGACCTGTGATTCAGGGGAGACCAAATCAGGCAGCAAGTAATTCTGAACAACAGACAACTTGGCGAGCTTCAGTATGTTAATTAATAATTAAATCATTACACTATCACAACAATTTATAGTCACATTTTGAGAGAAAAAAATAGCACACTGGACCTAATTTTGCCATTTCAATTTATCCAATATGCATAATTCATTTGAAATCTATAGGATACTTGACTGCATTCATCAGATGTTTTAAAACAAATGATGTTTTAAAAGAATTTAGTGAAGACTGAAAGATTTATTTCAAAAATTGATGCTATGTGTGTTTGAATTTTCCTCAATTATTGTTGCTTTTATCACTGACTATTGGAATTAAAGCTTTAAGAAAATAACTCTGAGCACTTGTTCAGATTTTTATCCAGTCACTAAGAATACAGTAGAGAATATTATTTTTTAAACTACTTGTTTACTAGGAATCAGAATAACTTCTGAATATTATAAATAGAATATGTTCTTCATTTTGCTTTCTTTTAGGTTGTAATACATCTTTACTCCATCTGTTCTCTTCATTTACTGTTGAAAGTAATTCTGGATATTTTTATTCAAATATTTATCCTTTATTTACTTTCCATGATTTCAACAAAGTATATTATCAAAAAAAGATAAACCAAGAAACCAGTCTTCTCTTCCAGAAGAAGAAACTTCTGCTTGTGTAACTTTAAAGTCTAGTGGGCCTGGAGGGTTAGTGGGAAGAGCAGAAAAAAAGGATTTGAGAACAAAATATGATTGATTTCTCTTAAGATTTTTTCCAACTTTCATTGTCCAATTTTCCATACTTCTGTTTCATCTTACCTGCCAGGATGTCTGCTGCTGGGAGGATGGAAAAAAGCAGAACACAGGTAGAAGTATACAAGCTGATAATTTGAAAGCTTTTAAATGATGTGACTAATAATGGAAATTTCTGTTAGCCTGAAATCTTTGCCTGATTCTGTAATTCTGTGCTGTATTTAGCTGAGTAGGCGTGAAGAATATTATATATGCCCAGTGAAATGTCCCAGCTCCCAGAGCACATGCTACTTTAGATGAATATAGTGTACAAGGATATTGCCAAGTGTACTCGAAAATGGCAAAAGAATGGTTCCAAGACAGATGCATCTATCTCAATTGAATTAATTAACTAATTAATTAATTAATGTGACCAAGTGGGGATGTAGAGACCTGAAGCCCATTGGCGCTGACCAAGGGGAAAATAAATATATCCAGGCACCTTTCTTTTCTTTCTTTTCTTTTCTCTCTTTTTTTTTTTTTTAAGTGTCCCCTGAATTGCTTTGGTTTGTGTTCTGGAAAAGTTGATCCTGACAATTTTTGCCCATTAAAAAAAATTACCTTATGGAGAGGCAGAATTTTCAATTCCTATTCTGCAGTTTTTGCTGATACGCTGACATCATTGTATACTAATTTTTATTAAGGAAAGTCTTTACCTTTGTTATTGCTCAACAAATTGATGGTCTTATTTTCTTACTTTTTTGTTAGTTGATGAAGTTTCTTTTTGGCAGTCTATTGTATTATTAGCTATTCTGATGATAAGCTTTATAAATGTGTTTGTCAAACCTCTATTTATTCACCAAACGTTAGCTGAATGCATGCTATATGTGAGACAAATATCTTACTAGACACAGGATATACAGCTAAGTAACTCAAAGTCTAGTGGGGCAAACAAATATATAAATAGTATGATCATTTATATATTTTTGCCATTAATTATTGACATCATCTTTTTCTAATCTGATAAATTTACCTGTTAACTTAGTCATTCAGAATAAAATAACAAGGTTAATTTAGCACCTGGGTATTTCTAATGTTGAAAGCACAGTCCTATTAAGGTAGAGAACAAGGACGCTTATAACCAGACATTCTCCTTGAGTTTGTTTAACTTGGACCAGGGACCTCCTAGCCTGAATGACATGCTTCATTCCAACTTTTAAACTGTCGACTGAATTAAGATGTGTTGATGAATATTAATTTCTTTTACTAAAAGCTCTGACACTGAGACATTCCTGTTGTCTGCTTGTTCCATCAAATAATGAAAGGTCTTGGTGATTTCCTCTGAAGTGTGGATGTTGGCACTTGGAGCTGACAGGCATATTTCAGACAACCTGTGCTATAAACTTCTCTGTTTTGCCATTTCTGGATGGCCTCGAAGGTGCCTTTATTCTGTTGGTGCTGCACGTGTGTGATACTGTAGACCCCTTTTGAGACTGTCTCAGGGATTATTTATAATGTACTGATGTTACCTTATTAGTAGCTGCTGTTTCTGCACAGAAGCAGGAGGTTTGTTGACACTTGTTTTACTGCTGAAACTTTATTTTTGGTGTCTGGTAGACCACTATGGAGTTTCACTACTGAAATGTTATTGCAGCCTGAATGAAAAGTCATCCCATGTTCATTTTCCTATAGGTCCTAAGGGTTTAAATGAGCACCTGAATAAGCTTTAGAACTTGACAGATAATGCAATGTTATTGCATTCCTGTTTCAATTGGCACTTCTAATAACTCTCACAAACAGTTCCTGGGGTTGGTAACTTTCCTTTGCAGAAGTATTTCAAAAAATAGGTCCAAACCTACGGGGTGAATGTAAATTTACGGGAGGGAGAAATATTAAAGCAATTTTTTATTAATTTTGGAACAGTGCTCTTTTGGCATTGATGAGTAATTTCCAAAGCTGGCTCTCTTCTGATCTAGTGATCTACACACAGAAGCAACGTAATATGATGGAAACCTTCACTCGGCCTGCTTTGCAGGCAGTGCCTTGTTCTTCAGCTTCTTCCTGAAGAGCTCCAAACTAAGGCACTTTGGGCAGCCTCGGTTCATTTTCTTCTCTGCCCTTTAGACATTTCTGTGCCATCTCTTTCCTAGTTTAGGATGACCTAACCATTTTTAAATGAATGCGTGCAAACTAATTTTTAATTTAAAATACATCACAGGGGACAAATGTTAACAAAATTGTATTTCCATTCTTTGAGGCAAGTTGTGTTTTTTAATTAAGACTTTTCCCCTATAAAAATATATCCAAGACTGTTTTATAGTTTCATTTTGCTTTGGTTATAATGTGTTATAGAACAAAAAGTCAAGAGCTACACGCAAAATAAATTGAAACTTTTGCAAAACCTAGAGTAAGAAGGTGACTTTTCTTATATACATATATATATATATATATATACACACACACACACACGCACACATTGATTGTATATGCATGTGTATGTGTATATATACCCACATATATATGGATAAATGCATATACCATTATGTATATCTCTTTGTACATATTTATGTGTATATGTCTATGCATATGTTTGTATATGTATATGTGGGCATATACATATATATATATACATACTTGAAAATGGCTAAAATTCAGATAAGTACATAGATAAAAGATAAACAGATAAGTAGAATGTAGTTTGTCCCATTGATTCCACATTTGTTTTTGATTCCCCAATGCATGCCAAGTCATGACACTCAGTGCTGAGATCCAGAGTGTCCTTTTAAAATGTGGTCTTGCTTTCAAGTTACTTATACCATAGGGGAGATTACAGACAGATAAATAAGCAATCGTGATAGTCTATGAAAACTGCTGACAGGGCAAGCAGAAGGTACTGGAAGAGGCATCTAAACCACTTGAGGCACAGAAGACTTTCTTGAGCAAGGGCTATCTACTGAGACCTGTGAGGTTGAATCGTCCTTAACAGACAAAGTCAATGGGTGATGAGAAGGTGAGGAGGCAAAGCAGAGCAGAAGGGGCAGCATGTTTGAGGGCCAAGAAATGAGAGAGGGAATGGCTAGAGGAAGCAGAAGGCAGGCATAGAAAGTGAAATAGCTGGAGAAATAGGAAGGGTTTAGATCATGAAGATTCTCAGAACAAGTGTCAATGAGTTTTAAGTAGGAGAATAAGATGGTCACATTTGAGCATATGGCAAAGAGCTGCATGGAAATGAGATTGGAAATCCTAGTGCAATGCAGCCATCAAGGAACTTAAAACATGTGATTAATATTTAGTAGCTCTGAATCATTCTTGGGAAGTCTACAGGTTTGCAATAGTTAGACATCAGTATGCCTGATTTTGTTTTATCCTGTAAATTGTATAGTATGTGATAATGAAGATCACTTAAAATTCCTGGTTGACTTCACCAGAAATGTTTTATGACTGGTTAGAGATGGAATTAGTATCTTCTTCTTTTCTTAATTGATTCCTCTCTTATTTAATATAAGTAGCAATTAGGCAAACCCAGTTAATGGTAAGTTGTCATGAAGAAGTTAATATAGAATTATAGACATATAAAAGTCCACTTAAGGAGAACAATTCAGATTCTATATATTTTGAAGTATCAAGAAAATAGGAAAACCTGTTATGGGGGTCAAATTCCCTTACAAAATTACCAAGAAAAAAATTCTTATTATTATAAACATTGTCAAGCCCCAAGGATGGGAAAAATCTTAGAGAGAAACAGTGATTAAATACGTGACAAAATGTGAAGGAGTTCCCAAAGTTGTTGATGGCCAAAAGTACGTGTGCCCTTGGATTTTCAAGGTTTCTTGAATTTTCATTTCTTAGTCACCTCTTTGAGTTGGATCTGACTCTTGAAGATCATTTTAAAATGCTCTCATATTCTCCTGGAAGAGTTATATATGAATTCATTAAACTGGATAAGTCTGTCCGCCTGGTTGACTGTTGTCCAAGAGATGATAGTGTTGAGAGGAAACAGGAATCAGAACCCATATATTCTATATGCTAGAAGCAGGGTTAGGAAACTTGAAGACTTCCAAAAAGGCAGGCTTAGCTGGGGAACAGTAACAGCAGTCTCACTACCTGGGGATGGAAATATGGAACTGGGTTCTCAAAATTTGGAAAATGTTACAGAGGAACTGAAAAACTTGCATCTTAAAAATGCTAATTGCATACTGGTTCTAAGTGCCAATTTAATCAATGGAATTTTAATAAAGTTACAATTATATGGGCAATACCGTAGAATTAGCTGAGATGAGATAAGCTTTATAATTAAAGTTCATAGAATCCATGCTTACTTGTCTATAGAGCAATTTTACCACATTGAAGAAGAAAGAAGAACACACCAAGGCGTAGAGCCTGTCACGCGCACCAGCCTCTGACCGTTTTGCTACCTGAGTAGTGTTGAGAAGCCAGCAGCCAGTTAGAATTTAGAGATCATATAACCCAGTGCTGTTTAAGGTCAATGTGAATATTCTCACTATCAGTATATTCCCTGTGATTAATAAATAGTTTGCTCATAAGGATTTCTTGAATCAATGAGCCAATGTAAGAATCGCTTTCTGAGGAAGACTTGCATTCTGCAGAGGAGCTTTCGGAGAAGAAGAGGGAGAGGAAGGCTAGTTCTTGGGCTTCCTCCTCGCAAGCTGAACAGTGCAGAGTCTCTGTTTTAGTAATTAGGGCTCCATATAAGATTTCCTTAAAAAAAAATGCTGGTATTTTTTTTAAAGAAGAAAAATGAATGAGTGTATTCTTCTCACTTTACCATTAAAAACACTGTGTACACAGAGGATTTAGCTCAGGGTTACCCACAGAGTTAGAGCCAAAGCAGGCTGCAAACCTGGATGGCTTGAGTTCTAGTCCCATGTCATTTACACTCCACCACGCAGGCCTAACAGTACAGTCAATATACATGGGTATCAAGTTTTTAATTAACAAAATATGTTGGACTGCAGCTCGGAAGGCATGCTTACTCAATCGTTTGTGCTTACTCAATCATATCTCTCTTTTCATTTCCTAAATTCATGGCTGATGCTAACTGATACAGTGGAAGACTTGTGATGTATGTGGTGAAGAATGAGAAGTAAGCCTGGCCCTTTGCTTTTACGGCATACCTAATTCTTATTTGTGGATTAATCACTGACACTAATCAGGCTTCTTTTGATAGATTTACTTCTCATAAGTAGAAATGGCTCTTCTTGGGATAAAAATGCATATGGGACGCATACCCATGCTTAGTCATATTTTTGAGTCTTGTGAGCTTATCTGCTTGCCTGTCTTCCTGTGTATCTTATCAGTAGCACGGATTGACATGAAACATTTCTGAGACAAAGGATTGCTTGCTAAGCTTGTCGAGAGCTGCAACCACAGTCATCTGGATAGGCCTGGTGGAAGTAAACATTCTTTTATTAGTTGGAAGTGTGCCCATTCTCAAATTTGTTTAAAAGGAAAAGGAAATTTTCTCCTCACTGCTTATTCTATTTCCAAACATCTTGTAAAGACCTCCTTTTTCATCTTTTATTACAGGACATTATGAGGATGGCAGAAATTAGACTTTCCTGGGCATTTACAAATCTGGTGTTTTGAAAGGTATATTACTTTTTCCACTGGAAATTAATGTAATGAGAAATGTTTTACAGACACTCTAAACTATAAAAACACAAACACGTTTTGTGTGTGGCATTTCTTGTTCAATGGAGCACTAGTCTCTGGCTAGGTCTCCTCCCCCACAGCTCTGACACCGTGGCCTCTGCCTTGCCAGCTCTCCAGCTTTTCTCCTGGGCTGCCCTGGCTCACTTTTCTCCTCAGTGGTCTCTGCACTCTGCTCCTTTTCTATCTGCCTTCCTTTCTCTTGCCCTTTCTCTAACTATTCCACTTCTTTATTAGCTTGTGTTCATATAGAAATAACTCATGTTTTTCTTTTAGATTGGCCTTGATATCATTCTGTTTTTTCTGGATTCACGTGATTCTTTTATGCTGAGAACTCTTAAGTCTATCTACCTATCATTGGCTTCTTCATCTACATCCAACTCTTTGTTGGACCTGCCAGTTTGAACGGGCCATGGGCTATTCAAGCAATGTCATATCTGACTTGTGTTCCTGACCTCAGTGACATCATCAGTAACCCTGGCCAGATCACATGAAAGTCTTACTCCCCTCCTTACCCCACGCATTACCGAATTCTACACAACTACCAGCCTGTCCCTTTATTTGAGGGTCACTCTCAGCCTGGGCTCGTTCCTCTAGCTGTCTCTCCCGTTCTCATCTTTGTGTGATGGAATGTTGTACAAGGTACTTGAGATAGATTTAACAATAAATAAGGCATCCTGCTTATCTTCAGGACACTTGGTAACTAGCAGGGTCTCTAGCTCATATGCACTGATAATATTAACAGAAATTGGGACATTGAATGAGATAAATGATAATTTTGACAGAACTTAGAAGTCAGAAACAAAGTTGTAGGGTGCCTTCCTCCATCCTCATCTCTTGCTGCCTTCACAGTTTCATTCTCTGTTTATAATGGTATACATATTTAACAAATTTATAGAGTTTTGTGCCAGAGTTACTTAAAAAGGGGCATGTGATTCATTGCATGTTATTATAAAAACCTGGGTATTAATGCC
Source organism: Camelus dromedarius (assembly GCF_036321535.1). NCBI lineage: Eukaryota > Metazoa > Chordata > Mammalia > Artiodactyla > Camelidae > Camelus > Camelus dromedarius. Next base: position 33,251,958 of record NC_087436.1, read on the forward strand.
AGAAGAGTATAAATAAACTGTCAGAATTCAGATGCAGAAGGATGGTGGGCGGAACGAGCCCTGAAACACTAGATTTTGGAGATTTTCTCCAGTGAAACTTTGTGACATGGAATTTGAGAGTAGAGAGGAGCTTTGGAACCTGATAATCAGGTGAAGGAGCTCATGGACAACCCCAAATAACTGCTAATTGCAAGCACAGTAGAAACTGTATTTAGTCTTACAATTTACATTGTACTTAGCAACACTTACATAATACTCTGCTGTCGGCACCACTTGAAGTGGGTATTATTGTCCTAATTTCATATATGAGTAAACTGATCAAGGCACAGAGAATTGTCATTTGTACAAGGTCATACTGTCAATATTTGGTGGAGCCAGGCTTCATATGAAATGGACTAACTACTATATGGGTATTCTTAAATAAAATTTAAATTGCAAAAATAAATGTAACTTGGTACTATGACTATGTAAAATAATATCCTTATTCTTAGGGAATACACATTGAAATGTTCAAGGATAAAGGATTATGGTATATGGAAATTACTCTTAAATGGTTCAAAAATTATTTATGTATGCATGTATGCGCACATCCATAACATAATATACAGATAGATGTATAGATGGGTAAACAGGTAAAGAATGAAAAAGCAAATGAGATAAAATATTAACCAGAGGTGAATATAAGGAAAAGTGTATATGAGTATTCATCTGATCACTTTATCTTTTTTGTAACTTATGTCATTCCCATATGTGTGGTCTGTGATTTATTATGCAGGCCCTCTCAAGTGCAGACCTTTAAATGTGTAGGTATTTTTCACAAAGTTATAGAAATTTTTATTTACCTGTATCATTTATTATTTTTCTTTTTTCCTTGACTTATTTATAAACTAAATAGTCTGCCCAAGATAATAAAAAGTTGAATATATAAGCATTAATTAAGAATGGATGATACTCAAAATATCTAAATACTTAACAGCCAGTAGGGCTCAGGCACTGACCAGTCGTAACAGACACGTACTGCGTTGTATTCATCAGGCAGACCTGTGAGATCAGAAGCCAGGTGTGCAATGGTAGCTTGAGCTGAAGTGGTCTGTGCTGGTAGAAGATGAGCTATGATACTCCTACTTTGAAGGAAAGAATAAGAAATATTTTATCTCTAGAGATAAAGATAAAAGATAGGATTACAGATAAAAGAATGGATTTAGCTGGTTAGATAGCTTTACCTCTTTGTTGATAACTTTGTGGTTCTAAACCTACATTCCTTCCATGAAACTAGTTTTTCTTCCCCATCAGTTGCTGTCTCTTTTTATAGAGAGCCAAGTGTGCTCAGAACTTCTCTTGTTTTATCTTTTATATCAACCATAAGAATATATATTTTACAGATGAGAAAATGAAGTCACAGAGTGGTTGATAATTATGAAAATGCTTTTAAATTTAGGGAAGGTTTTCTTATTGTTACCACAGTAAATTCTATTCCAGATGATCTAGTTTTAATGAAAAATTTAGTCTATTTAGTCTAAAACTGTCTTAATTAGACAATGCATTTGTGCACATATAATACATTTAATAATTCTATATACAAATGAAATGCACAATATAAAATATATACAATATACGTACAATATTTGTATATTAGATATAAAGAAATTCCTCTCCAGTATTGTCTTAAAAATTTGCATTTTTGTAAGTAGTGTGTTAGAGATATTTCCTAAAATCTTCTCCAGACACTTGGCAGGAGTTTTGTTATCTGCAATCTGATAGGTGTGGTGTAGAATTTTCTTTAATAAGCAAACATTTTCAGTGCTAGAAAGGGCCTTCAAAATTTTCAAGAGGAAAACACGTCTTAGGGCAAATAAGTGGTTTACCCAAACCACTGGAACCCATTCCTGACTCCCACCCAGTTTTGTTTGCATTCTAATAGGCTACAATCAGTGATCAGTGATCTTATCTATCTAAATTGCCTTATGCACTGTTTCTAAATTAAACTTTTTTCAAATCGTTTAGTGCTAACTTTAATTTGAATAATTTATTTAAGAAAATATTATTTAGAAAAGTGAAAGTTGGTATTTTTTATTTAGATCAGTGAAGTCTTTCAAGCTATTAAAATTGCTCTGTAACATGACTGTTATGCCATTGTGCAATTAAATTATTTATTCATTGAATTGAAATTTTAGTATTTATAGTATGCATTACACTCTCCAAGACTTTTCTCTAGTTTTGCATTATTAATGTAGCTAAAATTAAGTATTAATTTAGAACATTCTATAAAAAATTTATAAGATTTTATAATTTAGAAATGTGCAGTGTAACTCTAATGTTATCACTGTGGTGGATAATAACTCTGGAAGTAAAATTGAATTTGATAGATTACTTTAGTCACTGAAATGTGGTTTTACTAAAACCATTAAATGTGCATGAAAACAACCTTTAAATATGGATAATCTGAATACTTTCTTCACATGTAAAAATGTTAGTTCTATTTTTCCTACTACCCTCCAATCATTAAGTCTAGGGGGAAAAAAAAGAGCAATTAACTTTAGAATACATACTTGAAATTACCCTAGGGACCTAATTCTGAAGAAGATTAAGCAAGGATAATAGAAGAGAGGCCGGGTAGTTTTGCATTTCCCATGAGCTGATGCTTGATTTTCCTCAGGTCTTCATTAGATTTACCTTATGCTCCTTGGCATCTGGGCTGGTGCTTATTTCCAAGATTTTATTAAGATAGTCAATTATGTTATTGTTTGCGGACTTTTAATCTGAACCTCATTATTTTTTCAGTAATTGTTTACTCTGAATTTAGAATGCACAGCGGGAAAGCCAAATTAAAGGGATCATTATAGATCAAGAGATGCAGAGTGCTTCAGAAGCTTTAAAAAAATGAATTTTGGACTAAAGCAATTTTTAAAATCTTAAAAAATTTTCTCTCTCTCTCTCTTTCTGTCTTTTACTTATTTTTGACCTGAGATTTATTTGTGGCTTTATCCACCCAGGAGATGATGTCTAGATGACAATAGAGTGTTATAATGTCTATATGAATTATCATAATGGGTTACAGACTTGAGTCAGTCCATCATGATCTCACCAAGGAAATGAGGTTAATGTAGATGTATATGTTGGAATCATAGAGTCTGGAAATATACTGGCAAGTCAGAGAGTAGATATCTTAATTTGAATTCTTACAACTTCCTATCTCTAAAATACTAATTCATCAGTATCCCATGAACTATATTAGTTTCAGAAATTTACTGGCAAAGAATTTTATTTTTAGGCAGGTGAATTGGGAAATTATTCCATACTATATTTTAAAAATCTATTATTTTGCATTTTTGACTAAGAAGTACTTTGAAGAGTTAAGGTTTCATTACTCTTATGTTTGTAGTTTTGAACTTGTATGCATGTCTGGTTAGCTGGATATGTCACTTTACCAACAATGATTCACTCTGGGTCTTAATGGTGCAAAAGTGAGTCCTGGCTCAGTGGAAGAAAAGAGATTATATACAATTGGTGGACAGATGGCATGATACTGTGGAGAATGTTTCTGCTTCTTTATCAACACTTATTCTACTTTGGACTGGCAAGTTTAAATTTTAAGAAATGTTACCTGTGTAGAAATTACACTTGAAAGGTATCCTCCTCAATAATTTTGTGTAATAGAGTAAAAGTAGCATTGCCAAAGTGGTAGTCAACCCAAAATAGCTTCAGTTAGAGAAAAAAAGGCAAGGAGAATTTATGTTGTCCAAACTAAAATGAAAGTTGATTTTACTTTTCTCTAAGTGCTAGTTAGTCTGGACTGAATTAACTGCTGTATGCATACCCAGTAGAAACTCAATTATATGATACTATTAGCTGACCATCTTTTAATCTGTACATCTTCAGTCATTTATACTTAAAATAATTGCAAGTTGAATAGTCCCATCTGTAAACATTTTACTTTAAAATTGATATGATGGTATAAAATGTATTTATTCTGTGGTTAAATGTATATGTTTGGAGTTTATATATTATTTTTGATATTGACTAAATAATAATCATTTATTAATTTTGTGACTTATCATTAGTAGTCAAAACAATGCTTTATCGTCAGTTCTACATGACTGTCTTAACCTTTGAAATTCAAGATGTTTTCAGTTTTTATACATCAACACAGACAACAGCTAGATGATGGAAAACATTTTCTTGTTCCCTAAGACTTCTTTTCGCGTGAACCGTAAATAGAAAGTCTTTGAAAATTGAGGATTAAGATTAAGATTTTAAGATTAAGCCAGCTTAAAGATAAAGATAACACATCAACATGAATTTCCAAAAATCATTGAGCAAAATAACACATGAAAAAGGAAGGGTTCTTTTCACTTTCAAAGTCTTTTGCTTGTCAGCCTGAACTGTAACATATTCTATCCCTTTTTATCACATGGAAACTAAAGCAGAGAATTGAGCAGAGAATTTGAATCTTTCATTTCCTTTCTAAATTCTCTCTCTTCTCAACTTGTTCATCTTATTTAAAAAAAAAAAATCCATGTCTGAGAAATGGATAACTGCATACCAGATTCTCATTTATTATGGGTTTCTAATTTATATGGTTTTACATGTGTAGTATCCAACTTTGTTAAACCATGAAAAAGGGAAAAGTCTTTTGGGAAAGGATCTTAGTGTAACTTACACAGAAAATTTTTAAAAGGGCATAGTCCAGGTTCTGAAAGAAACATACAGTTTTCTTATCCATTTATCTCAGAAGCCTGGTACCTTATTATTTTATCTGGTACCTTACTATAATGTCTCCCAAACTGATGTCTCAGGTGCCCTAATTACCCAACTCTGATACCTTTGGTTTTTTGTGGATTTTTGTTGTTGTTGTTGTTGTTTTTGGTAGTTAATAAGGTTTTGTGACATCCTCTGGGTTAGTGTCACACAGACTTCTCTGGCACACAATGAAAAGATGCTTCTGGCCTGTCTAGCCCAGTGCTGCTGTGTTCTAGTCAAATTTCAATCATTTAAATCTCCTCTAACTATTTCTCTTTAGTTTTTGAGCTTTCATCTTGCCAGGTTTTGGATCTTTTGTCAAATGCCCAGGGATTTTGATTGAGAATTCGATGTATGAGTGGGTTTGGCATTTGTTAAATACCAGCTCTGAGATGAAGTCTGGAACGCCCAATGCAATAGGAGACTTTGCCTTCAGGTCTGGGAAAGAGCCTTCTGCCAATATTTAGGAAGGTGGTAGAAAATGAAGAGTAAAATATCCTCACTTTCCTTTTCCTCATCCTCATACTAAGTTTGGCAAATTAGGGGAGGCTCGAAACACCAAAATGACAGCAAAAGAAGATTAAATCACTATGAAAAGTTAGTAAACAAAAACATATAATCTAGTCTGTGATAATGTATATGAGCAAGGGGGAATGCCTCACAGATTTATTATATTATGAATTAAAAAGGTTTTAGAAAAGGGTTGCTTCTCTATATGTATACCAGTAAGAATGGTCTGAATTAAGAAGAAAACATGTGACTAATAAGGGAGAGCAATGCCATGAAAAATGAGTGCACAAAATTAAGGCTTTACTAGAGTGGTGAAAAGCAGATTTGACACTACAGAAAACTGAATCAGTTAGGTGGAACTGATGTGGAGAAGTGCTCTGAGAATTCAGTTTTGTAGTAGAAGGAAACTTACAAACTTGAAAAATAAGACATGAGATGGAAGATTTAGAGGAGTCAGTATTTACAACCAAATAAAGTGAATGAAGATGATGTTAACAGAGATCCTGGAAAATTATATTTACTACAAGATATTAATTATACTAGAATTCAAGGTAAAATGTACATTATTAATAAAAGTTACAAAATGATCTCCTACTTACAGATCGCTAAAGATAGTAGGGGAACATCTGTCAATATAATTCTTTGAAGTAGAAAAGGAAACTCAATGACTATACATCTTCCCATGAAGATACATACTTACAAAAAATTACAAATATTTTTAGATAGCATTTAAGAAAATATACTGTTTAGGTAACATTTCTGCACTCATTGCTTAAAAATGACTGTAAATAAGTTAAAGTACAAACTAGCAAGTTATATTAGAAAAAGTTTGCAATCGCTGGTGAATAAAAAATATTATCCCTTATGAGGACAGAGAGAATGCTATTGATGACTGTAAATAATTGTAATTAAGAAAATAAAATAATTTAAAATATGAACATTTAAAAAAGTCCTTCAAGAGGTTAAAGAAGCAAAAACCAATAAAGGAGAGACCAAAAATGGGGGAAAAGTGGGGCTAAATATTTATCTTGCACTGTACACTCAAGGAGAGTGGAAGCCGGGTTATTTATTCTTCAGTTCCCATTCATCAATGAGAAAGACTGCCAGGGTTGGGAGGGAGTTAAACTCCCCTGCCCTACTGGGCTGCCCCTTGCTAAGACAAAGCCCTGGATGAAGAGTCACAGATACAAGTACTAGACCCCAGGTCTGGGGACACAAGCAGATCATCTACATTAGGATAGCTTACATCTCTTCCCCACACTGGGGAATCTTTTTACACAAATTCATTCTGAGGAGACAAACAAATTGACATCAGTAATACAATTTCTGAGTCATAATTAAGTAAGATGGATGGCAAGTGAAATATTATTCTTAGAAGAACTGCTGAACTTTTAAAAAACATGAAAGAGATCAATACAATTAATACAGAAAGATTTTTCTTGAACATGGGTTAAAAAATTCAAAACTGAGCAGACATGTTAAAGTTGAAAGGTACGATTAAATGAGAAATTTTTATAGTCTATTAATATGGAAAGTAATAAATAGATGTTGTTTCAAGTAAAATGTTGTAAATTATTTCAAAGTACTCCTAGGTTCAATTTTGGAATAGTGATTTATAATGGAAATTTAAGAGATTTTGCATATTTTAAGACAGGTATTTTAGAGTATTAAAATTCTCATTTTTTAATATATATTTCTCCCGACTTGTTGAAAAAATAAAGCATCTTTATCTACATTAGAATATAAAATACACATTTAAGCAAATATCAATAGTAGATATTTCATAGTTCACTAACTATTCAGTTTATGATTAAAAGATTTTTAAATTTTATGATATTTGATAATTCTAACATTAAAAAGTTCATGAATAGTTTTAGCATTTTCTATGGAAAAGCAACTTGTGTATTTGACTGAAACTCCTCATTTTAATTAAGAAATGTTATATATTAGAAACCTACAAAATTATGCATGATTTCTACTTTTACTTAGCATTAGTAAAATTTATGTATTGTGGGTCAAGTGGAGCAACATTTTAAAGATGGAGTACAGAACTCTTGACTATCACACTTTTATCATGGTATTATTTTTAGATATGACTGGAAATCCTATGTTCTGCACTTGTTAGAATAGTGCACCCATATATTTTCTTTTCAGAGTGTTTCCCTCACTCCCTTCCTCTTCCCTCCCTCCCTCCCGCCTTTCCTTCCCCCTTCTTTCCTTTTTATGTTGGATTTTCTGAAATATTTAGCTCCATTTAAATTTCTTATTTCAAGTCCAGTGTAAGTGGCTGCATATGTTTTATCTAACACTGAGATTTTTGCAGCATACATAGAGCAGTGTGCAGTTTGTATAATCCCCAAATTCTGAATGATTCCTTCTTTTAACTCCATTGTGTTTTTTCTACTACTCAGGAACATGTATGGAAATTCAGTTAAATGAGTGACTTAATTAAAGAGATAACATTTTTCAAAATCCAATTTCTTTTTGCTTAGACTGCTAGTCCACGATAGCCTTCAGCAGCCCTAAATATTGTGAACCCTGATCTATGATCTACTGACCTAGAGACAACATTCTTGTTGCCATATGGAGTGTTGTTGTTCTGAATCCAGAAGGAATAAATATCTAATGTTAATCACCCTCAAGGTTTTGTTTGTTTTTAATCCATTTTTGTTTGTATGGTTAATCTCAATGGACGTTACTTTGAGCTTTCCCAAGTTCGCTTTTTCTTGATTAATTTTTTTACTACAATGTTAAAGCAGGGTGAATCAGGTGTCAAATAAACATTATTCAATTTTACTGTTATTGAAACAGTATTGAAATATATCCACATAACAACTGTCACATTTCTGGATTCCTGAGTATGATTAAGAATAAGTGAATTTATGACTTTTTCTGTTTTACATGCTTGCTCTGACAACTCGATTTTTTTTAGAAGAAAAATTCACCATGAAAGTTACAAGCCTTGCTTAATTTGATCTTTAGTTTCTAATTGGACTACATTTGTCTTCCAATGACATCTGTTTTGTCATTTAATTTTTTTGCAGTTTCTATGGGGTTTAGACTCAGACTCAGGATTCTATGTTGTGCAGAAATTAATATGTGCTTTCCTGAAGGGAGCTACTCAAAAGTTATGTGAAAGGAAGTACAGACATATATATACACACACACTTTTTTTTTTCATTTGTAGCACAGGAAATCTTGATCTGAAAAGAAAAAAAAAAATTCTGCATCCTTCCTCTGGGTAACCCTTGGTGGTCAGCATTGGGGAAAAATATGTAAAAGTGTAAACAAAGAAACATCAAGTCGTTCTAAACGTTCTAAACGTTCTAAACGTTTGCTTTATGGACTTGGACAATACCCAGGCCTACTTCTAGTCTAGGATTCACAACAGGTGTCTAGTGAACACTCATTTACAAATTAATGGAGTAAGTAGACAAACATGCAAGTGATCTTTACATTTGTGCTGTAAACCTCTCACTAGCATTAATGCATACTTCGTCTTTTCTAACTTATGACACTGATTTTTGTATTTAAATGAGTCTCAGTAGAGATGGGTCAACTATTTGTTAAAAGAAAAATGTTTTTCTGTCTGGTTATAGCCTCCGAATTTAATTAGCCTCAAAGAGGCATAAGCCTCAAAAGGAAGAGTCTTATTTTTAAGGAATAATGACATAATGATTGCTTCCAGTGTCCAACCACTGTGAACCACTCAATTGCTACAACAACTCTCTTTTAATATGTATTCCATTATAGAGAGTAAGCTGAATCTTTCATGAAGATTTCTTTTGTTGTTGTGTGTTTTGCTCTCCTTGAACTTTTGCAAAGTGTCTGCAGGATTGATTTGTAAGTTGATTTACAATTTCTGGAATCTAGACAAAAAATGAGACAGTGATGGGATATGAGGAATGAGGTTTAAAGTTAAAGAGATTTAAGTAATGGCTAAGGATTTGTATTATGAATTTTGACTTTGAAGAGAGAATTTATTGAAACCATATCCTAATTTTGGATAAAGGGTCAAAAGGTCATTCTGAATTCTATATAGAAATCCTACAATCACATATTCTCTTAGCTCCACATCACTTCTGGTAAATATTACAAATGGGGTACAATTTCCAGCAGGGAAAATACTGGTGAGGAGAAACCGTGGAGAATCCATGTGGTACTGAAAGTGGATGCATAATAAGGATTTATTAGGATATCCAGGTCCCTCCCTCATATGAAATCCTCATATTGCTTTTTTAATCAGCTTTTTGGTGTTGACTGAGATAAAGTCACACAACGTGAGAGTTGTGGATTAAGTTTTATTTGGGGCAGAATGAGGACTATAGCCCTGGAGACAGCATCTTACAAAGCTCTGAGGAACTGCTCCGAAGAGGCAGGGGGGAACTCAGTATTATATATAATTTTAGTGAAGGAGGGTTACATACAATCAAGCACACATTTAGGCAGAGGCTTGCTGCTAGTCACGAAGAGCAGATGTCACTGTTAATGATTTTAGTGCCATTCTAGGTATGAGGAGACACAAGAATTTGGGCTTATAAAATCTTCTCCTGAAAATATCAAACATCTGAGGGCCTGTTCTGCCAGTTTTCCCAGAGCACAGAATGCCTCTTTCCTGATCTCCAGCCTGAACTCCTTACAGGGAGTGTTGGAGGTCAATGTCTACAGCAGCTCATGATTTAATCCAAGCAGAGGTAGATGGCAAGTGCCAGTGTGATTCAATCCTTGTAGAGGCAGGTGGCAAGTCCCAGTTTTTAGTTGGTGTTGGCTGTATCATTTCTTTCCTTATTGTGTCTCAAGTATTGAACTCCCTGCTTTTCTTCCCATGGAAAATCCTGATTATTTCCCTTTGAATCTCCCCACCTCATTTCATTGTGGGATAGCATCTAGTTTCATCCTCATACTTCTGATCATAAAATTAGCACAGGGCCTCTTGTAGATATTTTAACAACTTATCCTGAGGGCAACATGAGGAAATAAATAATAAAATTTTAAAGAATTATAATAAAACTTCTCCCTACTACCTGTTAGAATTTATTAATAAATAGAACTGAGCTCTGATAGTTTTCACATAATTATCACATCTTTGTTGTTAAGGATCTTAATCCGTAAGTCTTCAGAATTCCTTTTGATTAGGTAGGGGCTTTCCTTTATTGTCCCATCCTCCCTGTCAACCCTAGCAACACTTTTTTTGTAAGGACTAAAATTTTCCACAGGGCTCTTTGTTGAGCGATATGTCTGAGGAGTGATAGTGGGTAGTATATGAAAGAAGGATTCTTTGGGGGCTCTAGATTGGGTAAGTGGTCTAACATAAGTACTGAAAGAATTTTCCAAGATTTTAGTATGCTAACATACAAGGAAACTCTCTAAGAAAGAGTTCTGAGCATTTCCCCAACTGGTTTAACTATAGAAGAGTCTTGCTTTTTGGGTTTTTTTTTTTGTTTGTTTTGTTTTGTTTTGTTTAATTTTTTACCTAAAAATACTGTTATAGCACAAATCCTTTTTTTTTTCAGTCATTTGAAAATATACATTTCATATACACAAAAATAATAAACATAACTTTTGGTTTCCAAGACGCTCAGATTATACTAACCCTCAATTCTGGGGGTTGAATTTGAAGCCGTTCTTCAAGGGTATATTTACAAAGGAATTTAGTCACTGGAATGAGTCTGATCTTTCTTTTGTGGAGAGGGAAAATGGTGAAATGTCATTGCTTTCTATTCTCTGCTGTTGTGAAAGGGGATAATAAAGCCTTGACAGGGACTCACTCTCTTACCATTTCACCTTTCCCCTAGATATAGTACCTTCTACTGTTTCACTCTGGTTGTGCTCAGTAAAGCAGCAGCCACCTAGATATTCTAATAGGAATAAGTTTAAAATGAAATTAGCAGCAACATACCCAACCTTAGGAGTCCTGGGGGAGCAAAAGTTAGGAAGACCACCATCCATGTCTTTGGAAGCACAAGGATCACAGAAAGCCGCCACTAATAGAGTGGGCTACTCCCAGCACCAAAGTGCATGTGGCAAGACTCCTCAAACAGAGCGCAAAACCCCGTAACTGCTATCTTCCGGTTCCCACATGACTTTCCGCCAATAGCCATGGAAAATATTGGTGTTTCCTTATCTTTTGCTTTTAAAATCACATCTCATTGGCTAAGTCTAAACAAACCTGCTGGCAAGTGAATCTGTAAAATGTCTGTGTTTTTTAAGGCTCTACCATCTAGGAGAGAACTTAGAAGGATGGATGTAAAAGCTGAATGTCAACAAAAAAATCTAATATACCTGAAGTGTATCAGTGACAAGTAGAAACTTGTAAGGAGGCAGTTGTATTGAACAGTGAATGGTCATTCAGTGTTGGAGGAAAGGAAACAAATTACAAAGCAAAAATGGCTTTCCTTACTTCACTAATTGGTGTAATCAATTATCAGGAAGGAACGTATAAATCAATGATTCTTAAATTATGCCTTGCTCAGCTGCAACAACATCACCCAGGAATTTCCAGAAATGCAAAATCTTGGGCCACCCCAGACAAACTAAATCAGGAACTCTCAGATGGGGCCTGTGTTTTAATAAGCTCACTGGATATTTCTGACACACACTCAATTTTGAGAACCACTGGTTTAAAGTTTCTAAAGGGAGTATTCCATGAGTATTACTTTGATTCTAGGAAGGGTGAAGAATGCTTGAAGCTTTATGAACTCTTAGTAGAGGCTAAAATGATTGAGATTCTGTCCAAGAATATCTGAGTAGAGCTGAGAAATTAAAAGGAAACAAGCCAGCTGAACTTTGCATTTTGTGGAGTATGAGAGTAGGAAGACCAGTGCCTGAGTTACTGCAAAATGAGTTGGCGCTCACAACAAGAAGGTATTAGAAGGAATCAGCGTAAATGATTCTGGTTTTTATGTACACACTCTGTGTAAAAATGGATAGGGTGTAGGACGTGGATATGGATCAAACTACCCGAATGGCCAGTCCCGTTTCATGGTCCTCTTCAAAATCTGTGGATCCCGAGCAATGGCGCAGAGCTTCATGAAGCTTCTGTTCTGTGTTTGCTCCGCTGTAAATTTCCCTGCATTAGCTCTTCATCAACTCGCGAGAAGCACCTTGCACTAGGGATGATGCGGATGTGAAGACTGGCTTTGCGGTCACCCTACGGCTAATTATGGTAAAGGTAATGCCAAAAAGGGGTCTCTAACTTTCTTTCCCCATCCTTAATTTTAAAAAAAGACAGTTATTGACTAACAAACCTGAAGGAGTTTGAACTCTGACCATGCAGAAAGTAAAAACAGGTTTTCAAACTGTCTTTTTAAACTTAAACGGTGCTTCTGTATAAGAAGATTTTCCAAAGCCATCTAGCAGGTAGCTCAAGGGCAGAGTTAGGCTAGCAGCCCTGCTTCTCTGGGGATTGAAAGGAATGACTTCTGAAACCAGGCATTTCTTAGCAAATCATATAAAAACCTCACTGGAGACTTTTGCTGCCAGGAGAAAGATTTTAAGCATCCACTGATGAAACTTCTAAGACAATAAAGAGTGCCAGATGCATCAGATTTGGGTTTTAAAAATGCTGATGTCCACATTTAGCCTAAACATGCTTTATTCAGTCTTGAAAAATCAATGTAGTGCTACATTCTTTCTTGTGAGGTAATGTCATTTTGGAGAGAGTTTCTTTCTTGCTAATACAAATCAGAAGGGTGGCTGTCTGTATAAAGCAAAGAACAACAAAAATAAAAATATAACATCCCTGATTTATTTGGACAGAAGTAGAGAAGGGTATATATTTTGGTTGGGGGAGTGTTTAAAAGAGAGGGAGTGATGGAGTGAGAGAGTGTGAGAGGGAGAGAGATATGCATAATACATGTCCCCTACTCTGAAGGAAAAGTTGAGTCATCCAATATATTTGATTTTATGTCTAATAATCCTATAATTGAATGTCCTCTATTAATCAGAGCCAAAGCAAACAAAGGAAGATATTGGATTTTTTCGTCGTGGATCAAGCTTTCAAAAAGTAGCAATTATTAAATTGCTGTACATACAGGGAAGTTTGCAGAGTGATAGAACCGTCTTATATCTCGATCGTGGTCCTGGTTGCATGACTACATGCATTTGTCAAAATTTACAGAACTGTACTCTGAAATGGGTCAATTTCACTCTAGTAAATTTAACCTCAGTAAGAAAATTGCTCTATATACTTCAGACTGCAGAACTGTAGTATGTTCTGAACATCTTTAAAGTTGTCACTAGGCATATTAATTTTATAATTTATGGATTAAATAGTGCAAAAATACATTGAAAATTAATGCTCAGATCAAGAACATCTATAAGAAAAAATATATTGAAGAAAACTAATACAAGGAGTTTAACTTGGTTTAACTTAGCATGAAATATACATGGAACTTTTTGATTTAACTTCCTTGAGTTTTATTTTTCATGTTCCTCCAAAACTATACATTTACCTCCACTTTTAAAAAGAGGCAGATGAGATGACACTGGCAATCTTCATCATGGAAATTTTTACACATTATTTAAATGCTCTATCCCTGTGGCATGAACAGCCAGTTATTTCCTATGAATATACACTCAGATTTCCACACAGACGCCTGAATCCTGGGGACTATGCACTCACCAGGTGATGTAAAATAATCTTCTATCAGTTTCACTTTTACAATATGCAATTAAGGATTTTGGATTTTTTATTTTTGCTTCTGCAGTATGCTTTATTAAGCATTTTAATGAAGTCTATTTTTAAACGTGATTGTTAAAATGAGTTTTAACATGACTATTTTCGGTCTCTTTAAACTCTGGATTCCATCTCCACCCTCTCCCTTCCCAGCCAAGCCATTTTAACCTTCTAATGGGTCCCTTACTTTTCCTTGTTAAATCTTAACAACCTATTACTGGCTGTAGGCTGATCTGGCTCGCTGCAGAAATGCATGCTGTTTTTGAGTCTTAAGTGTTTAAGGGCTTTTTGGGTCAGATAAGGGCCATGGGGGAGAGCCAAATGAACTGGTAATGTTGGTACCTAAAAGAAATCTGAAATGAAGGCTTATTATGCTGAGAATGATGAGGTGAGAAATCAGGAGGTTTGTGTGTAGCTTACTGTATTTGCTGTTTGACATAGTCATCCTTTAAAAATAAAAAGCCACTTTTCACTTAAAAGGATTAAATGACATCATAACCACCATTCCTTCTTTCCCCTCTATTTTACGCACTTGTCCCAATACATCGAATGTCCCAAATTAGATAAATTTTATTTTTCTAATATTGTGGACTTTGACTCAATTTTTTTTTCAAAATCACCGAAAGAAGAAAATCAGAAACAAAATTTGTTTCTGCATTTCCTTTCATTTAAAAAATTACTATTTTCTATAAAAGTGGTTGAATCTTCAGATAACTTTGAAATAAATTATACTTACACTGAAAAAAAATTTCAGTGAGTAGAATTATCTTGTATAAATCACTATAGTAAGTCATCCTTTTATTTGAGTAAATGTAATATTCTTAATTTTCATTTTTAACATCACGCTTAACATATCCAAACTGGTACTAACAGATGAATTACATAAAATCACTGGGTACAGTAAAGTCTGAAGCAATTTCCAGTTAAATCAAAACAGACATCTTGAAAGAAGTGACAAATTAGAATGGGTGGAACTGGAGCAGAGAATGCTGGGAAGATACTTGTATGTATAAATTCCCTGGGTAAAACTGCACATCCCACTATTGCTGCAACTACACATTGAAGCAAATCCGCTGGCTTTGGACACATTGACTTCATTTTCCTCACTTCATTTTTTTAAAAAATTAAAAATTTTTTTTTAGATTTGGCAGTGACCACTCTTCACACAGGAAGACTGTGGTTGCAACTGGTAATAATTGACTAGAGTTTAAGGTGTTTGAGGAACTGGCAAGAAATGGAAAGTAGGCTGCATTAGGAATTTGAATGGGATGAAAATTGTTACACTTATTAGGAAAATGAGATGACTGAGGATTGTCGGGAATGGGTATGACTTTTTCACTAGTTGGAAGTAGACAAGAGGGGCAGATTTCCATGATGTTATGGTCACCCTACAAAAGCAGGGGAGACTCCCGCTCCAAATTGGTTCATGTTGAGACTGATGATGCCACATCACACATATGAAGAGCATCTAAAAAAGTTTATTTCTTACAAAGCTGAGGTTTGTAGGGGAGAGGAGGAGGAGAGGAGCCAGGCCTCGGTTTTAACTGTGGTGCTGTGTGGTGGTGGGGCTGGAGTGACAGTTCCCCTGATGGGTATGGGCTTGCATGGTTTATATCTCCCTCGGGCACTAAAGGAGGGAGAAGCCAGGCTTTCTTACCAACTTGCTGGATGTAGGGCACGGGGGGAGTAGGGATTGGTAAGGCTTAAAAGCTGTCAGTACTCAAACATTAAAAAATGGAATCAGACCCCTCATTTTAAGTTAGACTGCAAATTTCTGCACTTGTAAAGTCTTGTCTATTTCCACGAGAAGGAAGTCCAGGGTTTTCCCCCCTTTCCTTCCCATAACAAATTTCCTTAGAATTTGGAGGTTACATTTAAAACTGAAGTCCATGATCTAGTTTACCTGCTACAGGAGAGGAGCTCTCATCTTCTCTTTGATGCTTGTAGAGACAACTGCTGGCTTCCAGAACAGTCCTGCCTTATGAGCTCCATTTCAGGCATTGCTTTGTTGCCACTGCTTAGGCCTGGAAACAGTGCCTAAACCCAGACAGTCTCCGTCTGCAAGAACATTCATCTACAACCCTCAGTGGTTATGGCTGAATCCACAGTCTTCACTGCAGGTGTCAGATAACTTATGCGGGCCTGAGTGGCAATTCTCAGGACAGAAAATTAGAGGAGTCCTGCTGGGGAAAGAAGGGCATTCACCCCCATCTCACTCAGATTTCTGTGGACTGAGGAGACTAGCAACAATTCCATTAAGCACAGAGAATGGCATGGCCATCTAGAGCAGCCCACACCAGTGATTTCTGCATATTCTTACCATGTGGCCAACACTGAGAACAGCTGTTTTTTTCAGGGCAAATGCTCACTTTGACCCTCATCATGTTAGGGGCACTAAAGCTCTAACAGATAACTTATATAAAAACCCATTGTTACATTTCTCAATGTCAAAGTGTTTTAGTCTTATCAGTGCGAAAACTCTGCTGTCTGTTGTAATGATTATAATGTTTAAATGCTTCTTCAGGACTGTCTAGAAATTAAAGTTAAAACAAAAAGCCAGATGCTTCTGGTAATATGTAGAATACATCAAAAACCCTGCCGGCTTGCGATCGGTTCTAATGGTTGGCATGATAAACTGTGAGTGTGTTATTAATTTCGTTAGCGGCTCAAGATAGTGCATTTGAGGAGGTGAGAATAAGAGACGTTGAGAGGGACCCTGAACGTGCTGAATATTCCGCTTGCCTTCCTCTCCCCTGTCTACTCTCCATTTTCTCCATCCTGCCCTGGTCTCTTGGAGTAGTGACCTCACCAGCCAGGCTCCCTCTCTCTCAGGCTTCCAGCTGGGTTTGCCTCATGGGTTGGCAGATGCTCTGCTCCTCTACTTAAGGCCGTGGCTTTCTCAGACCCACAGCTAAGCTAAGCTTCCCTAGGTTCAGTAGCTGCTACTCTCCCTTTGCCCCTTCAGACTTTGGGGTGGTGGCTTTCACACTGTTGCTAGCCCCAATTTTTGTCTTCTTTGCCCTGTCTACAGCTTTGTAATTAAACCCCTCATTACAGTCTCACCAGTTACTCTGAATTTGCCTCTTTCTTCTCCTGGAACATTGGATCATTTCTTAAAAGACAAGGAGTCAGCTGTACCCAGTTAGGGGAAGGGCACACCAAGCTCTGACATCAGCAAGTGCGTTTATGTGAAACATGAGAATGTTTGATGCGGGTAGTTATATTTCACTATAAGGAGAGTAAAATAACTATAAAACATCAGGGTTATTCTTGATAGGTAAGTTTTCTCACATTGTTCTACAAATTTTTTTGACTAGGTCTTTGTTTAAGGTGGTGAACAAGGTTCTGCCTTCTGAACAACATTCCAATGTTGCCACGTTCATTCTAGAATTTGAGTTTGTTAATAGATAATATTCTTTTGGTGCTCACCTATTGATAGCAAAAGTAAGAGCAAATTTTTATAGTGGGGTCACTTAGTTCCTTCCTTAGTGACAGAGCATGAACTGAGATGACTGTGTTCAGAACTTTCTTTTCCTTCATGCCCTCTACACACGCAGACACACCCACCCACACATCCACAAAACAAACTTTAATTTATTCACAGTGCAGCTTTGTACTTGAAAGTGTCTCCAACAAGGTCGTGTAGGTTCTTTGCTGCAGGTTTTATACTTCAAAGCATACTATAATTTGTTTGGCTTCTATTCTAATATTGCCTTTATAAGAACTTTCTTTTCTGTTTTGGAGTAAAATATTGCTTTGATATAATTAATGATACTCCAATATTTCCTTTACCATTTCAGTAGAAGAATATGGTTTTTCACAAAATGTCCTCATGCCAATAGATGCCAAAATTTTGTTCTGTGCAAGTTTTCATTAGATATTAAATCAGAAAAGAAAATGTAGTTTGGAGAAATAAAAGAGAGTCCTGTTTAGCTTTGGTTTTTCTGGATTAGTGTTGTTTTTACAGTAACTTTTATCAGCCCCATTCCCTATCATGAAGGTTGGGGAAATTTGGGCTATTTCCATCACTTTTCCTGTTTTCATTTGGCAGATATGTGTTGTAGAAAAAGTCTTCTTTTGAAAGCCAAAGGAAAGAGAAAGAGAGACACTTTTCTGAAATTTTAATCATATGTTTTCTAGTCTAAATTTTAAAGATTTTATAATATTTATCTTTGTTTAGACTACACATCTCATTAAAAATAATTCTTTGTCAAGCAACTATTTTTTGTTGATCACATATTCATTTTTCTTAACTTTTCCTGGGTGGCCTAGTTTTTTTCTATATTTATGACATATTTGTTTAGAATATAAATCTAAGAAAAGTTCTTCTGGTGAATTTTGATTCTTGTTTTTCTCCCATGATGAAGTCGTTCAATTTATAGTTTCTTTTTAGTTTTGAGAATTTTATTCCTCCCTAATTAAATATTTGAACAAAGAAGGGATGTGATATTGAAGACAGAATTGGATAAACTACACAGATGTATATTACCTTGCATATGGAACTCTCTTATTAGTACAGAGACTAAAGGAATATTCTGAAATCTTAGTAGGATAATTTTTGGTTTGTCTAATAATGTTTCATTTATACTGATTTTTAGAAGGCACAAAAGGTAGAATGGTCTCCCAAAGATGTCCATACCCTAATTAATGGAACCTGTGAATATGTGACATTATATAGCAAAAGTCAGGAAGAGTCAAAGCTTGAGATAGACTGTATTAGATTACATCTGTCCACCATCAGTTAATCCCATTATATTTTGGAAAGAGCTCAATGGTAGTCACTTAAATATAGAACTCTTTGGAAAATTCCTTAAATTCCAATAATTTCTGAGTAATTGGTATAGATACTGATACTAGATGGATATAGATTCTAGATGAACAAATGTAAAATCAGTAGTTTTGCATGGGGGCAGGTGTGAAACTGCTGTCAAGACTGGGTAATGTCTTAGAGTGTCCCTAGAGCTATGTAGAACCAAGAGGGGGTTTTATACAAAATAATTCATGGGCATGCCGGGGTGGGTGGATCTAACTCAGAAAACTGGCGGAATGGAGATTTGTCTTATTTCAGTAAATGTACTACAATCCACATACTTGTCAAACCATAATTCAGAGGTCAACTGTGATCCTCTTCCCTTCCTCTCATGTCAGCTAATCAGCAATTCCTATCAATTCTCTTTCCAATATTTTTCATTCCACTCACTATGTCTTTCCATACTTACTAATACCACTCTAAAAATTGATAGCTAAACTTATAATGTGCTTATTATAAGCACCAAGCCCAGTACTCCCAGTACTAAGAATATTTATGAATTATTACAATCCCTCTATAATTCTTAGTAGCCACTGTTATTTCTTTTGAAATGATAATCTAGAGAATATCACACACAGAGTGAGTGTCAGGGAAGGGGTTTGACAGTCGCCTTCCATAGCCTGCACTCAACCATTTCATTATATTGTCTTCCAAGTCCAGGTCCAAGACCCCTTCATGTTGCACTAAAACACTAATACTAGCTTCCTTCCATGGACATTTATCTAGAGAAATGCTGCCTCTTAAAATCCCTGCTTAGTCTCAGGGAATTTTCTACTGTGTGAGAATTGGTTGAGGTCACTCTCCTCTGGTTTTCACTATAGAAACCAAAGTGGGTAGCTTCTTTCTGTCCTACATTTTAGAAGCTTGAGTTGCACGTATGACAAAGTTCATACCTAGGGTAGATAGCACTCAGGAGTTTGAGTTTGAAGAGAATGCTGCACAGAGGCAGGAAGAATTGGGGAAATGTTTACATGGAGGCATCTGGAATCCAGCAGAAATTCCGAGAGTTTAGCACATGCATTGTTGAGTAACCAGTGGCAATGGCATTTGGGAGAGCATCCCACAGAATTATACCTTTATCTTCATTTAGCTATTTCCTACTGTCTACCCCTTCTTGATTCCTGTTTGGCTTCTATATCTGATGCTCCAGGCTTCTAGATGATTTTGTGGGTTACCTGATATTTTTCCAAATAGTTCCTTTCCTGTGTAAGTTAGTCAAAGTATATTTCTGATGCTTGTGGCCAAGAACCTTAAGAGGCTTCCAACTTCCGCTTTTGATCCACTTGTATTCTGTTCTCTGCTTGGCAGTCATAATGGTCTTTAAAAACTTTAATTGATATTATTACTCTCATTAAAAAATCACAATTGCACTGAGAATAAAATGCAAGCCTTTACCAAGGCTTACAGGCTTACAAAGTCCAACAATTATTTACCCTCCTACTTTTCTTCCCTACTCTATTCCAATATCTCTTAATGTTTCTCAGAACTGTTCCCTGTAATTAGAACACTGTCATCAAATGGTTCAATAAATATCTGTTGAATACACTAACATATAAAATAATATCTGAATTTGTTAAATTTTGGTTGTACACCATCCCATCTCTCCTTTATTTCTATTAGTATTTTGTTCTCTCTTCAGGTAAACTATATTGGATATAGCCTTGGTGAGTGGTAATGAACACTCCTTGCATGGAAGCAAAGGTGCCCTGATGTTCTCCCTGTTCCCATGAGTGCAAGTAGCATAGGCTCAGCCATGTGGACTTCATGCTCAGACAAAGACATGGCAGTGAGTAGAGGTCATATTGTATCCGGTGGCAGCAACCGTGTTAGACCAGCCTCTTCCAATTGTGTGGCCTTTACTATGGTTTTTACTTCTGATACTCCAAGTTCCTGTTATTTTATTTCTATATTTTCCCCATAAGTTCTTTTTTTTTCTTTCTTTCTTTCTTTTTTTTTTTTTCTGCTTCAGTTATAAACACAGTTACTTTCTGTTGCTAATTGCCAGGAACTCTCACTGATAACTATGATAACTATAGCTTAGTAACCTAGGTCTTAGTGGTGAGAAGCAGAAAACTCTGTGAAATTTAAAAGATAAGACCAAATAACCATATAACCACAGGATAATGATTGTATTTATGATTGGAGATATGAGGATGTAAAATGAAATAGTTTAGAATACTTGGTTCATTAATCAGGGACGTGTGCCCAGAGTGTCACTTTATGTTTTTTTGGAAGGAGATCTAGTCTACCTCCACTTGAGGTAGTACCATGTCTATGGAGAGAGCAAATGTTTTTCTCAAAAGAAAAAAAAAAAAAGAATTAAGTGGACTTTGTGCTTGCTAAAATGAGAGACAAGTACTTGTGTGGGGCCCTAGAGTTCTATGTCATAAAACACTATAGAAATAAATTATTCTGTTGATATTTAAAGACCAATAAATGTCTAGTTATGCGTAGTTCTGCAGTCATGATCTCAGTAGGTGGAGTTCATTGTAAATAAAACCCCATGACATTGTCACAGCCCTGGAGTTCATTGTAATAGGAAATCCTACTGATATAGGGCAATGTCACTCAAAGCTGACAAGTCAAAATTGAACAGATTCTTTATTGGGTCTCAAGCAAAACTCCTAGATGATTATTTTCTCAAAAATTAATCATATTTATTAGAGATGGGCTGGAAGTTCTGCTGCTAAAGTGTTTGTGTTCATGACTTTGAGTGCTACTTACGTATTTTATCTTTTTACTTTTTCTGTGACCCATTCTCTATGATCCATTCTCCAGATGGTCACCAAAGAGATCTTTTAAAAACATAAATTAGATCATATCATTTCCTTGCCTGACCCTGAAATGACTCCTACTGCATTTCCTAAAATCAACCTCCTTACCATGCTCTGAAAGGCTGACTATATCTGTTACTCTACATTTACTTTCTGATATTCAGTCACACTGGTATTCATGGAACATATCAAGTGTATTCCCATCTTTGGTCCTTTGTCATTCACTCTTACCTCTGTTGAGAATGCTGTTTTCTCAAGTAGGCCTTCCCTGGCCGGGTTGTACTTCATATGTCATCTCTTCTGAGTACCTTGTCCACCCTCTCAAAAATACTTCTTCCCCCATCACTTTCTGTGTTTTGTTGTGTTTTGCTTTGTTCACAGCACTTCACACTTTCTTATGTTGTATTTGCGTACTTGTTTTATCTCTCCCATTGAAATTTAAGCTATTGGCCAGGAAATCTGTTTTATCTCACTCACTGAGGCATTTCCTGCCTATAAACTGTGCCTAGATGAGTGAATAAGGAGTGTTTTATAGGAGATCAAGATGAAGATTAGTAAATAATATTCGACCTGTTGATGGGGCTGTGGATTTGCTACCAAGTGAGACTAAAGTAAAGTAGGAAGCCAGAAAGCAGGTGATATAGAATAATGACCACCTGACTTAGTCTCCCAAATGGATCTCTGATGATGTGTCCTCAGTTTGAGTGATTGGGACTACCCTTAGTAAAAACAATCTTTGCTGTACCGTTAGTCATGTAACTGCCTTTAGCTCCACATACACCTACTCTACTTCAGGAGCATCCCATCCCAACCCACAAGCCTTGTTATAAAGGAAGTATAGCCTGGAATCTAGCCAGAGGTAGCCCGAACAAGACACAGAGCCCTATTAGTTTGGCTCCTCTGCAAGATTTCACAGCCAAGTCAGTTCATCCTTTGGGCCTACTGTGAATACTTTCTGGAATTACACCTTCAATGAAGTATGGCTCCAAGGCAGTTCTTAAGTAAACAACTAAAGTGCTGAGGCATAATTATTGATGAGATGTAGGAACAAAAGGTACAAGTGATCAGCTGAGTAATTAGGTGAAGTCTTCACTAAGAGGTGATATTTGAGTTTGAGCTTCAGATTAAAAGATGAATAAAATTTAACCAGGCAAAAGAGAAAAATCAAACCCTAAGTATATGTTAAATAAGAATGGAGGTGGAAAATTCATAGTGTGGGTAATTAGGGATACTTTGGCCTCACTAAGGTATGGAAGAGGGATAGAAGTCAGGAGATGATGGGGGTTAAGACCGGAAACATCATGAGAGTCCAGATTATGATGGAGCTAGAGGGTTAAGGAATTTCAAATTTGTTTTATGTGAAGCATAAAACTAATGGCGTCATTTATTTTGAAGAATTTCAAAATCATTCTTGTGTCTCCAGTGGGTACTTTTAATAGCATTCATTCAATAAATACGTTTTTATTTTAAATGCTTATTCTTTCCTGGGCACTATGACAATAAAGAAAAAATGAAATCGTCTCTAACATTGAAGATCATATAATGAAATAAATGACATAATTTTTTATGCTGTAATTGATAGATACACTGGGTGAACTGTGACTATTTTGGATGGAATGCTCAATAAAAGACACCAGTCTATAATTGTGGTAGATTAAAGAGAGTTGCAAATTCTTTGCCACTACTCTGAGTTATAAAGTGGTTTCTAATTTCTCTCCCCTTGAACTTGGAATGGCAGTAGTGACATATAATTAATAAGCTAAAGCAGAAATGACCTTCTGGAAATTCATAGGTGAGGTCACTGGAAACTTTGCAGGCCTCTTAGGATACTTGTTTTTGGAACTCTGGATGAAATAAAAGGCATTTGGCTACCCATAGGGCACCATGATGGAGAGACCATATTGAGGAAACACATAAAGTGGCCCTAACACTTGGCCAGTCCCTGCCTGTCCTATCCACCGCTATGAGAGTAAACCCAATGGAGGTGTGAGACAATGGAGGAAATGAGTAGTTACTTCCTAACCCGTTTCAAATTGCAAACACATAAGGTGTTTTTAGCCACATGAAATACTAGAAGAGTCAAACCAAAGTGAGAAAGAGAGACAAGTTCAAAGTTAAATTGTCTGAACACAAATAGACCCAGTGTACACAGTGATTTCAAGAACTGGAGGGAAAAGAAAGACTTCAGGGCAATTTCTACCATGGTCACGAGCTGTGCAGTATATGGCAGGTTAGTCCAGGCTAATGACACAGTGTCAGGGACAACAACCATAGAAATCTGGAAGAATTGCCATCAAAAACTGTCTAATTTACTGCAATGGACGAAAAACCAGAAGTTGACCAAACGTGTGTAATCCCAGAGTAAAATAATAGAATAGTAAAATTTTAAATAGAATTGAATGATGACCATATATATATATATATATATATGATTAAAAGTCTTAATTTTTAAATTAATCCATGAAGATGTAAAATTTCCTCAATTTTTCTTTATAAAACATATTTTTGGGAATTAATATTTATGTGAGAAATGAAAAGAGAATAGACATGGGATGGAGTTGAACGATAATTGAACAATGATAGTTGAACATCCAGTCTTAATACATTGTAGTTGTATTAAGATGATTAGATTGTGTGTCATTTTTTTCTTTTCCAGTAATTTTTCTTTACTGTATTGTTACATTGTTGGCTTAATTTAAAAAGTTAAAGTACAGAAAATAAGAAATTCAAATAAAGTCAATTTTATCTTCTCAGCGTGTAGTATATTTTCATTTTTCTCCAGACAAAACAGTGTTTTCTTCATTGTTAATATCGGTATTGCCAAGCCTTGCTAGTTTTATTTTCTCTAGAAGATCTGCATAGTTCTGTAAATGTTCTGGTGTTAGAAAATTGTTTTCACTTTGCTGATTTTTATTTATGGAAAGTTCTTGTGAAATTTCACCAACAGCAGTAAAGTGACTATTTGCTGTCAAAATGAACAGTACAAATATTCTGTATGTCAAAGATTACACATTATTTGTATGTATATTTTTAAAATTCTTGAGTATGTTTGCAATTTTTGAGATAATCATTGATATCTATTATATTCATGACTATTTTTAGATTCATAAGATATAGTTTAAAACAGACACACAGTGAAAAGCAAAACATTTTCATACTCTTGTGATGCTTGCACAAAATACATGTTTGTGTGAAGGAGTAAAAGAGAGAAAATGAAAAAAGGAAACAAATAAGAAAAATTTTGATAGTGGTAAGTACTCTAGAGAAATCATTTTTTATGGCATCTTATTGGCTATCTAATAAAATACAAATATGTTTTTACCATACCTGCTTACTTTTCTATTTAATATATTTTCCTTAAAGTAACTAATTCTTTCATTGATACCATGAAATCTGTCCCTTTTTATAATCAATACACCCATCATAAGACAGCATTATTAATATCCCAATTCTACAAGTTATTATTGTAGACCACTGCAAATGTTATGTGTAGTACTAGGTAATGGAATAAGAACATTGACTTATAAATTGTACATAATTTATATTGTATTGAAAAGTCTGGATGTTTTAAATTGGTTTCTAAACTACAAAAATTGATCTCAGGAGTTTTTAACCCTCAACTTGACTATAAATATGCAAATAAGCACATAGCCACAGTTAATGATTTAGAAGAAAATTAGGCAGGACTTAAGTTAATTAATCCTGGCTCCTTGATTTATATTTTTGGTAGTTAGGGCATTCAAAATGTTCATTGGTGTTTGGAACTTTAGACATTTGCTCCAGCAGAATCAATATTATCTTATTTGGAAATACAACATCTGTTATATTATGTAGCTTATCCTTCCCAAGAACAAAACTCCGTGACTGTTTTCAGCCTTGAAATATATTTCATTTTTCCTTTTATTTCTTTTTTTTTTTTTTTTGGCCTTGTAAAGTTAATCTTTGAAGTTTCAAGGTCTTGTTAAGTTTACTGGTTTATGAGATCAAACATGCTTCAGACTACTAAAGTTTTATGCAATCAAAAAAAGAGCATCAGTCATTCATTTCTAGGATGATGCCCTTTAAAGATATTTTTAGTTACATAGATTTACTAGAACTTGAAATTTACAGTGACTATGTTTTATATATTTTATAGTGAGTTTTCATATGGAATAAACCTCCTTCTATGTTAAAGTCAAAGATGTCATTTTTAATTTACTTTACATACAGGAAGGCATTCTCAACTTTCTGAATAGTAATATTACCCTTCTATACCTTTAATGTAATTATAAAATTTCACCTTTGAATCTCTAAACATTGGCTATTTGTGTTTAAATATCAGACCAAAGTTTCCCTAGTAATTTAATAAATGTGAGCCCTCAAATGAATATGATTTGTATTTTTGCTAAAGAAAAAAAAATCAACTTAAGAGTGGGATGCCCTGCACATATGGAGAAGATTTTATTGACCCAGCCTCAGTTGGCCATGTGTCTTTAGTTGTTTTTCCAATAATTGTAATGGATTTATACTGACTCACCCATACCCTTTCATCCAATTCTCATTGTGAAGTAGAGCAAACATGTGCAAGATGGCTGGAATAGAGAGTACATATGATAGCGGCAGAACAAAGAGAAGTTAAGATACAACACATATCTGTTCAGGGCTTGCATATACCTTTATCTGTTTTTAAGTGCATTTTTAATTAATGAAATTTTGCATGGAGGAAAATTAATCGGCTTGTTAGGATGTATAATGAAATTTAAGATGTTCATTAAAAGAAAGACATGCAGCTTCTTTAAAAATAAATTATATGTGTGTAAATATACATATATTTAGAAAATATAATATATAATCTCCTTCATGAAGTAAAGAAAAAACCATGCAAGTGTAAATGTCCTTTTGGAAAGATGTAAGTCAGAGGCTGAAGGAGCCCTCAGTCTTGGGAGGAGGCCAACTAGATGGGTGCTGTATGTAGTAGAGACATTCTACTACTGGGATCCACCAAGAAGTATAGAAAAATCAGGGCACCATCAAAGGTGTGGAAGACAGAGAACAGCCCTATACATTCCAGACAGTATTGAAACTTTCTGAAAGTCTGACATATGAGGTCTTGGCTGAGTGAGAATTTATTTAATTTTTTAGGGCTTGTTTTCTATCCTTTTATAATGTAAACACATGATTATCTGAGGGAAGTTATTTCTGTAATTATATCTCCTTGGAAAGAGAGCAGAAATCAAGATGGATTTATGCAAGTATTGTGACCCTAGAGGATAAATAGAAACTTTGCCCTCCTCTATTGATGCTGAGTGTAGAAGTGATTCAGTTCCAAGTGTCACTGTAATTTTTCACTCTGAGCAAGATACAGCAGATGTGCTAAAAATAATTTGCTTCTACATACTACATATCAGCCTGAGGGGCTGATAACCCAGTGGAGCTCACCTCTTCACCTTCAGATGGACCCTCTGTGGGCGAGACAGACCAATGACAAGGTACCCTTCTCATCCTCCTGCTTCCGATGACAGGAACATTCGTCTTATTAGACTAATTAGACTAAACTAATAAAACATTAGTTTTATTAGACTAAACACTAGTCTCATTAGACTAGACATACTTATTAGTATTATTGGTCTAACAGTGCTGATTTCTGGTCACATTTGTCACTGTTTATATATCTTTGTAAAAACAGGAAAACATAAATAATTTAAACATCAAACATACTGCCATGGCCTGGACGTACCTTTTATAATATTCTGAAGTAAATTTCCTTCAGCATATTTTCCTATATATGTTTGTAAGTAGTTGAGATTATTCTTTATTTTATCTTTAAAATATACACTTTTTCCCCTGACTTTTATAAATTTTCATTTTCTGTGACTGTATGATATGCCATTACATGAATATTCTTTATTAATTCAAACTTCTTTATTTTGAGATATTTAAGTTAACCTTTCACTTTTTTATAAGTGTGAATATGGTTTTAACTGGCATTGTTGTGAGCAAATCTTTACATGTAATATGTAATATATATACTATATATTATACATATATAATCTCCATATATCGCCCCACCATAGACTCCTACAAGTTAATTTACTTGGATCAAAGTGCAAGAAAATTCATAAAGTTGTTAATAAAAATTGCCAAATTACTTTCCAAAACGTTGATCTGACTTCCATTCCCTCAAGCAGTGTATGAGTGCCTATGGACCACCACCCGGGGAAACACCTTGTTAAAAATTGGATGCCTGAGACAGGAGGGACAGTCTGAGGCACTAATGCTCACGCATTCTGCTAAAAATAGACAGAAGGCTGAGACTTTTTGGCATGGAAGGCTGGCCGCTTCCAAATACCTAAAGCCAAGGCAGCCTGAGGCCTTCTGAAGCCAAAGCCTCTCACTGGTTATGTGACCAGCTGTGCACAGTCCAAGCCAGACACTGAGTCACACAGTCTGGGAACATCAGGGTGAGTGTGAAATAATGTGCTCCCTCAAAAACAATCAAGTCATATATGGATTGTTTCCATAATCCCTATGCATTGTTAAGTACTACACCAAAAAGGTTTTTTCTGTATCAGGCTCACACTTTTGTACATCAGCTAATGATGGATTGTTTTGCAATATTGCCTTTTGTGAGGTCTTCCAGCCAATTATTTGGAAGTAATGGTTTCATTATCTTTGTCTACAGAGCCTACTTATTTATGTTTCTTTGAAATTACTCCTTAGTATTTTTTTTTTTTTTTGGTGCTGGTGCTTCACTTATTGTGGGTTACAAGTTATTTGTACTATCTTATTTTAATAAAGAATTAAATTAATTAATTAATTAATTAATTAATTAAATTAATTAATTAAATTAATATAAAATCTAAGCTTTTTATTATGGTGCTAATCTACGACGCTGAAAATGTGCACAATGAAGAGGCTTCTTGTTGTTTGGCTTTCCTTCCAAATTAAGCCTCCATCAATATTTAAGAGTACAAAAATCCTGGTAAAAGTTCAATTGGAGAAGATGCCTGTCAAATTCTATTCACTCATGTTAGTGAATTTACCTTCATGAGTAATTTTTCAAGGTTACAATATGATATGATTTTCTTTCTATTAAATGTTAACAAAAGTATGAAATAATTATCTTCACTTCCACTGTATTGTTTATAGTCATTCCTTTTTTCTTATAGTTTTTGGTTCTCTTCTTTCCTTCTTTTCCTCTTCTGAGAATAGAGTAAATAAATAATAAAATAAATAAATGATGAAATTATCCTTAATTGTTACTATATTGGTTTCAAATAAAAAGTGTATATTCATAATATTGTATTTTTTTACTCTTATAACCAAAGCATGTATGGGTATTAAGAGTCATCAGTAAGGTAATTAAAAAGTAATTTTAAAAGTAATTAAAATTTTATTTTCTCTATACTTCATTGTATATTTGTTCTCTGTTGCTCTATGCAAAAAGGAAGAAAGCCGTAAGGAGAAACAATTCACTTTGCATTGGGTGGAATGCTGTTACCTCTGAGTTTCTTTCTAACTCTAACATTCTACGATATGAAAAGGAGGAATGTCAAGGTCCCCAATATCAATGTTGGGTAACTTTCTTTTGTTGTTGATTGTGTTCCAGGCTCCATAGTAAATATTTTAAACCCTTTCTTATTTAATCCTCACAATGATCCAATGAAATGGACAGTATTATTAAAAAATAAAAGTAATTGATAGCATAATTAATATTCTTACTTTACATTTATTTAAATTATTTTCTTAAACTTCGGCAATGATTTGGACTTATATACTTGTCAAATTTATTTAATTCAGGTGCAAAAAACTCTTTTAAGAACATTGAAAAAATGTGCTGAGTATCTTCCATACATCAGATACTGTGCTAGGCACTGCTGATTAAAATGCAATCAAATTTTACACAATTACTAATGGTGGCTACAAATATATAGCTCAATTTCTTATAGTGGCCAAAACAAAGAGAATAAGATAGTTAATATAGGTATTACGTTCATAAGATAAACAAGACAAGCAACTTTTCATGGTGCTAAATTTTGGTAGATTACATCATTAACCCCAGTTCTTCACCTCATTCTTCATGGTTCCTGGAAGCATGCTCTTGACCATGTAACTTTGTGGAGTCCTTCCACTCTGACCTGACATTCTTTGCTAATCCTAGACCCTGGGTTCAGCCATGTTACTTGCTTTGGCCAATGGCATGTTAACCCATATGATACAAGAAGAATCTCAAAACTTGTTTTTCTTTGAGTGGGCTTGCTCCATCTTGCACATCTGCTGTTGCCATGAGACGACATGCCTATGTGAACCCCATTGTCCCCATAGAAGGATGTCAGACACTGCAGATGCAAGAATGAGACCCCCAACCGAAACCACTCTATTTCCAGTGTTACGATTTGTGAGCTATAAATTATTGTTGCTTTAAATCACTGAATTTTGTAGTGGTTTTTTTAATTCAGCAATAGCTAGCTGATACAAAATTCCTGAGGTAAGTTTCTCATGGAACCTCCCAAGAAGGAAAAATGAGAGTTATAGTTATCTGAACTTTACACAGTACTTTTCTGTATACTAACACATTATTTTTCGTCTAAATCAGTGAAGTACACAAACCAGATTAATGTAATGCAGTTTTCCAAATTTAATTTCCCAGGGGAGTGACTGGTACCACATATATTCAGTAATAAAAGTGTTACTAAAGTATTGTGAGTCTCAGTGATCATTATCTCCAGTTTTTACCCCTCTCCAATCCTCTTGCCATACATTAGCTACAGGGGTCATTCAAAACCACAGATCATATCTTGTCAATTTCCTGCTAAAATCTCTCTTTTGCTCTTTGGATAAAGTCCAAAATTCTTAACTGAGTGTACAGAGTCATATATATCTTCTCCAGGCTGCTTCCTTTTCTAGCTTTATTTCACACTTCTTCCTCTTTTTCATGGTATGTTTCTGCCATATCATGGCTTCTTTTAATTTTTTTCTTACTAGGCATTCTCTTGCAGATCCATTGTTCCCTCCACCTAGCACACACACTGCTTTACTTCTTGCCTATTTTTTTTTTAAATTAAAGTGTAGTTGATTTACAGTGTTGTGGTGTTTTTGGTGTATAGCATAGCTATTCAGTTATACATACACATATATATATATATTTATTCTTTTTTGTATCTTTTTTCATTATAGTTATTACAAGTTATTGAATATAGTTCCCTGTGCTATAGAATAGGAGCTTGTTGTTTATCTGGTGTGTATATTGTAGTTTGTATTGGCTAATCCCAAACTCCCAATTTATCTCTTTCCCCTCCTTGCTTAAGTAAAAAAAAAAATAGTTTCTGTTTTCATCTTAGCAATCAGTTCATTCAGGAAGCCTCCCCTACTCTCCTAGTTTGAGTTAGGTAGTCCTTCATTTAGGACAGGGTACTTCCTTTTACTCTCAGTTGTCACACTACAGGGAATTGCTATTTCGCTTGACTCTATCAGACTAAGTGCCCTGCAGATTCACTTACTGCATTCTTAGGTGCTTGCATGGGGTCTGGCATGTTGAGGGCACTGCAAGGTCTTAATAAATACATAACTTCACTTAACTTAGATCAGTCTCTCTAAAGTAGGACTAGTAGAGACCAGAAGGTATGAGCCATTTTGACCATTCAGTCATGCTTATAAACTTAAAAGTTAGACCTAAAGGTATGATTTGAATGTTCTGTAGTCTGTCTGTTTCCTGAGGATACATACATCATTATGCAAACTTGGGACAATTTGATTCATTGAACTACTTACCAATGTTTTACATACATTATTCTTGGATGAATTAGTTATATTATTCATATTATTAATGAACCATATAAACCAAATGTTGTGTTGGATTCCTTGAGGATTGTCTTCATACTCATTGAGTGTTTTCTTGGCACAAACACATTAGTCACCAGTACAGCCGTTTTCAGCACATTCTTTGACTCAGTTTTATTTTCGTATATGTGTATATCACTTTGCTGTTGCATTTGTAGTAAACATTATAGTAAATCCGCCAATACACATTTCGATTTTATGTCTATTTTATATTAAGTGAGTTTGAAAACCTTATGGAGAAGTCACTTCTTAGTGTTTGCTGGTAATGAAAACATAACTGGTTTAAAAATGTCTCCCTATAAAGAATGCTTTGAGAAACTATATATATGTGTGTATGTGTTGTTTTCTTTGTTTTTCCTGAGGAGCCCGGGACAGGGAGGGGAAGGAGTGTGGCCCTTGTTTTGCCTTTCCTGAGGGAGAGGGCTTACATTAATACTGTCTCATGATATTGCCAGTAATAAGTTATTGTTAAATAAAGGATAGGTGTAAAACGTGCATGGACCTGAGTGCTTGGCCTTTACTAATATAACAGTAAACTCTTTTATTTTGTAGAGCTATGTGGTCATGTAATTCAGACAGAAAGGATCACAAAGGCTAATTTTTGAGGGGCAAAGTAGAATTGCATATCCCATTTGCTTTGGTGCATCGATTAAAAAGCCAGATGTTAAGAACAGATGTCAATGAGCTATTTTTCATATGCCATGGTTTACAGTTATGAACTCTCCATTTATCACCTCAGATGGGAACAGTTAATTTGACAGTGAGTGTTTTGGTTATTAGCCAATTTCAACATGAGTCCTTGGTTTTTGAAATGTGATGTACAGATACGTGATAAAAGACTTACAATGGAAGCACTGTTAACTTGATTTTTGTGCCTTAGAGTTTACCAACATACATAATGCAATGGAAATGAATGTTCCCTCTTATGGTGAATGAGCATAAATTCAGTGTTGGCAAAGAAATTATGTAAATGTTATGACTGAAATACAGAATCGTTAATCCAATTGCAAATTCCAAATAACCAAATTTCAGACCCTTGAACTGGGTGCATGATATAGTGGGTTTTGCTTATTTCTTGTATTTGATTGTAATAACAGTATTTGTTAAAAATATTTCTGGCCATGTTTATACTAAATATATTTGCAGAGTTGGCTTAAAAATTTTGTGCTACTATGGGGTGATTTTTATATGTATAGAATACCGTATTTCAAATTGTTTATTAGCTATATTGATATAATAAATATTGTGAAACCAACCATTTACTATAATCTGCTAGGAAACTTAAGTAACAGACAAAATAGCATAATACTATTTTTTAAAATGTATATGGACAATATTTGGAAGATTAAAAAACACTTTAGCATGTGTTATATCTTTATATTTTCACATCAAATTTGTGCAATAGATCATTATTTTTCTTTTATATTCCCAAGGCTGGGAAGAGATGGAGATGTGGTTTCAATTTTTTTCTATTTTCTATTCTAGTTTTCTTTCTACTACACTTAATCCCTCTCCTTCAATTCAGATCTCAAAAAAATAATAGTTACTTCAATCCAGTGGTTGAAAAATGTATCAAGTTCTGCCCTAGGAGATCTAATCATATAGGAAAGAAATTTAATCTATTTTCCAATCTGTACCTAAACTGATGACTTTGATAAGTGCAATAGAAATTGGCTTAAATGGTTCACCCTTAACCAACTACTGGATTAACTAAAGTTCTCCATTTTATCTGTAACATACTGATTAGAGCCTTTAGCATACTGAAAACTCTGCATTTCTGCTCCTGCTACTTTATTTGTATGCCTGGTATGAGTCAGTAGTGTTTTTTCCAAACTCTTATCAGTGGCATCTGCTATATTGAATATTGCATAAGTCAATGAAATATGAAAGTGGCCAAAAATAATTACTACTATAAAAGCTAAATAGCATGGTTTGAAAGATTACATAAAGGTTAGTTGCAATAAAATTGTATACCTGAAAAGTTATGATTGTTAGGAAGAGGTACTATAAGGTGCTAGAAGGCTTTTGCATTTAAATTGTCTTGCGTTTCTTTTGATACATTCTAGTTTCTCTTTAAAGTGGCAGTAGTAGATGGGGCATTTTGCATATAACTGATAGAAAAAATGAAGAAACTGCAAATTGCAGACCCATTCTTTAAGAAATGGCCTTACTCCTGCATTGGAGAATGACATGCATTTCTATGTTTTAAGTTAAAATTAAATGTTTAAGTTACAGTTATATCACTTATTTTATGATTTCCAGATTTAACTTCCTTTTCAATGATCTTACCAATGACTGATCTCAAATATGCCGGATATGAGGGATTCAGTTGTTTCTACATACCTAATATTGACTTATTAAATACTTAGTGCCTAACCTAATGTCCAAGTCCCAGTGATGGTTGTTCATAGAACCTCAGAGTAAATTTCAAGGGTTTCACAAATAGATTTTTCAAAGGTTATGTGAAACCTGCAAAATGTAGAACATTGACTGTGCATGATAGGTGGGCAAGGAAGGGAGGAACTTCTGTGTCATGGGAGGAGACACAGTACTACCTCACAGCAAATAGAAGTGGTGAATTTTCAGGGATCTGACCTCACATCTTTCTTCAGAGCTCTTGCTGTGTTTTAGGGTTGAACCTTCTATTTCCACCTACATGGGTGTAAGGGACAGACCATGAAGGAAGGTTACAAGTGTGTGAATCTATTCTCAGACCTTAAAAAAAAGTGGATGCTTTTGGTATGGTGAGGGGTGAGTGGGCGCAAAGTAATTATGTCAGTGGGGATTCTAGCTTAACTCTTTAAAAAAATATCATTCTCATATAAACAATTTGTTTTAAACTTTTTTTCAGGCTAAAGGGCTGAAAAAATTTGGTTAGGATAAACAAAACAATTTTTACACACCTTCAGTATGAAACTTAAGTGCACACACATATTTTATTTCAACTTTGGCTAAATCCCTCAGAACACATAAGGCTACGTTACACAACTAAAACTTCTCTTTTGGACTGTCTAGCACCTAGATGTATTTCAGAGAAGTGTTTATTTTTGCACACAGATACTAATAACAATTACTGGAGGGCTTAAAAATTCAGATTATTTTGTTAATTTAAATTTGGCTCTCTTAAATTCTATAATTCTATTTTATGATCCAGATAAATATGACCTTGGGAGGGGAAACATATAACTTAAAATAAAATATAATACCTATCAGTTCTTAGGTTTTGTTTTTTCATCTGCACTCTTGCAAAACACATTCCATTTCCATCCACAAGTTAATTTCTCAAAGTTGTCTTAAGACTTTTATCTGCATGAAAATTTTCAGTAAATACAAAGTAACTGGAAATTTCTCCAAAGATATTATGATTAAATTACCAGGAAAAATCTCGCATGCTTGGAATTTCAGAATGATTTAGACAAGCAGGCAAAATCTTCTTTGTCATTAAGTCTGTGCTTACAAAGTACAGCTTGACAGCTTACTGCCTTTTTATTTTGTGCTTTATGTTACTCAATTTGGACAGAAAAATCAAGATTGCACACATACCTATGTGCATAGCTAATGAGGCCAAATTGACTGAATTGACGCACGATGAGAAGAGAGACTGTTCATCAGGAAAAATGCTGGATTTTTTCCCCAGAATTTTCTTACTATTTATTTGTCTACTAATTTAATCAAATGTTCAAAAATTGTACAGTTGGCCCTATGTGTCCACAGGTTACCCATCAGGGATTCAACCAACCTTGGATCAAAAATATTAGGAAAAAAAAAAGCCAGAAATTTCCAAAAAGCAAATTTGTCACTTGCTGGCAACTGTATACATAGCATTTACATTGTACTTACAACTATTTATTTACATTACATTTAAATTGTATTAGATATTATAAGAAATGTAGAGATGATTCAAAGTATATGGGAGGATGTGCCTAAGTTACATGCAAATACTACACCATTTTATATGAGGACTTGAGCACTCACAGATTTTGGTATCTCCAGGGAGTCCTGGAAAAAAAATCTTCCTTAGATACAGAGAGATGCCTGCATATGTAAATGAAATCAGAATTCATAGAGTAGTGAGTAGTTCATTTTTCCCTTCTTTTTAAGACTTTTATTATTTATCTTTTAAAGCAGTTTTAAGTTCACTGGAAAATTGAGCAAATGTACAGAGATGTCCCATCTACTCCCTGCCCCAACACAAGCACAGCCTATTATTAACGTGCCTCAACAGAGGATACATTTGTTACAATTGATGAATCTACAATGATACCATAACAAGTGGTTTAATTTTTCAAGCAATAATTTCTGATTACCTGCTGTGTACCTCATGTATAAGCAGACTCTTAAAATTTTATGGAAAATGTATGTAATAATTGAAAAAAATATTTGATGAATAATTAACTGGGTGAATAAAGTACGGAACACGCTTTCTTTGGCTTTAGCATTAAATCATCATAAGAAACCACCTAGGTTTATTCAATTTAAATTTAATACAGAAAAATGATCTTTTTGGAGAAATAGGCCTCTTCTATTGAATTATTTCTGTTATTTAATTTAGGAGGTTTGTAGACTCATAGGTTCAAGTGCCATCTTAAATGGAAATCTCATCTCCATCATGTGTTGTAACACTTACAGTATTTTAATGGGATATGAGAAAGTTTGAAAATGTATACAAAGTCACCAAGAGTTTAAGTATTTAGAGACTTGATATTTAATGATCAAAAGGACTGAACACATTTCCTGTTGATAAAACTGCTTGTGAAGGCATGTCTTCAAATATCTGGAGGGCTGACATTTAAAGTGAAGGTTAGACTTACTGTTTATAGGTCCAAAAGGCTGAGGGAACCAAAAATAGAGGAAATGTATAGGGAAATGAACTTTAGTTTTAAAAATAGCATTTGTAAAATTAAAATAATGAAAAAATTGAAAGAAATACTTTGTGAGATTGTGATGTATTTCCCTTTGTGGTATAGAACATACTTTGTACAATTTCTCTTCTTTTAAATTTCTTAAAATGTATTTTATGGCCCAGGATGTGGTCTATCTTGGTGACAATTCCGTATAAGCTTATGAAGAATTCATATTTTGCTGTTAACGGATGGGCTATTGCAGTTAGACCAAGTTGATTGATAGTGATGTTTCATACCATCCTTACTCATTTTCTGCCTGCTAAATCTATCACTACTAACAGAGGGGTGTTGAAGTCTCCAACTATAATACTGAATTTGTCTGTTTCTTATTTTAATATTATAAATGTTTGACTTCTATATTTTGATGCTCACCTGTTAGATGGGTTCAGGTACAGGATTGTTACGCCTTTTTGATAAGTTGACCTCTTTGTCATTATGTCATCCCTGTCTCTATTCTTGATAATATTCCTAGTGTTAAAGTCAGCTTTGTCTGAAATTAATAGTTATTCCAACTTTCTCTTTTTTTTTCTAATTTTTTATTTTATTGAAGTATAGTTGATTTACAATGTTAGTTTCTGGTATAGAGCAAAGTAATTCAGTTATACATATACATGCATATATATACTTTTTCTTTTCAGATTCTTTTCCTTTATATGTTATTACAAGAAACTAGTTCCATGCTCTATACAGTAGGTACTTGTTGTTTGTCTATTTTACATTAAGTAATGTGTATCTGTTAATCCCAAACTCCTAATTTATCCCTCTCCTGCCCTTTCCCCTTTGGTAACCATAGTTTGTTTTCTATGCCTGTGAGTCTGTTTTTGGTTTGTAAAAAGAATTTGTATCTTTTTTTTTTTTAGATTGCACATATAAATGATATTTGTCTTTCTCTTTTTGGCTTACTTCACTTAGTATGATAATCTCCAGGTCCATCCATGTTGCTGCAAATAGCATTATTTCATTCCTTTTTATGGATGAGTAATATTCCATTGTGTATATATGCCATATCTTTATCCAGTCATCTGTCAATGGGCATTTAGTTTGTTTTCATGTCTTGGCTATTGTTAATAGTGCTCCTAAGAACACTGATGTGCGTGTGCCTTTTCAAATTATAGTTTTCTCCGGATATATGCCCAGAAGTGGGATTGCTGGATCATATGGTAGGTCTATTTTTAGTTTTTTAAGGAACCTCCATACTGTTCTCCATAGTGGCCACACCAATTTACATTCCCACCAACAGTGTAGAAGGGTTCCTTTACTCCAACTTTCTTTTTAGTGTTATCGTGATATATCTTTCTCCACCTAATTACTCTTAACCTATTTAAAGTCAGTTTCTTAGGTAACATATAGCTGGATCTTGCCTTTTA
Organism: Camelus dromedarius; assembly: GCF_036321535.1. NCBI lineage: Eukaryota > Metazoa > Chordata > Mammalia > Artiodactyla > Camelidae > Camelus > Camelus dromedarius. The sequence continues at coordinate 33,289,559 of NC_087436.1, forward strand.
ATCCACTCTGATAATCTGTCTTTTAATTGGGTTATTCACATTTAAAGTGATTATTGATACATTTCAATGAATATCTGTCATGGTTGTAACTGTTTTCTGTTTGTTATCTTTGCACTTCCCCCCCAACTCTCTTTTTCTGCTGTTTTAATTAAGCATTTAATAAAATTCCATTTCATTTTTTGATTTTTGGTAGCATATAAATTATACTTCTTTTTATAAAATTCTTAGTGATTGCCCCAGAATTTGCAATATACTTTTTAAACTAATCTAAATCAACTTTAAATAATCCCATACCACTCCCATGTACTGTAAGTATCCTATGAAAAAGTGTTCCCATTTTCTTCCTCCTTATGACATTGCTGTTATTCATTTCAATTATCCATATGTTATAATCACCCAGTGCATTATTATTATTTTTACTTTAAACAGTTATCTTTTTGATAATTTAAGAATAAAAAACGAAGGATTTTATATTACCTTAATTTATTCCTTCTCTAATGTTCTTTATTTCTTTATGTAGATCTTAGTTTCTGTATTATTTTTGTTTTTCCTGAAGAGTTTTATAAGTATTTCTTGCAAGGCAATTCTGTTGGTGATGAATTCCCTCTACTTGTATTCATAGAGGAAAGTTTTACTACTTCTCTAGTTTTGGAGGATGATTTTACTGGATATAGAATGCTGGGTTGATGGTTTATTTTCTTCTAACACTTTAAATATTTTATTCTACACTCCTACGTCCATGGTTATGAGAATTACATTCTAATTCTTATCTTTTTTCCTCTGTGGGTAAGATATTCCCCCCTCTGGATTTTTTTCGAGATTTCCTTGTTTTCTTTGTCTTCCTGATGTTTGAGTATGATATCCTTAAGTGGTTTTCTTTTCTTTTTTTCTTTTTTTTTTTGGAGATGTGAATATTTATACTACTAGGGACTCTCTGAGCTTTCCAGATCTCTGATTTGGTGTCTGTCATTGATTTTAGAAACTTCTCAGTCATTATTACTTTTTGTGACCCATCCTCAAAGACAGGATGGAGCCAGGTCAAAATCTGATACGAAAGTTGATCCTGATGATAACAAACACATAGACACAGACATACACACACACACAGAGGAGGATCTGAAAAGTTTTATTTCTCACATAATGAGGCTTTCTAGAAAGAGCAAGAGAACTCCCAAGCAAATGCTACAGTTCTTGTCAGAGCTAGGAAAAGAAATTGTGTTGTGGTTTTATGGTGGTTAGGGAATAGAGCCAAGACGAATGTTTCTATGCCATGGTGTGAACCTCCTGCTAGCCCCAAGGAAGGAGCATGTAGGCTTATCCAGATGTGGGACACAAAGGGAAAGAGGGAAGAGTGAGGATTAAAGATGTCAGAAATCAAACAGTGGAGTTAGATTTGTGATTATATTACTTCCAGTATTCTTCCTGCTCCATTCTTTCTTTTTCTGGTATTCAACTATGTGTATACTGCAACTTTTGAAATTGTCTGTTTTGGATGTTCTGTTCTGATCTTTTTTTTCATTCTTTTGTTTCTATGTGTACTTTAGTTAAGAGATTTCTACAGACCTATCTTGAAGCTACTGACTCCTTCCTCAGCCATGTGAAATCTGCTGAGCCTATCAAAAGCATTCTTCATTTTTGTTCCAGTATTTTGAAGTTCTAGCAATTCGAAATATCTTTCTTAAAAGGATATTGTATAACATGGGGAATATGGCCAATATTTTACAGTAACTATAAGTAGAGTGTAACCTTTAAAAATTGTGGATCATTATATTTTACACCTGTAACATATAATATTTTACAGCAACTATACTTCAATAAAAAAAAGAATAGTATGGTCCAAGGAAATACATTAAAAAATTCTTTCTTAGAGTTATCTCTCTGCTTACATTACTCATCTGTTCTTTCCTGTTGTCTTATTTTCCATTAGCCCTTAACATGTTAATCATAGTTATTTTAAATTCTCTGTGTGGCAATTTCAACATGTATATCACTCTCTGAATCTGTTTCTGATAGTTGCTTTGCCTCTTTAGACTGCATTTTTACTTGCTTTTTGGCATTTCTTGCAACTTTTGTTGTTGTTGTTGAAAGCCAAGCCTGTTTTATTGGATAATAGGAAAGGAGGTAAATTGACCTTTAGTGTAGGAATTTATTTTCCTCTGGCTAGAAGTTTGATTATGGTTACTGTTTGATGTAGTTATACCTGCTAGAGATGTTGAGTGTCTCTAGTGTGTTTGTTTTTGTCTCCCCTCTTAAATTTGGGCTTCCTTAAGCATTCCTCATCAGTGTAACTGAAGCTTCTTCATCTTTAATCCACTATTTTATATTGTATTCCTGTTAGTGTGGTACTAAGGTTTGGAGGAACAGGAGCAGTCTATAATCTTCCGACTATTTATCAGTGTTTTAGTATGTCTGTGTCTCAAGTCTGTGATCTTGACAAGTGTTTCTTCAGTGATAACTGCTCTTCTCTTCTGACCCCCATATTCCCTACTCTGATGTCATTATTTTTAATCCATTTCGTTGAAGCTTCAGCCCCTGTTAACTGTTTTCTCTTTCTTTTTTCCCTTAATGGGACAAGAAGACTAGAGGGGACTAGAGTGGAAGAATGCCCTTTTTTCACCTGAGAGAAGACTCCAGCCAAATCATTCTCCCTTGTGAGTAGGCCTTTGTTATGAAGAAGGTTCTGTGCATTTCACAGTGATTATTCTTCTTTTATCCCTGCCAGAGCCACAAGGGGTCTTTCTCAGATATTCACTTGGTGGGGTTCCTGGAGGTAAAGCCAATGAGATTGTGGGAGCCTCCCTAAGCCTACCATACCTAGGAGTTTTTCACTCTCAAGCTAGTCCACACTTGACCTGTAGAAACTTGTCAAAGTGACCAGTTAAGTGTTACTGCTAGTTTGTGGCTCCAGGAGTTTTCACACCAGGTATATTGATCTTGGCTGTGTCTCTCTGCATATGCCTGTTTCTCCAATTTCCAGAGTGGCAGTTTACCCTACAGTCTCATTTCTTGATGACTCCAAGAAAAGTCACTAATTTTCAGGTTTTCTAGCTTTTTTGTTGTTGTTGCATGAACAGGATCTGAACAGGATAGATGACTACCAAATTGGAGCTAAAACCTATACAAATTGGAGCTAAAACCTTTATTTTTAATGATCAGAAAAAGTTTAAGATTAAGGAAAGTTTACAAAGTTGTTCATATAGTTCATAAGTAGTATAGGAATATCTTCCCCATCTCCGGATATTTCTATTTGGTTTCTCTTCTGCCCCCAATTCTCTTAATTCTCTTCTCATTTTCAGGTCTCCTCTTAAGAGTTACTTCCTCAGAGATGCCGGGAAGATATGAGATGCTTTGGGCATAGACTCTATAGTTAACTTGCATGTATTTGAAACCTAGCTCCTTTGCTTACTAATCAGCAAATAATACCTTGATTTTGTAAAGTCTGACAGTGTATAGGGCCATTATATTGATGTCCATCACTATGCTTTTATTCTGGTAATCACAATATTCTGAGATAAGCTGGGCAGACATTACCTTTCTCATTTTGTAAGGATTCATTGTCTTGCTAGAATCCCACCAGTAAGTAGCTGAACTAGAACTTTAGTCGATGGCTTCTGACTTTAAGTTTAGTGATTATTCTATATCCTGTACTGCCTCAGAGGATTTTAATGAGCTCTTAACCATACTCATGTTGTAGTCTAATTGGTATCCCATTTTATTTGAGAGAAAATAGCAAAAATAAGAATTAAAAAATTCTTTTCCTTTTAACCTTCAATCTTCCTTCAGTACTCTCTGTGCAGAGGTGTGGTTTAACTTTTGTTTGTTTGTTTCTGCTGAAATTCACCTTAAGAATCTCAACATTTGTAGAATGATGGCAATGATATGGAAAATGCAGGTCTTACCAGCATTTCTGTTCACAATACGTAAGAAAATCAGGGTGAATATTTTGAAGGAAATTGAGTTACTGTATAATTGTCCTAATTTTCACTTTATTTTAAATTTGTACATGCTACATAGAATCCCTAAAGATTTCACAAATGTTACATTAGAGTTTAAAAAACAGCTGTGGTTAACTGTAACTGCAGCCTTTTTTCTGGGCCTGTCATTGTCAACAATATTCTACATATTCTTTGTTCTACAAATATTCTACATTTTATGTATGCTTTTGTTACCAAATACTTTGCTATGTGTATTGCCATCAGTCTACAAATTAGCACCCAGTGATTGTGGATTTCCAGCTTGACGAAGGAAGTAATTATTACATGGAATAAGGAATAGGTCATTAAATTACAGAAGATCCCATCATCCTTTTTTTAAAAAAATTTTTTGTAAACTTGTTCATAAGTCTATAACTCAAACTGCTTTATATGTTTTAAGAGCAGGGCACAGTGCTACTGTTCAGATTATTAACTGACTCTGGGTGGATCATATAATCTCATGCGACCAGAGAGCTTGTTCCTGATCCGGGGGAGCTGCAACACTGAACCAAATCCACAAGCCAAGAGGGAAGTCGGGGCCATATCTTTGTCTTAATTCTGTCAAATTGGTCACACTTCTATTACACTTAAAAGAGTTGACAAATTTGTAGTGCATTTTCCAAATGTCACACTTAGCTAAGAACAATTTATATCCTTTGGGTTTTCCAGTAAGTCATTTTAATCCCCTTTAATATTTTTGGCATCACCATCTCACCTAAATACAAGGCTGGGAAAAGACGAATTCAGAGTATTAACAATTAAAATGCTCAGTTGTTTTGCCAGCTCTTCTGGAGAACACACTCTGTTTCCCAGCTGTGTGAAATATATACATTTTATTTTACAGCACACAAATAGAGAATTATTTTCATAGCTCTGTAAACAGACAAATTAAACTGCTGTTCAGGCTTGCTGAATCAAGGACCACAGTTCCATATTACTGGCCAAGTCTTTTTTTTTTTGCACTGACAAAACACTTTCTTATATTTCTATTTACAATGAAAAAATTTAAGAGAAAATTTTTTATAAGCCTCCTTATAGGATCTGTTAATTTCTTTTTTCAAATAATTGTTGAGAACTGTTTTTAATTCTCTAAAGGATGGATGCATTCTGAATACTTTATGAATTAGTGGACATCAGAATGAGTTCCCAGGATTCCTAGGGTCATCAGGAGGAGCCCCTCAGAGCTGCTGCCAGGGATTGGAAGAGAGCTGTGGATGGGAAATAATGAGTGGCATAGTTATGGGTTTTTCATTCCTGAGGATGGAGTCCTTTATAATATTTATTTTGTCATTAGAAAAAATAAGCATTCCACTGCTAAAATAACAACACAAGTTTGAAGGCCCCTAGCTTTTTGCAGATGCTGTTTATACAACAGTGTTTTTACTTGAACTGATATTGGGGTGTACTGTGTCAGGAAACATTAAAAGTAATTTTAATGACTTAATCATGGACTTTTAAAGCATTTAATAGGGAATGAAAATTTTAGGAAAATGATAAGGCTGAAAATTCACAAAAGTAACAGATTATTTTATGTTATATTTTATGTTATATTATTTTATATATGTGAGGATGTAAGGACATTGACATTTCTATTCTGCAAGGAAGTCTGTGAACTGGGAAGTCCAGTTGGTCATTATTCTTGAGAATTGTTAGCCAGTCACAACTCTTCCCTCGATAGTTCAAAGACTATTCAACTCTAAATACCCAGAAAAAAATACCAGATTTTTATTTCAAATTACTTAAAATTGGAGTAACCATTAAATTACCATAAAGTGAAGCAAGCAACTCCCCAAAAATAGTTTTAATTCAATGTTTCAAAAGTCATATAAGAAGTGTTATTTGCTAGCAGATGAGTTTTATTACAGAACTAGAGATAGGAAGTCTGTAGAAATCCGATGTGGATAGTTTTCCTTTGCTTTCCTTTTTACTCAAAAAATTCTCTTGTCATATTTCAGCCTTTAGCCTTAAACTTCATTATACTGCGAGGCCTGCCAAATTCTCATCAAGGCAACAGCATATAGATACAGAAGAAGTATAAATTATTAACATTAATAATCTGTCCTGTTCTTCCCCCACCTCATTTAAACTAATGGACCATATGTTGCCATTTTCTTTCAACTGTATCCAAGAACATTTCAGAACAAAAGAGGAAAAAAGATTGTAAAATATTATATGACCACGACCTCACATTTATTTTCCAATTAAGACATGAAAAGTAATGATAACTGTGATACTTTTCATCTGTCTCTATGGAAATATTTCTGGATTAAAAATAGAGTAATCAAATTTTTGTTTTTTTATGTTGCAAAAGAGAAAAATTTTTTGAAACTGTTTCAAAGATTTCTAAAATTTAAAGGAAAAACATCAACAAAAAGTAAGTCTGTTCTTTATTTTGTACTTGAGGCTGATTTTTTTCCTTTTACTACTCAAATTAATTGGCCAAGTTTTTATTTGTCTGTGAAAATCTTCAAAATTTTATATATGTTGTGAAGGCATATATAGTGTTGAATGAGTAGAACATGCTTTCTAGGCAGTAGGGAAAATAAGAGTAACAGAGTCTTAACAGTTGGATGTAGATCACTTTCAGGATGCAACAAGTAGTGGAGAGAAACTGAGATGTAGCTTATGGTAAAGAAGAATAGAGACTGATACAAGGATTTTAAATGTTTCAAATCATGTATATTTGAAAGTTTGAGGGAAAACCAAATAGACTCTTGAGGGCAAATTTAGCAAATATAAAGGAAAAGATGGTTGAGGCACAAATATTAGGTTCAGAAAACTACATAAGGGTAAGCAGAAACAGGTGGATCTCAGTATGCTATGGTAGTGACCCAGTCTATCCATGAATTCAAGTCTGGCTGGTTCTAAGCTAGGAGCTCAGTACAACAGCACTTTCTTAAAAGATGTCAGGAGCATCACTGGTGCTACTTTAATTGGAGAGGGGGGATCCCCAGACTTTGGCAATGGTATAAGATGGTGCTGAGACAGAGTCATCAGTTCTCTCAAACTTGGGCTTTGGAAGGTTGTTATGTGAGCTAGAATATCTTCAGAATGATTAGGGATGAAGCTAAGGAAATGCTGTTTTCAATTTTTATTGTGAAGTAACATAGAGGTGTGGCCAAGGTGGCAGAGTGGGAAGACCCTGAGCTCATCTCCTCCCATGGGCGCACCAAAATTACAGCTAATTACAGCGTACTTATCTGTGAGAATGACCAGAAGACTAGAAGGAAATATCTTCTCCAGATAAAGATATAAAGAAGGAACCACAATAAGCTGGGTAGGAGGGACAGAGATGTGGTACAGTCAAGACCTACACCCCCGGATAGGCTACCCACAAACAGGAGGATAACCACAATTGCAGAGGTCTTCCCCAAGGAGCAAAGAGTCCACGTCCCAAATCAGGCCTCCTAGCTTGGAATGCTGCACTGGGAAGATGAGTCCCTAGAACATCTGGTCTTGAGGCCAGGAGGGCTTACTTTCGGGAGAGCAAGAAGGCTGCAAGAAATAGACCTGGCTTTTAATAGATGTGTGCAAAATCTCGCACACTCCACGTCTGAAAGCCAAGGCAGTAATTTGAAAAGAACCTGGGTCAGACCCACTTGCTAATCTTGGAAAGCCTCCCAGAGAGGCAGAAGGCAAGTAGGACTCCCCCTGGAGACACAGATGCCAGTGGCAGTCATTCTGGGGGAGCTTGTCCTACCATTAGGACAATGATGATGGCAAGCACCAATTTGGAGTCTTTATTCCAGCGTATTGGCGCTGGGAGGCTTACCTATCCAACAGTAGACAAGCGCCATGCCTAGGCACACCTGGGCCCCACAACCAGCCACCCTGGGACTTGGCCTTGCTCACCAGTGGGCTAGAACCAGCCCTTGCCCCCTCAACACCCACAGCCAGCTGTGCTAGGACCTGGTTCCACCCCTCAGTGGGCCAGCACTAGCCCCAGTTTCCCAGGCTGTGCAGCCAGCTGACTTGGGACCCAGTCCCACCTACCACTGGACCTGTATTGGCCCGGGGGTCCCTCGCCCCCTGCAACCAGCAGCCCTGGGAATTGGCCCCACCCATCAGCTCTCTCAAGACATGTATTCTTTGCAAATGGTACAAAAAGATATCTGCGGTAGCTATACTTAGACAAAGAATACTTTAAAACAAAGACTGTAACAAGAGACAAAGAAAGACACCCCATAATGATAAAGGGATTAATCCAACAATAAGAGGTAACAATTGTAAATATATATACACCTAACATAGGAGCACATAAATATGTACAGCAGATGTTAACAAGCATAAAGGAAAAAACTGACAACAAAACAATACTAGTAAGGGACTTTAACACCCCACTTACATCAGTGGACAGATCATCCAGACAGAAAATCTATTAGAAAATATTGGTCTTAAAAATGACACTTTAGGACCTTAATAGATATATATAGAACCTTCCATCCAAAAGCAACAGAATACACATTGTTTTCAAGTACATGTTGAACATTATTCAGGATAGATCGCGTGCCAGACCACAAAAAAGTCTTGATAAACTTAAGAATAAGGCTGAAATTACATTAAGCATCTTCTCTGAGCACAAAGGTCTGACTAGAAATAAACTGCAAGGAAGAAAACTGCAAAAACCACAAACGTGGAGGTGAAACAATGTGCTAAAAAAACCACTAATGAAATCAAAGAAGAAATGAGAAAAAAACACCTGGAGACAAATTAAAATGTAAACACACAATGCAAATCTTTGAGATGCAGCAAAAGCACATGCAAAAGCAATACAGGATACAAGAAAAATCTCAAATAAACAACCTAAAATTACACCTAGTGGCACTAGAAAAAGAAGGAACAAAACTCAAAGTTAATAGAAGGAAAGAAATAATAAAGATCAGAGAAGAAACAAATGAAATAGAGACTAAAGCTACAATAGAAATGATGATAGATTCTGAAATTGTAGCAGATTTTTTTTAACTAAACTCATATGTTATGACTCATGTTTCAACTTGACTTCACCATTTAAAATTAGCTATTAAACATCAATTATGTACCAGGTAACTTGGTAGGCCTTAAGTATAGAGAAATTAAACACTGAGATTTCTGTTTTCAAAAACTTATATATTGTTTGAGAGGATTTTCTTTTTTTGAGAGTTTTCTTTCACTTTTTTTTCTGAAAAGATGGAAATAAAAAAAGACAGGACAGGAGCACTAAATGAAAGAAGGAAGAAGTATGGAACTCATAACCTACTGTCTAGTCTCCCTGTTTCTCCTCTTGCTCCCCTTCTAATATTCTCCACATAGAAGGATCTTTGTAAAATTTAGGTCATGCCAGTCTGCTACATAAAGCACTCAGATGACTCCTTGTATGACTTAAAGAATGAAAGCCCAGCTCCTCGCTTTGTATAGCTTGTCTCGTAAACTTACTCTCTGAGCTTCAGAGGTGTTGGTCTCTTTGTCGCGTCAACCTGTCTTGTCTAGCACCATTGCACCAGCTATTCCTTTGACCTGAGAAACTCCTTGCTTGGATATTTTCACGGCCGTCTCCTTCTTCAGGTCTGTCACCTCTCCACAGAGTGTTCTCGTGACCTTCAGATGTGAAGTCAGTTTCCAGAATATTGTCATATCCTGTTTTCTTCATGTGAATTCTTACTACCAGAGGTTAATTATGTATATTTATTTGTTATCTGTTTTATTAATCAGGACATAAGTTTCTTGTTTGTTTTATTTACTACTGAATTGTCACAGCCTTAGAAATAAGCTCTTATCTAAGATTTTCATCAAAAACCCTCATGAATATCTCCAAAGAGAACAGGCTCTAGTAAAAAATGTCCAAAAAAAAAAAAATCATCCAGTAGACTTCCCCCAAAAGTTGTACAAATACACATTTCATTTCTTTGGAAAACAAATAAAAATAAACAATTAAAAAATAAATATAGTGTGACCACAAAGAACCAACGTTAAATACTAAATTCATTAAGGGGCAAGAAACAATTTTAAGTAAATTTATTGGTTTCTACAAGTGAAAATTCCAGCAATAAGACAAACCAAAAGCATGGCTAATTCCATGTACTCTAAGAACATTCTGAAAATTTAGTCTCCGTATATTTATATCCCTAGTCTACTTTTGTTATGTTGGCTTGATTTTCAGACAGAATTTCTCCCCATGTTGGCTACAGTTACCTCAAGGTTTATTGTCCTATAAAGTAGTAACCTCAGCAGAAAGAGAACATTTCTTTTCTCTAAAATTTCCAGGAAAAAAAAAATCTAGGATTAGGTATCATTGAACTGGCTTGAACCCTGTGCTCATTCCTGACTTAAATACTATAGAATAATCTGACCAAATCCTTAAAACCATATGAATGGGTGAGATTATCTAGAACAATATGGAATGAGAATGGGATAAATTGTTTCTCAAAGAAAGCAGGAGTGTTGTCATTTGTGCAAAGAGAGTCAAGTAGTCAAAAAACAAAATACTCACAGCAAAAACAAAGCATGTGTTTTAATGTACTCATTACACAAAAACAATAGAAATTATAATATTGGACTAGACTAATATGCAGCAGGAAGTAGAGTAGGAGAGACAAAACCACCACACTTTATTTCAGACAAAGCAAAATACATATTTTATCATTAATGTTCATTAGATTGATGTGAATTTAGGAACTATTTGAAAATTTTTTAAATCGTTGACAACAAAATTTACAAAATTAATGGCTATCTTCCAAACTAATGGCACATGATCTACATAAAATGTTAGATTCTATTAAATCTTAGCTGGACAATGTTGGTTTTGATGTTATAGTACTTTTACTTTATATTATTGTAATATTGGCATGAAAACCATATATTATCAAGCAATAGAAGCAAAGAGAAATTTTTAATCCTGTGATAGGAGTATACAAATTCTATAGCTTCTTTTTGGTACTGGTGTCTGATGCAGGTCATACTTGACATGAAAACTTGAGTCTATAAATACTGTCTACTTGCCCAGAGCACATCTCAGAAAAAAATGTAGAGCGTACCTAGAGGGGGAAGATCTGCCAGAACTCCATTCCTGGAAAGCAGATGAGGCCAAGGTTTCAGAGACAGTTCAAAATGGCAGGGCGGGGGAGCAGAACCCCTTATAAAAAATGTTGCCAGCAATCTTTGTACTTACAATAAACTCAAAATAATTGCAAGCAGAGAGTTTTACTTTTTTTGCATTAGCATTTAAAACTTTCTTATACAAAAGTTTCCTTTCAATTGTTAGATGATTAGCTAGTGTCAGGGGTCGAATGGTGTTCCCTCAGAATTCACATGTCAAAGTTCTAACCTCCAGTAACTCAACATGTGACCTTTTAAAATCTTTTTTTAATATATTTTTATTAAAATATAAAATGTGACATTATTTGGAGAAAATGTCTTTAAAGAGGTAATGAAGCTAAAGTGAGGTCATTAGGATGAGCCTTATTCCAATATGACTGGTGCCCTCATAAAGGCGGGAATTTGGACACACAGATCTCACAGAGGGAATATGTGAAGAGGCACAGAAAGAAGATAGTCTATAAGCCAAGGAGAGAGGCCTGGAAGAGATCCTTCCCTCAGAGCCTTCAGAAGAAACCAACCTTGATAACACCTTGGTTTTGGACTTCTACTCTCCAAAACTGTCAGATGGTAAATTTCTGTTTATTAAGCCACTCAGTCTGTGGCACTTTGTCATGGCAGTCCTAGCACACTAATGTCATTTTTGAATTGGGTAGAATACGAAATAGTATAGACAGATAAGAGAAAGTAAATAAGGCTAATGAAAGAAGGAATCTAAGTCAGAAGAAGAACATGGCCCTCAGTGACCAGTAATTTTTCTTCAAAACTTAGTTAGAAATTGATATCAGAACTACATTCTGTACTATTATCTACTATCTAAAATTTGCATTTGGTAGTGGTCTGGTAAATCACACGTAATTCACATTATGATCCTTACAAGTGTTGAATTAAATGAGCACCTTTAGTAGAGGTGGGTTGAAAAATATTTGTTCCTTGTGAAATACAGCATTTTGTTGTATTTGGGGATACAAAGACAAACACCGTCTGTGATACCCTGATTTTAGTGTTGCTACCAACACATACGTTAAGTGAGTCGACTAGGCTGGCACCAGTCTTCAAGGAACAATGCATGGAAAGAGCTTAGTACCTACCCAGTGCACTCCTGCATGTATTCTCACTTCATGTCTCCTTTGAATACTAGGCCACTACAAGTAGTTGCACAAAAGGCAGTTTAAATGGAAAGTTTTTTCTTTTAGTCACAGCCTCTGAAATTTAGTGTAAAAAATATAAAATAAAATAGAGATCCTAGTTTTTCACTTTGAGTTTACTAGATAATTACTAACTCTTAATCACAGGCTAAGAGTATAATGTAGCCCAGTGTTTGAGTTGTACAAAGGAAGAACTAGCAATTGAGTGTTTACTTACCATTATCTTTCATATAAATGCTTTTTTAGTGTAAGAAGATAAGCAAACTTTTGAGACATAACAATTTCTTTGATTGCCCTTTGTTACACAAGGATTTGGTACAGGTTTAAAGACAGCATGCTAATTTGGATAAATATAAAAATCTCTGCGCCATTTATCTTATTTTGTCGATGTTGCATTCTTTTTCTAAAAATTAATGTTTTTCAGGTTTTAATTCTCATGGGCTCATTATTTTAAAAAGAAAATCAATTGTTCCAAATTAATTTTCATGCAATTTACTACAGTAAGGAACGAATCAACCTGAAAAACCATTAGCATATATGTTTATTCTTTTTTAACTGGAAAACAAAATTAAACCATTTTATGTAATTTTGAAATTTTGAAAGAGGCAGCAAGCCGCTTTTAATTTTACTTTTTACAAGTTTACGAATTTGAAAATAGGTAATACACACTAATTTTTTGATTAAGTGCTTAACTGTACCGTATATATTATGAAAAGTCAGAGTAGAATGTGTAAAACATTAACTGAGTTTTCAGGATTATCTGTTAATGAGGTCTGCTTAAGTAGTCTTCTTTTCTAAGATGTTTACATTTGTAAGTCATTATTTTTTAATTAAACTAGATCAGGCACATCTGTGTCCACAGTGTGCCAAAAGTCCCTATTTCATACCTCAGTGTTTGTACTGCTAAGTGAAAAAAGTGAACAGCACAATTTTGTCCTCAAAACAAAATACCAATTAATCTGGAAAGCATTACTGATGAACTATAGCCTGGTTTCTATAGTTAGTTTTGAAATAAAGCATGCTTTATCTTTTCACAGTGTTTTAATGTTGAAAACTACCAAAGAATGTTTAACAGGAATAAAAATCATTCTGTGAGCGCTTAATTTTTTATCAAATCCATTTACCTGTACTCATATTATTAGCATTGTTGTTCCACCACCTAGAGTTTGTTACAGTTCAAAGACAAATGTAAGTTTTCAGCTTACAGAAGAGGACTGTGATGTACATCAGGTTTATTTAAGGAAAAATTCCCAGAGCCAAAAAATAAGTGCTAAAAAAACCACTCTGTGCCTTGTAAATAAAACTACATGAATTTTACCAAATAAGGGAAAGCAACACTGTAACGCTACTTAACAGATTAAAATCTCTAATCCTTTTTATTAGTTTCTGGTACTTTCTACTTATCTTTTTCTGGTTCAGAGTCCATCTAACCTGTGCTACTAAGACATTAGAATAACTAAAATATAAAATTTGGTAATTGGAAAATAACATTATGCAGAGTTTTGTTGATATTTATCCTCGTCCATTCATTTTTTTCACTGACTGAAACATTAAGTTACATTTGGCAACATTTATGAATAGTTGTTTTCAATCGTCTTTTTTTACATTTTTTTTATTGAAGTATAGCTTATTTACAACATTGTGTTAGTTCCTGGTGTATTGCATAGTGATTCAGTTATACATATACATATATTCTTTTTCATTATAGGTTATGACAAGATATTGAATGTAGTTCCCTCTGCTATACAGTAGGACCTAGTTTTCTGTTTTATGTATAGGAGTTTGTATCTGCTAATCCTAAACTCGTAATTTATCCCTCCCCTACTAGTTTCCCTTCGGTAACCATAAATTTGTTTTCTATGTCAGTGAGTCTCTTTCTATTTTGTCAATAGGATATTTGTATCATTTTTTTAGATTCCACATATAAGTGGTATCATGTGATATTTGTCTTTCTGTTTGATTTACTTCATTTAGTATGGTAATTTCTAGATCCATCCCTGTTGCTGCATGTGGCATTATTTCATTCATTTTTGGGGCTGAGTAGTATTCCTTTACACACACGCACACATCACACCTTCTTTATCCATTTGTCTTTCAGTGGACATTTAGGTTGCTTCCATGCCTTGGCTATTGTAAATAGTGCTGCTATGAACATCGGGGTGCATGTATGTTTTTGCATTAGAGTTTTCTCTAGGTACATGCCCAGGAGTGGGATTGCTGATTCATATGGTAACTCTATTTTTAGTTTTATAGGGCATCTCCATACTGTTTCCATAATGGCTGTACCAATTTACATTCCCACCAACAGTGCAGGAGAGTTCCTTTTTCTCCATACCCTCTCCAGCATTTATTGTTTGTGGGCTTTTAATGATGGCCATTCTGGCCAGTCTGAGGTGATACCTCATTGTAGTTTTGATTTGAATTTCTCTAATAATTAGCAATATTGAGCATCTTTTCATGTGCCTGTTGGCCATCTGGATTTCTTCATTGGAGAAATGTCTGTTTAGGTCTTCTGCCCATTTTGGGGGAATATCATCATATTTTGGGGCAAATCATATTTTTTAAGAAGGAATTTCTTCCACATATTATTGTCATTGTTGTTTTTCTCTTTAAATTATTTCTCATGGAATCATTAGATAAGTTTGGTTTTTTAAATGTCTTTGTTATTTTCTCCCTACAAAATTAAAAGCTGGGAACTGTGCACTTTTAATTATTGACATTAAATAAAGTATTTTGTTGTGTTTTACACAGTTTATACAAGACATCTGTTGAATTCTATATATCCAGATTCCTTTATGATTAAATATTTATTTGACCAAAAACATAAAATCAGACAAAATTGTTCTAGAGCATTTCTATTGCTAAGTGTGTAAATACAGTCAGATAGTTTAAAGAATACTTGATCTTGTCATAGCAAAGTCTGAATACATCTTGAAATAGAGTTCAAAGCAAAAGCTGTAAAGTTAGACTGCCTGGGTTCAAGGCCAGACACTAAAAATTTCTGCCTTTGTAAACATGAGTGAAATACCTAATCTTTCTAACCCTCAGTTTTCTCATGTAGAATATGGGAAAAATAACAGTACTAAACTCATGGTTCATTGTGAGGACAAATTGTGATGCCTGCAGCATGACCAGCATGGTCCTGACAAGTTGTGAGCGTTCAATACATGATTTTACTTTTAAGTTTATTTGATGTTTTATTTAAATTATGATTCAATTCATACCATCCTGATAGATTGATTTAAAACACATCATCTACTGAGTTTTACTCACTCAATAGTTGTAAATATTTATTACTTCCTGCCCCCATTGTTGCATGCATTTTTACGTAACAATCAAAATGTAGAGATAGTTTTTCTATTTTGGACAATACTGGGCTTCTTTCGTTTGGGTAGCCTAGAATTTTTCTCAGTAAATATTGGAGATTTTAATGGATGCATAGGCTTACTGTCATGAAAACATCAAGTTAACCTTCAACATGAATGAAAATTTTAGAAGAAATATTCTACTGTAGAGCATTTATTTTGTACAACAGCACTCTTTCTTAAAAGTTGAGTTAATATAGTTTGCCTTTTTTTCCAAGTTAAATATATAAAATTTTAGAGCCATAATTTCACTTTTCATTCACACTTCCTTCCATGATGGTTTCATTATATTTCATTCTCATGTTAAATGAATCAGTGTATTAAATTAACTAGTACATTTATAGCATTTTTTGTCACAATGATTCTGGATATTCCACATTCAGCAATATAAATTAAGTAATTAAGAAAGCATTTTTCATTTTAAATTCAAGCATTTGTTTCATTTAGCAAACCATGTTTTACAAATTTCTTTTTATCATATATCAGAAAAGAATGAATTACGAGATCTGAACAATTTTATGCCATCTTTAAAAGAAATTTTACATGTTATAGAAATTTAGTAGAATATAGGGATACACAGCATTCACAATTATAATTATATCACAATTATAGCTGCTTCTTATTATATAGGAGTTAAACATTCTTTGCAAATCATTATATTTCTACAAGTATCATTTTTCTGGGAGGAAAGTTGTATGTTTTGGCATATTTCCTTGACATTTATAGAAAGTTTGTTTTAAGAGCCTTCTGTACATCAACTGTCTCTCATCACTGTCCCAGTTCAGTGATGTCTTCAGTGTTAATGTCTGATCCTTCTCTGTTTAATACCTCCATTTCTAATTAAGCCCAAATGACTGAGTGGAAGTTAAGCAAAATTGAAGGTTGTTAGCTTTAATTGAGACAGATAGGTAACTTTATTTTGAGAAGTTATAGTCCCTAACATAGATATGATACATTTATGAGATGTACTATGCTACATCAAAAATATACATGCAAAACCAGTTACAGGGACTTGTCTATACCTGGAGTAATGTGTGTATATGTGTGTTTGGGTGTATGTGTGTGTGTGTGAGAAACGGTATATATGTAACATTGCATACATATGTTTATATGTATGTTATATATAAACATGTTATATATATTTAAAATAAATAACATTTTACTATATGAACATATTATATATGTTATATATAAACACCTTGGTTTATTTATAATATCCTATAAGTATGCATTTCTCATTTTTAAAAACAAGAACAAAGAGTAATTCTTTAATTACTCTATGTTAATCCAAAAGCCTACATCCTGCTTAAAGGCAAACTATTGGAAGAACTTTAATGAAGAAATAGGTGTGTCTTCTGTCACCATCAGAATTTGACAGTGGACTACAGGTGACATAACATACAGAGTTTTACTTTTCATTCTCTAGCACATTGTATAACATGTTTTGACATAAATCAAAATGATTTATTGATTTTTAAGTAAACTTTTTACTAAGGTAAAACAAACGCAAAATGTGCACAAATCCAAGTGTCCAGAATGATACATTCTATTAGAATACACCCATGATGTCAGCACTGTGTTCGAGTCCTCAGAAGTCTCTGAAATCTCCCCAATGTTCTCTTTCAGGTACTACTCACCCCAAAGTTTATATGCTATTCTCATTTTTAACAGTATATATTAGTTTTGCCAAAAGCAGCTATTGATTTAACTACACTTACTTATTATGATAAGTTATGCTTTAATAATAAAGCAAATTCTTCATCCAAACCACTAAGATTGTGCAAGTAGCAAACAAATAAGCAAAGACTGGGTTATAAAAGTAGGAAACAGTACTAAATAAGCTAAATATTCTTATCATATATAACTGGCAAAACTCTTAACTGGCCTCACTTATGATAATAGAACCTCAGACCTGGGAATCTGGCTGCTTTGCCCTGTTTGAAGCATTGTCCTCGATCCACTTTGACGCTGGTCATTGGGACTTTGAAATAAGGAACTCAAGTGCGCTTAGCTTCAGATAGAGAGGATAGTCTTGGGAGAATTGTGAAATCTAAATGGTAGCAGCAATTGTTAAAATCCTTTTTGTCTGCTTTTTGCCTTTCTAAATACAACATTCACCTTCACTTTCTCCCAAGGAACATGAATAGCCCTGTATAGGGATTGGTAAATGAGCCATGGAGAATGAGGATGGAATCAAATTGAGTGAAATAATTTCAGCTGCTGGGAACTCCTAATAAGGCATGTAAACAAGAAGGGGTTTGTTGTGTGTGAAGGCTCTCTCAGAGGTGCGTGAACTCTTATCTCTTCATGCTGGCTGCATTTGGAGCGGCTCATGTTTAATTTAAAGCAGTCTCCTGATGGTTCCGTTCAATTTGAAACTGTGCTCAGCCCATTATTTTATTATTTTTAGCTTAGAATAAAAGCAAACATTTTGAAAGGCCAGTCCTTTCAAGTTGGTGGGTAGCATAGGACACTCCATATCAGTTTTCAAAGTATCACTACAGCATTTGGATATGTGGCTAAAGGGCCAGAGGGATTGCATGTGATGCATTTTATTTGTGTCAGAGGTTAAAAAACAGGAGTAGAGGAATCATGCCTAAAACTTTTATAAAGCAAGTAGCTTAGCTTGTTAACTGGTCCAAGTCTTCCCTTTCTCCCCCCCGCCCCCCCCCCCCCGATCCCTGGTCTCTTACAGTGCCATTGTCCATGTACCCTTTCTTCTGTTTGTTAGAAAAATAAATAAAAATAGACCTTTGATTTTTACCTACTAAGGCTCACTTCTAGGGGTGATATTTCATTCCTCACTATAATTTTTGTAGTATTTTCTCCAAAGCCCCATTTTGAGGCCTGAGATGCTTAGGGCACTGCTGTTTTATGTATGATTAACAGAAGAACATTTTAATTAAATAAGCTATTGTGAGAGTAACTGTTTTAAAATAAGTAAAGAATGTAAATAAAAATCTGCTGTGTCCATGATTAAAATGTTTATGATTATATTTCAACAGTTCATGTACCAATCAACATAACTATTGTAAAAAAAAAACCCCAGAACTTGTCAATAAAGTCCCTTTTTTCTACAATTAAATGAACACATAAGGATTCCTAGGAGAGTGTACTACTTTTAATGCCCTTCCAATTAAAATTATACATTCCTTCAGAACAAACTAATATACTGTTTTTAGTAATTTTAAACATGATGGAATTTAGCCCCAGTTTTCCTGTACTCCAAACACAGACTTAACTATTGCAAACATCTGACAAAACTAAGTTTAATGTTCACTTTACTTTTTATTATCCCCACTCTGCCTTGGACTTTGCTAAATGCTAAGAAAGAAGCAGGGGGAAAAACCCTAATCAGATAGTTTCAATTAGTCAAATCAAATGTATAAAAGAAGTAAATACATATATCAATGTCAATATAAACTGAATAAGACAAATTGAAGTGATTCTATCTCTGGTTGACTAATTTGTTTTGTTTTGTTTTTTATACAAGCATATGGCTTTTTATTGTGTTTTGAAGATATTGTGTTTTTTACAAATTGAACGTTTGTGGCCATCATGTATTGTCAGATGATAGCATTTTTTAGCAATAAATTTTTTGTTTTTTATCAAAGTATACTCAGTGTACAATATGTCAACTTCTGGTGTACATCATAAAATGTTTCAATCATACACATACATACATATATTCATTTTCATATTCTTTTTCATTATAGGTTACTACAAGATATTGAATATAGTTCTCTATGCTATACAGAAGAAATGTGTTTATCTATTTTGTGTATAGTAGCTAATATTTGCAAATCTCGAGCTCCCAATTTGTCCCTTTCCCCCCAGTAACCATAAGTTTACTATGTCTGTGAGTCTGTTTCTGTTTTGTGGATAAGGTCATTAGTGTCTACTTTTTTCTTTTTTTTTTAGATTCTACATATGAGTGGTATCATATGGTATTTTTCTTTCTCTGTCTGGCTTACTTCACTTGACAGTCTCTAGGTCCATGCAAATGTTGTTGCAAATGCATTATTTTATTCCTTTTTATGGCTGAGTAGTATTCAGTAGTATTTATTGCATAAATATACCACAGCTTCTTTATCCAGTCTTCTGTTGATGGACATTTAGGTTGCTTCCGTATCTTGGCTATTGTATATAGTGCTGCTATGAACACTGGGGCACATGTATCTTTTAAAATTAGAGTGTCCTCTGGATATATGCCCAGGAGTTGCTGGATCCTATGGTTTTAACTCTGTTTTTAGTTTTTTGAGGAATCTCTGTACTGTTTTCCATAGTGGCTGCACCAAACTACATTTCCACCAGCAGTGCTGGAGGGTTCCATTTTCTCCACACCCTCACCAGCATTTATCATTTGTGGACTTTTGAATGATGGCCATTCTGACCAGTGTGAGGTGATACCTCATTGTAGTTTTGA
The DNA here is from genome assembly GCF_036321535.1 of Camelus dromedarius. Taxonomy (NCBI): domain Eukaryota; kingdom Metazoa; phylum Chordata; class Mammalia; order Artiodactyla; family Camelidae; genus Camelus; species Camelus dromedarius. The sequence goes on from NC_087436.1 coordinate 33,309,543, forward strand.
TTTGCATTTCTCTGATAATTAGTTATATTGAGCATTTTTTCATGTGCCTATTGGCCATTTGTATGTCTTCACTGGAGAATTACTTGTTTAGATCTTCTGCCTATTTTTGGATTGGGTTGTTTGTTTTTTGTTGTTGTCGTCATTAAGTTGTGTGAGCTGTTTATATTTTCTAGAAATTGAGCCTTTTTCAGTTGCATCATTTGCAAATATTTTCTCCCATTCCATAGGTTGTTTTGTTTTGATTTTGAACAACATCATCAAATCAGATTTTATAACCAACAAGAGAACTCAAAGAAAAATGCCTGGAAACCACAGAACATTTTGTGTGTATGTGTGAAGAGGATTCTAACATAGAATGAGAGCATGACTTTGGTTCTGTTTTTGGTGTAATTTTGTTCTTCTTTACCTGTCAAACAGTCCCAGTGACTCATTGTCACACACCTTAGGAAGAAATATAAAAGACAACTTTTAATCTATAGCTTCTAGGTGGGGAAAAATGCCTCAGTGGAATTTTAGTAATTTATTTCTGGCCAGCAAAAAGGAGCAAAAACTAACATCTTTAAGCTTCTCCTGTTTTTTTTTTTTTCTCCTCAAAAACTATTTCCCCCAAACTAATTATGATAGAACCATGAATTACAAAGCCCATGCTTTAGATAATTGGTTATTTGGTGAAGATCTATCGACATAATAGCTTTTCCATAGAAGATTAATTAGTACAGATAAAATCAGAAACTAGTGAAGACATTCCTCTATTATCCCTTCTTTCAGAAGAAGTATGGGCAAGGTATAGCCCTAAGGCCAAATCTGGTCTGCTGCCTGTTTTTGTAAATAAAGTTTTGTTGGAACATAGCCACCCCTGTTCATTTATGTATTTACTAAGGCTGCTTTCATGCTTCAACTGTAGAAAAGTTAAGGAGTTAAGATAAAGACCATATGGCCTACAAAGGCTAAAATATTTACTATACTATCTGGCCCTTTGGAGGAAAAGTTTCCAAACCCCTGTTTTAGAAAATAAATCTCACACCACATCATTGATTACATGAATCACACTTAAGCACTGTGACTGCTTAATTCTATGTTTACTTCTTTTTCAGTCCCTAAATCCAAATAAACCTTCAATAATAATAGAAATAATAACGATCTCTATTTACCATGTAATAGGTGCCAGGTAATGTACTAAAATGGGTATTGTCTTAAGCCTGTAAGTCTGTGGCAGTTTTTTATGCAATATAAAACTAATAGAGCGGGTACTCCTACTTTGTTGCTAAAGAACCTGAAGCACCGAGAGAGTGAGTAATTTCCCCCATGTGTGACACGGGTGGGGATGCTATCAATACCGCCTACCAGATCTGCCTTACTCTCAATGTTTGGGAGTGTTCTGACGTTTGCTGGGGAAATCTCTTCCAGAATGACTTCCTGTCCCATGACGTGGATCTGTATTTCTAAGAGGCTGTTCTTATTTTCACCCAATTAGACAGGATTACTGAAACAAGTTAAAATGTAAAATGTAAAGTATTTTATATTTAACATGGAGAAGGAAATGTTGGACTATATTTCAGCTTTTTTTCATCTGGAAGATTGATCAAAAAATCATATTAATTGTTAGAAGAAAGAAACATCATTTTTAAAAATGTTGCATGCAGTCTGCCTTATTATAAGGTCATTTCCTTGGAACAGATGGTTCGCCACATCATCTGTTTAAAGTGAGACATGCTATGTACAAGCAAGCTGATCTGTTTATCATTTAAGACATCAGAAAGCAGAGAAGTGTAGACCTGTGTTGCTGTGTATTTTCAAATATAGGAGCAAAATAGATGAACCAGAAATCCAGAATATGACTATATAACAATCAGTGACAGTTTACAATGTTGACACTTTGTTTCTTTATAGAATTCATTAAAATTAACAATAAAGTCAAGGTAAGGTACATTATAAAGTTGGAATTGATTTGGGGGGTTGGGATATATTTACTGCATTAAGAACGATGTAATGTTTATATTTATTCTAGCGTTAATGAAGCTACTGAAGAGCTGATAGGACTAGCAAAAATTATGTATTTAGGATGTGACATCACATGGCTTTCTAGTTCGGAACTGCTTTGTTACTAACCAGAGGAGTGTGCAAAGGAAGTTGGAGATTCTATCCTGGCAACATCTGGTTAGTTGCAGGCTAATCAAAAGTTGGATAGAATTTTCTGGAAGGTCTTCTTCCTCAGTGTACTACACCTGTGTTTACAGAGAACTTCAAGACAACTTCTCTTTCCATGGTGTATCAGAAGCATCTCTTGGATGGTGTTCATCTAGTTTGTAAAGGGAGTTTTATTTAAATTTTCCTAAGCCTGGGAAGTTGTAAACCAACTAATCATAGCGTGAGTTCAATATTTAATGTTAATTCAAAATCTAAAGCACATTAAAAGAGTTTGTAATTAAAGCCAAATGTTGACAACACATCAGAAACTTAAAACAAAGCTTTCTACCAATAGCTAGTTCTTTAAAGAATGATTATGCTCCCTCTCTTTATATTTTTTGGAAGAAATGACAGTGTGACTGACTTTAGAGTTTTTATTCAGCAGCCTTTTATTGAAATGGACATAAGAGTGCAAATTAAAAAGGGAAACTCACACCAGATGACTTGGTTTGTTTTTCTATTCTAATTAATAATAAATTCTAATTTTATTATAATAAATGTAGGCCCAGATTATGGGAAAGTAGTAAGATAATAGAGCCTAAAAACTTTTGAAAGAACAATATTATTATGAAATACTTACTAAGTTTTAATTTTTTTCACGATATCACTAATATCTATATTTTGACAGCTTTTCAAAAAATAATTTTCAAAATTTAGAAAAACTAACCCATGAATGAATGACATGAAATAATATTTTTCTTTGCTATGAAAGTATATAAAATAATTGGTAAAGAGATGTTTTAAAGATAATTTTACTTCCTATTAATTGTAATTATTAATCAGTAGCTGTGTAAATTATTATGGAATCAAGATTAAAGACTGTAAGGCTATAAGGATAAACTTTAAGAGTTAGTTAAACAAAGACTTTTTAAAGGAATTTTCATTTAATTACTGAGAGTAAATAAAGATTATGTGAATGAGCTAAGAAGGATTAATCATTGTTTCTGAAATCAGGATGCTCCTAAATCAAAATATGTGAGATTTTACTACAAGAAACTGGATATCTAGTTTATCTTCCTAGAAAAATACAGAACACTATCCTAAACTGAATCAAAAGGAATGCATCAGAACTTAAGATGAAATTGTAAGCTTCCCTTAATTTATTTTTTATCATTTCTTTTATTGTTGTAGATTTTGCAAAAACTTTTAAGTGCCTCTTCTGCTCCTCTAACGTCCTTAATTCTGTTGGCAGGATAAAGAGTGAAAGGATATGGGCTTTGGGATTAAACATGTCCAAATTTAATTCATGTACCACTCCATATTTGAGTGAGTTACATAATCTTTACTTGGGTTACTGGGCTTCAAAATGGGATTAATTGTACCCAGTCCTCATGTTGGGTGGATTAGGGATGTTACTAGGATTTAGCCCTGTCCCCAGAACCTGGGAGTGTTTCCATATATGGATGCTGTGACTTACGTTCTTGTTGGCATCATCACTCTTGATGATGAAGACTGTAATTTTCCACAGACCAAGAGGTGTCAGTTTTCTATGTGTAACCTTTTTGTTTCTCTGAGATAATGTAACAGTCTACCCTAGCTTTAATTTTTTTAAGAAAATATCACCAGTTGGATATAGTTTGGAACATCATCAGTAGTCACATATTACACTTGCCTAAAATGCCGCTACTCATTGTTTTAGTCATTCAGGTACTTTGAACTGTGTAGGCATTATTAAAATTATTAAATCCTCCATTAAAATATTAGGTGCCTTGTAACTATAAAGAAGTTTAGGAGTATTTCAAGACTAAAGGGTATTAAAACATTAAAATATAAATTTCTTCTTTTATATTTGATTGTTTTGCTTTACAACAAAGACTGTAAAGAGATGTTAAGCACGAGATACGAACAGAGAGTAACACAATAATCTAGCAGAAAAGTAATGTTATTAAATAATGTATAAAACAGAATATCAAATTCTACTAGGTATATAGCAGCAAGCAAAAGCCCAAAATTCTGTCCTCATGGAGGCAATATTCTGGTAAATAGAGTAAATCCTGCTTAGAATTCCTAATTTTTTTTTTCTAGTGGAGGAATCATATTAGGAACTTAGAATTAATGACCATGAACTTTGGCATTTTCTCAGTGGAACAATCTCATTACCCAAGACATGTTATATGATGCCTTGTAAAAATATGAGAAAAATTTCTCAAATCAAATAGTCACCTCTTCAAGTAGCAAAGAAAAGCTTAATACAAGGTATTGATAAACAAAGAACAAATTGTAATAAGATATTGTATATTAGGATGGTTAAGTTTTCAAGCTTCCACAGCTGCTAAGTGGCATTTTCATCTAGGATTTAGTCTTCTTTAAAACTTTGTTTCCTTTAAACTTGTGTCTCCCTTATATCTCAGCATACCTCCTTGGACATACATGTGTATGAACAGATGTAAATATATATTTATATGTTATAAATACATTTATAAATACTTGTATATTCTATATATTCTCAGAGACTTTCAGTTACACCATATTTTTATTGGTTTCATATAATTACTGAAGATGCTAAATATAACCAGATCCACTCTTAATCCTTTTGGCTCTGTCTACTGTCTCCTTCACCCCAGCTTGTTACGCTGCTATTTATCATACCTTTTGTTTATATTTATTTTTCCAGTTCCCCAGTCCTTTTGACAACTTCTATAAATAGGCGATGCAAATTCATTTCGCTAAAAAAAACCAAACAAATCCTTATTCTGGGTTTTATACTTACATTATACTGAGCTAAGTTTATCCAATCACTGGAATAGTTTTTCAGAAAAGTAGTAATGTGATCTGACTTTCTATGCTCATTTGTCTCATTTTAAGACTCAGTATTGGCTTATTCTTAAAGTTTTCTTGTTAGATAAAGGCAATTTCTAGTAATTCAAGCTTAGTGACTTGTTACGATTGTACGATTTAGAAAATAGCAACTCCAAAACTGGTTCTGTAATCTTTAGGAATAGTTTTATTAGGCTCAAAACACTGAAATAGACTGAGTTCTCCTTAGAATACCTGAAAATTGGTTTCAAGCTACTCAGTTCCTTTTCCTCAATTAAGGTAGCTCTCTAAAAAGATGCTCTATACCAATTTAAAGTTGATGGAGCAAGTTAATTGTATTATGATTAACAAGAGGAGATGTTAGAATCATGAGTTTGTTTTTCCGAAGACTCTTACTTTTAGTCTAGTATTCATAATTTAAACCTCTTTTTGTATCTTCTTTTCTTATTTCTGTCAAAAGTTAGACATCTGTTACAATAGAAAAGGAATACTATAAGCATTTTTAAAATGCACATACCCAAAAGGGAAAGTCATTCTAAAACTATGATCTAGAGATAAATACTTTTGACTTTGTGATGTATAGATTTCTAGTATTTTTTAAAATTATAGAACACACATTTAAAACTGGGATTGTATTTTTAAAATTTAATCTAATAATTTAAAATGTTAAAATGTACAAAGAATGTAATTCCTTTAACATAATCAGTAATGGTTGCATGATGTTTCATTATATAGATGTTTAATCATTAATTTCCCTTCATTGTGGAACATTTGGGTTGTTTACAATTTTTTTGATAATATAAACGATGCTGGGGAAAACATCATTACAACTATGTCTTTGTACAAACCATGATTATTTAGTTAGGATAAATTCTAAGAAATAGAATTACTTAGGCAAAATTATATACACATTTTTGAGGTCCCCACATGAACTGCCTGGAAATTTGTACCAATTTAAAGTCCTGCCTAATACTTAACATACTGTTAACAAGAACCGTCATTAACAGTGACTAGCTTTTAATCTTTATTATTTTGTTTTAATATTTGTTAAGTTGAAAATGACACATTAGAACTCATTTTAATTGTATTCCTTTGATTTTAGTCAGTTTAAGCTTTCCCCCTACTTATTTTAGTCATTTTTATTTATTATATGTAAAGTTTTTTTTTATCTCCTTTGCTATTTTCCTCTGTGGCATTAATAGAATTTTCTTGACTTGCAAAATTTTTCTGAAGTATAAGAAAATAAATATATTATGTCATGATTTTTATATATTTTTGTAAATTATATTTGTAATACATTTATATATAAACACAATATATCATTTAATGTATAATTTATGCATTTCATGTTACCAACTTTCTCACAAGAAGCTAATAAGACAGAAATGATCTTACAACAGTGCATGGCAAATAGTAAAAGGTTATTTAAGTGTTAACTGTTACAATGATTTTCATTTTTATAACTGAGGAAATTGTGGCAGATATATATTATATAACCTGCTCAAGGTCACACAGCTTAAAATGTGTACCTAAGGTACAAACTCCAGCTGGTAAATTCTACTTAATTACTAGGTTGAAACTGGCCATTTCTTCAAGGAGTCTTAGTTCCTTTAAGTGGAAAATAATACTTTAAAAAATCAACATCTGAGCTCAAGATGTCCGTATTGCTAATGGTGTATCGTTGCTTCTAGGCTCTTCCGGGCTATTCTGCTTCTTTCAAAGGAGCTGGGAAACACACACATGCCCACACACACACACACACACACACACATACACATCCTCTTCCACAGAGTTTTTCCTCACCTTTCACATTAGATATTTGTATATTCTTTTTTCCACACTGAGTCCCCTGGTTTCTGAGAATATCAGTATATTTACTTGTGTGCTCTATACTGCGTCACACACAGAGGAGTTTTAGATTTAACTACATTTATTCCACAACAATAAACAAATCAACTAAGCAACTCCTTTGTGGTTATTTTCGTCCTTAGAATATCTACTACTAAGTATGCTTTGTCAGAGAACTGTGTCCAAAAGTTACTTGAATTCATTCTATTTCTTGTGTATATTATTAATTTGAAGTAAAATTTGGTTTATTGTTTTGTTAAATGCAATTTGGAATTGACCTACTTGGTTATTTGTGATTCATTTTTGAATATGCGAAGTATTAATGGTCGAAAAATCAAACCGTATAAAAAGTTGAACTCAGCCAATTCTCATTCCGAGCTATCACATTAATACCATTACCTCTTACTCTCTCTGGGTAATAATGATTTTTATTATCCTGATTTACTCTTCCTGGGTCTCTTTCCACAAAAATAGGAAGTGCATACATTGCCTTCTGATTTCTTTTTCTTTCTTACAAAATAGGGGAGAATGAAACATTATTTGCACCTTATATTTTAACTTAATAAATCATAGAAACCATTCCATAGTGATTTAGAGATTCCGCACCCTTGTTTGTTTATTCTTCTGTAGGAATCCGATGTGTTAGGTTGTTTCCAGCACTTTTTAAACTACAGGTAATGCCTCAGTGAATAAGTTTGCTCATATAAAATTTTATATTTGTGGAATCGTATCTTCAGTTAAACCTTAGAAGTAGGATCGTGCCTTTTGGCCCTTAACAGTGTGTGAAAGGTTCTGTTTCCCCACATATTTGAACTTTTACACATTTCATAGGTGAAGAGTGGTGTCTTGTGGTAGTTTTAATTTGCATTTCTCTTAGTAAGAGTGAAAATGAGCATATTTTAACATAATTAAGGATGTTTTATGTATCTTCTTTTTCCATAAACTGTTCATTACTTTGCTTTTTTAACTAATTGAGGATTTGGTCTTTTTCTTCAGTTTTTAAGAGCCTTTTATATATTATATATAGTATATATAATATTTTTTAATATTATATATATTTTAAGAGCTTTTATATATTGTAAATTTATATTTATGTAATATTATATATATATTTATGTAATATTATATATATATATTATATTGTATATATTAGTCCTTTATCTGTGACATATGTTGCAAATATTTTTTTTTTCAGTTCATCATTTTTCTTTTGAGTTTTCTCATGGTATTTTTACCACATGATAGTTTTTTTAAAATGTATTTGAATTTAATAATATTTCGTTTTACTGCATCTGAATTTTGAGTCATAGTTGGACAAATTTTCCCAAAACCAGCTCATAAAACAAAAAGAATATTTCTTCTAATAATTGCGTTAATAATTTTATTTTAAAAGTGAAACAGACCCTATTAATAACAACATTGGTATTTTGAATGTAATCCAGGACTGTCCCAGGAAAACAGGGGCATATAGTTATTTGTTCATAAATATTATCTCGTTTAAACTGTATAGCTAATATCTGCATCATTTATTTTCTTATATAATTTTAGATTAAAGCTATAGCTGTTCTATTTGCTCAATCTAAATATTTTATCATTCTATTATCAAATGGCAGTGCTATGCTAGTAATCAAGGAATGCTGTATTTTTGGGTATTGTCATATTGTAGGACAAATGTATTTTAAGTATATTTGCCCCTTAAAGCTTCACTGATTAAAGAAAGGATCAAGTTTATTTATATTGCCTAAGAATTGAGCTCTAGATCTTTATTTTTACTTAATCGTTAATAATTAGTGCTCTTTAAAAAGAAGTGATTAATCATCTTTAATTATTCTAAATGGCAGAAATTGCATATACTTCTTGAAACTCATATAATTATTGTCATCAGCTTAAAAAATATAAATACAACCTCCACATGAGAGCCAAATTAATTTCAATGGGGGGAAGGAAATTAATCCCTACTGTGAGTTTAATTTGTACTGATGTTTTACCTACATTAGTTCAATTAATCCTCCAGGGAGTTCAATATATTCCATGTTACTATCCTCATTTATTAAAGGCAAACGCTGAGACCCAAAGCTAACTAATCTGCTGAAGGTAGCAAGTTAGAGATGAAACGAATGAGGATATAAACTTGAGACTGCGTCACTCCAAAGACCTTGCTTTTTCCACAATACTTTGTGGCCTCAAATGGGAAACAAATTGCTAAGTTTTCTGGGAACTTCCCGGAGTGTGGTATTTTTACTTGTTTGACTGTCATATGTTAGTAATGTTGCTAGCTGTAAGCTCCCGTGACACCCAGATTATCACTCAACTTCATACACAATTTAAAGATGAACCCCATTTCCAGTGAAACGAAGCACAACAAATCACAGAAAATAAGTTCCAGTGCAGTCGTGATGATAATCTTCCCAGATCAGCCCTCAAGTAGGCGTTGGATACCCCGTGTACAGGGATATATGCCTCCTTAATTTAGATTCCCCCTCCCCCATCTTGCTGTCATCCTTACAAGGGATATGTGTTCTTAGAACATGGAGCTTTTTTAAAGGCTTCTTTCAGTGGGCCATTGAGGGATGGACTCGCTTCTTCTTAGGGTCTGAGAAATTAAAGGACGTGCATAGTCCAGGGCTCTCATTTTGAAAGCACTATCCATTCCTTATAAAATGACAAAAGAAGCAGCAAAGCCAACCTTTTATTTTCCCACCTTAGACTTCGATCTGTTTAGTGATGCCATGACATTTCTATCAGGTTTTCTCCGTAAGGCCCTTTCAAAACACAAATAAAGGAATGAATACAGGAGCTGAGCTTTCTCCCATTCAACTTTCAGCTCTGTTAGCTTTCAATACCAGAAATGTATTTAAAACTGGATAAGGTTTGTTAACTCTTATATACCACTGTCATTCATCCAGATAGAAAAGAATTAAACTATATATGTGATAAGATTTGCAATTCAAATCAAACTGTTTCACTTTGAAAATATAGAGTGTTGTGAGTTGAGGAAGACAGACGGGGAAGGCCAGAATCAGGTTTCCCATTTACCTTTAGTAATAATATTGTGGTCGGTGTTTATGAAACTTCAGCTACATACTTTTGTGTATTCTTTAGAGAGTATTATAAAGAAGGTGTCCTGATGAGGTTACGCTTTCTGTTTGATTCCAAGAAGCTTACTGTGCTATAACACATCAGCTTTTAGAAAATATAAGTATATTTTTGGACAAATTTAGATTTTTAAAAGCATGAAAGCCAAAGGAATAAAGCTGCTTCAAAAAGTTTTTAAATGTTTCCGTATTTGAAGTCACATTTTGTAGGTCTCATCCATACTTCACACAACTTGTGAGATTCCTGCAAAGAGGCAGACAAAGAGAACCGAAGGGGTGTAATTAGAATCTTTTAAAATGGAACACAAATCAAACAAACAAAGGACAAACTCTTTTCATAACGGTTAAGCTAAATTTCACTGCCTGTCACTCAGAATAGTATTATTTTAATAATTTCATAAGGAGCTTACTCTAATGACTTCAACTTACTTTAACTTGAAAAATAACAGTTTTTTGAATAACAGTGGTATCAAAGTGCATTGGGTTGATTGAACTTTAATTGATTTTAAATTTTTTCTAAAATGAACCAGCACAATAAATGTTTCCAAGTTCTATGCTTGAGTAGTGACTGTGTGGTATATTAAAGGTCTCTAGGGAAAAATGGAAGCATGGGATACGAAATGAATTCAGCATGACTAGTGTTTAAAACGGTACTAGGCTAGCTTCAGTAGAGATTTATGGGATGAAGCATGCAAATAATAGAGAACAGCTTTAACACTGCTATGCGAAGTCTCCTGAATCTAAGAACTAGCCACCTGATCCACATGGCTGATCTATATGCTGCCATGTTTATGCTGCATGGCCCTTCCCAGTCCAAGTTCAAGTGCCCACTTGACTCACATGAAGCCAGTCAGATTCTTTCTCCCATGAGTTTGGAGTTTTTATCTACAGCGATGTATAAGGGTATGATTTCTGGCTAAAGTAGAACTATGACCCATCTACCAAGAGAATGTACAGGACTTTCAACAGTTAAGATCTCTAAAAGGACTCTTATTCCTGCGCTTTCTGAAGCTTTGTAGATCAGCAACTCCTCGGAGTCTGTGAGGTTACCCAATATTCTTTTAATAATTTTTCTAATTATACTACCACATGTTAGTTTCTGTTACCCTCAACTGAAAGAACCTTAGCAGAAAGTCTCCCTGTGTAACGCTTCCCTAGTGGACCTCTTAATTTTTAATATTAAAACATCATAAAACATACATACCTTTCAATACAATGTTTTGGGCAATGTTTAAATAGAAAAAATATATATTCACCCTCAAATGAGATACGTATTTTTAACAAAATTATGTCTAAGAAAATTCTAGAGATACATTCTAAGTTCAGTTGATAGACCTGATACATCAGAATCATGTATAGACATTTTGAAAAGCATGTCTAATGTCAAAAATGGGAATGTGTATCTTTGATGGAGCTGATGCTGAAGGAGGTCATGGCTACACAAAGCCACCTTAGTTTGTTCTGGAAGAAATGTTTAAGTATTTAACATTCTATTACAGTGCTAACTCATAGTGTTTTAGTCAGATTTTTGGAAACCAGTTGAGAGCTTTGGCTGATATTTGAATTACACATTTTTACACTAAAAAATGGAAAATAGGGTGATGATGAGGGTGCCGTCCAGGGAAGGTGGGTGCAGTGGTGGGCTGGGTGCTGATCTGCTAAGATCAGAGTTGCAGGAGAATGGACACTGAGGTACAGAGAGATGGGAGGATCTTGATTTAATTGATGATGCTTGGTGAGAAGACATGCTGCCTTATGACGATGTTGCAATACCACTGAAGGCGCTTTCTGACCCTGAACAGGACAATGGTGGCAGAAGAGAATCTGTCAAAGAACAAGAAAGGAAGTGGACCGATTAAGCCTTACAGTACCTCTATGAGAACGTCTTCCCCGCTTGGAAACTGACACATGGCTCCTTTTTCATGAACACAAATTTTTTTTTAAATACATAAATAGAAACTGTTTTCTTTCAGTCTCCTGATTCTAATCTTTTAGTGATAGACCAACAGCCAAAAATGTATTCCCATTTATTTTGTAGAATCAAAGTGCAATGTGAAAATACTTACCAGAATGAGAAACTGATTGAGATTTCCCAGGAATGCAGAATATTTGGCTCTTCGAATCTAAAGTTCTTCATTTACTAGCTTGTGTTTGAAAGCATTTTCCTGAACATTTGCCTTTAATTTTGATTTTGCTTTACTATCAGAGTTAAATACTTCCCAACTACTGATATGTGTCCTGTGACACAGGTGACTGAAGATATGAAAGGGAAAGGTGAAGAAAGAGGAAGCTGGACAGAAGGAGAATTACTAACTTCTCATATACCTGCATACTGAGAAGCATTCTGAGCAGACGTGTATGAAGTCTGCAGATATAACAAATACGTAGATAGCCTATTCACTGATTACTGGAATTCCTAAGATTCCCATGGTATTTCCAAACTTGAGACACATTTACAGATAAAAAGTTATCCTACAGTGATTTCTGCTGTAAAGGACAGTTAGCTAGATGGACCACTGGTTTCATCCAGTAACAGGGTTTCTTGTTTTCTCAAAGCCCTTTCAGATGTAAGTGAAACACCATGGATTCAGTATTTATTTATACATTTCTATAAGAACTTATATTTTGGAAAGCACGTTCATGGACATTCATCTCTTGGAATTCATCTCTTGGAAGCTGTCTCTCTTGTTCTCTACCCAGATTGTAAACTCTGAGGAAGAGGCCCTGGCTTATACTTCTGTACCGTTCACTGAAGAATTGGAAACACTGAAAAACAACACCAACGGAATTAATGGAGAGGTCTCTCCTTGCATTTTTTGTTTGTTTGTTTCTTGTCAGAAATTGCTTAGTAAATTTGAATAGGAAATTCCCATCCATAAATTTGCTGCAAATATTAGAAGTTTCAGTCTGAATAAGCTTACACTAATACATATTTGAAAGTGGTGTGCACCTCAAGAAGGGTAAAGAATAATGCTACGAGGATTCTGAGGAATCAGAGGATATGATATCCAATATCATGTAGGAGATGGTTGTAAGCAAGTCAAAGAGGCAGAGATTTGAGACTAAGATTTTGGATATCTGCATAGAAATGATAGATAAACAAGACTGCCAAAAAAGAGATTTTAGTTAGAGAAAAGAAAATGTTGTTTGAGAAACATTTTGGATATGCTTAGTATTGAGATGGGAACAGGTCTTTGAAGTCATATGCTAATACATGTATGTGTGGTTTTCTTAGGAAATGATCAAGGCCTTTAATCAAATTCCCCACAATTCTCAGCTGGAAAACCAAACAAACAAAAAACAAAAAACACAGTTCTATAGGAATGCATGGCTTAAACTACAATTTTTTTTCAAGAAACTATTATTTTTTCTTTAATTGAGCTTTCTTTAAGAAATAGCCAAAAGGAATTTTAAGGTTATATAAGAAAGGAATTTGTCAAATAAGTCTTCAGCGATGTTTGAGTATTTTAATACAACTTGTATATTCCCTGGGCAACTTTCTTAAGGAATCACATCAGTGGAATGTTCACATAAGCAAAATGATTGTCCTCACTGAGTTAAAACATGAAATCGACTCATTTTGAAAAACAGTAAAGATAAATAAATCTCTAAAGCACTTAATAAAAAGTGGTTTCTATACCAGGAAGACTAGACCATAATCTGAGTGAAGAATTTTAGCACAGCTAAGGGAAGAATAGAACAAATAAAAAATTAAAAAGAGGTGGTTTGTTTAGGAATAGAACTTTAAAAAATGATTACAGTTTTAAATATTGATATGCCTCATCCTTTCTTAACCCTGTCTGGGAAGAAGCTAGTCTGATTAAGTCCAAGAACCAACTCTGTTTGTCCTGATAGTCTCTGTCTCCAACAAAGAGACCTAGGCGTTAGATTGTTTTAACTTGATGGTGCTTAGCATTTTAAATCATGTACCAGTCTTCCCTAGTCACACTTCACAATCATCAAACAGCATTTTGATTTTGATTTAACTTTCTGTGAAATAGGCTATATATGTGTGTACAGACACACACACACACACACACACAGTTGTCCTACCACTTGGACTGTCTACCAGCTCAGACCTTTATGTAGCATAGCCCCTTCCTCATCTTCCTTCTTGAGAGTGGGGTTGGCCACAGAGAAAATATTGTTAGTCCTAATCCTTTAGCCTGGGAAGACAGTGGTTTCCCAGCCTCACTTTTGTAAGCACATATAATTCTGGAGTTCAGTATTTAGAAAGACTTGCCCTCAGCAATAAGCCCCTTCCTCAAAAACCAGGCTGTTAATAGTTAATCAGTTTGGATATGGGCTGCCCCTTTCTAAAACTTCAGTTGCAACATTTGTTAAGTATGGACATCATTATCTGTCTATGAGAAATATTCCATCTACACCGTTTTCCTCCTTGGGAAAAGTAAATGGTGCCTTTGAAAAAATAATCAAATGTGAATACATACAACAAAATGGTCAGTGAACGTACCTATACTTTTTGCTAAATGTGGAACCTGTAAAATTCAGTGTCTAGAAAATGACACCTCGTTTGTTAAATTCAAGGCTGATGCTTAGCAAAACCCGAGGACAAAGACGACTGTGGCTGGTTCTGATGGAAATCTTTTTGCAGTCTCTAGTGTCTGAAGTTACTTTTTTATGACCCCATTCATATTGCTTTATAGTAAAAGTTGAAAGAAGGCTTATTCAATTGATGTCTGCCCACACATTAGAATTTGATTTGCTAAAAGATTATAACAGTGCTCTCCTCCTCCAATGTAAAACCATTGTTCTGTATTAGGAGAGACTCTTCAACTCCAAATTTCAGCTAAAAGCACACATTTTACTTATACATCTCTTTCTATTTTCTTATTTCACATTTCCCTTATTTCCACAAGATAAGAATAATATTTCTCTAAGACTGATATACTGTAGCTACAGCTCTTTTATTTAATCCTAAGAATTTCATTGGATGAATACACTGCTTGGAGTTTTTCAGTCATTATAATTTTTAAAGTAACAAAAGCATATAATTACATGTCTTTCTCAAGTGGCACGTTTGAAGATTGGTTTGTCTTCAGAGCAATAGTAGAAATTATACTTATGGAAATGAGAGATGATGGGGAATAATAAATACTTACTGTATTATAAATGTGACATTTCTGAATATCCCACTCTTTAATGCCAGAGACACGTTTTTAAGCAGTGCGAAAGAAAATGCTATTTTTAGTCCTTATAGAATATGCATGTTAACTAATTTCCTTTCTATTGTAACATGAATGGATAACATAAACATAGCTCTTTTACAGTAATACCGTATTATATTGTGTGAAGATGTGCGATATAAAATACTTTATAAGAATGTGAGTTACCTCTCTAAATTACAAATAAGAGATAAAGCAAAACACCATTAAATTATTAATAGCTCTGGGGAATGGAAGATGAATACATTATGTTTTATAGTTTGGCTGCCTACATTCTTTTCTTAAATTAACTTAGCGCTCAAAAGCATTTAATGAGCAGGGCTATTCCATAGACACTGATCTATACACTGAAGGCATACCTATAAACAACAAAGTAAAGTTCATATTTCTCATAGAACTAATATTCTAAGGAAGTATGGGCAGCTAACTAACAAAGATACTTCAGATAGGGAAAAGTGGTATGGAAGAGAGTTTATACATAATGAATTAGATTTCAGGTTTCATCCTGAGTCTGTTAAAATAAAGCAGTGATGTCCTAAAGTTAGTCTTCAAAATTTCATCTGGATACTGTGGGGGAAATTACTGCAGAGAAACTTATAAAAATATGCTGGTAATAAAAACAAATAATACATATATGAGAATAGACTTCCACTTTGCCAAAGATGGAGTAACAGAAAGTGGGTTGGACAGGAGGTACTGAAGGGCAGAACCCCCTGCGAGATACGGGGTGAGTCCTGTAATTGCCCATCTTGGGCTTCCAGTCTTGAAAGTTTGTAGGCTGCAGTGCAGAGAACCCAGTGGGGCGCAGTGGATTCATTAGTGGAGGAGACAGAGCTGAGAGTTAGGGAGAAATCAAGCTTGCTATAGATAGCAGGACAGAATATGTGAGGGCAAAAAAAAGGACTGCATGGAGATCTGGAGGTCACAGAGGGTACACTCAAAGATTCAGCAGAATACTGGTCAGCAGATGCACAAGACTATAGAAACTACCCAAGGCTATAGAAAGAACCACGTCAAAGGATTAGAAGTAAAGACAAGAATATTGAAACAGGCATGATAATTATATTTATTACACAAGCACAAAAACCTAGAAGATTGAACATGTTAAGTAGAGATGTGGAAGGTGTATGTATATATACATATACGTGGAAAAACTATTTTTATCGTTTTATTCCCTGGGTATTTGCTTTATTTATGGCATTATGTTATTTTATTTTGGGGCAGGAAGTGCATATAGTTTAGCAGTAAGTTCTTGGTGCTGTCTTTAGTATGATCACAATGGGTGTTCTTAGCACAGCGTTGTTTGAATAAATATATACAGTGTTATTATTATAACTTATGTATTGTTGTCATGAAGACTGAGCAAAATGGATACTGGATAAAAAAACATGGAGAAAGTTAAGATGCCATTTGCTGTCTATCAAGTTCTAGATAGGAGATAAAAGTTTATGATATATGAATATAAGTGATGATATACTACAGCTTTAGTGATTCCATAGTAGATTTAAAATCGTTCATTTTATATTTACATATGTTTTTCACATAACAAAACTATATGGAAAAGAAAGATATTTAAACAGAATAAAATTATCTAAGTTGTAAGTTTAGATTCTTTTAATTTGATCCTGTCCCATGAGAATTATTCATGCCATTTAATTTTCTTTGAAAACATATTTTCAAAAGGTTACATAATATTTCATTGTATAAGCTATTTGAGAAATGTAAATATTTCTTTACTTTTAAGTATCCTAGAATTTTGGAGAAGGATTTTTCTTAAGTAAGTACTTAGCTCTTAACAGAGCTATTGGGAGATTGTGCAAAGTACCAAACTCATAAATCTATCAATGTAAAACAGTGTGTTAAGAACTATACATACTATTACTGTTACATATTTTGTGTTGAGAAATACCTTGGCAATAATTTTCTAGTGTATTTTGCCAATACATATCACAAGGAAGTCCTATATATTAGAGATAACTTTTCTTTGAATATAATTCTAGAATATTATTGGGGAAATGAGATTAAAAGTTAGAGATTTAAAAAAAAACAAACCATGAACAAAATCATGTTCAAAAATTGTAAGGAAATCCTTACTTCAAACATTTGATGCTGAAATATTTCTAATGTACTTTTGGACAATATCAATAACTTATAAGATATTAAAAATGTATTAATTAATATAATTATATTTAACATCTTCTCCTAAATGGGCTGATTGTTATCAATAAAGAAAAATCTTATACTATTTGTTGCATGTAGAAGAAAATAAAAACTGAAGCTTTTAACCTGTAAGAAAATATGCTGTTAAATATGACTTGGTCTTAATCTCGGATGAACCTTTTCCATTTCAGATGAATTGCTGTGTCCATTCGACAATATGACCTGGCAGGGCAGGCTTTCCCACAGTCAAGCGTTCCATCTCCACCAAGGATCACCAGTATGCCTGGAGCTGTTTCTCACGAGGTATACAGCTCTCTCCTATGGCCTTGCTCCAATTTCTCAGGGACCTGCATCATGACCCTCTTGCTGTAAGTTTGCCATGAGTTCCCACCACTTTCTCACCACTGATACCTCCACACAACAGGGTCTGCTCAGTTGTTTGGCCCAAATGGCAGGGCTGCTTGCACTGCATCATGGATCAGCTCCAGCACCTTTTACTGCTCTGCGACAAACTCAAAACTATAAAGATTCAAGAGCAATTATAGTAACGACAAAGCAAGGTCATTGGGGCAGCCAAGGGGTTTTTATCCTCAGGGAGTTATGGAGATGGTTAATAGAGCAGAGCATCGCTAGGGGCAAAACAGATGAGCTGTCAAGAAGAGTGCTCTAATTTGCTGCTTATTTTGGAGCAGATATCTGTGTAGACCCTTACCTATTGATTCCTAAGTTTTCTCTGAATTGGCATGCCTCTTGAATCTTTATAGGTCTTAACCCTCAATTCATGGCTTATCAAGGTCTCCAGTGTTCTAGCCATTTCTTGCTTGTCCTGACCAATTGGCATGATGTCATTAATGTCACTGATTAATGCAATGCTCTGAGGATATTTACGTGGTTCAGATTTCTTTGTACTATTTTGTCATACAGGGCAGGAGGTTAACACAGCTCTGAAGAAAACTGTAAATGAGTATTTCTGTTCATTCCATTTAAACACAAGTTTTTCCTGATTCTCTTTTTTTAATTGAAATGGAAAAAAACACATTCACCAGATAAATGGTCATATACCACGTCACAGAGGTACATAGTATATGACCATTAATCTGCTCCAGAAAGGAGCCTATATATGGCACAACAGCAGTGGTCAGGGATGTTACCTGATTCAGCTGGCAGTGGTCTCAAATCATTCTCAAGGATATATCCAGTTTTTCCAGGGGCGAAACTGGCAAATCAAATGCAGAGAAGATTGAGACCATCATCATTGAATTCTTTAGGTCATTAATAGTGGCGCTAATTGCTGCCATCCCCTAGGGTGTGATACTGTTTTTCATTTACTGCCTTGGCTGGGGGAGGTTAGTTTCATAGGTTTCCACTTGGCTTTACCTACCATGAGTGCTCTTCCGTATTGGCTAAGGATGTGAGGGATCATTCTGACTGCAGAGTATAACAATTCAAATTATACACCTGAGCACTGGAGAAATGAACACTCAGTCAGTCCCAGTTGTCCACTGTCAGCTGGACTCGAGCCAGGGCTCCATTTATCACAGCGAGCCAGTAAGCTCCGACTTTACTCTAGGGCTATGATGATGCCTTAGTGTCAACTCAGACCTCAGTTCTCTGGCTGTGTTGCTGTTCCTCCTGCCTCAGTGTACAGTGACCTGAGTCAATGGCCATAGCTGCCTCTGAAGGAAGGACTGGGAGAATCATTACAGTCTTGTAATTGCTGCAACTGCTGCAAGGTTCTCTCTCCCAGGGACCGGCCACTTTGTTAGTCAATGTGTTCCAGATTTGAAAACTGGCTCAGAGAAACGAATAAGAGCTCGTTACATTTTATTGGAGCAATTGCCCTCATGCCTCTGCTCCTGCATTTTTGCCTTTTTTGGTTATAGATGTTAAGCAGCACCCTTCTTGACAGCTCATCTGTTTTTCCCCTAGGGATGCTCTGCTCTATTAACCATCTCCACAACTCCCTGAGGATAATGCCCCCTTGGCTGCTCCACTGACCTTGCCTTGCGGTTATTGTAATTGCAGCCTCCTGGTTTCTGGTGATTAAACAGTGCCACCTGGCTTCTGTTGGTTGGGGGCATCATCCCCATGGAAGTTAATGAGCTCAGCTCCATGGCAGCTGCAACTGTCTTCAGCCCCAGCCTACAGAGGCAAGCTACCAGTGAACTTCTTAATGATTCTGAGCATTGTCAACAGAAGGAGGTGAATCTCCCCTCTCACCCAGAGCAGACCTTTTGTCCTTGGCGAAGTCCTTGGTGTGTCCTCGCATTCCTTCTGTGGAACCCAGCCTTCAGGTGGGTCTCCTTGTCTTCCAAATGTGTCCATTCCCAGTATATCCGCTGATCTCAACCTCTTTATTCCCTTCTCTGCCGTCTGTTAGGGTAACTCAGGTGTTTCCACTTTGTTTTTTCCAGGACTGAGAACCACCCTAGTAGGGATTTTATTCCCTGGGGTCTTCCCATGACCAGGGTGTTAAACCTTGTGTCCTAAAAACAATCAGCCTAAGTGAATGAATTCTTGTTTGTCCAGCCTTACATTGTAGTCCCCTTAAATTTCAATCCTAGGAGTGTTTTCCTGACTCCCACTTGTATAAGCTAGCTAATTCTTAAAATTCTGATTTTATAGTCTGTTTCATCACTTAGGAGGCCCAGGACTTCACGCGTGTTAGGGAGGGGTGTTGCACTGGTAGCAGCCAGAAAAGGTAATGAGAATAGCTGCTGAAAGGTTCATCCGTTACATGGCAGGTGGGAGGCGTGCCCTGCAACATCATAGTCCAGCCTGGTAGAAACGCTGGCTCTTATGAGGGAAGGATTGGGCGACCTCTATATAAACCTAGAAGGGTTTGTGGGGTCTGCAGAGCCAGCATCCTCAGGTGCACACATCCATCCCCCCATCTCATGCTGCAGGATGCCACATTTTCCTTACCAAGTCCTTGACCTCTGCATAACACATCCACCTTGGCTGAGTGTATTAGGGTTCTCTAGGGAAACAGAATCCGGTGAGAGATAGAGGTGGCAAGAGGGATCGAGATTTTATTATGACAAACTGACTCACATTTATGTAGAAAAACAAGTCCCACCATCTGCTCTCTACAGGCTGGAGACCCAGGAAAGTCTGTTGTTTCAGAGTCCGAAGGTCTGAGAACCAGGAAAGCCAAGGACAAGAGATCCATGTCCCAGCTGAAGCAATCAGGCAGAAAGGGGAGAATTCCTTCATCCTCCACCTTATGTTCTATTCAGGCTCCCAACAGATTGGTTAATGTTCACCCACATCCACATCAGGGGAGGGTAATCTTTACTGAGACCACCAACTCAAATGCTGATCTCACCCAGAAACACCCTCACAGAGTCACCCAGAAGTAGTATTTAATCTGGGCACCCCTTAGCCAGTCAAATTGACACATAAAATTAACCATCATGCTGAGCATTCACAAGTCTTTGGACTCCAAGTGTTACAACTGTTTATTCAGCCTGCCTCACAGCTATTTCTGCTCCTCCACATGGAATCTTTAGCTAGTGAACTGACACTTTTTGCTAGGGACTATCCTTGCCCCAGCCTATCAGCCAGGATGGAATCCTCTTGTCTGCTCAGAGGTGAGTTGGCCAGTTTCAAACCTCCATCTTAACTGCCTGCTTTCTGTTCTACTGAGAACTTTCCCAAACTCCTACTGTAACCTTTATGTATCTGCTATCCATATCTGCACAAAAATATGCTCTCTCTCTCTCTGCCTTTTATGATATAGGAACCCTCGGTGCTTCTACTTAAAGCCAATCCCTCCACTTTTGCAATAGGTTCTATCCCTTCTTACTTAGATTACTCCAACAACTTTCCCTTGTCTGTATTGCATCATGTATTTGTCAATATATCTGCACTCATCACTTTTCACTGCCGTCAGCCGTGGGAGGCTGGAGAGGTATCCGAGGAGGTGAGCTGCCCAACTGGAAGGAGGCGCGAGGAGCCAAGATAGAGCAAAACAGCACTTTACTGCAGTACAAACGGGTGGTGTGCGTGCTCAGGTGTAGGCACTTGTCTTTTTATTATGCCCGGTCATGCATATTGTTCATAATGCTGACTCATGCTACCAGCGCATGCGTACATTTACTTCTAACCTCACACGTGCAAGTTATTGTGAACTTTGACCTGGGTCCTACTGCCTACTCACTTAAGGCTGCCGACAACTGCTTATACTGTTAACACGCTGCACTAAGCCACCCTGATCACTCACACAGACCACTGTAAAGCCTCCTAAATGTTCTCCCTACTTCCTCCTTTTCCTATCCCCAGTCTATTCTCAACACAGTAGCCAGAGGGAATCTTACAAAATTTAAGTCAGATCATGTCCCTCTTCTGCTCGATTACCCACCTGTCTTCCCTTCTCAGTAGCCAGTCTTGTAGCGCTCTCTGAAGCCTGATGTGACCTGGTTGTCCATTCCATCTCTGAGCTCATCTCCTAGTACACTTTTCCTCACTCCATTCCTGCTGCATTTTCTTTGTGTATTCTTGAATATGCCAGGCAGGTTCCACCTTAAGGAATTAGCACTGTTTCCTCTGTAGGGAATACCCTCCCTTCAGAGTCACCCTTCTAATGCCCCACACCCTTCAAATATTTGTTCAAATGGTACCTTTTCAAAAAGATATACTCTGACCTTCCATTTAGAACTCCAATCATTCGCTTGTTTCATCTTTTTCCCATAAGACTTTTCATCTTCTAGCATTCTAATGTGCTTTACTAATTTATTACAACTATTCTCTCTTTACTGCCTCCTCTCAAGATGATGTTTTAATATGAAATGTGAACGACAAGAAAATACATTCCTGATAGAAGTGCTAATATCAAATCCCTTTCGGGAAATGGACTAGATGTTTCTGAGGAACGAAAGGAGGCCAGCATGATGGGAGTCTGCCCAGGACTGAGGAGGCTCCTGGAATGTGAGATTTTTCTGGGCTAAAATGAGGACAGTCTCAGGCAAGCTTTGGTCTTGGTTCTGGGAGAGGAAACATTCCGAGACATCCCCCACGATTCTGCTCCACGGCGTACACACATCTTCTCCCAATTATTCAATCAAGCATTAAGTAGGTGCTGCTGTGAGCTCCCTAGTCAATAAGCTCTGAGAAAGGGCGAGAATCCTAGAAGGGTCTGAGCTAATTAACTGGGCCCTTAAAAGAGTCAAGAGGGCTTTTTAAGCAGCACAGGTTTTTCCACTGATCGCCAAGCAAGGGCGCAGCCGCGCTGTGAGCTTCCGGGGCAGGGCTACCTGGGTGGGAACTGAGAGCGGCTTCCAGCAGCTGGGAGAGCAAGAGGCCGCAAACGCCAGCCACCGAGAAATGGGCCTCGAAGCCTACAACCACAGAGGCTGCATTCTGACAACTTTGAATCTGCAAGAGGGCCGAGGCTCCTGATGGGACCACTGCCACAGCTGACGCCGTGATGTCAGCTTTGTGAGGCCGCGCGGTGAACCAGTTACGCCACGCCAAGACTTCTGACCTACAGAAACGGTGAGTTAATAAATGGGCGCTGTTTCATGGAGCTAAGTTTGTGGTAATGTGTTACACAGTAGTAGAAAAGTAACACGGTGTTCTGAAGCAAGGAGGGGTTTTTAAGAGAAATTCAAAGGAAAAAACGGGCTCTAGATTACACAGGGCTTTTTAAAGTCATAGGAAGGAGTTTTGATTTGATTCTTAATGCTGTGGGAAGATAACAGATTATTTTAAATGAAGAGGTACATGACGCCAGCACTTCTGGCCCTGACGTGAGTGTAGAGAAATCTGTAGGGACACTGTGTGGAACTCTGGGGCGCTCTGTTGAGCTTCCAGCAGCTTCTTGGTGTTAGGCCCAAGGCCCAGAGCACTGCTTGCGGTCCCTGAGGGTCAGGAGGCTAGCAAGTAGCTTTTGCATAGAGAGCCCTACGCTGCTCTCCCCTTGGGCAGATTTTGCACGTGGTACAGGAGGCTGGGCGAGCAGCCGTGTGCTTCCCCGCCTTCCTGGTGTGCTGCTTGGGCCCGACAGAACTTGAGCCTGAAGCTGAGGCCGCGCTTTGCGCAGTGGAAGGGCCTCTTCCTGGTGTGGAGCTGAAGGGGTTCGTGAGGTACACCCCTCAGGCTCAGGACACCGGAGGGGCACTCATTTGCATGCGGGGTGCAGTGCTCTGGGAGCCAGAGCACACACGTGCTCTTTTGCAGTCTGGGATGCTGGCGGGGCCTGGCCAGACGCCCCCACTTCCGAGCAAAGCGCTCCCCAGTCTCCAGACCCAGGTGCCGCAGTGAGGGCGGCAGGGGCTCCAAGTCCAGCTGCAGGCGGCTAGGCTTTCTGCTGTCTGCGGCACCAGGGGGAGGGCCTCTTTGGGTTTAGGGTTCTCTCTGATAGCGCTCAGCTGTGGAGCTTGTCCTGGGCTGGGGGCATTTGGCGAGGTATGTGGCTCTGGGCCATGTACCTACACTCCCTGTCGTCACCGGAGGCTCTTCTCCAGCACAAAGCCTCAGGGGTTCCCTTTCATTTTTAAAGCGTGCATCTGGGGGCTCTGAACTACTGCACACACCACCACCAATGACTCTTTGTATATTAATCTTGGTACTGAGTCTTAAGTGTCCTGGAACCTTCTCTCTGTCAAGAAGGGAGACAGCTTTCCCTTTCAGAGCCCAGGTCTTTCTAAGCGAGGTGCAGAGAAAGGGTGATTGGCTTTATTCAGGCACAGGTCTTTACCACAGCCCTCTCAGCACACTGGCTCCCAGAGTACACGGGCCCCATGTTAGCACAGGCCTGTGTCCTCAAGTATGTGTTCCTGTGTGTGCCTGTGTGGGAGGGTTAAGCTGGTGTCACACTTCATACAACCATAGCTCATAGCTCATTTTGACAATCCTGACCTCGCCCCTCTCTCAGCTGAGCCAGATCCGCACGGCTTCTCACCTGGCCCCTCTGTGGACTTGACTCCATATGTGGTCTGTTTTTGCAAAATGTCCTCCTGCTGTCTCCCCAGTATGTACATGTACCACTGTGTTCGGTCACGTTTGTTGTGTATCTAAACCCCCATTTGTGGGTTCAGTGTTTATTATTTTTTTAATTTTGTTGACACTTTGGCAGCTAAAGATTGTGACCAGATACCTGAGTTACGTGTTCCCCAATATTTCATGACAGTTAAGAGTCCTAAAGGTTTTTTGGTGTATAATACTTATTTGTTGAGTACAAAGACAGGGTCACAAAGGGGGACTATTGCATAATTTTGCAGATACAAATATTACAATTGTATGCGTGTTACAATTTTATGCATGTGCTATCATAAAGTGCATATAATGCAATCTATCATTAATGTAAAATAAATTTTTGGAGAACTACTGTCTTCATTATGAAATTGGTAAAACTTTTAATCAAATGAGATGAATGGAAGAGTCTGTTTTGTGTCTGTTGTGATCCACTCCCTTCATGCTACATATTATTTCCTGTGTCTCACGGTGCTATAGTAACTCACGCTGGTTTGTACCACAATAGGATATTCGTTGAACCGAATGTTTATACTAACTGCAAACACTTGTTTTCTCTGACAGTGCCTACTTTGAGATTAGACTCTAAGAACAAAATCTTTCTCACTTGAGTTTCTTTTCTAATAATATCTGTTCCTAATTTGCTAATGCAAAGACCCCTGATGGACTTTGGGAGGATCTGTGGCCTATTCTTTGAAATTTCTCTTCTAGTGTGAAGTGGGAAAGAGTGCCTGGCATGGAGAAAAGAACTGGAGTTTTCTTTTTTGAAGTTGTAGTTATAAACCTCTATACAAATGAGAGCTATTGTTTTTCTTATCAATTCAATTTGTAAAATAAACATAATACTGATAGTGGAGTGCTACATAATTATCAAAACAACCCATTACATATTAGTAGTCATCAAATTATAAAGAAGAATCATCTGGAGTGTTTATATAAACTGTAGATACCTTGAACTCAGTTCTCAAGACTCCAGTTTAGTAGGTTTGAGTGAGGTTCAAGAATTGGCATTTTTAGCAACCTGGCCAGATAATTCAGGTGCGAGTGGTGAGTAGTTACTACTCAGTTAAGACCAAAAGCTTTTATGCCCATAAATTGGTTGAAATTCTTACAAGGAGTTTTGGCAAACCACTGTGTATAGCATCATAATCTTGAAGAGGATAAACTAGAATTTGAGTTTAAAGGTTGTCTCAGTGCTGTCTACCTTGAAGTAACTGCCGGAACCCAAGCCAGTGCTCTTTCCATCATCACCTCCTAACTAGCATGTTATCCTATAAATGCAGGGTTGGTTTGACATAATTCAGATTCAAAACCCTTACTGAATTTAGATAAGTTTTACTATGCTGATCATGAAAAGCCAAAGATTTTACACTTTAAATGAGTACTGTATGACTATGTTGATGTAAATATATTAACATAGATTCTTAGTATTCTGAATGACGCTTTGATAGGCAGAACTATCACTACATGTCTCTGTAAAAACTTTGCATGTGAAAGAAGCTTGCTTTATACATTCTTTCATAACTTCTAGGAGATTTGAATAGAAGTGCCTTACTTGAAACAAGAAAGCTGGAGAAAATAGATGTAAGGGTCCAACTAAATCAATCCAAATCTATCTGGACTGTGTACGTCCTCTCTGGAGAGTCTAAAGAATTTTTAAAAGATGCAAAGACAACTTATCCCTCTTTTCAGCTTATATCCTGGTAGATACTGTGGTTTCTCTGGATAGACATTGAAATAGAGGTTTAACATGTGGTCCATACGCATTTCTAATTAAAATGTTCAATGTCAGATACAGGAGATTCTTCTTTACATAAATTACTTTGCATCTTTCTTGGTTTTTTTCAAGCTGAGAATTTTTGGAAAATATCATTTGAGTGTGTACTTTCATTAGGGAATATTTTTGGCCTGGAGTTCTTATTGATGTCAATTCTTGGCTTATACTAAAAATGGGAAAGTCAAAATTGTTCAGCAGCAGTATATCTGAATCTGGGAGAAAAAAAATGTAGACAGTAAACCATGCTGGCATGGTGATAGAGTAGCGAATACGGTAAGCAGAGCGCAGTGAAAGACTGTTTGAAAAAAAAAAAAAAAGACACTGGGCTGTTGTAGAATTTAAAAACTGTGAAATCGTAAACTTAATCTTAAATCTTATTGATTTATATTTTTTACAATTTGACTTAGAAAAAAGTCAGATAATGTCCTTCTGAGTCTTCCCATGCTTTTATACCTTATATCTTACTATCACTTTTCAACCTAGCTACCCTTAAGCAAAACTTACCAACAGAACGCTGATAACTCTATAATTCTTTCAGAAAAGTAGGCCTTTCTCTCTGTTTTAGGTCCATATAAATTGTTGATACCAACTAAAAATTGCCATTGTGAGTTTGAGTGTAAATTGTAATGCAAATTCTTAGTTTTTATAGAAACCTCTTGTTTTACTTAAACAACTGTATCCTACCACGGTAAGAAACGAATGGGAGTTGAGAAAGGAGGGGCGAGATTTAAGAATGTGGTGAAGGCTCTTCAGAAGCAGAGAAGTGGGGAGAGAGATGGCATGGCCATCGGGAGTGGGTAATGGCCCAAGGATGGAGCGAAGATTCTGCTTCATTCATTGCTTAAAACTAAATTTGAAACTTTAACCTTTTACAGCATGTTAACGTCTCCCAAGTCAAAAAAGTAATATTCAATTATTTTCTCCTGGAGTTGACTGAGAGTAGAGGTGCTTTCCTAGCTTGGAATCTTGGCAAACAGGAGTCACGTAAATGTCAGTTCCTCATTTCCTAGAGTAAGTGACACTCCCAGATACTGCAATGAATTTTTGCTCACATAGACTTCACCATACTGCCTTCTAATTAATTGCCTAATGATTGTCTTTCTACCTACCTTGTAAGCTACAAGGAGGCAGGGGGCACCTCAGCTGTATTCAGAATGTAGCGCTTGACTAAACAGAGAAGGTGGTCAATAAATATTTGTTGTGTTGTCTCCAGTGGGTGCTCTCCCCTCACACATCTTTCCTCACTGAGGACTTCTCTCTCCTACCTGGCCCCAAATTTCAGACATCACAGTCCCACAGTTTTCTGTTTAGGTTAGACCAACTTGTCCCCAAAATGTGCTACAAAAAAAAAAAAGTCTTAAAAGATATTCTGGGAAGAAAACAAAATCTAGGGTTAAATAGGTTTTGGAAATGATGTGTGCTGTCTTGTGTTTTTTTTGTTTTTTTTTTTTTTTTTTTTTTTTTAAGTAAAACGTGTACTTTTAACATGTCAAAGGTTCTACATTTTGAGACAAAGAAAACCACTTACCTTTAACCTGTCATTTTATAGGCTTATCAGAACCTACAGCCTCTTCTCCATGACTTTTCTATAGCATCTTACAGAAGAATTATGTTACAAAACACCACTTTGAAGGAAGGTTGAGGTAAACAACAGCATCTCTATTGACTTCTTTCAAGACCCTTTCTCAGCACACATGGATAGCAGTCATTGTAACCTGAATTCTACCCCCATTTTCACCATTTACTAACCGTGTTACCTTAAACTATAAAAATTCATGACATTTCTGTGGGGATCAGTTTTCCTCTTCTGCAGTGTTACCTGGTCTGCTGTTGTGGGTTGAGTGGTGCCCCCCTGCCACCCGCCTGTCAACATATCTGTCCTGACTTGCGGACTCTCTGAATATGACCTTATTTGGAAATAGGATCTTTACAGATACAGTTGGGTTGAGCATCTTGATGTGGGATCATCCTGGTTATCCAGGTGGGTCCAAAATCCAATGACAAATTCCCTGATATGAGACAGAAGAGGAGAAAATGTAGACTTGGAGGAGAAGTTAATGTGAAAAGAGGGGCAGAAATTAGGATTACATAGTCACAAGCCAGGAAAATATTCCCTTATTTCATAGATGAGAAAGGAAATTGCTATTAATGGTTGTGTTTGTGTCAGTAGCGTTAATTGCGATATTAGTAGCAATTACTGCTTATTGGAAAACTGTGCTATGCTGTGTACTATACAGTAGACACTGTCCTAGGCCTTTATGTGTATTTTCACGTAGAATCCTTAAATTTCAGATGAGAAAGATGAAGCCCAGACGTTAAATAGCAATCCCACAGTCACACAGGTGGTCAGTTCTGGAACTGGAATTTGAACAGAAGTCTCGCTGACTTTCCATTACACCACGACAAGTTCATTTTAGCCCATGTTTACTTCTAAAGGGAAATCGTGGTAGCTTGTTATAGCTATTATTTAAAAACATATGTAGTCTAAAGCCAGGCAGATCTGATGCCTTGCTTGCTGGAGGAGGGCGCTCATCTGTGCAGGGCAGAACAGTGGGGAGCAGAGGGCCTAGAAAGACAAGGACGGCCACAGTCGGAGCCTTGCGGAGGACCAGTGACAGAGGAGATCCCCAGTTCACTGGTGAAGATGGGCTAGGGAGTCGTCTCGTCTCTTCACCAGGAAGACACTTTACGTGATAACTGGTAACGAATTATTTTCATGACGGTATCAACAAGCCGGAGATCTAGGTATAGGAGAAGGGAAGCTTTCTGCCCCCATCAAGTATTAGAAGAGGAAAATCTCAACAGCTATCTTTTCTTCCAAGTTTATTATTCCTTGTAATCTAGGCTGTTTAGAAAATGGGTCGTATCTATGTATTTGCCACCACAACTTTAGCCAGTTTTTTTGCCTTTCTTAATTTTGACTCTAAGTCTTAAATTTCCTCAACAATCTCTCATTTTTTTCCCCTCATCCCTACGACGTTCCTCCTTTTTGCTTATTTAATCTTCCTTTTCCTTTAAAAATTTTTTTAAAGACAACACAGATAATTTAATGTTTAATGTCTTGACATATTTGTTTTGAGCTGAATCCAAGTTTTTGGCTTTTTCATTTTTGCTTAAAATGAGTGAATGAGATCTATGACCAAACTAAGTTTTGAAATTCTGTGTAATCTTTCAAGGAGTGTTTATACACACAAGAATACATACATTAAAAAAGCTTTGTTATTGCATTAGGGGAGAAACTTATGAAGAATCAAAATACAGGTCATCAGTCTTGCGTCCTGAAATCTGAGTGACAAAATGCCCTATTTTTGAGATGAAAAGCTCTTCACCTTTATAACTCTACCTGTAAATCTAGGGATGTATTTTAAATGCAATCATCAGATTTAAAAATTTCTTCATGAAATAGAGATTGGTGAAACCACTTCTTTATGTTAAGAATCTTTGTAAAAACTGTATTATTGGTCGATTCTTTTTGCTTATTTATTTCCGAGGGGTTGGCAGTTTTTTTCTCTGCATACCACCATGAAGAAAAACAAGCACTTTGTATGGTTTTGCTTCATTGAAAACAATCTTTTTTTTAAAAAAAAAAAATGGATACTATGCCCCATGTCCATAAATCAGCACATCGCTGTGGCTAGAAAAGGGATAACTGGGTGTGTTCAATGGGGGAAAATGTTACCAAGGTTTTTTTTTTTTTTTTCTTTCTTTAACTAAAAATACCTTTTTGAAGTGTGAAATTGCCTGCTGGCCACTGACAAATTTTGTCAATATTTCTAATTACTGTATATGGAAGAAAACCTGCCCCAAAGACATTATAAAACAAAACCCCAGATATTGGCTTCACACTATTGTCTGCACTGAACGGAGAGAGAAGTATCATGTTACCTTAATCTGAAGAAAAGCTGTATTTTTCTCATTTGAACTCCAATGATCTCTGCACTGTCTGTGTGACAGTTGACATTTAAACGGGTTATGTGTGTTCACTCTTTGCTCTGATAGTGAAGACATAAAAATCCACTTATGGCTTTGAAAGTTATCTAAAAAATTAGACTCACCCCGAATCTCTTCACCCTGATAAATGTCTCTTTCCCTTTCCCATCCCCTAAACAAATACTTTTGGATAATCAATTAGATCCTTTGGCTTCAGTTGTGTCATATTTTCATAAAAAGACTGCCTTAAAATGAATTATTATTCAGACACCTTCCAGCTCTAAAGCTCTAGAAGACACAGCTGCATATCATTCAAAACACATTGTCAAGCAGACATCAAAGAAATGTGAAGAGATGGGAGAAGTTATTTGCAGATATTTTCTTCCTTTCTTTTTTCCCTCCTTCCTCCCCCTTTATGAAACAGACCAACTGTAAGGCAAAATCCCCACATATAGTAACTTGAATTTAAAACATCCTCACTATCCAATATATGTGCTACTATGTGATTTTCTGTTGCTTCCTACAATTTTTAGCCTTTAACCCTGCCTTTTGCCAGAGGATATATAATTTTAAAACGTAGAAGCAATTATGTCTCAATTATAGCTGCTATAATTTTTTTTTAAAAAACCCTTAATTTCTGTCTTTTTAAAGGCAGTTTTAAGTTAATTATTGCATGTATTTGACCTGCTTTGAAATTTTCACAGCTGAAAGAGGGTTATCATTGAAATCAAAATAATAGTTTTCTCATTATTAGTAGTAATGATAATATTAGTAAACAAAGATAGGAGCTAACATTTATTGAGTATGTGTTATGTTTGAGGTACTGTTATGTTAGATACTGTATATGGGCAGGCAAATTTTTTTCCTCCATTTAAAAAGGAGGAGCTTTGAGTTAGCCCAGTTAAATAATTTGTTCAAGATTATACAGCAACTAAATTGCTTTACAGCCCAGATCAAAATCACCATGCTAAACAAAGCAGAAAATAAGTTATCTGCCATATCATTAACTCAAAACAGCCTCCCTTAACCGGTCCAAAGTGAGCCTCAGTGCCTAAGGCCATTGACAGCGCTGTGTCCGAATGAAGGCCTTCGTGGTGAGGTGTCTGTTGGGCTCTAGAGGGAAGCATCTCTATTTCCAAAACTATGGATGTACTCTACTCGATAGCCAAGTTTTCAGAGAGACCATCTTTAAGGTATCATTTAGGGTGAATAAAGCTCTTTCTAGGCCACTTATTTTGAGTTCAGATAACCTTTAGGATGGATAAGTGTTAAGCAATCAACAGTTACTAACACTTAACAAATATAAAAAGGAAACTAGCTACCATGTATTGGTCACTTATTATGCTTCAGACTCTATGCTAAGCAATATGAGGAGATGCATGTGTGAGCCTATGGTTTCTACATTTGTGCCTGCATGTGTCTGTATGTTTGCATTTTCTTTCAGTCTATAAAATTACCAGTTTATGGGGGAAAAAAATTGAGGCTCAGAGTTTGTAAGTAATAATGCCTGAAGTTACTTGCCTGGCTCAGTAGAAAGAAAACATAACCTGGAGTTAACATATAATGAACTTCAATATTTCTCTGCCAGCTTCAGGATGTGAACTTGTAGACGATGCTCTTACCGATTTCCACATGAGTAAAATTCAGATAGTGTCGTATAACTTAGGTTGTACGAAATTTAAATGAGGAAATGTACATAAAGCCACAATGTGCATTACCTACAGAGAGTAAACCATGTTCCCACGTTGCCCGAGTCCAATGACTCTGCCTCCAAAAGGGTGAGCCAGTAGGTTGATCTTCCTAGTATGGTGAGGAGCTTTGTGGAAAAAAATGCTCACACCTGTTAGGAGAGAACATGGTGGCAGTAGATTATTTATTTCCTTAACAGTTAGTGCAAGTGAAAAATTATCACTGTACTCATTTATCGTGGGACGAGATGCAGAATTCCACGAGCAATATCGCACCTTTAGTGTCGAGTTGCTGTCTGTGACCATTGAACGCGTCTGGGACACTGCTTGCTTCCTTTATGCAGCAGGACGTGGAGACTGAAGACACCACAGTCTTGACTGCTCACGCTTCACACTCACTATGTATTTAGAAACATAAAAGTCATCTTCTGATCTGCTTCTCCAAGAGCAGCTACGTCAAGTAAAATGGGCTTGATAAATTCAGTGATAATTTGAAAGCTGTGTCAAAAGCACATTTTGCTGAAATGGAAACACTAGTAAAACTGGGGACTTAGAAGGAGTCCATTATCCTCCTCACCAAGTTTGCAGAGAAATGGCCTCTCATTTGTTCCCATTCCCTGGTGGATTCAGGCTATTTTTACAACTGGGTTTAAACAAAGTATCTAGGACTACCTGCCAAAGAGGAGCAGGCGCTTTGTTCAGGCGGCTTGCTCATCACATGAGGTAATGGCACATCTGTTTGGACCGTCTGAGCTGAGATAACAGATGCTGCTGCAAACCGAGTATTTGGAGAAACAACAACAAATACAAAGAGAAACCTACTTTTAAAACCACCCCTCTTCGGCACAGATTCACAGGCTGTTGCCAAAGACTTGCACAGAGCTGTCCGCACGTTGCAAACATGATGGGGCAGCTCTGATGCATCACAGATCTCCTTGGCCGGTTGGAAGGATTAGTTGAAAATAACTTTAAAAAAATATAACAGATTCCTTGTAACATTAGAACATTCAAAATGATATTCTCAACTGGTGTAACTTCTGGCAAATGGCAAACTTTGCTTTGTGGCTCTGTTCAACAGAAAAGGGTTATGCAAGCCAGGCTAATGCTGAAAATTGCCAGAGATCATTCCACCTCTTGTCTTCATGGACCTCACCTTTCTGGACAGTTCATGTTCTGTATCTGGGTCATTTTAAAACAGAGCAATAACCTATTTATCATTAGTTTTTAATCTGTCTCTCAAACAGTTCATCCATACATCCATCCCTGCATCCCATTACAGAGGTTTGAACTGGCTGTTTAGGCTTGTTTTCATTTCTTAGTTATATTCAAGATATATATTTTATACCAAGTTACTGAACACACTAAGTAAATGTACTAGTAAGTACATTTTTCTTTGGAGCATTAGGGAAGGTAGTCAAAATAGGTTTTCATTAATGAGGACCATTTTATGTACCTAGAGAAAACAAAGAGCACTGCTAGCTTTTTACCAGGCAGATGCCAGATGCCCCTTGTACAGGGTAATTTTACAACTACATTTGCCCTAGTCACCCCTATTTTTTCCAGGAATCCTGGTTTTCTATTTAGTTTATGATTTGTCCTAGATTTTTCAGTTTTAATATAGTACTAATTTTTATTAAAAATAAGCTTTGAGTTTGACAACTCCCACATTGTACTCTGAGCTTTGTTACAGTTTCAGTTGTTAATGTGTGAGATGCATGAGTGGAAACAGTTCTTATTTTACCATGTAGTTAAGCATGTAAGTTTCATCCCCTCTCCCCACCATAGCCTGTTTAGATACAAAGGACTAAACCTTTCTTGGTAAAAGGAATACAGAATGCTTGCTGATAAAATGAAGTGCTCTTAGCTGTGTATGTCTGGAGACAGCTAACTCCTGGTCTGGAGACAGCTAACTCCTGGTTTCATTGCTGGTAGGAGGTGTCTTTTGTCTGTTGGGTGACCTGTTTTTATTTTGTTAGAAAGGAAACAACTGAGGCCCCCAGCCATCTGCCAGGCATTCCTGGTGGGAAAATGCCAGAAACCTGGTTATCGTATCCAACCCTGCCATGTGGAACCTTTCCTTCTTAGACCACAGAATTAAATCCCATTGTGCTGCTTGTTTTTAGCACAGCACCAAATAATGTAGCCAAGCAGGACCTGGCCTTCAGAAGTACTTCCACAGCCCCAGGTACAGGGAAGCTCAAGCTCTTTGCTGCAGCAGGGAGCCCCATAAGGTATGGGGAGGGAGCATTTGCTACAGAAAAAATACTCATAATGAGCAAGGTATGGTGTTGGAGAGATGGAAGTAAATAAGGAGCAAAGAGTCTCTAGAACCATGGGTTCTCTTCACAATGATTAAGCCTAAGAAATCTGTCCAACAGCCGCTAACTGGATATACCTGTCAGTAGGTTGGAGGAAAGGACGCAGCCTGAGGGAAGCCCCTCATCAGTGAGTTGAAGAGGGAGCTAAATAGGTTGAGGTAGCTTGGAATTTGTACTATTGTAGGAAGACTGGAAACCAGACTGGAAGCTAGCCTGGTGGCCCTTTAGTCCACTGACCCAGGGGGAGAAGGGGACAACCAGGACGTCATCACACACCTCGATCCCCCAGAGCACTAGGTTACAGTATCTGGGTCAAAGGAATGGTGAGACCTTTGTAGTCATGAAAGTGGTCCCTAGTCTTGAGGCTGAGGATCCCATGGAGGGGGTAGGAGAAGGTGAAAAGCGTGAGCGAGGTCCCAGGCAGATGCCTGGGGAGAAGCAGCCAGTCCACTCCACGGTTCCCAAGGATCCAAGATAAAGGACCTGGGCTGCCAAGACACTTGGTTTCAAATTTCTAAAGAATATGGTGTAAAGGCATTTCCTGAGAGTATGAGTATGTGCCATTGCCTAAGAGATCATGAAGCTGTCAGTTGGCCAGAAATCAGAGTGATTGGGAAACATGAGAAATTATAGGCTACGTGTATATGAAATAAGTGTTGTAAACAGGGACTGAGCAGTTCTGCTGCTGCGCTTACAAAGAATGCTTTGAGCATGCTTGCTATAGCCATGTAGTTACATACCGAGTAAGGTGGAACCTAGAATTGTAATGTGATACATATACAAACTTAGCAATGTTTTCAATGTTGTAATACATCCTTTCTATAATATACACAATCAAAAGTGCATGTTTAGTGAAAAACTTGGTAAATTGAAATTCAGTTTTCCAGGGGAGTTGATGATTTGTGTAACTTGACAAGATATTTCCTGACATTAACAGGTATAGGGGCTGCATAGACAACATGAAAATCAGAATAGTGTCAAAGAATCAGCCAGTACTTTAAATGTTAGTAATTACTTTTAGATGATCATAGCAATAATTTGACATGGCCTGAGGCAGAAGGAATATTTAAATCGCGTTCTGTCTGCATGATTTTTGGTGCATATCAGGTAACTATTTTTCTAAATTAGTTTTACTCATTTTCTATTCAAAGTTTTGTGTGGATGTGCAGAAATTGATGCAATAATTGTGAACTTGTTAACAGAACTTACTTTTACATCTGCATAATCTGATGCTTCCAGTAGAAAATCAGATAATTAATCCCAACAATCATTACATTTTTCCATCTAAATCAAATTTTCACTTTTATAATATCCTTTTGCTAGAGGTTACACATCTGACATTGTGTGTGCCATTGTAAATTCAATTAAAGGTTTCACATTAGTATAAATTATATGTGTTTGGAGTGATAGGACAAATGCATATATGGCAAAATATGGAATTATAATAAAACTTCTCTTCTTACTAAATTGGAAAACTTGGAGTTGGTCTTGGTAAGCACATAATCCATAATTTTGCCAAACAAGTTGTAATATTCTTCCAGTCAAAAAAAGCTCTGGTCGTCAAAATGTATAAATATTGTTATATAAATATTCAGACTAAATATGATTTTGGTAAGCATAGTTGTTTGAAAAATGTAGAGCAACCAGCAGTCATATATTGTTTGTGGAGTAGAAAATGATCCAACCACTTTGCAAAAATTTGTAGTTTCTAATAATGTTAAACACCTACTCTATGACCCAGCAGTTCCATTCTGAGTGTATATCTAAAAGAAATGAGTGAATGTAATTAATGTTACCCAAAAGACTTTCAAAATAATGTTTATAACAAAATAATATATAAGAATATATATTATATTCTTAAGAGCTGAAACTACAACCTTAATGTCCATCAATAAGAGAATGAGCAAAAATAAACATGTGATACATCATACATAGAAATTCATTTCTGCAAAAAAATGAGTGATAGAAATAACAATATGGGTCAGTAGACATAATCCTGAGTGAAGGGTGCCAAACATATAGAGAGTATATAAAAACTGATGAGAAAGAGTATGATTCCATTGTTATGAAGCTCAAGAACAGAAAGCACTAATCTATAGTGATATCAATAAATCAGAATAGTTTCTACCTCTAGTTTTAAAGGTAGATTGACTAGAAAGAGGCAAAACGAGTGATGAGAATATTCTGTATCTTGACATGGAGGGCATGTGATGTACACATATGTCAGTGTTGAGCTGTACAGTTAATATTTGCAGATTTCTCTGTATGCAAGTTACCCCTTACAACAAGAAAATACTAAATGCTCAATAAATATTAGTTATATTAAAAATGCATACATACTTTTTAATAAAAATGATGTTCTACTAGGAAGTAATACATTCTTCAAAATAATACTATTGGCAGTATTAAAGCCAGTGGCTAAGAAACCTGTTAAAATGCATAAATACATTAGAAGGGATATCTATTCTTACTTTATTTTGTGATAGTCAGAATAAAAACAGGTTTTTAAAAATTTACCTTAATGTGTGTAGATACAATTTTTCTTTTGAAAATAGTTTTCAAAT
Source organism: Camelus dromedarius (assembly GCF_036321535.1). Classification (NCBI taxonomy): domain Eukaryota; kingdom Metazoa; phylum Chordata; class Mammalia; order Artiodactyla; family Camelidae; genus Camelus; species Camelus dromedarius. Next base: position 33,346,028 of record NC_087436.1, read on the forward strand.
ACAACTGTTTTATAAAACCACTATATTAATTAGTTTAATAATATTTCAAAATATTATAACTGTTTTTAATGTCCCCTTTTACCATCAAAAGTGTCCTGATACGGATGAGAAGTAATCACCCTATTTTTGTATATTATTACTTGAAAATGCTAGATTCTATGAGGCAACTGTTAATACATATATTTTACTTCTGAGAAAATTTAGCCTCAGAGAAGATAAATAACTTAACCAAAAGCTGCATGGAATTTGATGTCAGTTGTGGTAAGGGTGGCTGGAAGGATTGATTCTAAACTCTTTCCACTAACCCATGATCATTCTGTGTCCTTTAAACTGAATGATTGCTTGCTTGAGTAATGTACTTCACAGGGAGCAACTTTTTAAGGGCTACAAGCTAACATTCTGTACCCTTGGCGGCAGATTTAGGAAGGTGCCTAAATAGAATGACTTCCTAGGAGAAGTTCACAGTCTAATGAATAGAGAATGAATTACACTGTAAGGTGAGAGTATTTTATGGTTGGGGTATGGACAAAGCATCTGCGTGCACATAGAAACACTGGGTAATCTTTCTAGCAAGTAGGGTTTTAGGAAAGAAGTAAGTAATGTATTTTCTCACATTATTACTTCTTTAACAGTGAGATATAACATGAATTGAAGATTTCTTGGAACATACATGCACACTTAAAAGAATAATTACAGAGAAAATACCTCCCTAACTACCACCCAAGTTAAAAAACTTAAGAGAAACTCAGAAGTCTCTAGGACCTAGCCCCTATACTGGCTCTTGTAAAAATCATTTTATTTTTTAAATAGTTTAACGCCTATGTGTTTGTCACTAAAAATATGGATTTCCTTTGCCTGTTTTTGAACATTTCATAGATGGACTCATACAGTAATAAAAAGGTGTCCTTTTGCTAGATGATGCCTTGCGCGTTGGGATAGGCCTGTGGAAACAGCCACCAATTTTGCCTTGCATGTCTGTAATCACCTAGAGAGCAACAAAGAGGTTTGTCCTCACCACCTCGTGGTGAAGGTTGAGAGAAACGTGGTAGCAACATGGATTATCACTATTAACGTCCAAGGAGATTGGTTGAGACTGTACCAGCCCTGATGAAGAGACAGCTTGTAGTACAGATAATATGCAGCCATGGCTCAAAATAGATCATTATGTTTTGGGGAGAAATTGACCAGTTTAATCTCCAGAGAATTTACTTCTTTGAACTAGGTCCCGTGACCTTAATGATAGTAGACACAGTGTTTACCGGTGATGTGCCAAGCATTTTCTGAGTGCTTTACATGCTACAGCTATGGACACCAGTATGTAACTTCAAATGGAAAGAGTACATTTGCAGTCCTTGGTCTGTGCATAGTTTTACAGTCGGGAGGAGCAAACTAGACTTTTTTTTTTTTTTTTTTTTTGTAGTGAACAGCAGAGGATTTGTTAACACTCAGCGTTTAAAAGTCTAAAGGTACAGGATGTAAACCTATGGGAATTCATTGAAGAAATACAGACAGGGAGGTAGTTAACCAGGCCAAACCGAATCAGAACTGAACTAATGCCTTCAGTGCCTGAATTCAAAGTTCTCCATTAGTTTTTCATAAGTTAAGAACGCACACGCACACACACGCACACACACGCACACACACGCGCACACACACACACACACACACACTTGACCAATCAGCTCCAAAACTAGTATTTAAGTTTTGATTGGCTTTGTTAGAATTCACATAATTGTCTCACTGAGACTATAGAAGAGTACCCATCAACTCAGTAGATCTCATGTCTTTCTAAAAATGTTGCATAAACTTATGATATAAATTTTAATTGTAAAATTAATTTTAATTGTAAAATACCATTATTAAAATTTCTCTGGAGGCCTGGAAAGACCCTAACTACAGGAATAGATTGCCATATGTGTTAAAACATCCTTGCTAGAAATTAAGCATGTGTGAATCTAAGACAAGAGAAGTATAATCAGCCCATGAAGAAATGTTATGCATAATAGCAAAGACAATAATGAATAATGTATATGTTGTTATTTAAATAATTACTGGCATCTGAGTTTCTCGTATGTGCCTGGTTCACAAGGGAAAGATGCTGTAAAAGCCATAAGATTAATATAAAGTAAAATTTTATTATTCAGATAATTGATTCTTTTAAAGACTCATTTTAGTCAGTGATAAAGCATGATATGGAACCACTCCAAAGACATGAAGGGATTCTTGACATCTTCAACAAAAAATAAGATCGCCTGAACATTTACCTTTAATGTGGTTTCTTTTCAGTTTCTTTTTTCAGTTAACTGTTATGTGTAATACTACGTCCCCTAAACGATGTAGAAATTCCATTCTCTTGAGACCATAATGTTCCTGTTACACAGCTGACTCCTTTTTGACCTTGAATTTGCCTGTGAAATCCCAACAGCCATTTTCGTTTGTTTCTGACTGATCTAGCTGAACAGAATTATATCCAATAGTGAATGAACTGAAGATCCCTTTGTAATTTTCAGAGCATGCCTGAACACAAAACTGGACAAAAACTAAAATGCTAACTTATAGTTTCGAAATAGTTTTCTGGCATGCTTAGCTTTCTGTTATGTCTGAGAACCTGGTCAGAGTTTGGGAGCTTGCTTTTCTCCAGTGCTTGTCTTTGTGTGCTCACCATTTAATCAGCTGATTGGTAAACATCAGTCCTTATGTGCATTTGTAAGTTCTGGCAGAATGTGTTCTTTTTAAACTTCAAAGTCTTGCCATTACTGTCAGCATAATGCATTGGTTCCTTGATGGCTTATTTCTAACTCCTCAGCCTCACCCCAAGCCAACACACACTTTTTGTAATTGTCATTATATACGTTCAATCCTGTCATGCATGTTCGTTTATCCTTTGAGTGATAAGTACAATCCTTGCAATCATCCTGTTAACATAGAGCAGTAATAAAGTTATAAAACATATAAAGCATCTGCAGAGAAGAATTTTCTATTTAAATATTAAGCTATGGATAACTTTGGTGATTTACATTGTGCTTTTCTCTACCACATTTTTGCTTCCCTTCCTACTATTATATGATAGAAATGCTTTGCTAAAAAATAATTTTATGATGATATTACCCCAGTAATTGTACAGCTGACAAATTACATACTGCCTTGAGAAGTACCTAAATGGGTGAGGGAAAGTGCTGTGAATTTGAGAAGCAGGAGTCATAACATTGGTTTGAATCCTGGTTCCAACATTTACCAGTGCCCACATCATGTGTCTTAAGGCTAAAAAGAGATAATCAACTCATACCAATCATAGCAAATACTCCAAATTTTTGTGTATCACCCCCACTCCTTTATTCACCTAAGTATGGAGTAAAGCCAGATCTCAATAGACAGCTGGAATTTAAAATTTGCATTTGAATACCTTTAGTAAATATTAATGAAATGGAGTCCAAGTAAACAATAGAACAAAAGCAAAACAACAAAGCAAAACCAAAGACTGCCTGTCTCTTTCCCTCAGATAATGTATTCATTATTGACACAAATGCAAACCATTGTATATATTGCTTTTAGAAACATACATCTAAACATTTTGTTTCTGTATTGAGCAAGGTAAAGAAATGAAAAGTTGCTGGTTAATAGATCTCAATATGTATGACAAGAGGACGTAAAATTATGCGCACAAGCCCTACCGTGATGATAGAACCGTTGTGCCAGCATTGGTGCTTGACACCTTCTTATTGAGAAGGTCAGTTCCTAGGAGAAAAAAATAACCTTTTATATTTCCTGCTCAAGATTGGACTTGGAAAAAATACTGAAATGTACAGAGAAGGAAAACAAGTAGATGTACATTATCTTTACTTGTTAATGTATGGGAAATCTGGATGAATATCTTAAGTAATATGTTGGATGTCTCTCTCTTTTTTTTCTTTTTACCAAGACTCATTTTGGAAGAAATTAAACCTCAATTGGAAAATGACTAAAAATAATACATTAAATATTTTAAAATTATTAACGATAAAAAATAGGTGAATGATTTAATAGCGGCAAAGAGGGATTAAACAAAAGAAAAATCATGAAGTCAGGAGTGAGACATGAGGGTGGCTAGCACCATCCAAAAATAGTTTTGGTTTTTCACAGGGCACATGATAGGATTGTACTTTCATACCTTCTTGAAATTAGGTATGGGCACATGAATTAATTTGTTCAGTGAAATATGAATACAGCTGACGTTTGTTATTTCTCAGAGAAAGCTTTAAGAGCTACCAAGTATTTTTCCACTCAATCTTTCTCTCTGTCATGGTGATCAGCAACATTGAGATGCTGAAACTCCTATCACTCTATTTCCAAAACGATGTCCGGTTATAGATGCAGCATGAGTAGAAAATACACTTTTGCTGTTGTAAGCCACAGTGATTTGGGATTGTCTGTTACCATAGCAAAGTCTAGCCTAACTTGACTAATACATAGGGTTGTATACAAAACCCATGGTGGGAAATCCTCAATGACTAAATAGAGATGGGTTAAAACAAATTGTGTTTTCTATCCCACTTATCACCAGCAATTGGCTCCTTGTGGCTGTGTGAGTGATAAGTGATCCAGTTCGACAATCCCATCCTTAGGATCTGATTCTTAGAACCACTTGTGGTAATAATTGTGGCAGGCTTGGTTCCCCTAGAAGCTGGCCGTGAGATAAGAGTTTGAATGAAAATAGTTCATTTGGTAATTTGTACCAAAAGGCCCTGGAAGGGTTGGGGATATGCGACCGATTAGGGTTGAAATCCAATACAGGGTACATTGAACAGGGTACTACTGTGAGTATTAAAGCATCCGCTGATCTGGGTCTTTCTGTTGAAAGTGTACTGAGTGCAACTTAAAATTGTTCCTCCTGAGGGTTGTGGAAGCTGGAATCTTCATCTACCAATTTCTTTCTATGATTGATTATTTACTCCTTGACACTCTGGCCTATGTGACAGCCAGAAAAGATAGATTGTCACTCACAGGTTCTTATAAAAGGCAGGTGAAGACTTAAAGAGTATATAGATTGATTGTAGATTGGATATGGGCAGTGTACCGTTAGTATATACTTCCAATAATGCTTGTTTATCCCTAATATTCAGTTATCTCTAACTGAAACTCTTTGAAAAATTGTGTTGTAACTATGGCTTCGTGATTCTGGGGGATGTGTTTATGAGTGATTGGAAGGTGTAATAATTCTTCAGCCCTACATTCAAGGTATCTCACAATCTGGAATCAATCTATCAACCCCAAATTTTCTTTCATTATTTTGTATATATTTTTTGTTGTAAATAACCATTTTTTAACAAAACCAGTTTCTTTATGGCTATTATTATCATAATTCCTTGCAATGAATAAAATCGCCTGCCCATATTTATCAGCCTACCTAAAGTCCATTGATCTTTTTAAAGATCTTTCTCGAGTCCAACTTTCTCCACCAGGAATATTCAGACCCGTAGTTGATGTCTCTTATTTTCTAAAATTTGAATCATTTTTCTCAAATAGTCTCTCTATATATGTATAAATACAGGCATTTCTTATTATATAAAATTTAAGAATCTTTGTGCCAGGCCTTTGCACATGTTATTTAATACTAGTATAAGAATTGTTATTCTTGATCTGTCTTTCAAGGAAGGTTTGTCACCTCTTCAGACTTTCTTAATCCTAACCATCAATCTAATATCATTTCCCCCGAAGAAAGTTATGTCTTCCTCTGTACCCATATCTCACTTTTGTATGTGCCTTTACCATAGTGATTCTCAGTGTATTTTGCTGCATGTCTGTCTCATCATTGGACCATGAGTCCCTGAAGAGCAGTGAGAAGTTTTTCTTTATCTTCCATGTCCAGGTATAATCCTTAGAATATAGGCACTTGCAGGTTGTTTGAGTGCAGTTTTTAAATTGATAACGCCAGTATTTATTTTCCTCACTCTTAGAAGCTAGAAGTATCCAAAATGAATTCTTCTCTACTACCTGCCCTCTGCCTTAAAGTATGCATGCCTTCGTCTTTTTATCCTCACTGTTCACGCATTAAGGAAGAAGAATTCACATGATTCAAGGGAAAATCTTTTATTTTACTGTAGATTCTGTTCCTTCCTGTCAACTCTAGATTTTTGCCACACCAGAAATATGGTGTCTTTTATACATAAACTATTTTTCTCTTTTCAGTAGATTCCTTTATAGTCTTCCTTCCTCTAAACATTAAAAATGTGTTTATCTTTCATACACACTCATTTTATAGACAATGGGCCTTGCCTTCCTTTCAAAGTTCTTTCCAATCTTTTTGTCATTGAATGATCTAATATCATTGAATGATCATATTTTCTATATTCTTTCCATGTTCTCAATTCTCATTAGATTGTCACTATTCAATGTTATATTTAAATTATTTAAAATTATGTGAAATTAAAAATTTAGTTTATCAGTCACACTAGACGTATATTAAGTGCCCAATAAATACATCTAGCTAGCAGCTACTGTATTGGACAGTGAAAATATAGAGAATTTCCATCATGGAAAAGTCTGTTAGACAGAACTTTATAAGACCAATTTTGAAGTGAGATCCCATGAATAAAATATTTGTTTTTTTATGTGAAGTATGCGCTTATTATTGAATACAGAACTCACTGCTCTAGAATCAACAGTTCTTCAGAAATATTTTTCATGAATATGAAAACAGAATATTCATATTACATGAAATTTATTTCAATGAAAAAAAATTTATCTGTAGAGTAATATATGTAGAAAATACATACAAAAGGTATGTTTCAGTAAAACCCTATTGTAAAAATACTGAAAACCCCATTGTAAAAATTCTAAAGTTTATTTTTAATTATGTATTTTTGAACTCTCCACATTCAGATTTTAACACTAAAAAGGGACAATTACTTAAGCCAAGATTGAAATAAGTAAAGACAATGATAAAAAAATACGTGCATATGGAAGGCAAACTTAAGCAATAGAATTTTTTCGCAGAGTGTTTCTGGAATTCTTGATTATTTGGGAAAAAAAATCCGATGTCCTACATAAAGAATGGGACAGAATTTCTCTTGCCAGATGACATAGCTGTAGTAATGTTTTTAAATAAAAGAGGGCTTTATATTTCCTAAAGAGTGAATTATAATATTGGCAATATTTGCCATTTGAAAAATCTGCAGGTTATGATAATAAATTATGCACATTCTTCAGTTAAGTTTGACACTGCACCAGACACATGTATAATTGATGTTCATTCAGATTAAAACAAAATGTAAATATCAAACCTTAGTATACTGGGTATCCAGTTTCCTTGGACATAAAGTCCAAGTAAATGCCATTACTTTTAGATGTCCTTTAACAAAAGATTGCATTGTGTGGTATGGTCCAATCCTATTACTTGGTTTGCAGAAGCCAGTACTTCTAGTACTATCAAGAGACTACACAGGCCACATAGACACCAACATATTTGCTAATATTAGCAGTTGAGTAAGTGCATAATTTGTTCCATTTAACCCAAATCTAATTAATATAATATTATATTAATAATTAATATTGGTCATCAACTTAATCATTTAAAATGTGCTACTTATGAAATAGAAGTGTTAGGTAGAATTTTGGTGGAATATCAATGAGAAGAAAGCAGAGGCTCTGCAAAGGGTAAAAACATTGTGACTTTAGTTGGAAGAAAGATCTCAAATATTTATTTCCTGAGAAAATCTTGTGGTTTTTAAAATACTCATGTTAGATGACTTGCTTTTACAAAGGGACTTTAAGTTCTAGAATAGGCTATTTCATTCCCCATCCCTTCACAATTCCCTCACATGATCTGGTGTGTAAAGGTATTTTGATTGAAAATACAAGATCGACTCAAGATAGCTTAAACACACCGACAAAGAAATTTACTTTAAGGATGCACAGGTTCTGTTTGTAGTTTTTAAATGGAACTCAAAATGCAGAAGTGCAACTGGGTATAACTGACAGGAAGTGAAACCAGCAACAGGAGCAAAAAACCCTTGTGGAACATAAAATGTACACCGTCTGACTCTCGTCTGTGCTTCTCTCTCTCACTGCTGCTTGATTTTCCCTCTGCAGGTGAGATTTCTCTATTACTTGGATCACAGGGCAGAAAATGGCTGCCCCCCAATCCCATGTTTTCATGTCTCCACCGTTCAAGCGACAAGCCCATTAGATATTCTGCTTGAGCTTGCTGACTGTCTGATCCCCTGTGAGTGAGTCCCCAGTCCATGTTTTAGGACAGGAGGTAGTCTTGCAGGGGGTTGGCACTAATTATCCAGAGTGTGATAGAGTTTCATACTCATAGGGCTTTTCTTCATAGACTAGACCACCCTAAATGGTTATTACGCAGTTACAGCCTCCCTCTTATTTTACCACTAGAGGTATGGGAAAGGGACTTTTTAAGTGCCTAAGATTTTGGTCTGTAAGCACCTAATACACGTAAATGGGGGCCAGGGCACAAAAACACTCTGGTCCTACAGCCATTCTGAGATATACTTCTAATTTTTTTGTGCGTTCATCTGTGAAACTTGCCCAAAGACGGTAGAGTAGAGAAGAATGCTAATAGATTAAAGGAGAAGCTGGACCAATTCAATGTACAACTTCTACTAAAGATTTCTCGGAATTTGTTGTTCCAATGTTCAGTCTTACTTTATTCTTCCAAATATAGTGGCTTGAGTTATATTTTGATTCCCCTGTTTTTTCTTTAGGCAAATGAAAAACTGCTAATCAGTGATTAAGTGACCTTAGCTGAATTCCAAGCAGCCATTTTTTAGGTCAGTATGCAACAGCACATGGCAAGCCATACCAGGCGTCATTGGAGAACAGATCAGACCTCTTATTTGCTCATTAGCTTGGTACGACCTATTTTGAAACTGGGCAAAGACTGCTAGTCCAAGGTATTTTTAATTAAAATGTATTTCTGCAGTCCCCCTATCTATTTAATCTTCGCTTCTACCCTTTTACTACCTGAAAGTGGAGAACAGACCATAAAATATTAAATATGAGAAAGCTGGGAAATATAACACAATAAATGCATGAAGGTAGAACCTCAAAATGTGTGGACATAAAGATTTTATTTCTTTACACGAGGTTTAAATGAAGAGTCTGTTGTATAAATCTTTAGTTTCAAAGTAGACTATCATTTTAAAGCAAGAATAATGGAATGCTTGACTATTAAGAAAAAAAAAATACCTCAAGAGTAATTCAGTAAAACCAAGATAAGGCTACATACACACAAGCTTGAAACTCCCCATTTCTTCCCCAAATCACGATGCAAGTGTCGTCAATATTTTCCAGAATTATGCAGAGTTTCTTGGTTTTGTGTAAAAAGTTAGCTTGAAGGGTATGAGCTGGTTAAATTAACATGTGTGCATGCACAAGTAATAAAATTATTTGAAAGATAGATGATAAATCTTATATAAACTTACTATGTTAGAGTAAATTTTGTGTGTTTATGCTTTATTATGTGCATTAAAACATAATTTCAGTTTTATCTCATATAAGTCCAGTGTTTTATCTTCTATTTGTAAATGAGGAACCTGTGACTAGAAGAGAGAAAAATGACTTACAAGAAACCACACCAACAGTGAGAACGTCTCCAGACACCAGACTTATTTAACTTGATTAAACAATGCCACTATGTTTTAAATGACAAAGAAAACACTGCATTATTATCACTATATTCATATCTGAAGGGACTTCTGTAGCAACTAAAGTCTTTTATGATCTTTCCATAAAACCTGTAGTGCTTCTAGTGATAGTGGTGGTGATGAGGAATCACACTGGTAGGATGGGTACCAGAGAAGCACTGCATGATCATGTGCCACGTAAAATTCATGCTGGAACATGCAGAGAGCGAAAAAGAATCCAAGAAACCCCAAACACCAAAACTGATGAACAAACGAAACAAATGTAGGCATATGTTAGAAAACTGACGCTAGATTTAACTGCATGCACTTGAATGGTAAACAGTCTTTCAAAGGGAAGACTTAGTAAGGTTCGGATTACAAAAGTATTTCACGAAATTCAGGTGAAATATATTTACAGAAATATATTAGCACCTACACAAATAATAATGATAGATGAATGAGGAATTTGCAATAAGAAATAAATCCTCCCAAAGCTAGCTTTCCTCTTCTGCACAGTGTATATACAGTTAGGACAGTAAAGCATGGTTTTCTACCAAATATATAGTAGAAAAGTGCACTTAAAATTAGATTTGGATTTTCCCTCTTATTATTAAGTCTACTGACTACACTAAAAAATAGAGGGTTAATTACATCTTATAGTAACAGAAATCTCAACAGTTTCCCAGATAAAACTGTGTGACTGAAGAGACAGAAGTACTTAACTGCCAACTTGTGAAATCTAAGTATCTTATTTGTCAAATTGGAAACAAATATCTACTCACAGATGTGTGAATAAAGTAAGTTTTGTCGAATCATTTGAACTGCAAAGCACTATACAAATTGCAACTTATTTTTAGCTAACTGTGAAAAATATTAGAGACTAAGTTTTTCTAATGACCTCAGAAATATATCATTATAATCTCATGAATAACTATAATCCTTTATTCTGAGGCCACTAAGTGTTCTTGTTTTTGGTCTTAAAGAGGTTTGTGTGTGTGTGTTTTGCAATTGCCAGTCTAAAAATTCTGCAACAAATACAATTAAAATGAACAAATATATGTCATGCTGTTTTCATAATTAGGTTAATTTTAAAATAATTTTCTATACCTCTTTAAATTTTTATTTTTTTTCATTTTAGTAAACTATTATAAAACTACTGATGGAATTGCTGTTTCTGAAATATTAAACAGAAGCCTTTTAATGGTTCTTAAGCATTATTATTGTCTATACTGAATTCATTTATACGTCTATTTTACCTTTTAGCTTTTACTAAATTTATAAGGTTCATACATTTTCATCCAGAGTGGTCTTGAGTTTTCTTTAAAACATCATTTACACTCCATAGATAAAATGTAATCTTGAGCCTCTCACATATCGTTTTGTTGCTTACGGAAAACTAGAACTTTTGTTGAGGAAATTTGCTAGTTGTTAACAAAAGATACTAGTAGAAATCAGTATTAATTGCATTTACACTATACATTGATGCTCCAAAGCTCTGGTTTGATTCAAAACAACTCTTCATGTATTCTTTCATACTTTCTTTTAAATTCATAAGAGACTAGGTGATAGGTTTTTGCATGTCATAATACCTTTAAAATAATGTCAAGTCATTGAGATTAAAAGATACTGTATGGCAGATTGTGGTTTCAAAATTCTAGGTAAAACAGTGAATGAATATTTGAACTCAGGGTCTAAATTTTACATTTGAGTCATTAAAAAAAAAAATCTCCCACAGTCATAGCAGGTGCTCAGTAAATGCTTGTGGACCAAAGTGGCTTGACAGACCATTACCAAGCTAAGTGTTAATTATAAACCATTATTAGATGGCCCCACTGTACTCCCCACTAGATGGCAGTCCTGTACAGAGATGTCTCCTTTGCAGTTTGCTTGGTGGAAAAATTGCATTTATGCCAAAATCTGTTTTGTTTTTTTTTTTCCCAACAACAAAAGCCTTAAAGTTCTAAAAATTAAAACCACTTTTATTCATTTTCTGTTTAATTTGTTTTGCAGTTTTTTGTTTTGATTTTAAATCAGTTTTGACAATTATAAAGTTACAGTCCTGGGAAATAGTACATTTCTTGGGTTCGGCTCACTTGTATGAAATTATTGCGTGTGGGAACACTTCTAGGGATAGAGAAGGTGTGATATAAGCAAGCACTGAAAGAACTTTCCTCGTTTGTCACGAAATAGCTCTGTAGTGGGATTGTTCCACTTTAAAGGCGAGCACACCCGAGGTAGTACACAGAGCGTTGAGTGTGATGCTTGCAGTGAATGATAACCAGTATCCATGACTGAGGGAAGCACAGACAAGTGTGGCTGAACAGAACACTATAATTCACTTCTATTAGCCCGTAAATCTTGATAAAAAAAATTTTAATCCCAGTATGTGGCATTGTAGTTAAAGTCTACTATAGCTCAAGTTGAGGAGCCATTTATGGAGATAAGTAGGTTATTTGTGCCCCATTTTTATTTTTCAAATTTAGTATTCTTAAAACAGTGAAATAAATATGAGAAAACAATTATAGGTTTTGAATAAGGTAGACATGTGGTACTCAAAAATTTAATATTAATGGTTAATATTTTATGCCTTCTGAAGGTTGTTAATAGAGGTAATTTATAAATTTACTCAAACTTAATTTTTTTTAAATTCAAACCTACCTTTGGGTGGGAGAAATCAGGGGCTTGACGAGAAGTTCATCGTGGGCAAGTGATCCAGCTTGGCTGATTTGCCTCATGGCAGACAACGCAATTCTCTTGTTCTTTGTATTAGTTACGTATAGCTTTATAACAAATTACCCTAAAAATTAGCTGATTAACACATTAAACTTTGTTATCTGAAAATTTCTGTGGACTAGGGAAAGCATGGCCTCGCTGGCTACCTCTGTCTCAGGGTCTCTCATGAGGCTGCAGTCATCCCTGGGGCTGACGGCAGTCCTCGGTCCTTGTTGACTACTGGCTGGAGACGTTCATGTGAACTTATTCAGAATTTTCCATTGCTAATACTATAGCAGTCTTGAGCATAATAACTGATACTGTTAAAAAGAAAATAAGTTAGTCATGGAAACACTGGTAACTTTGATAAAACTAAATTTTATTTAATATCTATTAGTGTTCTCAACACACTGGATATTTATTTCACTTTACTCAGGGTCATTTGTGAAGATTAAATGAGATCATTGATGATAGTCCCAACTCAAATAGGGAAAATGTTGCTTAGCGCCATGAAATGGCTTTATCTGAGGTCACTAGTTAATGAGGATTAAAAATTTTCTGACTTAAACTTGAACTCTTCCATGGTTTTGCGAAAGTGCCAATAAATCCTTAACAAACTTACAATTCATACTTTACAAATGTAAATATGATATTAGTATTAAGTTTCTGTGAAAGTTCTATGCAAAATAAAATGATCTAAATGGAGTTAGAATGCATAAAAATTTAACTTGTGTCTCAAAACTTGACAAATGTGATTTGTAACTTCAAGGATGTCTTCAGTCTTGCCTTTGTACATATATACCAAAAAATAGAATAAAGCATTGCTTTCGCCTATGGAAATTTTAAATATATAGATTTAAACTAGAATAGTGTAAGGCACCCCTATGTATCACCTAATACCCAACTTTAACAACTATCAGTATTATACCATTCTAGTTTTATCTGCACCATCCCCCAGCCCACCCCAGCCACTTAATTATTATTCGTAGTTTTTAAGGTGACATGTATGTACATTGAAATGTAACACACAAATCTGTCAAGATACAGATTTTTTTTTTTACCCTAGAAATTTTCTTCTTCTCCTTCCCCAGTCAGTACTGTCTCCCCTGCTATTCTAATCATTTCTCCCCCTAGATTATCTTTACTCATTCTAGCCCTTCATATAAAGGGAATCATACAGAATGTGCTCTTTTATATCTGGTTTCTTTCTCCCAGTATGTATTTCATCTGTGTCTTTTTTCCTCTTTAATGCAATTTACCCAAGTTTATTTATATATAATTGACACATAACATTGTGTAAGTTTAAGATGCACAATGTGATGATTTGATACACATATATATTGCAAAACGTTTACCAGAAAAAGGCTAGTTAACACATTCATCACCTCACATAGTTACCGTTTTATGTTTTTTTTCTGATGAGGACTTTTACTATCTACTCCCTTAGCAGTTTTCAAGTTTACAATATAGTATTGTTACCTGAAGTTTGTTAACATCTGTATCATTTTTTTTTACATCATTGTAAAATGATATTTATTCCTTTCTATTGCCAAGTAGTACTCCACTATGTGAATACAGAACAATTTGTTCATCTATTTGTTTATATATTTTCTTACTGATAGGTTGTTTCCAGGTTTTGACTGTTTTGAGCAAATCTGATATGAACATTATATAATCTATTTCTGTAGATTTATATATTCATATCCCTTAGGTAACTAGCTAGGAGTTGAATTTCTAGACAAAGGGTAGTTATATATATAATTTTATATGAAATTGTCAAAACTTGTGTCAGAATAGTTGTGCTATTTTATATTTCCACCAGTATTTTCACTTGATCTACATCCTCACCAACACTTGGATTTTCCATTTTTCTTTGTATTCTATTATATTTTAGCCATTCTAGTGACTACATAGTGCTGTCTCATTGATACTTAGTTTTCATTTGTCTGATTGCTAGTGATGTTGAGTATTTTTTAATATGCATATATCTTCCTTTGTGAAATGTAGTTCAGGTGTTTTGTCCATTATATTAAGGTGTTTACTTTTTGAATTATGAAATTCCTTTTTATTTTATATATAATTCTTTTATCAGATATGTGTTTTTCAAATATTTTTTCTCACTGTGGCTTGCCTGTCAATTTTCTTAAAGGACAGTTTTTGCTGAGCAGATGTTTTAATTTTGATGAAGTCTAATTTATTATTTTTCTCTTCTATAACTATTGTTTTCTGTATCTAGGAAATTGTTGCCTAGTCCAGGTAAAGAGATAGTTACCTATGTTTTCTTCTAGAAATTTTATAGTTTCAGCTTTTACATTTAGATCTTTTTTTTGTATGGTGCGAGGTAAGGGTCAAAGTTAATTTTTTTTTCACACGTAGACAAATTTAGTGCTATTTGTTGTAAAGACTTTTCTTTCCTCATTTTGAATTGCTTTGGTGCTTTGTTTAAAATTAGTCATATTAGTGTGTTCATTGTTTGACCTCTACATTCTGTTCCATATATGTCTTGTCTTTTTGCCAGTAATGTATTTTTCTTTTTTACATAGCCTTATAACAAGCATTAAAATCAGGTAGTATAAGTTCTCTAGTACTGTTCTTCTCCAAAAATTTTTTTGGTGTACTAGGTTCTCTATTTTTGTATAAATCATAGAACCAGCTTGTTAATCTCTTTAAAATGCTTCCTGGAATTTACTGCAGTTAATGTGTGGGAAATAGATAATCAATATTGAATCTTCCATTTTGATAACTTTTTAAAACATTGTTTCTGACATAAGTGAATTTATTCATGTGTGGTCAAAGTCGTAATTTCTTAGGTACTGTCAAATCTAAACATAAAAACAATGATACTAACAAGACAATCATGTGAATTTATTATTATTTGAATATATCAAATTTCATAAGTTTTAGAGGTAATTGGAATGAACATATCCTTCAATCAGATACAATTTTCTTTCACGAAGGTTATGTCTAATTTGCAGTGAGGATGGAAGAGCAGTCACTATATGTATATAAAAAGTCTGCTTGAGCACACTGAAGTCTTGAGTGTTTTCTTTGCAACATATATGGATTTTCAGTCAATAGCTGTTTATAAAGAACTGAGTTTCTTTATCTGTTGCAGCATTATTCAAACTGATACTGAAAATAATATATCTTGAAAGTACAGTTACTTCTTACATGATACCTGCAGAAATCATGCTCCTATTATTTTACACGAGAGATGATGTTGAAATTGGTGTGCTGATAAGTCTGTCCATACTTAGATTGTCCTAAGTTTTAAGAGTGTTTTTTGCTAAAGTGAGTGTATGGAACATCAAAGACATAAAATATTAGAACTACATGTATTTAATAAGGACATCAGAAGACATCTAAGAACATCAGAAAAAAAAATCCTTCAAGAAGAGTGCAGACCTTCATTTGAGAGAAACTTTCTATGAAATTGTTCTCATAGAAGCAAATGCTCAAGTCCAGGAGTTGAAAGAGAAATCTTGCCCTAGTCTGTCTTTGCTTTTTTCCTTACTTTTTCCATTACCTGCTTCTCACCTTCCTAAATTCTTACTGTTGAAGTGTCCCATAGCTCAGTCCCTGGATTCTCTCCTTTGTATTTTCACCCAGTCCCATGGCTTTACATACCTTCTTCACTCTGGCAGCTCCCAGTTTTAACTTACTTCATTTTATTTGATGGTATTTTATTTTACTTTTTGCTTAAAGTTTACAATATACATTGTAACTTAGTCTACCTCCAAATAATTATATACCACCTTACGTGTGATCTAAGAAACACCTGTATCCTTTTCTCCTTTCCTATCCTTTGTACTGTTGTCAGACATTTTGCATCTCATATATTAAAAGCTACCCAATTAACTTTTAATTTTACACTAAACTACATTATCTTTGCATAGATTTAAACATATGAGAATTCTTCTATACGTACCTATATATTTAACCTTTCTGGTGGTCTTCATTCCTTTGAGAAAGTCCAAGTTTTCGTCTGACGTATTCCTTCTGCGTAAGTAACTTCTTTAACATCTCTTTTTAATAAAACCTACTGTACATAAGTTCTCTCAACTTTTGTTTTTCTGGGAGTATTTATCTAACCTTGGTTTTTGAATGATTTGCTTTTCTGCTGAGCACAGATTTATAATTTGATAGTTTTTTCCTTTCAGTTATTTAAAGATGTGACTTTTTTTTCCAGCAAAAAGTCTCCTATTTTTTTTTTTTTACCTGTTTTCCTATATACACAGTGTTATTCTGTTGCTTTACAGGTATATCTGTATCTTTGGTTTTAAGTGATTTCACTGTGATAGGACTCAAGAGTTGTTTCATTTAAGAGTATTACACTTGGATTTTGTTGTGCTATTTGAAAGTACAGGTTTAAATTTTTCCTCAAATTATTAAACTTTTGGTCTTCATTTCTTCAACTATTTTTCAGTTGCACTCTTGTTCTAGAAATTCAGTTACAAGTATTAATTTTATTGCAGTTGATAATAGCCCATAGGTCCCTGATAAACTGTTCATACTCTAGTCAACCTCTATCCTCTCTGGGCATTATTTGGATTAGTTGCAATGGCAGTGTCTCTAAGTTCACTGATCTTTCTACAATGTCTAATTTGCTCTTAATCACATCCAGTATATTCTTCACATGCTGTATTTTTCACCTCCATAAGTTTTATTTGGGCTCTTTTTATATATTTCATTTCTTTTATTATTACGTTCAGTATTTCTATGTCCTTTTTGATCATATGGAACAAATTTGTAATAGCTGTTTTAATTCCTTTTCCTCCTATTTCCATCATCTTTGTCATTTCTGGTTTTGTTTTGATTGTTTGAGTCTTTTTCCTCTGGATTACGTTTCTGTACATGAATGGTAATATTTAATTGCATGGCAAACACTGTAAATTTAAGATGTTGGGTACTGGATTTTATTTATTTCTTTAAATAATTTTAGATTTTTTTTCTGGAATGCAGTTAAGTTACTTGAAATCAGTTTGACCCTTTCATGACTTGTCTGTTATCTTTAAGATGAGCTTAGAACCACCTTTAGTCTGAGGCAGACTTAGCTGGGCTGTTAAGGTGATGCCCTTCTGAGAACCCTACCTCATGCCTCATGTATTGGAAAATCTTTCTGTTCTGACTGTCGGAGAAACAAGTTATTCTCTACCGTACTGAACTCCTTATTCAGCTTTTTTTCCCCAGTGGTACTTTGGATATTTTTCTCTCAGGTGAATGTAAGTGAGTACTCCACCAAATGCTTGAGGGGACCCCTCTGCAGATTCCTGGATCTCTCACTGTCTCTGTAGTCCCCCACTCTTTTGCCACACAAATCCTCGTCACGATCGTCACACCTCTGATCTCGTTTTCCTCTGACTGAGGAGACCACTGGGCAGCACTTGGTTACTCCCTTTCTCTTCTGTAATCTGGAAACTTCCCCCAAACAATAAACTGAGGCTTCATATTTCTTTGAATAACTTGCTGTGTGAGAAACAATTGAATGTTGATAATTCTCAACTTGGTTAGGCACAATATTCTAAAGCTGACAAAAAAGGATCATAAATTATTTTAAGGGTTATTAGTAATAGGCCCTATAAGACAGAAAAGAATATGAGTTAAAATTATTTGAAAAATACTGAATGTAGAGTGATGGTAATGACTCTACCTTGATAGAATTTTGGAATGTACATATTGTCAAAACTTAAGCAAATGTACAATTCAGATTTCTGCATTTATTGGTTGTAAGTTTTATGTAAAATAAAAATTTTATGCATAGTATGGAATTATAGTTGACAGTATGCATGCTGAAATATTTAGAGACAAGCTGCATATACCTGCAGTTTACATACCTGGACAAGACCTTCAGTTTACATAGCATCAAAAACTAAGATTGATGGGTGAATGGACAGATGAAGAAATATGTGATGAAACAAATTAGTAAAATGTTAATGGCAGATAGCATAGATGAAGAATTTAAGGATGTTCCCTCTAAAATTCTTTTGACTTGCTGTGTGGTGGAAATTTATTCATAAGGAAATGTTGAATAAGTTGATCGAATGTATACATATTTCTTGCACAGAAAAATATGGCAAAATGGGGTAAGAAATAAAATATCAGGAGCCAAGAAAGCAGGAGCCAGACAACCAAAGATTTCCTGACATGCTTCTTTTATTTTAAAATATTTCACAGATCTATGAAGTGAAAATTAGCCAAGACTCAGGGGAAAATTTGTGGGTGTTTGCGGGTGTTCGCAGGAACTTATGAATACCACTGAACATCTGCAAAAATATTTTCTATTCACAATGCACTATTCACAGATACTTTTTCAATGGACAAGACAGCTTGCAAAAGCTAGTAAGAACCAAGCTGTATGAAGGGAAATTCTTGGCCCATACATGCTTTAGTCTTTTCTGAATACAATGTGGCTAAATAATTCTACTTACTATATTTCTGAATATGTTGGTACAGTGTAATGCATACTTTCCCATCTGGAACTGTGCACTATGGAAAAAAAAAAGACTAAAAGAAATGAGTCATGTTATGTCGGAAATAGATAATAAAACTTATATTTTCATTTTTTATTTGAACATCCCAGAAAATTTTAGATATAATAGTTTTATTTGTACAGAAACTTATGTAATTACAGATGGTAGTGGTTAACAGTCTTGGACAAGACACCTGATTGTGAGTCCTGGCCGTACACTTACTGGTCAAGAACCTTTCTACATCTTCAAGTTTCTTACTTATAAAATGTATATAATAATAGTAGTAATCTCCTAGAATTGTTTTGAGGGTTAAATAAGCATTTTATAACAGAGCCTGACACATAGTGAGTGCTCAGCAAATGTTATCCAGTGTTACTAAACCTAGGTTACAGCTAGAAAAATTAATAGGATAAATTCTTAACATATTCGGAGATCAATAGGACATAATAAACAACAGACCCAGAATTCTGGTTCTGCTGCCTCTTCTAACCATGGAAAGTATACTAAGATGAGATCCACAAGATCTTGGAAAATGAATAAATAAAAGCTAGTGCAGTGTCAGGTTGCTTAAAGGGTTCCCAAAGGCGTCCTCACACACAGCTTTTAAAGGTAACCCCAAGACCCCCTCCAGGGCATGGTTGGCTGACTGCTTTGGGATGGAGCTTAAATTTCACCAGCTCCTTTACTGCCTCTAGAGTCTCTTGTTCTAAGGTGATCTGCAGAACAATTATGTGGAGAAACATGAATGGCTGAAAAATTATTAGTTTGTTTTAGCATGAATATGCAGTGATTATTTTTCTCCAGAAAAAATAATGTACTTTGTGTTCTTAAAAAAATGCCAACCTTGCAAGACATCAATCCATAGAGAAAAATGAAATGTTATTTAACCACAAGTATATTCCACCTACTAAGAGTCATTCATTATGAGTACAGTTTCTGAGGTGAAATTCTTGTCCTAGTGAAAAGTTCTAAAATTATTCTCGTCTCTGATCAGTACCCTGTGCGTAGAATACTGTTGCGTACTACATGAATTAGCAAAAGCGAATCCATACCCATGTCATAAACGTAAGTAGTCAGATGTCTTTCAGATTTCTTTGAAAAAATAATCAAAAGAAGATTGGAAATAATAAAATCTTGACTCATGGAATCATTGAAATTAGGTCCAGTGTTGGCTCAACACCGTCTTTTACTTATCTGGGTCCCAGATGCCCCGGCTGGAATCTTCCTGCACTACCTCTTTTGAACTGGAAATTCAGATTCGATTTGTGTGGACACACATTCTGAAGAATTTTGACAAAGAAAGCTAACAGACCCTGTGTTGCTGAATGTTTTATTAATTTGTTAGTTACAATTTACACTGTAGCTCTCTGTACTCTTTCCTCTCATATTGGGTCTGGCTTATTTTTTGATATTGAAGAAATGTCTGTTTCAGTTACAAAGAACACTTTTTTTTTTTTCACTCAACAAGAATGTGTTTTAGAAGTGCAATAGGAAAGAATGTTGTCATGAGTTCTTGGGTACATTACTAATGATCTAATTGAATTTTAATAGAAGCAGCCTAGGGGTTATATTGAAAACATATTTTTCACCCGTTTATATTTTTCATTCAAATGAAATCTGGTGATAAAATGCAGCAAAAAGATTCAGTCATACTGAGCGTCTATGCAGATAAGAACATCCACAATTCCTCTCCCTCTATCCCTTTATGTCCATAACAGTCCCAGGCAACCCCAGCCTCCAAATGTGTCGGTCAAATAAATCTTTATCTAAATAATGTGAAAGCTTAGGCATACCACATCTTGCAAGCACTAAGTTTGTGTTTATTTCTACAATAAAAGAATCTTTGATCTCTTTTACTTACCATGGAAAAATGCTGAACTAAAACTACTTAAGAACAAAACAGTTTATATGCCCTCTTCCTTACAACAAGAAACAAAATGACAGTATAATTCATAACTTAATATGCCGAGTTTTCAGAAAAATAATTAGGTAATTCTTTGCCCTTATTATAAGCAATTGTGAAATTGGTATCAGGGTCTTTGTCCACATGCTAATCAAAGGCACCATCACAAGGTACAATGCATTGACTGGACAAGAAGTCGGCCTTTGCTGGTTGTCCAGGGACTCCTACCCAAGCATGTGGAATTTGTGAGAAGGAGGAAAAATTCGAACAGTAAACTGAATACAGAAATGACATTTTCAAAGGCAATTGTCAAGATCAGAAAGGTGGTTGGTGTTGCAAGAGGGTGTTGGTTCTAAGAGATCCCGTCCAGAGTAGTTTCGCTAATTGAAAGCAGTTTTCTTTATGTTTATGCTTCCCATGGGGTGGAAACCCGGAAGCCCATGAAGTCAACCAGAGACTGCCCTCAGTCAATAGGGCCATAAAGGGGAGGATACAGCACACTAAGGAAAGATAAGTTAAAAGAGAAGCTACAAGGAAGGAGAAAAGTTTTTCCTCCTAAGGAGTGGGATGTGGATTTTCAGAATGAGAAGCAGAATGAGTTGCAGGTCCCATGAACCTTTAGGCATAATTCTGCAGAGACCATTCTGAGAAACAATGTTAAGAACTCTTAATGAGGGATACTTTATCTTAGTCTCAGGATCCATAAACATTTCTTCTTATGTTGGTGTATATGAAATTTGAAAAAATTAAATGTAGGCTTACAGGAGACAGGAGTTATGTTTAGCCTTATTTAAAGAGGTTTGGGTAGGGCTAAGGGACCCAATAAAGGATGTTGAGACACCAAGGAAACAGTAACAATGGAAAGCCGTTACTACACCAAGACTAAAATGATGACACAAGGAAACAGGTTACTAGAGCACATGAAAGTGCAGGCCATTAAAGGGAACCCTCATGACTTCATCTCCTATTATCCTCTCTTACCCTCTGACAAAACTTTCATTGGCTGAACCCACCTAGAAGTCCAAAGGTAGTGAAACGAGAGAAGTAGTCTTTAAGCTTATATCTCCTTCTCATCTCAAGTCACAGGGCAGGCCAGGAGCAAAAGGGGGAGAATGAATCAGGGGGAAAATGAAGAATTAAATATTACAGTAATAGAGAATAAAAGAGATCAGGATTAATAGAAACATTTTACTCCAAATTCTAGGATCCTCAAATGTGTTAAGAGTCACAGTGGGGTATGTGGAGGAAGTATTATCAGATAAGGCTGACTAAAAATAATGTTTTTCTCTCTAGGTTCTTGACCTAAAAAAAAAAAAAAAAAAGGAGACTGCCAGTTATTTCTCCAGCAAAAATGGGTTTATTGGGGATAAACAGAGTATCAGTTCAGGGTCTGCAACCATGAAAATCCCCATGCAAGTCCTCAGCAAAAATGAAGAGAACTCTTTCATACAGAGGAAAAGGGAGTTGGGAGAACTCGAGTAACCAGGGTCCATGGCTCTTCCTGGATGAGCTGTGACTGCTCTCACTGGCTGAACTCTTGCCAGGCATGAAGAGGGAGTCTTTCTTCTTCCTGTTGGGTTCTGCTGGCATGAAAGGGCGTAAGAGCACCCCCTTTCTGGTCTCCCAACTCTTATTGAGGTTTCTCTTACTAAAAAAATTTTTTTTACAAGGTTAGACCTGTTCGAGAGAAAGAATGCCTTAGGGATTATTATTGAAGCCCCAGTTTCTTCTGAAGACGAATGGAGAGTGGTTGGAGAATCTGAAGACGAATGGAGAGTGGTTGGAGAATCTGATAAATTTAGAAATCTTGGCAAATTTTAAAAAAATTCTAGAAAATTTTGAAAAACTATATAAAATGTCTAAGTTAACAATTTGCCATGAAGAGATAAGGTTGAAATCTTTGGCTGACAGGTGTTCTTTTGCTCTGATGCTTATGTGGAATGTATTTTTTCCTAACCACAGGTAAACTCAGATTCAGAAATCTCTCACTATTCTTTCGACCTGCCCCATATAGACAACCAAAGATCTTTTGGGGATTGAGTGTGTATTTATTATAGGATGTTCCGTAAGTCAAACATCTTACAAATTTGTCTTTCGATTGTCACTAGAATCTCAGACTGACTTTGTCAGGGAAGCCTTGATATAGGTCCACTGGGATTGATGTTGGAGCTGTGAGAGAAGCAGGCTTGAAAGAGTTATCAAGACACCAGGAAAGCAAATCCCCTGAATATTTCACATCTTAATCTGAGTTTTCTTCAAGAGGATATGTATGTTTTGGTATAATTAAAAAAAAATAAATACTTGGTCTTTTCCCCTTTTAGGCACAGAGCTCCTAAAAGCCCTGGAATTCTCTGAGTGGTGAGCTTTTGTGTGCTAATGATATGACTGTGCCTGGGGCCCCTAGACAGCCTCCGGCTGGAGGCTGCTCATCAGCAAGACTAAGCCTCGCTGAGCTGGTCAGAACTGCCAGTCCTACCCCTCACCTCCAGGTAGGGGAGGGGGACTAAAATTGAGGTTAATAACTGATAGATAATGATTTTTAGTTAATCATGCCTGTATAATGAAACCTCCACAAAAGCTCTGAACATTACTGTTCAGGGAGTTTGTGAGTTGGGGAGCCCATTTAGGATGACATACTCAGGGCACAACAGTTCTGCATTACCCCACCAGCCCATTCCTTGCCCTGTGCATCTTTTCCGTTTGACTGCTTCTGAGTTGTACCCTTTATAATAAACGAGAAAATGTAAGTAAAGTGCTTTTCGGAGTTCTATGAGTCTTTCCAGGGAATTACGGAAACAGAGTAGGGGTTTGTGGGAACTCCTGACTTACAGCCAGTTGGTCAGAATTACCTATGCCTCTGGCCTCCTCCTCCCATGGTGACAGGTGCCTGGAGCGGGGGCACTCATGGGATTGATCTCTTAACCTGTGGGGTGTGAATGATGTCAGAATTGAATTGTTGAACACCCAGTTGGTGTCAGTTCCACACAATTCGATGCCAGAATAACAGATGTGCATATGTATAAATAATTATCAAAATATACACTTAAGATTAGTACACTTTACATGATTAATATATGTATATTTTACTTTAATTAAATTTTCCTTAAAAAGCTTACAACCAGCTGGTAATTAACCCTGTGATAATTTTTATAGATCTGTACCAACCTTTATATTCCAAGAACTGGGGAGTCTTAGGATCCATGTAATTTCATGAGAATTCTAGGAAATACAGACTCGTGCCCTGTATCATCAAAATTTATCTTAGAAATAAGCCCAGAGACTCTATTCTAAAAACTAAGTTTTATCTTGTATGTAGGCTTTGGTGGATAAGTTCCTTGACTGAAACTTCTTGATCTTTGTTGATCCTTTCCATTCTTCACAGCTAAATGTTAAAGTGTTTCAGGGTTTTGACCCTGGCTTTCTTTCATTCTCTATTTACACACATGATTTTAATGTGGATAAAACCTTACATCATATCTGTATATTGATGATTCTCAAATTTATCTTCTAGTCCTGACGACTCCACTAAACTACAGACTGATATCTCATTTCCTATTCTGCATCTCTATTTATTGGTCATTTGAGTCCAATAAATACTAAAAACATCCAAAACAGAACTCTGTATGCTCCATTGATAAACCTATTACTCCTCTAGTCTTGTGTTTTTAGCAAATGGTGGCAACACTTGTTATGGAAAAAATTCCTAGAAACCATCCTTGTTTCCTCATTTTATTATAATAATACGAAATGTATCAAAGTGTCACCATCACTATCTTCAATGTATATTACATCTTCAAAGGATAGCCACATTAATCATTTTCAGTTATGTAACATTAGTCTCTATCATTTCTCTCCTAGATTTCTAAGAAAACCTTTTATGATTTGTCTGCCTCCAGCCTTGATCTCCATGGACAGTTTTTCTCAGAGCAATAAAGGAATTTTTTTTTTTAAACATGAACTAAACACGACACTCCTGTGGTCTGCACACTTCTAATTAGCTTAACATCTTAGAGTATGATGCAAACTGACCTATGAGGTCCTCATGCCTCTCTTACTATAATCACATCATGATTTTTCAATTCCCTTGCTATATTATAATTACTTTTCTACTCAAACTACAACTTTTTTAACCTCAGGATTTTGTTCTTGCTGCTTTCTGTTCGGCATGTGTGATCCCTGTATCTTAACACTGTTCACATTCCATTTCATCCCAGATTTTGCTTAAGTGTTCCCTTTACTAACCAACTGTTGTGATAACTTCTCCCATAACTTTCTATCCTACTCTGTACTTTTACTTTTTTATAACATATAACACAACTAGATTTTTTGTGTGTTGTTTTCAACTTTCTATCTGTATCGCAAGACTCTAAGCCTGAAAGGCAGGGGTTTTGTCTGATTTTCCAATGGATCTCTGGAAATTAGAAAAATGCTTTTGTGTTAGAAACTCAAATCATGTTTATGGAAGTAATCAGTGAAGCTCAGGGGTGATGTGAAGGCTGATTAACACTCCTCACTGTATTCCTAGGGAGGCCAAAAGGAAGACTTGAAAGTTTCTTTAGTCACTAATGTTTCAGTATTTATTAATTAGGGTTAAGAATCTGAAATGGTCTCCCAGAAATCCCACCTTCCCAGATGTTGACACATTGTTAGTGAAGGGTTGTGAGATGTGGTGAATAAAACATATAAAAACTTATACAAATTCTCCCTAAGAAAGGAAATAATATGATTGAGAGGTTGGAGCATTTTCTCCGGAGGCTGTACCCACAGCAGCCAAAAAATTCAGTAACCCTAAATTTATCCTTGTTTACTAAGGTGAGGGGGTGTAAAAGTATTCTGTAAGCCTAGTCAGACTACTTGAACCTGATACAACTATTAGAGAAAAGAGTGATCTTGGATGACGGTGAAGGTGAAGTTTCTTCCAAAGCTCAAGAGTTGACTATGAGAATGACATAAACTGTCTCTAGTTAATGTGTTATAATAAAATATTAAATAACTAATGGCTAAACATAGGCTCTAAAAGCTGTTGATGCTGGGGCAACATTACGATTTGCACATCTTAGGCGGGGAAAGATACTTGAGCAAAATAGGCTAAATTTTATTTACTGGATAGTGATAACCAGAGATGTCAATATAGAACCAGAGATACCAGCATAGAATGTAGGAATAGCAACTGGTGCATTAAGTAAATCTGCATGGCCTAACCCAGTGATCCACTGGGAAGTAGAACAGAGTAATTAATATACCCTTATAATACACATGCACTCATTTTTTTCAAAGTATGTGTGGTGGCAATGGGAAGTGGTGGTCTCTTTTACCAAATAGTCTGAAACCAGGCAATATTCTCATAGTAAGAGATAATTTCTCTTGGTAACATCCAGGACCATTCAATCTGGATTCCGAG
This sequence comes from Camelus dromedarius, assembly GCF_036321535.1. NCBI lineage: Eukaryota > Metazoa > Chordata > Mammalia > Artiodactyla > Camelidae > Camelus > Camelus dromedarius. Next base: position 33,372,134 of record NC_087436.1, read on the forward strand.
AGCTGCAGTTATAGTATATGTGCTGTACAATGATATTTCAGTTCATCAAGTCACTTCTCAGACACATTCTAATCATGTGGAAGAGGATTAAAAGTCTTGGGCTTTGGGAAAGTTTTTTATTTGGCAGTTATGAAAATATCTAGGGTTGCAAAACTCACAACGAAAATATCAGAGATACCAGTTAATATGGGATGAGAAGAAGCTGGATGGAGAGTGTTAGCTGGTGAAACAGGAGAGAGAAATCCATAACTGAGTGGATGGCTCAGTCATGGTAAAGTGGTCAAGGAGGAAGGTAACCTGGCCTAAAGAACCCAGGAGACTTTTAAGTGTCAGAACTCTCAGATATGGAGACTGGAAGTGATACATGAGACCAAAGAGGAAAGCAATCAGTCTTTGGAAAATTTGTATGGAGATTAGTTGACCCCCACTTCTGCTTGCAGACTGTCCCTCAGACAAAAAAATGTTAAACAAATCTGAACTAAATCCAACAAGAGATGCATCTCCATTTAAATTTAGTGAACTATTTGGTAAAGTCTAGTGTGACTGTTTAACAACCAAAGTAAAAATTCAGTGTTCTCTTATTTAGGAGTCTAGCAAAATTGAGGGCAGATTCCTATACACTTCCAGGAGTAAGTAATGTGCATCAGCAAACTAGCGACACCTGTATACACACATTTTTTTTTATTGCTTTATTATTACTTATGAATTGACAACTTAGGATAGCCACTCATTTGAAGAAAGGAAATGTAAAAGAGAATGATCAAGATGAAGAACTAGGGAAACTAGAATCCAAAGGAAGGAAGAATTTTAGAAAGAGAAGAGACTATTAAGATAACAACAAAAACAATATAAATTCTTACAAATATTAAATGTTCTGTAATTAGTCTCATTAGTATTTTAAAAGAGATTCTCCCTTAAACAGAATGCTATAAAAAGAATATCAGAATTAGAGAAGTTTCATGGAAATTAAATGAATGTTGCAATTAAAACAGACAAGTAAAATAAGCCACAAAAATTTAAAAAATGGGAATTTGATACATCAAGTCAACAACTTTACAAAACGTAGAATGAAGGACACGTTTTGTAAATATGAGAGAAAATAAAAAACATGGATATTATTAATTCAGAGGTCCAATAGTAAAATAGCAAGAGTTTCAAGAAGAATAAATAAAATGGAAAAAGACACAGCATTTTACATTCCCACCAATTGTGGAAGGGTCTCCTGTTCTCTACAACCTCCCAACCTCCTCCCAATTTCATTTCTCTTTTCTTTTCATAATCATTCTGACAGGTGTGAGGTCATGTCTCACTGTGGTTTTGATTTGTGCTTTCCTAATGATTAGTAATGTTGAGTACCTTTTCAGATACCTTCTGGTCATTTATATGTCTTCTTTGAAGAAAATGTCTATTCAGGTTCTTTATACAATTTTAAATTGTGTTAGTTCCTTGCTTTTAAATTGTACGAATTCCATATGTTTTACATATTAACCCCTTATCAGATACATGGTTCACAAATATTTTTCTCCCATTCTATACGTCCCTTTTTCATTCTGTTAATTGTTTCCTTACCTGTGCAGAAGCTTTTTAGTTTGATGGAGTCCCACTTGTTTATTTTTACTTTTGTTTCCTGTACTTTTGGCAGCATATCCATGAAATCATTGCCAACAGCAGTGTCCTGAAGCTTTTCCTCAGTGTTTTCATCTTGGAGTTTTACAGTTTAAGTTCTTATATTTGCATCTTTAATCCATTTTGAGTTGATTTTTGTGTATGGAGTGAGAAAGATCTAATTTCATTCTTTTACATGTAGATGTCCGGTTTTCACAGCACCATTTCTTGCAGAGACTGTCCTTTCCCCATTATGTATTTTTGGCACCCTTGTTGAAGCTCAGTTGACGCATATATACATAGGTTTATTTCTGGGCTCTCAATTCTGTCCCATTGGTCTATATACCCATCTTTATGCCAAAACTATACTGTTTTAGTTACTGTAGCTTTTTAATATACATTGAAATCAGGAAGTATGATGCCTCCACTTTTGTTTTGTTTTGTTTTCAGAGTTTTTTAAAAAAAAGTTTGTTAAAAAAGAAATGCCACTGAGATTTTGATGGGAATAACATTGAATCGGTGGATTGCTTTGGGCAGTGTAGAAATTTTAACAATGTTAAGTCTTCCAATCCATGAACATGGTATGTCTTTCCATTTATTTGTCTCTTTAACTTCTTTCATCAGTGTATTTAGTTTTCAGCATATAAGTGTTACTTGGTTATGTTTATTCTGAAGTATCATATTCTTTTTGATGCTATTATAAATGGTATTGTTTTCTTAATTTCCCTTTTGAATAGTTTGTTGTTTGTGTATAGAAACACAAGTGATTTTCATGTGCTTTGTTCCAGAACATAGTTTGAAAGGAAGAGTATCTTGAGATTAAGTTTGCAAAATATTTGTTATTTTTCCATTAATAATTATCTAACAGATGACTGCAATATGATATACGACTGAGAATTATGTAAATGAATGATGACTAGAGGTGTTCATAGTGAGAAAATGAAACATGGACAGACTTACCTGATCACAGAACTAAAATCCAAGGTCTGCTTGAAATCTTCCTGTATCCCCCTCAGATGATTCTAACATGGACGGAAATAATATTAAAAACATTTGTTTTTAATTGTTAGAAAAATATATTGAAAATGGAGAGCTAATCCATGTTTATAGAGAGACTGAATCCCAAATACTACAGAAGAAATGAAAAACATCCAATCACCATAAAGACTACAGTACACCATCTTCCTCTATCTGTCTGTGATGGCAGATAGTCTTCACAAATACAGTACTGTGATTAACTTATTAACATGGATGGTATTACTCAGCATGCCATCTTTAACTTACTGCTTAAAGAATCTTAGGTATTATTTGAAACTTAATCCTGATCCATGTAAACCTTTGGTACTTATTCAAATTCCCCACATATCATGAGTTGAGGCTGCTTCTGGGATGAGTGGTGGCAGCAGCAGTGCCCAAGTTGATGCCACCGTTTTCTGAGCCAGCCCTGATCAGCACATCCCAGCTCACCCTGTCTCTGTTCCTCCATCAGGACCCAGACTCAGTCCCTTCCCATACCAGAAGTCACATGTAGCATCCCTGCAGGCTCCAGCTGCAGCCTGTTTGACTTCATGGGAAGCCTCACACTCCACCCATTTGGACCAGGCCCTGCCCCAATTCCAGGTGTCCTCTGTTGTTCAAAAAAAAAAAGAAAAAAAAAACAAAAAACCTCCAACACTAAGTTGGATGTATTAACTTAACTTATTGTGGTAATAATTTCTCAATGTATACACACTTTCTTTATAGTTGTATATAATATGTCCAAAGTTACAACATAAGGGCCAGAGCTTTCTCCTAGACTCAAGTTTATAAATTCTCAATCGGCTTGTGAAGCCAATAGGAATATTTCTTCTTGTCTGATTTGGTTTCCAGGAAGACTTCATTCAAGTCCTCAGTGGTCATCTGATCAAATGAAATTCTGTTCTTTGTATTCTTCAGCTGTTGTACTCCTCAGTTCTGGCCTTTGAGAGAGACAGAAACTCAGTATAACTTTTCACATCTTTTTCTTCAGTGTCCAACTGGCAGTGTAGTTATCCTCTGGGACAGAAACCTTCAGGACATTAAGCTAAAAGAGATGCTTGTTTATACGTTTTAAAGCAAAGATAGGCTTCTGCATCTCAATTTTCTTTGGCTTTTCTTCAAAGTAAAAGAAGACAAAAGCAAAGAAGCAGCTATGTAGGATATGTTTTTACTAAAACTATAAAATCATTAATGATGTTTTCATCAAGTCAAAAGAGATAATTTTTACCTTAACTCTTGAAAATGCTGGACACAGCTTTTCTCTCTTCAGATTCCTCTCTGCATCATGTTCAATCATTTGTTTTTGTTTAGTGTTTTTTTTGTTGTTGTTGTTCACATGCAATGCATAACTAATGAGTAGGTTTTCAATTAAGTTCTAGTGAAAGTTAGCCATGTGCAACTCTTAGAAACTGCCAAAGTGACGGAGTTCTTCAGGGCATGCTTTTCCAAAAAGACTGTTACCATAAATGTATTGTTATCATGAATGTGTAAATGTTAGCACAGAGCTTAAGCTTGGCTTTATAATATTGAAAAGTAAATGACTAGTGCATGTTTATGCTGGTAGGAAGTGTGGTATAACAGTTATGTCAAATGTAAGTTATAAATATTATAATGGGATCTGGCTAGTGACTTGTTGGTGATTTTGGACACAGCAATGTGCTGTATTTGTCCAAGTATTTTGCAGGAAAGATTTCACTCATCTTTATAACATCCCTTTCATTAAAGGATATTTCAGTGGAGATATGAAGGAAGATTGCAAATTGCTTAAAAAATCAGAAGGGTGAGGAGGGGAATCAGGTCTTTCCAAACCTCGGTTCAGAGTTATATATGTTCCTGGTGACCCATCATTAAAGTACAGCTTCGTCCCTAGCTGTAACATGTGCATGGGAACAGTTTGTCACATGCTTTCGAATTCTTTGAAGGTTTGTATCAGGCATTAATATTGCCAAAGACCCCCAGGCATTGGCAAAAGCTCTTTCCATTTGTTCCCCCATATGTGATATTGTTTGTGTCGTGGTATGTATAAAGTGAAAATTTTTGTTTATGGGATTTTTAGTATGTGTGCATGATTTTAAGCAAAGTATTTTGCATTCTGGTATTTAGAACAGGCTGAAAATATCCAAATAGATAGCAAAATTTGAAGTTTATATAGAAGTGTTCCAAATATCATAGCTATCATTAAAAGAGAATCAAATGTACAACTTTAGAATGAAGAGCAGCACCCTCTTCCCCAATGACTGTTCTTAAAGGACCTAGAAATAGTCAGATGTGACATGAGAAGGGAAACACAAGTTGACAACCTCAGATATGGACTCCTCATGTACCATTAAGCAATAGCTTATTCATTCATCCATTCAATTATTTTGAACTCATATAATGTCCAAGGTACTGTGGAAATAATTAATTCAACTTTCGGAAAGATGAGTGCTTTAGGAAATAGAGCTGGTAAAACATTGTTTCTCGGTAATCAGATTAGGAAACATTAAAATATTTGACAGTTTGAGGATTACTGGTCAGGCATTTCATAGGATGTCCCTCAAGTGGGATTTGTCTAATTTTTTTCTCATGTTTCTAGGTTTGAGGGGAGACTACAAAGATAAAGTGACATTCTCATTACACTGTATCAAGGGAACATAATAACAACAAGACTTACCACTATTTATGTTAACTTTGATCACCTAACTTGACATTGTATTTGTGTCCCAGTATTGGAGCATCCAGGGGAAGCCAGATCTTGGTGTTAATGGCCCAAGCAAGATATCAGCCTTCAGGAGAGTTTGTGCAGGCGAATACTCTCCAATATGTCTTTTGTACCCAGGGTGAGCCACAGCCACCCCCACACCTCCCTGGGAGACCCTCAGACCAGCAGCAAGGTCTGGCCCAGGCTCTTATGAAGTTACTGCTTCTGCCCTCAGTGCTGGTGCACATGAGATTTTGTGTGTGCCCTTTAGTAGGAGAGTCTCCATTTCCACCAGTCCTGTGGTGCTCCTTCAGTTAAGCCCCTCTGGACTTCAAAGACAAATGCTCTGGGGGCTCCTCAGGACCGATGCTCCAATACTGGGACACCTCAGGCCAAACAACTAACTGGGCAGGAACACGGCCCCACCCATCAGCAGACAGGCTGCCTAAAGCCTTCCTGAGCCCACAGCCTCCTCTAGACACACCCCTAGACAGGCCTGCCCACAAGAGGGCTAAGACCCAACTCCAACCACCAGCTGGCAGACACTGGCCCTCTTGCCAGAAAGCCTGCACAAGCCTCAGGACCAGCCTCACCCACCAGGGTGGAGACACCAGAAGCAAGAAAATGATGATCCCCAGCCTGCAAAACTGAGTACACAAACACAGGCCAGATCCTACCCTGGGACCAGCTGGCCCCTGGTCCTTGGATGATGAGAGAGGAGTGCACTGCTGGGGCACAGAGGACATCTCATACAGAGGGCCGCTTCTCCAAGTTTGAGAAATGTAGCTAAATTACTACATACATAAAAATACAAATAGAAATTTAGACAAAACAAGGCGGCAGAGGAATATGTTCCAGATGAAGGAACAAGATAAAACCCCAGAACAGCTAAGTAAGGAGGAGAAGGGCAGTCTACTAGAGAAAGAGTTCAGAGTAGTGATTGTAAAGTTGATCCAAGAACTTGGGAGAAGAATGGATGCACAGAGTGAGAAGTTAGAATTTTTTAACAAAGAGGTAGAAAATATAAAGAACAACCAAATGGAGTTGAAGAACACAGTAACTGAAAGGAAAAGTACACTGTCAGACATCAGTAGTAGAATAAATGAGGCAGAAGAATGGATCAGTGAGCTGGAAGGCAGAGTAGTGGAACTGACTGCTTCAGAACAGAATAAATAAAAAAGGAAGGAAAGAAATGAGGACAGTTTGAGACCTCTGGGATAACATCAGGTGCACTAACATTCGCATTATATGGATCTTAGAAGGAGAAGAGAGAGAGAAAGGACCACAGGAAATAATTGAAGAGATAAATAGCTGAAAGCTGAAAACTTCCCTAACCTGGGGAAGGAAACAGTCACCCAAGTCGAGGAAGCATAGAGAGTCCCATACAGGATTAACCCAAAGAGGAACACACCAAGACACATAAAGTCATCAAATTGGCAGAAATTAAAGATGAAGAGAAAATATTAAAAATAACAAGGGAAAAACAACTAGCATACTAGGAAACTCCCATAAGGCTATCAGCTGATTTTTTCAGCAGAAACTGCAGGATACAAGGATGCTATGCAGTATACTTAAGGTGATGAAAGGGAAAAACCCACAACCAAGAATATTCTACCCAGCGAGGCTCTCATTTTGATTTGTTGGAGAAATCAAAAGCTTTACAGACATGCAAGCTAAAAGAATTCAGCATCACCATACCAGCTATACAGCAAATGCTAAAGGAACTTTTGTAGGTGGAAAAGAAAAGACACAACTAGAAACAAAAAAATCACTAAATGGAAAGCTCACTGGTAAATGTAAATATACAGTAAAGGCAGGGAATCATCCACACAGAATTTAGTAGGAAGATTAAATGATAAAGGACTAAAGTCATCTGTATCCACATAAGCAGTTAAGGGATACACCTACTAAAATAGGATACAAAACCAGTAATAGTGAGGGGAGGAGAGTACAGATGCAGGGTATTTGAAATTAAGAGATCAATCAGTGCAGAAAACTTCACTGCTGTCTTATTTTAAGAAATTGCCACAGACACTCCAACCTTCAGCAACCACCACCCTGATCCATCAGCAGTCATCAACATGGAGGCAAGACCCTCCATTAGCAAAAAGATTAGGACCCACTGAAGTCTCAGATGATGGTTAGCATTCTTTAGCAATGAAGTATTTTTAATTACTTATACATTGCTTTTTTAGATACAATGCCATTGCACACTTAATTAACTATATATTATAAATACAGCTTTTATATGCACTAGGAAACTAAAAAAATTACGTGACTTAACTTTATTGCAGTATCACTTTATTGTCATGGTCTGGAACTGAACCCATGACATCTCCAAGGTATACCTGTACATAATTAGGAAAAAAACAGATGGTATTTCTATATAGTATGTAGGAGATTATGATATACAATGTACAATTAAAAGATGTACAAGTGTAAATCATTTATTATCTAGAAACCACCTAACCAGGATATGAATTATCTCTAAATGTGGATAAAGATGATTATGCATACATTAGTAAGTATGTGTCCAGCCACAGACATTCTCTTTATGAGAGAGATGCAGTTTTGGGAAGGTAAACCTGTATGGCAGAGATTTATTGGTCAACATGAACTGAAACTTGTACTATTTTAAATAAGACTGTAAAATGAGACAAAAGATAACCCTGAGGCACTGCAAGTTCACAGAACTCCAAAGGCCTTACTGGACTGTCCTTACTCAAATGGGAGAGAAGGTAACTGTGGTCTTAAATATTTTTAAAAAATTCGTTTCAGTTTATAAATGATTAATCAAAAACCCTAATTCCTTTAATAATTTACATAATCCAAGTACTTTTTCATTTTTATTTCTTCTCAGTTGTAAAAAATAAATGGATTAACATAATGCTATTAGAAACAAAAATTTTTGTATTTATAGTAATTAGCCAACTGCCCAACTGTTCTAATATTTAATAATAAAATAAAAATAGGGCTAATTTATATTATATTCTCTAAAAGCAGAATGAAAGTATGTATAAAATTTGAATAAAAAAGAAAATACCAGTGATTCCTGAGTGTTGATTCAAAGGTTTAATATTTGTAGATGAACAGTGCAAACATTTATATTAATGTATTTCCATAGTGTGCTTGGTTACATTATATACATCACATTAAAACATTTTATATACAATTGTTTTATATACACTAAAAACTATAATGAGAATGACATAAAATTATTACACATTTGAATACCATTTGATTTTCTAGAGACACTATCAAATCTTCATGAATATAATTGGGAGATTAAAAACTATTATGTATTCTCACATCATCATGTCTCTTAACTGTTACATGAGCTATGATATGAATAACAAAATAAAATAATCGTAGTTTTGTGTTCTTGAGATAAATTTACTGATCTCACAAAATCCTTTGAATTAGCATTTTATAGATAGATGACAAAGAAATCAGTGGATTGGTAGGTAGATAGGTAATCTTGGGTACATACTTGTTTTATTCCCAGATTTTATACAAAATATTCCTTTATCTTTGAGTGTTAACAAAGCTATTGTACATTCTGGTATCTCTATTACAATATTGGAGATCAATATTAATTTTCCTTTTAAGAAAAGACCCTCTAGAGTCCTTTCCAAATGCATTCTCTTATCAGCCCTCTACCTTCATTCTCAGAGGCTTGAGGCCACAGTCATTCAGAATCGTTTTTCATCAGGAGGTAGACGAGTCCAACAATAACTGAGATTGAGAGACCTCACTGATGGAACTCGTCATTCCCTTGTAGCTGCTTTTGTGCTTTGGTTTCCTAACGTGGGTGGTTTGCCCGGGCATTGTTTTGTTGTGATGCGTGTGTGCTTCACCTTATGCCACATCTTGCCTTGCATTCTGGTATTTACCTTCTTGTATTTTAGTGTATTTAATCACTGATATTGTACCCAGATTTTTGTGGTCCCTTGTTGCCTTGGCATTGGCACACTACATAGCTCAGTGCTATTCTCATGAGTGTGTCAACAATGAGAACATATAGGTAGGCAACCTGACGTGACCTTAAGGCATTCATGGACATATTAGCTAAGCTGTTAGTGTTTTGTTTTGTTTGCTTGTTTTAATTCTAGGGAGTATTGAGCAATCAGTGCTGCTTTGGGCTTATACCTAATTTATGGCTTAAGTCTGCTGTTAAGTTATTCAAAGCAGTCACTGAGTATCTTTGGATTTCCCATTTAAAAATAATAAATTCTTTGAGAAAGAATAGTGTCTTAAGGTACATAACGTGTACTTTTCTATATTTTTTATACTGAAAATGCACACTGTTGGAAGAAGAGTAGGTGAAATATTTTGAAAAGTGAAAGAAATCTATAAAAATGAGTCTTTTGTTTCCCCTCTAAATTGGCAAGACACGAAAGCAGAATTGTCAGGAAAATGAAGTAAAATTAGAACTTAGGACAACAATGCAACACTAATGAATGTGTTTTATATGCATAGATAGAAAAAGGAATGGGAAAGATGACAGGACAGCCACATTGTGCTTTGCTTAACTTAGCCAGCTAGCTGAGGCTTTTTACAACTAGCTCTTTTATAGCTATGACATCTTTATGCAGCTGTCCTTTCTTTTTCTGACTTGGCTGCTTTTGTACACATTTCAAATATTTTTGATCAAATGCACATATAGTGCAATGTATTTTCCCTGAAAGCACTGTCCCTTGACTAGGGAGAGCCTGAAAGTAGCTTTCATCAAGAATAAAGGTATGAGAAGAGGGGTGGGAGGATGATAGGAGACAGGATGCTGGCTGTATCTTTAACAGTTCGTAAGAGATTTGAAGGGAGATGACATGACCATTGAAAGCCTGTTGGCTGGTCAGGGAGAGTGCATGTGCACAGTGGAAAGATTAGTAAAATACCAAAGATTTCATGTGAGCATTGGTCCTAAAGGTTACCCCTTTTTTCCTCACTTGGATGAAGTAAAAAGTGGAAGTTCCTACGCAAGCTCCATGCCTCGGTCTCCTTCAATGCTGGCAGTGACCTGCACAGATAGGATTTCACATTCACACGTACAGACGGGCTAGTCTCCCCTATTATCCTGGCGCTTCGTGGTTATGATCTAAGACCTTCTGCCTCTCCCACAACATAAACCTTTCTTCTTTAGAAAAAAAAATAAAAATAAAAAGCGCTGAGCTAGTGGGGATAGAATATATTACCTCATTCTATTTGAGGCCTTGCAATGGCTCAAGATTAACTAGACCACTGAATAATCTCATTTAGCTAAACAGGCATGCAGCTCAAATTGGATCATTCTGTTTTGTTTGACACAGGAAAAGATAGAAACAAAACGCATTGAAAGAAAATACAAGTAGAATTAATTGGAACAGCCATTGTTAAAGCAATTTTACCAGGATACTCCAACAACATTTTTGGTTAAACTTGGGTCTCTGGTATTAGGAAGAAAGGAATTTTGTTTGTAAATTTGAATTCTCTATATCATCCATATGATAAATACTACATTCACATATGATGAAATTTTATAACTTTATAAGGTCTTGATAATGCTTTTATTTGATAATTGTTTATCTGCATAACACGGCAAAGGGAAAGAATGGTAAAGGCAATATAGTACAGTAGTCATTTCTTACAAATACCACAATAATCTTATCTTTATATGTAAATTGATTATAAACAGTATATTCGTAATAAAAAAATTCAGCTTTTCTATTTCAGCGGGCTATTGGAAGGGTCAAATGAGACAACACAAATGGATATACGTTACTGAGTACACTGTCAGGCTTTTCAAAACTACTGGTATTTGTCCCAGGAGGAGTTTATACTTGCAATCTGTAGGTAAAAACTGTTCAGCAGTTTGTAAAATATAGGGTAGAATATGGGAATGCTCTAAAGGAGAAAATTCACCTTCCTACTGCAATAACACATTCTTAGGCCTTTGGAGAAGAAATTAGCCCATAGTGTTCTAAATGAATATATATTTCAAATTTTACATTTTAGAAATATCATAATTCATCAAGTTTTACTATTCTGCCTTTAATTAGAGCACTTAATTTCAAGGAATGTTTTATCTCCTTTTTACCTACCTGTATTTCTGTATCTATCATGTCTACTCTCTAACCAGCCACTTCTCCCTCCTCTCTCTAATCCACCTACCTACCTGCCAGTACATGTATTGATCTAACTCTTACGTATCTGTATACCTACTTAAATGAATAGCATTGAATGCATCTGTTAATTTATTTTGGATTTGTTATAGAGTGTTTGATTAATTATAGTTCCAAGTTCTTAAGACACTGATATTAGAGATCATGCAAGGCCCTCCCTCGTTTCCCCCTTCCTTCAGCCCATCCTTTCTTTGTTTTATCCTTCCTGCCTTCTCTTTAACCCCTAAACTTATATTCCTTTCCCACGGTAATAGGTCTAGTATACTTGATATGCATAATTTATTTGCTTGTGTGTTGTTTTATGTGCATATACATTTAATTTACATAATCGCTGTTGTTGTAAACTCATTCTATTTCTTTTCCACCCAGCACGTTTTTTTTTTAAGACCTGTTCATAGATCCGTGTTTTGATCTAGTTTTTTAACTGCTGCACAGTATTACATCATGTATCACATTTTATTGTCCACTCTTCCCAGTGATAAACACCTGGATTGCATTCAACTTCTACTAAAAGTGACAGAGAGGAACATTCATGTGTATATTTTTTCTCATATTTGTGCAAGAATTGCTCTGGGACATATATTCAGGATATAACTTTATCTAGATCATAGCATATACCTATATTGAATTTAACTTAAAACTGTTACATGACTCTTTGAAATGGGGTACATTATTGTGGGACATGAACTCTCACAAGCATTTCATGAGATTTGTATTATCTCCACTTCCCAGCAACACTTACATTATCTAGTTTTCTAGTATTTTTCAGCTTAGTAGTGCAAATTAATCTTTGTCTTAGTGGCCATCTTTTGAGTCTTCTTTCCGGTGAAATGACTCTTCACATCCTTTGCCCATATTTTTCTTATATTGGCTTGTATTTTTACTGTGGGTTAGCAGGAGTTCTTTGTATATTCTAGATGTTGGTCCTTTGTTGGTTTAAACACTGTAGATGGTTTCTGTGGATAATAAACAACTGGTCTACTAACTTTGTCCATCGTGTAGTTTTGCTGACACAAAGCTTCTATTAGATACTCGAACCCATGAGCTTTTTTTCACCTCTGTAACTTTTTGTTAACCTCTATTAATTTTATAGATTTAATTTTTACAATAGATCTGTGATTCTTTGGGGTGTACCTTTTTTATATGCAATGGGATAGAAATTCAGTTTTATTTTCTCCATATAGTGAGCCAGTTTTCATACATCATCAACTAAATACTCAGTTGTTGGCCCATTGATCCATGTCTTATTTAAAATCCATGACTTTCTTTTTCCCAGAGAACCTATAAGCTAGAAGGCAATGAAGTGACATTTATAAAGTGCTGAAACAAACAAACAAAAATGTATCTATGTATACCATTAACTCAGAATTCTGTACCCAGGGAGAATAGCTTTCAGCAATGGGGATGGGGGAGACATTTTCAGAAAGATACTGATGGAATTTCCTGCTAGAGGCATACTCTGTAAGAAATGTTTAAAATTTATTTAGGTCCTTACACTACTTGTGAAGCTGTATAAATGTTATTTGAAAGCAGACTCTGATTAATTAAATATGTATATTGTAAGGCCTAAGTTTGTAAATAAATTTTCTTAAACAGAATAAGTCGATAGAGGTGAGAAACTGGAATCATAACTATTGTTCACTTAATCCAAAAGGAAAACAGAAAAAAAAGAGAGGAAAAAAAGAACAGATGGAACAAATAGAAAATTATCAAGATTTTAACCAATTATGTCAATAATGATATTAAATGTTAATGGCCTAAACATACCTTTTAAAAAACAGAGATTGTGAGACTGTCTTTAAAATTAGAAGAGCTTAGACATATATCTGTAAGAAATCATCTTCAAATGTAAAGATATAGTTAGGATAAAAGTCAAAAGGGTAGCAAAAGATTGTACCATGTAAACCCTAGCCAAAACAAACTGGACTACCTATTATTAATATTAGGTAAAATAGACTTCAGAGCAAAGAATATTGTCAGGGATAGTGTCACAATGGTAAAGGGGTCAATTTTCTAAGAAGACATGACAGCCTTATGTATTTGCACTTAAAAACAGAGCTTTGGAATATATTAAAAAGAAAAGAGAAATCTGAAAAAAATGACAAATTTACAGTTACACTTAGAGACTTCAGCATTCCACTGTCATTAATTGTTTAAACAAGTATATAGAAAATTGGTAAGCATATAGAGGACTTGAAAAACACAATCAATTGATGGAATTAATATTTATAAAACACTACAAACCCAACAAAACAGAAAACATGCTATTCTCAAGTGCATATAGAATTTTCATCAATATAGATAATATTCTTGGCTGTAAACAAATCAAATATAAAAGAATGAAAAGATTCAAATATACGTTTATAGCTGGTAATTAAATATAATTAGAAATCAGTAACAGAAATACATCTGAAAAATTCCTGGATATTTGGAGATTAAAAAAGCATACTTCTAAATAACATATAGACCAAAGGGGAAGCCTCAAGGGAAATAAACAAAAATATATATATTGAGCTAAATGAAAATTTAATGTGTCAAAGTGTGCAGGATGCAGTTAAAACAGAGCAAGACCTCAGATCAATAATCTAAGCTTCCACTTTAAAACATGTGTTGCTTAATTTCCAAATGTGTGGGATTTTCTGATTTTTCTTTGTTGCTTTGTAGTTGAACTTCATGGTGTTTGGAGAGTATATCCTGTGTGATTTAAGTATGATTTTTTTGAGATTTGCATTATAACAGCATGTACTGAAATATATGTTATATCTATATGCTTTTGAAAAGAGCATTTACTTTTCATTTATTGAGTCTTCTGTCAACTAGGTCAAATATATTAATCATGTTATTTAAATATTCTATTACTTACTGACTTATTGCCTGCTTATTCTACCATTTGATGAGTGGTTTATTAAATGCCTATGATTGTATATTTATTTCTTCTTTCACATTATTTTTGGATAATGCTGCTGAATGACTGCATTTATCCCTCTTAAATTCAAAATTCAGCTTTTGTTTTTGGATGGATTCTCATAGTTATATTTATTCCTTAAATACATGACACCTTCATGCTTTTGAGTTATTTACATTTCTCTATGATTAATTTTTAAGGAGGGAGGCAGCAGCCCAAGCTACTTCTTCATTTGTCAGGGACTAAAAGTCAGGTCCATAGGTTCATTTTAATACATCTCCCAAGAACTCATTATCAATTAGTTATGGTTATTTATATACATATAAATATATATATAAACACATATGTAGTAAAAGTACTGACATTAAGTCATTGAGTTTTAGGTGTATAACATGCTGTCCTGGCTTATGGGTTTTTTTTGCACACAACAGTGCAACTTTTTAACCCATATATACTGTCCTGCTGAATGTTTTTATGGGAAAACTTACAAAATATAGAACTGAATTTTCAAAGCTATTACTTGAACTTGGGATTGGCCTAGTGCCTTTCCATAAGTAGATGTTTCCTTGAATTGTGAAGCAATAATTGGACACTGGAGAGCTATTATTTGTGGGGCCTCTAAGTAAATTTTGTTTTAATGCGAAGCCAAAGTGGAGGGCTGTTAAAGGGTATCTGGAAATGTGGCTCACTGTATCTGAATGTAGTGGTTTTGTATGGAAAATGCATTTCCTTTGCACTAGGGCATAGCATCTAAAAAGTTGGCAATCTGTATAATCCTTGATGCTTCTGGATAATGTCATAGTCAGAGATAAAGGCACATAAGTGTATTAACATCTCCAAACAGTGCACTGTGTTTCTTGCTTTTTTCAGTTTATTTTTCTGACATTTTATTGTGTAAGATTCTGTTGCAATTTAAAACCCATATTTAAGAGGAGTAATTTAGGTAATATATGACCAGTTGTGGACTTTCTGAAAAGCCTTTTGAAACAAAGTTACTAACTAACTAGTTTAGGATTGAAAGTTGTATGTGTTGCGACTGCTTCTCCTCCCCTAGTAGAATAGTTGGGAAATATATCAGGATGGTATCTGAAGAATGATGGTGAGGTCAGTTCACTGTAGTGTGTCCATTTCTGGATGCTTGATGGTAAATTTTAGGAATTTGAGAAACATGTCTGAGAAGAGTTGGAGATTAGAGGTAGTAAGAGAGAAGGTTAGTACCTTGGAAATGTTTCAACAAGAACTTGTCTGGATGAAGTCTAAGGACAAAAATGCACCTTGTGTATTTTTTTAAATGTAGAAACTACTGATGCCCAGGTATATAAATGTATATTCAGTTCATTTTTAGTGTGGATACATGATTAATTTTAATTTGTGAAGGCATTTAAAAATATTAGGTCATCTAACCATTTAACAACCATAATTTATACATGTGTATTTAGCAATATCAACCTATCTCTTTAAAAAAACCTTGATTTGAAAATGAATTGAGATAAAAAAAAATAACACAGTGTGTGTGTATGTGTATATGTGTATTTAACAGTTGGTTTAGGCACATATACAAATAAATAAGGTATAGAATGGTTAATCCTTAATCCCTCAACATTAATAGGCAACTCAGCACTTGGTAGCCCCTTGGTTATATGTTTGGTTTTGTGTTCCTTTTCCTATGATATTGTTTCATCCTGACTTTGCAAATAGCTCTTTTGAGGACCTTAATTTATTCCATCCCTGATGGCAAAATGTGGACTTTCAGAACAACTCTGAATTTTCTTAGGTGTTCCATGATTTAGCATAAACTTACTTACACATACCCAAAAGTAGTTTGCTTTCGTATATGTTGCTCCTTACTCTACTGGATTTCCATGGACTCTGGATTTGGGGATTAAATTACCTGCATTTGTGCTTTGTACATGTTCTCAATGCAATACTTTCCTTTGATCAGGTTCCTCTAAGGTAAATCTCCTATTTCAAGCCTCTGTATTGAACCTTGTCTTTAGATCAATGATTGCGCTGAAAAATCTGATTGAATCAGGTAAGACTAACTGTAGCTCTCATAGGTAACAAGTTGGCTTCTCTAGCCTTATACATAATAACATGCTAATCCTGTTAATTATGATTATTCCTTTCTAGTTGATTGATTTCCAAAGTCTATTTTGATCTGAAAGTTGATTCTAAAATATTGTAAGGATTATAATTTGTTTTGTATTTCTGGAAGTATATCCTTAAAGATTCATTACAAAAAATAATTAGTACCTTTTCATGTGCCTTATATGTTTTACTTGAAAAACTACCCTATTGTATTTTGGGCTGGTAGGTATTAAAGTCCTGGTTCTATATGCCTTAAAGCCTGTTTGTGGTTGTGGAAAAGCATTTGGGCAGTAATAATTCTTTATTTTCTTTTTTCTTCTCTCCTACTTGTCTGATCTCCAGAATGTTCAGATTAAATGCATACTGCTGAGGTTTCTTTTATTTTTACAAAGCATTGATTTGTTTTTCTCCTTTAGATTTGTGCATCACCAGCAAATGACAACAGTAGATCTGTTTGTAATATTGTTATTTCAATATGAATCTTTTGAAAGAGTGGATACAATCATTGGTCAGGCCTGTCTTGTGAAATTACTGGAAACTCTGCTATTCATTGACGTTGACCAGAGAGATACGTTTTTCATTGTTCACTTGAAGCCTTTTTGTTAAAACCTAGACTCTCTCCAAAAAGGGGTAAGGGTCTATACGCTTAATAAATAAGTCAATATACTTATTTGAGATCACAAAGCAAAATATTTTTGTGTAAACTTGCTCACCAAAGATGTCTGACAGATCTATGTAATTTCTGCTGAACTAGCAATAAAAAAGGGGGCCCAATGAAATTATCAACTGCCTGGTAAACAGGACTGTGCTATGTGTAGCGTGATTCTCTAGAGATGAGTGTGAAGCTCCCCCTCCCACCCCGAACTTTCATACATCTTGGTGGCAAGAGAAAAAATGTGTACTTTTCCCTTTGTAACTTTTCTTAACATGGTGTCAGTAAGCAGGTTTAGAGAGGGAGGACAAAAATTTTATGTTATTTTTAGATTATAAACATGCAGTGCTGTCCTCCCTCCTGGACCTTATATCTAGGCCAGTTAACACAGTCATTCTAATTTAGTAGATTGTGGGTGTATGTGTGTGTGTGATTAAAA
Source organism: Camelus dromedarius (assembly GCF_036321535.1). Taxonomy (NCBI): domain Eukaryota; kingdom Metazoa; phylum Chordata; class Mammalia; order Artiodactyla; family Camelidae; genus Camelus; species Camelus dromedarius. The sequence goes on from NC_087436.1 coordinate 33,389,678, forward strand.
TGGATATATATCAATGTATGTATAGGAGTTGTTTCTAGGGACTGGATGTGTGGATGATAGCTGTTTTTGTTTTATCTGTGTTTTCATTTTTCAATGTATTTATAATGAAAAATTTTGAATATTTCAATATATTAAAATATTTATAGGTATATTTGTATATGTATTACTTTTATAATCAGAAAAAAATAATGACTGTAACTTGAAAACTAGGAAGAGAACTTCATACTTGAAGGGGTAAAAAACATAAAGCAAGTCAAAGTAATGTCTTGTTTCTGTTTACTTCTTCTCTATGTAGGGAGCTATATGAAGGAGTACATTAGCTTACCATAAAGCTAACTTGAAATTCAGATAAGAAAATTTAAAGAGCATAGAACTGTGAAATAGGGATGTACCTTGGAATTAAAAGAGATCTAGTAGGACCAATCCTTACCTAAATAATTACTCCTTAAAAAATGCCTCTTACTGCCATTCTGCGTTTGTTGTATTACCTGCTAGCTTTCCTGTGAAACAGCATGTTCTTGAGGAGAGGGTCACATATTCCAGTTTTTTATTTTCCAAGGACCTGCTATGTGGAAGATCCTCAAGAAATATTTGCTGAACAAATAATTTCAATTCATGGATGCATGGAAGTCTACCCTTTCTAGCTCTGTATAGATTTTTCTGTTAGAAATATTATAAATTACTCAAGTGAATAATAGTAGGTCTTGTGAAAATTTCAATCTTCAGGCCAGTGCTTTGTTTATTTTAAATACTCAATAAATGTCTGTCAACTACACTTCCCAGATAGTTAAACGGAATAGTGTGTGGAGTAAGACAGGGCCCCCCAGAACACTTGAATCACAATTACATTGCCTCCCAAGGAGCAGAAAACGGAACCCCACCTGTTGTGCTGGACTTCAGCTGTACACTTACATTCAGTTCATAGCCTGAACATTTTTTGTGACTAACAGAGCATGAGCTTTAGGTAAATTTCTGGCTTATGATGATTCACTAAGAAGAATTTTAAAAATAAGATAGCTGTTGTCTCAGAAAATAGTACCAAGCTTAAGTAATCAAAACAGCATGACATGTGACTAGGGTAGTATTTCCAATATACTCTCCCATAAATGCTTTATTTCTCAAATAGTAAATGAGGATGAGGAGGGTAAGCATTTTTCTCAGGGTTACATAACTTGTCAGTGGTAAAAGCGGTTCTCCATCATAGGCTTATTGGCTATAAACCGGGTCTCTTCACTAGTTTACAGAAAGAACATTGCTGCTGTTGTAATTCTGAGAATGCAGGGAAGGCAGCAGCTGATTTGATTTTCTCCCTTAGTCCTCTCCTGTTTTTAGTTCCTGTGCCAGATATTATCAGCCTACAGTGATAAGAGAGAAACACACTTTGTAAAACAAAAAGCAGAGTCTCAGAAAAACAAACGTAGGAGTCTACAGATATTTTAATCTGTTTGATATCTGTACATAGTGGCTGTCACATATGTATTGAATATGCTGTATATGTATATATGATGTGTATGTTTATCTGTATGGATGTATACATATCCATGTACATAAGAATATATATGAATAGAGAGCTCATTGCTGTTGAGGCCTCACTTCATCTTTGGTTGATGGGGCAACAATTACTGTAGCATGACAGCATGATAATTAGCTATCAAAAGTGAGTAGTTATATGGATACATTTCAATATTTGAAGCTTTCTTAGATTACCCCAAGTTATCTTCACATGAATAGAAAGGGAATAGTAATCTGAGAAGCAACCAAAAATTGCATGTTTTACAAGTGTGGCTTACAGTTTTTTGTATTTTAAAATATCTCATGGGTCATCCATCATGGTGAATGACTAAATGCAAATATATAAAACGTCTGAGTTTTATTTGCTTTGAATTTTACAGTTTTTCTTTAAAATACTCAGTTTAAAATTCTACTTAATTAAAAATAAGCAAAGCCCATTGTGTAATTGCACATATTTGCAAAGAATGAACACAGCATTTGAACTTCATGAAGACTTAGGTCTGGTGCCATTAAGCTGAAGAGATATTGCCACTTAAGGAACTGGGACTAGCTCAGTATTCTTGTTAATGTCATGCCAGATTTCAGAATTCAGTCTCCCTGCCCGGACTTAAAGGAAAATAACTTAATATAAAACATTGAAAGAATGCAATACATGTAAAGATATTTTACAAGTCTCTAGCCATATCTAGCCCCAAAAGATTTGGTAAACTTTAAAATAGCAGGAATGAATTGATAGGAATATAGCAATAGTTAAAATATAAAAATCCAACACTCATTGCAGCTAAGTAAGAAAATTTCGGAGAGAATTAAAGACATATGTAGGTTTTCCAAGAGCCTGAAATGATATTGATAAAATAATAAAGGCTAACTTTTCCGTTCCTAAAACTCAAGAGTTGACTTCTAAAATCTAAATGAAGAAGGTATTATCTGTTTTTACCCCCTACAACCTATTAACTATTAACATTGAAGTATTAAACTTCAGTGACAATTTCTATGTTTCTTTTTTTTAAAAAAATTCTGATTTTTGAATGTTTCAGGGAAGGCGAATGTTCAATATACTATTCAGTGATATTAAGACATTTCTGATGACTGAAGGCGCAGGAGGGATGTGATACCTATTCCAGCCCTTCTGTAGTACAGTCTGGACAGTGCCAGGATGGAAAGACAATGGAAGAGATATTTGGGAAAGCCGCACTAACATAAACCTGAACTTCCCAGATCTATGTAACATTAGAGAAATAATATTTTTTAAAAAGAGCTGTTGACTGATTAAAAATGAAGTGTCCTTAGCTTCTCCATATAGATCTCCTTAGCCTGGCATATATGATTCTTTCTTATCTGACTCCAGCCTGTGCTTGCAGCCTCATCTCCTGATATTTCATCTACTGTGGCCACACACAACCACGTTCTGTACCCTGGACTCTTCATAGATCTTATGTTTCTATCTTTCCTGGATTGATATTCTATCTACGTTGAATTCATTTCAAATATCTCTTCAAAGCTCCTATTCACTTAGATCCTCACCCTTCAACCCCCACTTCAAGCATCATTGTCCATGTAGCTTCTCTACCTTCCTAGTCTAGGTTAATAGCTTCCACCTCTGTGTACCCACACCATTGTTTTATATGATTCTGTTATATTTCACTTTATATAGGGTATTTATTCATTGGTTTTTTAACTTGCCAATTAGAGAATTATGACAAAATCTGTAATTTTCATCTTTGTGTCTTTCCATGTCTAGTGCCCTAGAACATAGTAGGTCCTGAGTAAGCAATCCTACTTAGGTGTAGTCTGTTTTAGACAAATAGGTAATTTAAAGATGTATGTTTTAAAAGAAGCTATGATGTTATAGTTTCAATATTGCTTTCTTCTAATCCTCTACTGCTTTTGTCATAGAAAGTTTGGAGACTTGCAGTTTACTGGGGATAAATATATCTGTTATCATAGTTCTAGTCACTGCATAGTTTTTCTTTTTAGATATTTAATGATCTGGATATGTACATAATGTTGGAAAATTTAACTCTTTATGATTTCTTTGTAATTCTCATGAACTTAGAGCTGTTATGTAAAATGGCAAAATTAACTGAGAAATTATTTTACTTGGATCTGAATCTCTACAACTAGTTAAGATTTAAATTAAATCCATGCTTACCATTCTCCTTGAAATATAATACTTTATCATGTATCACTTCAAATGTTATTTAGTGATTTCTGTTTAACTGATTTACCATTACCCAAGTAATAACCCAATATTCAAATCAAATATTAATAAATGTATAGTTTCACTTATTTCACCTAATCTTTTTGTCTAAATATTTAAGTTGAGGTGTTTTGTTTCATACTGCATATGGGTTAGGAATTCTACCTATCAGACATTTGGCTAGCTATAGTTAACCAACTTATCTGTGTCTTATTGCAGGATTTAGGGAAAAGTTAAAGAGCCTTAAGAAATATTCTTTACAAAATTGTCACAATTTTTGACAGTCATTTTTGACAATTGTAATTCCAAGCATATTACATTGTCATTGAGTAGCACTGCCCCTGTAATCTATCAGTTAGAATCTCCTCAGCACAGTTAGTCTCCTGCTAGGTTTAAGGAAGGTGTAAAAAGAACGTTCAGTGGTAAAGTAAATTTGAGGAAACTGTTAGTTAAAAAAAAAAAAATTAACAGGATTTTTACTCACATTATTGTCTATGCCAGACTTCCCATATATTCTCATTCTCTGTGGATTTCCAAAACATTTGGTATAATGTGAAGTATATTATTAGCTCATGTAATTTTTTGCAGAACATCTTAAGTATTGCTGTCATGAACAGATCTTGTTTCTCTCAGTACATTTTGGGAAAGTTATTAAAAATCAACTGTCCTACTCCAGAGTTATTTCTTGGCTTCTTTTTCCCCCTCTTTCTCCTCCTCCACCCTCTCCCCCTCCTTCTTCTTTTTCAGGGAGATTAATTTACCCATCAAATTAGGAGAGAATCAGATTCCATTCTGGAAATTGCTTTGTGTGTGTTCTTAATTTCAGTCCCTTAGATTTGTGTGTATCTGTGTGTGATTGTATTTTTGTCATTCCTAAAAAGTCACGTATCATGGGAACTGTAGAAATGCTGCTGATTGTCAGAAAAAACATGCTGAGTCTAGGAAATATAGCAAAACATGCAGAGAAGTCATGGTATAATAAGCTTCAAGGGTCAAATGTCTGAAACTATTTAATTTTCTTCAGTTAAAAATTAGATTTGATTAAATTCCACTTGCATAGTTATATTCATTTTCATTCTCATGTTTTCTCCATGGGAGTGGGAGGATGGGAAACAATTTATCACTCCATGGGGGAATAATCATTGGATTAAAGTCCAAGAGATCTGTGTTGCATGAAGACTTTATAAGGATTATTTGTCAAGCATAATTTAGCTAATAAGTCTATGATCATGTGCTAGTCACTTATATTTCCATGACCTCAATTTTTTTCATTGGACTTAGCTCCATGGAATCTAACATTTTTTCTAATCCTGTGCTTTGACACTAGAATTTAAAATTTGGAATGCTTTTGTGTCACCAGAAGAAACAAAAGTCTGTCTTTGTTCAGCCGTTTTAGGGGTTATTTCTTATAATCATGCAGGTGAAGCTATCTGAGGGTATAATTATTTTTTCAACTGTGCAAAATATCCTACATTGGGAACTGTCTATTTGTAGGCAAGAATGTGCCTTAAAGATGGTTTCTGTGTACTCAGTAGATGCTTTTATGTATGGGAAACAGTTCAAGTTGGTTAGGGTGTAGATATTTGTGTGTGTGTGTTAATTTGTATTTTCTTCTGAATATTTAGTGACATAGTGCACGGCAGGAAATAATAAAGAGCACGGCACTAGGAGGAGCCTGTATAGGAGACTGAATTCTATGACTGTCTCTGCTTGTTGGCTCTGTGACTTGGAGCAAGCCATTTCAACTCTCACAGCCAGTCTTCCCGTGTGTAGAAAAGTCAAGGTGAACCTCATACATTTCATATCCCTTCTAGTACTATAACTCTATAGATACTTAAGAAGTACATTTTGCTCCCTCCCCACAGTGATAGAACAGTGCCTATTTCACAAGTCATCTTTGGTAGAAGTCCTTAAAATTCTCAAAGGGCTGATACCCTATATAATGGGGTAAAAGAAAGAAGTAATATTTATAGACTATTACATCTTCTGTTCCAGATTTACCTTCTGAAAGTTTACCGAGCAAATAACTCCTCTTATCAGCGTACACTGTGGTTTCTGCAGCTGTACTGCTTACCATGCTTGTTCCATGGACTGTCACAGCAACTGAGCATCATGATTTTTTACTTGGTTTGGAGGAAGCTGCCGAGTGACTGGAAGTGAACTCAGCTTGGGAAGGTTTATTAAGTCCGCATGTGAAAGGACACTTTAGTACTTTTCCCAGAGACCATGCTTATGCAGGACCATAATTAGTTTTTATTTCATTCTTTCTTGTTATAAAATAAACCCATTAATATAAGCCTCCAGAAATAGTAGTAAAATTAATTCAAGAGTATTGTTTTCACCCCAGGCTGCTTTATTTTACAAACTACAGTTAATAAATTGAGGATGTGAGAGGAGGTTCCAGTGGCCATATTTCTTTGTGTTCCTTGGACTCCAGGTGAGGACTTGGCAAGCAGGCATCAGTGGCTCTCTAAGGAAGAGAAGTCATGTGTGAAGATAAACCATAAATGTTACCCATTCATGAGGAATTAAAAACAGTGTACACAAATGATCTCTTTATGCTGTCATCATAAGAGAAATGAAAAGAGAAATACAAAAAATTTTTAAAGGTACTTGTTTGCTTATATCACTGTCTTCAGGAATGGATGCTATTTCATTGACATCTCATCCAATATTTCTTCCCTGGATCATTCCATCCAATAGAATTGTTGTTTCTGTCTCATCTCTGCCTTTTTTTAGAGTAGATTCTTTCCAGAGAAATATGTCATGTTTATGTTTGTTTTGTTTGGTTTCCTATAAAAACAGGATGAATATTAGCCATTCAAGAATCTTTTTTAATCTAAATTTGAGTGCTTGTTATGTCATTTAAGACCCCCCTTCCTATCTTCCATTACATTCACAGTACTCACTGTTTACTCTAACTCAGCCATCCTGATTTCAAGATTGAGTGTCCTGATTATTGTGGCCATGCTTGTGTACATGCTGTTCTGTCTCTCCATATAATGCCTTTCTGTTCCCTAATTTGAATCTCAAGAACTCCAGAATCACTGTTATCTGATCTCCTGTTTCCTCTTACCAGAAGAGAAAACATATGCATGTGCATGTATTTTTATTATAACTCTCATCAAACAATATTATTTGTCATTGATTATAAGTCAGTAGTAGTAATAGTCACCGACTTCCTTGTCTGTATTTTCCTAACTTACTCAGCTCCGTGAAGGTCAGAATTCTGTCCTTCATATTTGTATTTTTTGTACCTAACATAGAGCCCCAAAATGAGGGACGTTCATTTAAGAATGGAGTAGATTAAATGAATAATGCTTGGATTTTTCTACAGTACATAAGATATATATTTGATACAAAGACAAAGGACACTCGGTTCTGGTCCTGTGGTCTGTTTTTTCCTATTTTTGTTGTTAACCTATGTTTTAGAATTGAAGAAAACATATTGAGGTAATGAGATGTCATTAAAATTGCTTAACCCAGAGATTTTGAGGTAGAATTACCCAGGATTGTTTTTCCTGTGCGCTTAGAGTACTTCCAACATGTTCAGCTGGGAGAAAAAGACCAAAAGGGAATGGAAATACATATAACACTAGGAGGGATCCCTTTTAATAAGGAAGTTGGTGATTACCTGAACATCACTGTAACATCCTGTTACTGGTTTGGATGCTTCCATGTACGAGAATAAAAACATATGAGGACTAGAAGCTTTTTTTATGCACTCCCACTTTGGGAAAGGATATGGAAACAGGGATATCTGAAAATCAAGGTCATGTACAGCTGGGGGCGATTTCCTTTATGGCTTCTGTGTGTCTCGTGTTAACATACACCATGTAGTTGGTGAGCGATCAAGAGAGGTACACAGTTGTTGGCTCTGGTTAAAAAATGCCTGTAACAGGGTTCAGTGAATTTGCTAAACCTATAGGCAGTTTCTGCAGAAAAATACTCTAGGTTTGGTTTTCTAAAGGAAATAAAGGTCAATGCAGTCTGCTTCACATACCCCTCTGCAATGAACAATAAAATGGCTGTAATATAGATAATTTCTTCCCATATGGAAAAAATATAAGTATTTGTGTAGCCCTATACTAGTTGAAAGCTTCTGCTCAAGCTGTTTATTTAAAATTTATATGCTGCTCTGGAAGATGTTGGATGATACCAAGTGGGGTAATTATTTTTATTTTTAAATATCTGGCCTTCTACCATATTATGTAGTTTTTAAATATGATACAAAAGCACATTTTCAGTGTTTTGATATATATTCATATATATCTAACTTATACATGCATGCAGTACAATTTTCAGTGCTTAAGAAATATATGGAAATCATATTCCTTCTACCTGGAGAAAGAGAAAGGAAGTGAGTGAACTGGAAATAATGTCTGGTAGGAATGTGGAGCCTGCAGTGCTATTGAATTGAGGATAACCCATAGAATAGGTGATACAGAACACAGCACAGAACAGAATGGTTAGAGGCAACAAAATTATCTAACAACACTAGCTTGTAAGCATCTCTAAATGTGATTGGAACCTTGATTGAATAACCATAATCTGCTACTTATACGACAGGTTAACACAGAACGTATTTTCCATGTTTGGTTTTAAGGTCAAATTTTGTTTTCAGAATTAAGAAATCTTACTTTGGATATTTGGAGTATCATATCCACAATTTATTTTCTGATCTTTGGCTATCTGGAAATCCAGCATTATTTTAACTGCTAGCAGTTTATTGAACACTGACTACGTGCTAGCTGCCTACTGCTCTAAGTGCTGCAGAATGACTTTCGGAAATTATTGTTAGTGCTGTAAAAGGCGATTGCCAAATCTCAGTGGCCTAAGACGAAGGTGTATTTCTCATTCATATCAGAGTTTAACTGGGTTTCAGGAGGTGGTCATTCACATGGTAATCAAAGATGCTGGCTCTTTCCAACTGTGCTGGAAATAGCTAAGACAAAGTAAGAGAACAAAGACCATACCAAATATATTATAGCAAAACCTGGAAGGGGCATACATCATTCTGAATCACACTCTTCTGGCAGGAATGCAGTGGTGTTGCCCCAACCTAAATGAAAGGGAAGCTAAGAGAGGTAATATTCTTCATAGCTTATGAATAAAAGAATAGGATTGGTAAACATCGAGCTATTCTATGCCACATTAATATTTATTTGTGTAATTCTCACAGCATAGGTGCTATTACTATCCCCATTTCACAGATCAGAAAACTGAGCCACACAGTTTCATACATATCCCAAGTTTTACAAAGAGAAAATGGCAGAGCTGAGCGTTAAAGCCATGAAAATTGTTGCCAGAGATCAGATTTCTAATTATTATGGACATGAAGTTCAAATAAATGTTACTCAAATCATAAAAGACGCTTTTTTTTTTACTAGACGTTTTCTACTCTTTTCAAACTCAAGAGGGAAATGCTTCTTCAACAGATTACTTCAGGGCTATTTATCACTTCATTACAACTCCTAATCTTGGGTGTGAACATGTGTGTGTACAAGTGTATGTGTGTGTGCATTCTGAAATATATTCCTTTTAGTTGCTGAATTTTACTCGGAGCCATTATTATCAATCACCTTCAACGTGATTGAAATATCTATTGAACACTATAATCATGCACTTAAATAATTTTAGATTGAAAAAGCCTTGAGAGGTGGGTAAATGCTGGTAGTATTACAGTTTTAGAAAGAAATTGCGACTTAGGGTAAGTAATTTACCCAAGTGACATCCCTGAGGAGTAATGCTATTAATCTCTTACTCTGGAGTCTGTGATTTTTAGCATGATGATGATCTTCTATAACCATTTGTTTTTATATGTTTGTGACAAATCTCGGCAGTTTTGCTATTTGCATTGTACACTGCATTCAAGCTTTCCTATGTTTTTGCTATTATGGTTTTTAACCCAATTTTGTGGGCTCCTTTTAGATAGTTGGCTGATATGTTGGCACCTGTAGTTTGTTAATGTAATGTAAATAGATATGTAGTGTTTCAACAAGTGTTGTATAATTGTCGCAAGTTAGAATCCAGTTGGCTAGCATCCTCACTATTATGGGAACATCCATTATTTACTGTTTCTCCTGCATCTTTAACTCTTAATGCTCTAGGGATTGATTCAGTCAGCTTTTGAACACAATGAGATAATCTCATCTTTTAAAATAACTTTAAATGCACCAAAAATTACAAATTACTTACGATTTCAGACCTATAAGTAAGCAGGGTATGGTATACTATCTTGAGCCCATTGTCCACCCTTCACCGGTTCAGTCCTGGCCTCTTGTGGACAGTAAATGGTTTCTCACTTACCGTCTTCCAATTTCATGGCTTCAAATGCCATTTCTGCATCGATGACTTCCAAATTTACATTGCTAAGCCACACCCCCAGAACAATGACCTCCAGAGCAATATATTCAAGTGACGTCATCAACATGTTAAATATTCGATTCTTAATCCTCTCCGCAAGTTTTCCCCACCTCCAATTTTCTGTATCTTCATAGTCAGCATACCAGTCTTCAGGCCAGAAACCTGTGTGTCAGCCTTTGTATTCTACTCTTACTAACTCATACCTCACATCCAATTACAGCTGGAAAATATCAGGAGATTGTTTTCTCTTTATCCACCTCTATTCTCTAGTAATGTTTTTTTCTGTATTGTAGCCAAAATGATCTTCTAGAAACAAAATCTGACCATGCCATTATACTGCCTAAAACCCTCTGAAGTCTTTGGAAGTGCTTAGAATTAAGTGAGAATAAGTAAACATGATATACAAGACCCCACATCATTTGCCCCTGCTTAACATTAGAACTCATCTCCTGTCACCCTCTCCCTTCCTTCTGTTATGCATCAGACACACTGGTGTTTGTTGTGTTTCAAAATGTGCTAAGATTTCCTAGTATTGGACATTTGCATATGCTTTTTGTTTCTCTCTCTGGAAGAAACACTTATTTTACTCTTCTCCTGGCTCCTACAAATTCCTTGTGTATCAGCATAAATGCTACTTCTTCAGAGACATTTTTGTAGTGAATACAAATCCCAGGCCAAAACAGTGTTGATTTCTTGTTTTAACAGGCAGTTAACTGGGCTGATCTTAAATTCCACACTGTGCTCCTTGGCAGTGGGCAGCGGCCGAGATCCCTGTTCCCTCCTTTAACCGTAGCCAGGCTGACACCAGTGTGCCTGTGTATGCAGGGTTCAGGGACCAGCCAGGAACATGGGCTTAGCCTCTCCTGTTCTCTCCTGGGATAGCCCCCCTCCACTTTGCAGCTGCTGTAGGAGCCAAGAAGTCTTTCCTCTGATTCCTCAAGCCAGTAAGAGATCAGGCTTCTGTCAAAGAGTTGGTCTTCACGGAGGTGACTCCATGCTTCCCTCAGGAGGAAAGTTGTAAATGTGGGGAACTCGACAAGTGCTATTCATTTCCTTCTGCCAATGTGTTTACTGCTCACCAGTTTTTGCCTGCTTCTCCTTTGCCTCTAGGCATGGATGTATCTCTGTGTGTAAATACATATTTTGTTCAGTGTTTCCCATTGTTTCCTGTGGGAGGGTTTGTCTGATATGAGCTACTCCACCCTTACCAGAAGCATAACTTCCGTGTTCAAACAAATAGGCAAAATTATTAAATAACAATTGTTTGTCAGATATTCTGCTAAGTGGTAGCAGTCAATATGGTCTGTCAGCTGAAGGATTTATGTTCTATTTTTGGAGAGACATTAAATAATTACCCACATAATTAATTGAAATTGTCAAAAGGGATATGAAAGTGAATTTCAGGGGACATGAGACTACATACCAGAGAAAACTTACTTCCCTAGTTGAATTAGAAAAGGCTTCTAGAGGAATGAAGTATTGACTAATATTTGAGAGTTCTTAAAAGTTAACTACTCAGGAGGTCAGGGTCAGCTAGAGTGGAGAAAGCATTTCATGTAGAAAGAATATTGGAATGGAATTCTCGAAGCAGGAAAGAAGAACCTTTGGAAGAATGTCAATGTGACCCGAGTTTAGAGAATGAGGAAAAAGAATAGTGATGTAGAGTTTGTTTTAGGAAAAATAGTGTCATTGAAGCATTTTAAGTAGGAAAGTCGTTTGTTCAGGCTTGTGGCTTTACTACAAAAAAATAATATTTGAGTGTGTAACTTCTAAAAATTTGAAGATTTATGATACTAAAGAGTGAAATTGTAAACTGTATTTTAAATTGTCCTTATAGGGTAAGCATTTTTCCTGCCTAATTAATTTGTACATTTTATCAAGTACTTAGTATTCCAATGAAAGTATGCCCTGTAGCTTTTTTCAACTTTTAAAGTTTTATTTGATTATTTTCAAATTAGCCAGTTCACATCATGCGCCTATGAATATCTTTGTACAAAATTCTTTCTGACATTTAGAAAGTTAAAGGTATCTTACCATATACCTTGATAATTTGAAGATAAAGTTGCTTGTAATATAACATTATTGAAGAAAACTTAAACATCAAGTAACTGAACTAAATTTTTTTAAATGAGTTGCTTTAAATAAAGCACCACTTCTGTAGATCTCTGTCAAGTATCCTTGTAAATGACTTCAGTGAATAAAACTATCATCAAAATATGAAAGTTCCATCACAGATCACCCTGTTTCTGGGGAGGAATCTTTCAGGACGCCACAAGATGCTTTTGAGCATTAAGTGTTCCTTAACATGATGACATTTGTGATTATATTCACACAAATTGCTTGAAAAACTCCAAATACCTTAATTACTTCACAGCTGCAATATTTTCAAACTCGTTTGAAGATTTTCCAGGAAAAGTGCACTTTATGTCTGATTAAGAGAACTATCCCAAGTGGAAACCATGGTTTGGCTTGCTTTCTGTTAAATCTGTGTGTGAATGAAAACTACAGCTGAGGGTGATTATAAAGAGACTGTTCGAAACTTAAAGAGACAGTAAGTGTTCAAGTGATCAAGCAATTACCGAAAGTGCCGGCATGATTGTTCCTAGATCTTTTGTTGCATTAAATGAAGAATTTTTTTTCCCCATACTGTAGCTCAGTATAGTACTTTGTCTACGTTCTCAGCCGACTGTCACCTTCATCGACACAAGCATAAAACTGGTTTAACAGAGCTTCTGGGCAAATATATGATGGATCCAGTTCTTAGAGCTTCCTGTCTGTAGGTCTGTAGGTAATGCTGCAGTCATTTTGGATTAGTGATAAACGGTCATGAAATTGGAAACAGGTTCCTCTGGCTTTTCAAAAGAATCTGAAAAAAACACAACTACGTGCACCCAGAAAGTGTGAGTCCAACTCAAACATCATAAAATAATACACAGTGCATGCTTAACGGCATGTCGGCCCATGTGAACCTATTAAATGACATTGCCTGATGCCAAAGTCAAGTATGGTTTCAACATCCAAGTGTGTAGAAATTTGGAGCAGTCTTAGCTTGTTTCAACTAATGACACAGCGTTATATTTACCCTTGTGATAACAGAAAAACATGCTTTACTCTCTTTCCATCAGGACGGTTAATAAGGGATGCTTTGCATTTACTACCCTTGGAGATACAGACTATAAAATGACAACACCAGCAACAGTAATGGTGTTAAACCTTTAAAGTGTATCAGGAGATTTCCAAATATTACCTCATTTAATTCTCACTATTAATTATTTTGCTGTTATCCCCATTTTGAGGTGGAGGAAGCTGTCTCTGGACTTTTACATAGCTAACCCATGGCCATAGAACCAATGAATGGTGATGACTGATTTAACATAGCTTATTTGAGATCAGAGTGCTGTTGAGTCAGAAGTCCCTGCCCTGGAGAACATCCCTGTGCTGAGAATACCAGGCATCTCCTGATGAGACAGCTCAGCTTCCTTCTGTAGATATCAGATTCCACTTCTGCCTGTAGAATGAAGTCTGCAGGCAAAAATGGCCTTGTAGTAGGTCCCCGTGGGCACTTCGATGATGTGAGGCCCCATTTCATTGCTTTTTGCCACAGAAAATACTGTTGCTTCTTATAGCTCTAAACTGTCCAGCCCACAGAAGCACCATCTCAGAAAATGTATAAATAGGGTCACAGTGGTCTTCAACTTGTGGTGATGCCTCCGTCATCTCTTTATTCAGGTGTCTCCAAGACCAAAATGTTGGAAAGACAACAAATTAATACTTAGACTCTGTAACTCTCTACAACATCCAATTTAAAGGGATCCCCTTCTGTGTTATTCTACTTCGTCAACCAAGCAGAAAACAGATCCAGCAGGGAGCCTCCCTGGGAATGGATACCAAGATATTCACCTCTAGTTTTAAGACTTTCTATTTCTTATTAGGGAAATTGGAGAATAAGGAGCATCGACATCTAGGACTTTGGGAGGTGAAGCGTGTGAAATGTAAGACTCGGAGGCTTTCGGCACATATTCAAATTTGGGAGGTAGCCCTTCTGTTCACTCTGACTTAACCATTATAGAAAAATTATTCATCCCCATCATCACCTCTTATGAGATCCTATAAAAGATTTCTATGTTTCCATGAGGAGGTAGAAGTGTGAAGGATTTGATGCCTAAGTGGTCATTATTTCCAGAGCTGGAGTAAGCATCTAATACATAGTTTCAAGGGTGAAAAGAAACCCACCCCCTAACTCCTAGATTCATCTCTCACCTGCTCACAGAGATCATAAATTATTAAAGTTAAGTACAGGGTCAGTCCTCTGATTTAAGGCTCCTTGTCAGGGGTTAAAATTCAGATGCACCTGGGAAAGACAATGCACTAAGCTTTGTAAATCACAGTGTGATGAGTTAACCAGATCTTTTCATGAAGACATGTTTTGTTAGAGCAGGGCACTAAACAGAGATGAAGAGTGTGAGCATAGGACTGAAAAAGGTCAGGGATACATCAGGAAGGCTTGGAAAGGCTTCACAAATCCACGAGAATCTCTTCATCTGCTGACTCTGAGTGATAAGGTCACTGCTCATAGTGACAAGAGACATTGCGGTGAGCCTAACCAGAACGCTAGCCCTTCACAGCTGCCAGTCTGGAAAGCATGATGTACCACAGGGCAGGTGAGCATTGTCTCCAACAAGCAGCCCTGAAAATAAGAAGTGTTGAGATAGGCTCCATACAGGATGCAATCCCCCTAAATAATCAACTGATTTGAGGAGGAGGGAAGGAATCTGAGAAATCATTTATTCTGTGTATCTCATCAAAAATTGTTCTCTCGCAGACACTTGTGAGTCTATAAATCCATGACCGGAACACAAGTGAGTAACAGTTCCTCATAAGCAAGGCCCTTGTGTAGGCTCTCTGTTTTTGAGATTTGTTCAGCAATGACAGCTCTGGGTTAGCACACTAATCACCACCCCAGATGAAATGACCTAATACCAATAAGGGGCTCCTTTCATCATAATAGCCCTCCACCTTGAGCTTGCATCGACAATGAATCACATTCCAAATGTTTGAGAGAGATAATATTTTGTTGATGATGATGCTTAAAACAAACAAAACTCATGGCTACTATCCGAGCACAGAGGTTTGTTCTGGCATTTTCCGAAGCATGAAAATGTGAGTCTCTGAAGCCTCTTTGTACAGAAACTGTTCCGGTACCTATGGGTTGTCTGAATGCAGCCAGCTTGTGCTTACTGAAGGAGTCGTAAATTTGACTTTCCTCACTTAACAGTCTCGTAATATCTCAAAACAACACTGCACTCGTGTAACAGTTTTAACATTTAATATTTTGTCATGCCACAGAAACAGGGAGAGACGTGATTGATTGGGCATTGTGCGCAGGACACTGAGTCATTGACTTGGGAGAAAACTTGAGGAAAGGTAAACAAATTAATCAGTTTGATTCTACCGTTTATGCTGAGGCATAATACAGCAGCGCTCGCTGCAAGAGGAAATGGTGAAAACATGGAGTGGCCTGGGGAATACTGGAGAAAAATGTAAGGAGCTCTGCCTCCTGGTTTACTGCTACCAGTAGCAGAGGAATTTTCTTTGTATTAGTTCGTGTAATATATCCAAAGTCTGGCTTGATTCTGTACCCCACACTCCTGTACTAGTATGAATTCTGTAAGCAATTCCACCTTCCAGACTGCCCAGGCCTGTCTTCTACTCTTTGACTTTTGGGGAAACTTAGAGACCAATAGTCACAAGAATGGATTTACCTAAGAAACACACTGCCTGTTCGGTGGTAAAGCTCATGAGGCCTCTAAAACAGTCCCTTCTGCAGAGTTCTGTAAAAATAATTGAGTCAGTGGATCAGTAAGCTGCTTCTATCGTTTGTTTCATTTTCCTTCAAGATCTTAAAAAAAACATACATTTATGTATTAGTCTTAGCAACTGAATTTTATCCCTTTGTATATCATATGGTGAAGCTAACATTTTGACTATAAAAACATGCGCAAAAGGGTTGCTTCACAACTGTTTCAATGCTTTAGAAATTGCTGTCAGAGAAAAATGACAAGGAAAAATGTAAGTAAATATGATTTAAGAATACAATATGAAATAGATTCGCTAAACATTGTATATGAGTAATTAAATTACTTAAGGTCATTTTGAGCTTGAGAGCTTACTAATTCCTTTCCAAATTATTACCTAATTTGGGGCCTTCAGCAAACATGTGGGGCAGATGCCTTTTTAATCTAAAGAGATAACAGTGACATTTCAAAATATGTCACTAGTACATGAGACTCAGGAATGCCAAGGGAAATGGATAAATAGCAGTATGAAGACCTGAACCTAGGCTGTCTGACTTTAACTATTAAAAATACTTTAATTTTGAACACAGTGTTGTGTGTGTGTGTCAGAATACATAATTGGAAAATATTTTGTACTAAGGTAATTAGCATAAATTCATCTCATGGTGTACATGCATTTATTAAAGCATAAACTATAATTATATAGATGTGTGCCTTTCTAATATGTATATACATGCATGTAGATATATTTATATACACTACAGAAATATATTCTATATCTTTGTATGTGTATCTATTTATCTGTCTATAGATAGTAGATATAATCTTCTAGTCTAAAAGTTATTGACATTGAAGTGAAGTCTGCACTGTGGTAAGCTGCATTCTTCATGATTTAAAGTTACTAAGTACTATTCAGAGTATTTCAGAGAATTAATGAATAGAGATATGAAACTATCGATTCATTTATTCAGAAAACTTAATTTTAAGATACAATAATCTTATGGCAATATTTAAAAATATAACATACCTAGTTTTTAGTAAAGAAAACTCCTTTTTGTCAAGTGTAATAATCTACCTATTATTGTAAACTGGAAAGAACTGGGTCTAGTTGCCCCAGATACAGGTTAGAGGTCAGACAAGCCCATGTTCATGGAATGAAGTATCATAAAGTTTCTGATGAAATTGAAGATGGACAGAAAGATTTCCGTAATCTTCTATTTTCATGAACAGTTACAATCTGTGTGTGTGTGTGTCATAAAAAAAATGAGAGAGGTAGAGCTTCCAGTTTTTACATTAGTAGTTTCTAGAGGAACAACAAATCTAGGATTATGGTCTCATCAATTACAGTTTTCGGAATGCATCTTTAAGCTATATTCACCTTGGCACGTGGACAAATACATCTAAAAGGAAAATTGGCTTGTTAGAAGTGCGGAGTAACTTTTCTCTAAAGAACTCATGACACTGTCTTAGGATTTTGTATGTAAAAGAAATCAAAGAAGGAAGCACATGGGACATACTGCTAGATGCACTAATATTTGCTTAACCTTAAAATTGACTTTGGAAAGAACAACTTCCCAGGGAATATGGAACCCTTGAAATAAATGAGCCAACATGTTCAGGAAGAAGCTGTGTGACAGGCTTTCCATAGCTTTGACCTCAAATGTAAACATGAGGCCAAAGAGCCCCCTGGTGTTCCTGGAACCCAAACTTACCCAAGTGAACAAATCTGCTATGTTCCCATTTAGAGGGCAGTGGATATTAGAGAGCCCAAAAGCAAATGAAAGCGAGATGGAACTTGAACTTTGTTACATGAGTATGTTTCTAAGAAAGAATGTTCTTCCCCAGTAGTAAAAATTTAATCCATCTGTGGGGACAAGAACCATAAAGGAAAGTGCTTAAGCATGAAGGAGCTTCGATTTATATTTCTACTCATCTTCTAGGTCTGCTTGGGATTCTGAGACTTGGCAGACGGGGTGGTGTCATCTTGGTGGGCTATAGTGGAGATTTACACTGTCTGTCTCAGCCAGCTTTCAAGTTTTATTTGTGCTGTCTGGGTTCTCAGCAAGGCTGTTCCTCAGCCTCAGCAGGTTAAAGGCTACAGCAAGGCGCTCGGTGCACCAGCCAACAGCGAGAAAGCAGATTATGATCATGGGGATGGGTTCTTTCTGGACAGATGCCTTTTCTGTCTTTCTGCACGCTTTGGTAAACTGAACATTTAACTTCCTTTGTTTTGAGTTATGTAATCCCTCAGGAGATTTAGCCAGCGGAATGTTAACCCTTTCTACCAAAGCAAACTCTTAGCTAACCTCCAATTTTCCCTAAGGGAAAAACAGAGTTCTCTAAGCTCCTTTAGGAAAGGTTAGCTTTGGGTCACTGAAAGTAGCAGAGGAACACTGTGCCATGAATGACACATCATGAGTGATTATGGAAGAGCTAAAAAAAGGAAACTAATTGATGGTACAATCAGTGCGTATCAGAAAAAATCACCTGTTTCTAATACTTGCTTTATATATATATATTTTTTTCTACTCAAATTATATTTCAAAGAGAGAGAGAGACACTGAAGCATGTTTGCACCAAAAAAGCACCATTTTAGGGCCTAACTGTAAAAATATATTCGTTAGTGAAAACTGTGAGGATTTACATTGGAAAATTACATGAACATTTATACTTTAATATGAGTGACGCTGATAAAGTAAATACTTGTAAAGTGTTAGTAATACCACAATATTATAACTGAAGTTGCAAAAACTCCGATATAGGAATGCCTGCTTAATGCTCTCCAAACCATGTTTCTTAAGCTGCAGGAGCAGAAACCCCGTATTCTTAGTCCCAGTAACTGCTATTCGTGATTGAATTATATACATATAGGAAACTCCTTACCTAAAGATGGTTTTGGAGAGCCAAGTAAACCAGGGATTGCAATGAACTAGTTTTACTGTTACTGTTTACAACAGTTTAATGGAGTGAAAGATTAAGAACTCAGCAACTCTGTTAAGAGTCTTAGCCTTGCAAGAAGAATGTTGCTCAGCATTGACCGAGGTCAGCAAACAGCCTAGTGTGTTCATCGGCTGTCTGTGTCCTGGGTTGCCTTTAATTTATCCTTTCTTAACTTGAACCCCAGTCGCTTCTTTCTCAGATCCTGACGTCTGTTACAATTAAACAGTCAGCTGTGCAGGCTAAGCTCTTGTGAGGTTTGTGTGTTGTGTTCTCCACTGATATAAGGTCATTACACTCTAATTGTGTGGTTTAAGTGTGACTGTGTATATAATTTACTCTGTATTAGTTTGCTTCACCATACCTCACCATATTATAGTTATTATAACATTATTTGCTTTGCACGAATCTCAATTTAATAGCTACGTCTAGAAGTAGACTAGACTTTGGGTTCTGTGCAATGAGGAGTCTTGCATCTTTTCCCATGATTGTATTTGTAGCACCTTACTGGTGTTTAGCACATGTAAGCCCTCAAAACATTTGGTTGAATGAAGAAATAGACCAAGATCCACAAGTTCGGTGATTTTTTATTTTTATTCCAATCCTAATCTGATAAATGTCTTAGATACAAATAGACTCATCTGGTAAATATCATGTCAGATTATAAATACAATACCTTCCTTTTGCTGTGACTTTGCAGTTTCTTTCCAAATAAATACATCTTACGGTCAGATTCCTATGTTGAAATCATGAGCTCAACCAGCTGAATGACCTGAGAATTTTACTCACCCTTCCTCTCAAATTATGATAATAAAACATATTAAGGCTATTGTGAGGATTAAGTGATTTCATACATGGCACAAAGTAAATGACAGGAGCTCTTACAAGTGTTACTATTTGTATCAGAATTAATGTTAGGATTCATATTATTCTCATGGAATAAATGTTTGCTCCTTGTATCAGTCTTTTTTGAAGTGGAGTCTGAGAATTCCAAATAATTAGAAGTCTGTCAAAATGGATTTTCCTTTAATAAATATTTACAAATTAGCCTAGATTAAGATGTGAGTAAAGGATGCAGCAGTTTTTTTTTTTTTTTACAATAAGTTAGTTTTCAGTATATTTATCTCACCCTCCTTGCTTGGGTGAAGCTACCTGCTATAGCAAGATGAAAGTAGTTTTAGTTAGCAGGGCCATGTTTAAATTGTTATGGAAGAAACTGATCTTTTATTGTGGAAATTGGAAGTAATATCTGAGCACATGTACTGGCAAAGCCTTTGATTCCTCTGTTATTTTATTTTTTATAACCAGTTCACTCTTCCATTTGAGTATAAACATTATCACTAAAAGTCCATTTAAGAAGGGGTACAAGGGGTACTTTGTAACTTTCAAAATATACTTTGACGGCAATTCCCCCAGCTGTGCAAATAAGAATAGACTTATTTCCTCGGGTGACAGAAATAATGTAGGGGTGAGGAATTAGTGAATAGGCTATTAGAGTTGGGAACAACCTTACACGTTATCATGGGCAGAGATGGCAGCTACATGGCACCATTGCCGCATGTACTGCAAGCCCGTATCCGTGCCACTCATCCACAGTGAGCCTTGAGAATCTGTTCCTGAGCCCAGATGCATTTTGTTCTCAGAATTTCTCTCACACCAGTGCCCCAGACAACCACAACCAAATGATCAAAGTTGCTACTGGAAATGAAACCTGTTTTGCATCCCTGAGTCCTTGTTGATCTCTTTCTGTTTACAAACATAACATTGAAAACCTGAGACTCCTATTTGACTCTTTCCATGTCACAAAATTATTTGTAGTAACTTATTTGTAAATAGTTTATTATAGTAGACAGGTTTTCTGACTAAGGTTTTTTTTTTTTTTTCTATTGCAATACCTGGAGAAAATAATCATGTGTGAATAAAAATGGGATGTTAGCAACAGGCAAAAAATGTCCTTGATCTACTTTGATTCTTACAAATTAATTTCCAGGAAACTCCAAGTATTTTGCAATAGGCAGATAGGTATATCGGGGTGAGAGTTCACTTAGCTGTAGGAAATGATGGAGTAACCACAGCGTGTGAGGAAGCTATTGGTAAATATGGGAAGGGACTATGTACAGTTAATGATTCAAATGGAACACTGACAGGCCGTCTTATTTTTGAAATTTATTTGAAAAGCTGCCTTTGGTATTGGGTTTTACTACCAATCCCACATGTAAGGAAGATTGTAAAAAGTTTCGCAAATGTTTGGAAAGCTTTCATCAAACTTGGTCCAAACTTAGTTAAGTGTTTCATCAATGTAGGTTTATTTTCATAGTTTAATATGAAACTAGTAGTTTTCAGTTTTTTTTTATGACTTGAAATGTGCATAGATTAAGTCCAGTTCAACTAAATTTTGTCTTTAGAGTGTATTAGAAGTGTTCAAACTCAAAATATTTGTGAAGTTCTGAAACATTTCCTTCATTTCTTTGAAATTATATTTCTTTGTCTATGTGCAAACTAAACATTGCACAAAATAACTTTTTTCCCACACACACACATACCATTTGAGACATGCCTAAAGATTTTCCTGGTAAAAAGAGTATTGGCTACCAGAAATGCTTTGCTCCATCCCCTTGTCAGTCCTAACTTCCTGAATTTAATTCTTCTTCCTGAGAGGGGGAGTCACTCTATCAGTTAACATGTGGAGATCAGTCAGCCTCTGGATAGCAAGCAAACCAAGTGCTGAGGTGTAGGAGAGATTAAAAAAAAAAAAATCAGATTTCTAGTAGCTAGTGATGTGCATGGCAAAATACCAGAAATTACATTTGAGACCACAAAACAAGAGGGGGTTGGGATGGTTAAATATCTGATAATACTCAAATATATAAATATTCCAGACTTTTGCCACATTTCAACGAATAATCTTTAAGGCCCAGGACATTTGCTAACTTCAAAGGTAAATTCAGGCATCTCTTTTAGTGAATCCAGACATAGAACGTAACTGCAGAATGATGTAATAGGCAAAAATGTGCAGGTTGCCATTAGAGATAAGGTTGTGAGGATGTGTGTTTAAAATGACTGGATAGTGGTTACAGTCAATGCAAATTCTATCATTGGATTTCAAAACCTATTAGAAGCTTTGCCTGTTTTTATTTCTGGATTTTTTTTGTTGTCATACCACTTGGAATCCTTTTCTAAGACAGGGCTTTTCATGCACATCTGAACATAGTTACCTAGAGATGTACTAGGTATCTTCTCAATCAAGAGACTTGTCACTTTGTATCTTGGAAACAACAACAAATAAAAATCCATGTAATTGCTTCATAGATTATCAACACTATTGTAGGATTTTCTGAGGCTTCTTTTGAGAAAGACCAGAAATAGGATATATGAAACACATATTATATATCACATATATACATATATATGCCTTTCAGCTAATGACGGTTATTGAAATTATTCAATAATTCTAAGGTAGACAAATTAAAAATTTTCTTCAATTTAAAAGTTTTAATCCATGCCAGAAACTTTGAATCTACTGGTATTCTGCTTAACCTCCTATATGATATAATTTCATACTTAATTCTACATAGGGGCCTGAATGTCATTTCACTTCTGGAATTATGCTAAAGCAATTTTAGACCATTCTCATTTGTTTGCTTTTTTTTTTGTTTGTGCAAACAAAAGATTTTCTTACCCTTTAAGAATGTTGCTTTAATTTTTATAGTTCCAGAAGGTAGCAGAGCTTCTTAGAACACTATTTTAGCAGTACAGAATCAGGCATTCTATTTAGTACGGACTGATATCAGACTACATTTCTGTTTTAATAAAATTAGCTGTGAGGAATTCTGAAATCATACTGACTGTTAACATCTGTAAGTTCTTTAGGGTAACCATTTCTTTTTTCTTTTTTTTTTTCTTTGAGGAAACTACCTTAACCTAAACTCTAAATACTTTGAAGGCAAAAATTCAACTTTATTGACATACATTGACATAAAACATAAGTCCTAAGTTTAAGGTGTGCAGTAGGTTGATTTGATGCATTTATATATTGCAGACTGGTTACCAGCATAGCATTAGCAGACATTCCATCATGACATACAATTACCATTAATTCTATGTGGTCATGATAGTTACGATCTACTCTCAAGTGTATAATGCAGTATTATTAGCTGTAATCCCTGGAATTTGTTAATCTTACAGTGGGGGTTTTATACCCTTTGACCAATAGCTCCCCATTTCCCCCACTCCCCAACCCCTGGTAACCACCTATCTACTCTTGTTTCTCTGAGTTCATATTTTTAGTGTCCATAGAAGTAATATCATACAGCATTTGTGTTTCTCTGACTGACTTCATTTAGCAAATGTTTTCAGGCTTCATCCAAGTTGTTGGCAAATGGGCAGTATGTCCTTCTTTCTCACAGCTGAATAATATTCCATTGTATACATAGATACATAAATAAATATAATATTTTATTATTTACATATATTTGTATCACATATTTATGCATTTAGCCATGGACAGACCCTTGTGTTGTTTTCATATCTTGCCTATTGTGAATAATGCTGCAGTGAATGTGGGAGTGTGGATATGTCTGTAAAGATCCTGATTTCAGTTTCTTTGGATATTTAGCCAGAAGTGGGATTCCTGCATCATTTGATATTTCTATTTTTTATTTTGGGGGGGGAAACTTCATACTGTTTCCTACAGTAGCTATACCAACTTAAATTCCTATCAATAAGTGCACAAGGGCTGCCTTTTCTTCACACTGTCACCAACCTTTGTTATGTCTTGTATTTTGATGATAGCCATTCTAACAGGTGTGAGATGACATCTCATTGTGGTTTTGATTTGCATTTCTCTGATGATTAGTGATGTTGAGCACCTTTTTGCGTACCTGTTGGCCATTTGTGTGTGTCTTCTTTGGAAAATTGTGTATTTATTTCCTTTGCCCGTTTTAAAATCAGATTGATTATTTATTTTGCTGTTGAGTTGTATGAACTTTTTACATGTTTTGGACACTAAGCTCTTACTGGATGTATGGTTTGCAAATATTTTCTCTCATCCCATCCCTTAAAAAGGGGATATTTTAGTTTGTTTGTTTCTTTTGCTGTGCAGAAGCTTTTTAGTTTGATGTGGTCCCACTTTTTTTTTTTTATTATTTGTGCTTTTGGTGTCTTATCCAGGAAATCACTGCCAAGACTAACGTCAAGGAGCTTTCTCCTTATATTTTCTTCTAGGAGTTTTATGGCTTCAGGTCTTTAAGTCTTTTATACATTTCAAGTTCATTTTTGTGAGTGATGTAAGAGGTTTCCAATTTCATTCTTCATGTGGCTATCTAGTTTTTCCAGCACCATTCGCTGAAAGGACTTTCCTTTCTCAATTGAGTATTTTTGGCTCCCTAGTCAAATATTAGGTGAACATCTATGTAGGGTTTATTTCTATGCTCTTCTTTCTGTTACATTAGTCTGTGTGTCTATTTTTACACCATTACTATACTGTTACGGATATTATAGCTTTGTAATGGAGCTTGAAATCAGAAAGTGTGATGACTTTGGCTTTGTTATTCTTTCTCAGGATTGCTGTGGCTATTCAGGGTCTTTTGTAGCTCCCATTATAAACTTTAGGATTATTGTCTCCATCCCTGGAAAACACCTTTGGAATTTTGGTCAAGATTGCATCTATAGATGGCATTGGGTAACATGGACATTTTAACAATATTAACTTTTCCTAACCATGAACATGGGATGTCTTTCCATTCATTTGTATCTTCTTCAGTGTCTTTTATGAAAGTATTGTAGTATATAGATTTTTCACCTTGGTTAAATTTATTATTAAGTATTTTATTATTTTTGGTACTACTATGAATGGGATAGTTTTCTTAATGTCTTTTTCAGATATTTTGTCATTAGTGTGTAGAAACTCAACTGTTTTCTCTATGTTGATTTGTATCCTGAAACTTTACTGAATTTGATTTGCTCTAGCAATTTTTAGTAGAGTCTTTAATTTGCTCTATATAAGATCATATCACCTTCAAACAAAGACAGTTTTACTTCTTTCTTTCTTATTTGGATGTCTTTCTTTTTCCTGCCTTATTGTTCTGACTAGGATATCCAGTGCAGTGTTTTATAGGGGTGGCAAGAGTCAATATTCTTGTCTTATTTCTGATCTCAGAGAAAAAACTCTCAATCTTTCACCATTGAGTATGATTTTTGACTGAGTTTGTCATATATGACCTTTATTGTGTTAAGATATGTGCCTTCTATATTCAGTTTGTAGAACTTTCTTTTTATCATAAAAGGACATTGCATTTTATCAGATGTTTTCTTCTGCTTCTATTGAGATGCACATATGATTTTTAAAATCTTTTAATTCCATTAATGTGTTATATCACAGTTATTGATCTGCTTATACCAAAACATCCTTGCCTCCCAGGGACAAATCCCATTTGATGGTGGTGAATGATCCCTGTAATGTGCTGTTGAATTTGGTTTGCTAATATTTTGTTGAGAATTTTTATGTCTATATTTATTAGGGACACTGTTCTGTAATTTTCTTTTTTTGTAGTACCTTTATCTGGCTTTGATATCAGGGCAAGATTAGCCTTGTAAAATGAGTTTGGGAATATCCCCTCTTCTTCAGTTTTTTGGAAGAGTTTGAGAAGGATTGGCATTAATTCTTAAAATGTTTGATAGAATTCACAGGTGAACTCATCTGGTCTTGAGTTTTTCTGTGTTGGGAGCTTTTTTGATTACTGACCCAATCTCCTTACTTGTTACTGATCTGATTATGCTTTCTATTTCTTCATGATTCAGTGTTGGTAGGTTGTATATCTCTAGGAATGTATCCATTTCTCCTCAGATATCCAACTTATTGGTATATAATTGTGTGTAGTAGTCTCTCATGATCCTTTGTATGTGGGCATCAGTTGTAATGTCTCCTCTTTTGTTTCTGATTTTATGATTTGAGTATTCTCTATTTTAGTCTAGTAATGTATTTGTCAACTTTTTCTTTTCAAAAAACCAGGTCTTAGTTTCACTTATCCTTTTTATTGTTTTTCTGATCTCTATTTCTTTTGTTTCTGCTCTGATCTTTGTTATTTCCTTACTTCTAACTTTGGGCTTAGTTTGTTCTTTTCTAGTTCCTTGAGATATAAAGTAAGGTCATTTATTTGAGTTCTCACTTGTTTCTTAATGTAGATGTTTATTGCTAAAAACTTTCCTCTTAGAACTGCTTTGTGGTGTCCTATATGTTGATATATGTTGTGCTTCCATTTTCATTTGTTTCAAGGTATTTCTTGACTCCCTTTTGATTTCTTCTTTGGCTCATTGGTTGTCCAGGATGTTGTTTAATCTCCACTATTTGTAGATATTTGAGCCTTTGTTGTATTAGTGATTTCTACTTTCATACCATTGTGGTCAGAAAAGATACTTGGTATGATTTCAGTTCTCTAGGATCTGCTAAGACTTACTCTGTAAACTGTCATGTGATCTATCCTGGAGAATGTTTTGTATGCAGTTGAGAAGAATGTGTATTCTGCTGCTGTTGGATGGAATGTTCTGTATATGTATGGTATTTACATTTGGTCTAAAATATGGTTCAAATCCAATGTTTCCTTTTTTATTTTGTCTGGATGATCTATCCATGGTTGAAAGTGGAATACTGAAATCCCCTACAATTATTGTATTATTGTCCAGATCTCCTTTCAGATCTGTTAAATGTAGGGTGCATATATATTTACCATTGTTATATCTTGATAAATTGACCCCCTTATCATTTTATAATGACCCTTTTATTTATCTTGTCATTGCGGCTTAAAGTCTATATTATCTGATACAAGTATAGTTACCTTTGCTCTCTTCTGGTTTCTACTTGCATGGAATGTATTTTGTCATCCTTTCACTGTGAGCCTATGTATGAAACTTAAAGCTGTAGTATATCTTGTAGGCAGCATACATTTGGGTCTTCTTTTTTTAAATCCATCCAGCCACTCTATACCTTTTGATGGGAGAATTCAATCCATTAACATTTACAGTAATTTTTGATAGGTAAGGACTTACTAGTATCATATTACTTCTTTCTGGCTGTTACGTAGTTCCATTTTCTTTCCTTCTTTTCTTGCTGCCCTCTTTTGTTAACTGATCTTTTTGTTATAGAGTATGCTTTGATTCCTTTCCCTGTTTTTTTGTATATTTTTGGTAAATTTTTGCATTGTGGTTCCCATGAGGTTTACATTACATATATATTTATATATAAATAAATAAAACAGTCTGTTTATGCTGTTAGCAATTTAACATCTATCACTTATCAAAAAAAGTCTATCCTTTTACCCCTCCAATTTTGTATTTCTTATGTCACCATTTACATCTTTTTATATTGTGTATCATTTAACAAATTGTTGGAGCTATTTTTGATACTTTTGTCCTTTAACCTTTATACTAGAGTTAAGTAGTAAACATATCATGACTTTATGCTTTCTTTACCAGTGTGTTGTATATTTTCGTATTACTAAATTGCATCTTGTTACTTCAGCTCAAAGAACTCCTTTCAGCATTTCAGAAAAGGTAGGGTTAGTGGTAATGGATTCCCTTAGCTTTTGTTTTTTAGGGAACATCTTTATTTCACTTTCAATTCTGAAGGACAGCTTTGCTGTGTAAAGTATCCTTGGTTGGCACTGTCTTTTAACACTTTAACTGTCTTATCCCATTCTCTCCTGGGCTACATAGCCTCTGCTGAGAAATCGACTGATAGCCTTATGGGTACTCCCTTGTGTGAGAGATTTGTTTTCTTGCTGCTTTTAAAATTCTCTCTTTGTCTTTGTTTTTAGTCATTTCATTATTATGTACTTTGGAGAAGATCATTATGGATTGAAATTTTGAGGTGAACTATAAGCTTCATGAATTTAGATATCTAAATCTCTTCCCAGATTTGGGAAGTTCTTAGCCATTATTTTTTTCTGTTCCTTTCTCCCTTTCTTTTCCTTCTGGAACTCCAATGATGGTTACATTATATTTTTTCATGGTGTCCCGTAAGTTCCCTAGGCTCTCTTCATTCCTTTTCATTCTTTTTTCTTTCTGCTCCTTTGACTACCTCGGGAGCCATCTGCAGACATACCCATAGTGATGAGAGCCAGGGCAGGTGTCAAGGGCAGTGGCCAGCCATGGGTGCATTAGCAGCTACAGAGGCCCTGGTTGTCAGCGTGCTCTCCTGTGACTGTGTATGCTTACCCAGTGTGCGCACTGCAGCAGGTTGGGCACCACTAGAGGGGCTAGTCTCAGATTGTTGTGATGGTGCTGGCCAGTAACAGAAGGTGGGGTCTGATCTGGCCTGCAAGCAGCCGTGGGGGCCCCAGCTAGTGATGTGCTCACCCACGGCTGCACTCTCTCCCCGTGTGCGTGTGTGTGCTGCAGCAGCCGCCCATGGAGGGCGTCAGGCCAGTAGCCCGCAGCTGCGTAGCTGGAGAGGTTAGCTGCAAGCATGGGCACAGTGGTGGGAGTCAGCCCCAGTGGCCCAGGCTGGGGTCTTGCACTTGCACAACTGCAGAAGCCTGAGCTGGCTGCAAGCGGGGCTTCCTGGCTTTGGTGGGGGTCGGGGGACACGCAAGCAGCTGGTGTCAGTGATGGCAAATACCTGCGTCGGGGAAAGCTGGCCAGATTTATAGGAGGTCCGTGGCAGCGGTCCTGGCTGTTGGCTTCATCGCTGCCAGAATCTGCTGAGTTTGTTACAGAGCTGGTCTCCGTGAACTGTGATCACTCCTGCTTCACGTTTGCTAATAATAAAAATAGGCTCTGCCTTTTTTCCTGTTCCAAGCTGGCTCAGTGTGTCTCAGCTGTGCCAGTCTGTGTGAGGTGAAACCAAAATGGGTCCTTATGCAGTGCCCCACGGGGGTGGAGAAGCCTGTCATTCTTTCCATTCTTCCTTCCCTGGTGAGAGGAGCTCCGAGCTAGAAAGTTCCTTTTTGGTGCTAAACAAGCCCGCTTGGGGGATGGGATGGTGCAGGCAAAATGAAGTTGGCTTCCTTCTCTTCTTACCTCTTCTGTCGTTTTTCCCAGGTTTTGTTTGTTTGTTGTTGTTGTTTTGCTCTAAAGTGTTGCTAAACTTTCCTAAGTGGACTCTAGAGGTCTTTTGGAGCTGTTTTTGTTTATGGGTATCAATCCAGTTGTTGACTTTTGTGGGGGTACACAAAAGCTGGGTTTCCAGTGCTGCCTTTTTTCTTACCCTCCACACTAATCCAAGAGATTAACTTTTGAAATTTTTTTTATAACTCCTTTGAAATTTGTCTCTTAAATTTCTTATAACCACTCAAGGTTAAATAAAAGCTTTAATAAAATGATAATTAAAGCAGAAGGAAAATAGTGTCATAAGTATGACTTCCCTCAGGTTTTGTTTTGGGAAGAAGGTTGGTTTATGATCACCATTAGGGAAATGTGTCCTGGAGACTATGGAAGTAAAGAAACTTAGCTACGACTCCTTGATTCAAACACTCTAACTTGAACTGTCTGCCTCATGGAACTTATGATGTGTTTCTTCAAATACTTACTAATATTTATCCTTAACATTTCTACTTTATAAACTACTTTAAGTAAAAATGTTTTATTAATCTCCAAATAGAACGTAAATTTCCTATAGATTAAAGAACAAGAAAAAAATGGATAAATTATCTATTTTTGTGTCATGGTGATGAAAATAGTGCCTTGTACTTGCTCTCAATATCACCTTTTTTGGACAGTAATTTATTTGAATCATTTGACTAAAGATTTGAAAATTAGGTTATAATTAATAACATTCTGTGTCTGAAAAAGACCTAGTTATTTTTTAGTATCCTTCATTGATAACAAGATGATTTAGATTAATTTATTGCATGGTTTTTTGTTGATTACCTACTATGTGTCAGGTGCTCTTCTAGGTAGTGGGGAATCACACAACAATATACAAACAAGTAATAAAATATAAAATAAAACCCCATATTGTCCTGCCCTCGTAGGTTTTATGCTAAGTCACACAGGGAGTTAATGGGGTACTCTGAAGGTCATTGAACTCTCCTGTGTTTCTGTCTTTAAATTTGCCTTTTGAATTTTTCTCACATTCATCTCACACTTTTCTTTTCTAACATTAGTAGCTTAGTTCAGATGTTCATTTTAGCTGTTACCAAAATTGTTATAAAATATTTTAATAGCAATTATTTTGTTTATATATTCAAGTTAATTACCACTGTTTTCCAGAATAGTCTTACTAAATTATGAATTTAATCGTGTCTACCCCTTGCTCCCAAACTCTTGCCTATCTTTGCCGATAGAAGACGCCTACATTCTTCACAGTAGTATTCAGGGCCTTTCATGATTTTAAACCAGAGTACTCTAATGGACACACTTTGACTACTTACCCTCAACCACCTTTCTAGACCAACCTAACTGATATTCCCCATGTATATCTTGAATCTTTCTGCCTCCATATTTTAATTTTGCTTTCTTTGCTTTTAGCACATCTTTTATTATCTCTGGTTTGCTGGTACTTCCTTGTCCTTCAGTTTTTAGCAGTGTCTTTCATCTCATTTTCTAATTTGTTATAGTTATTTGCATACATATATTTCCTCTTCCACCGAACTTAAAATTCTAGGAATAATGATTGATTTTTTTTCAAATTTCCCAATATGTCTCAGTAATTGAAATAAAGGGTAGAATATATGATTAATATTTAATTATATGAGTATGATGAGAGGAGACGGGAGCAGTACAGAGTCCAAAAGCACGTGCCACTGTGCTGCAGAAGCAAACAGGGAAGGCTCGGCCTCTGAGCAAAAGAGCAAATCACTAGGCAAGTGGGCATCTGTCATATCTGAAGGGAGAGGTAACTTTCCAGAACAGCAGCGAGGGGACATGACAAGCACTCATCGCCTCCTTCACTGTTGTGTTTAGACAGAGTAAACAGACATTCAGTTACCGATGTGTGTTAACGCCTGCTGTAGCTTTTCCCTAGATTATTTTAAGTCAATAGCAGCAAAGGATGTCAGTCTGTATTTCTATTTTGTGAGCCTAATGGCTCTTCAATAAATATTTATATGGCAGTCATGACTAAAATATTTTTTAATCAAGGCACTTCTCTTTTGGTTATTAGGGCAGGTTTGGTGATAAACTCAGCAGTTATCTATTCCACTTGAACAGAACAGATTCTAAAGTTACTTGTTAGAACTTATGGTCAAGCGTTTTTCAGCATTTAAAACCTCATTTTAATTCACTGTAATACAGCGCACGCACACAAACACTTCTTTATTTTTCATTAACAATTCAATTCAACTCTCCGTATATTAAAGTCAGGAAACAGGCTGGATGAAAAGTAAAAATAAAAAGTATTTAAAACTTCATGAATAATTTTTAGGAATGAACATTTTCTTATCACACCACAAACTTTGGGATCTTGAATCCTAACACATGTTCCTTGCTTTGAGATACCTATTCAACTTTTCTCCATCGGTGAATAATGATTGGGAAAGAGAGAGGAATTACGTATATGTATTGAGTGTACAGGACTGGATGGAAGGAGAAATGGTGCCCACTAAGAGAAGGAGTTGGCCAAGTAAGCATCAGGGAGCCCCCACTGGTATCATCAAACACTATAAATGGTGTCTGTCATGTACAATTGTCCTAGGATCCCTCCAAGGGCCTGATCAGGGTGAAGGAAAACTCTTATGAGCCCCAGTGGTTAAAAATGTAATGTTTCCAGCTAGCCACCATAGTCTCCAGACATGAGATTTTGTTATAAATACGACAAACCATAATGATACCTTTCTACCACTTTCCTGGTTTAAATGATTAAGCAGAAAACCAGCCGTATGTGTACACAGGAAAGCACCTTCACAGGTTGTTGCTTATGCCAGATCTTTTGTGAGGTAGGGACACTGACATTCCAAAATCTCTCCTGGGTACTAACCATCAGCATCAGACCTCATTCTGGCACTTACCTTTATGTGCATATAAATGATCTCAAAAGTGCTTTTTGCTTTGTTGTGTTTAAGTCAGTGAAAGCTTATTAGAATAATGTTCTCTGTTTTTATCTCAGATATTGATTATTAAGTTGGATCATTTGGACATTTCCTTCACAGTCTGAGTTTTTTTTTTTTCACACATTTTACATGTATAATCATTAATTTTCTGTCATATCTCCACCTTCTGTCACTGCTGTAGTCATTTATTCCTTTCCACCTTCTCATCCAACTATTAATAAGGAGATTTGCTGCTAATCAACAGAACTTAACTCTCATTGTTTCTGACTTTTCAGATCTGCACTCTCAAATATTTTTTTAAAGGTTAAATGTTGCATCATAGAAACATCTTGAGCAGACAGAAATATCCATGGTGCGCAGTCATTCAGATCTGGTATTGGAACATTAACAGAGAGAAATTAAGCATGCAAGAGTCAGGAAATTCCAAAGTTAAAATTCCCATAGTAACATTAATTCATCTACTTCAGAAAGATAGAATTTAAAGTCCTCCATAGTTATCTTAGCAGAGAACTGTTTATAAACCATATCTACGTTTTTGGAATTAAAGATATATTGTGATACTCAACATTTTGCACACTTCACAATTTCACAATAATTATGCTTTATAAAGTAAAGCATGGAAATACTGAGATGTTGCACTCACTGTCATACTTCAGCTTGATTCTTATATATCATGGACCTATTTAGATTTAGAAATGCTTTTCCACTTTCATTTCAATATTGACCTCTCATAACTCATCTAATCATTTTGTAAAAATTCATGCACACATAGCATTTAACTTAGACTAAGGTTTGGCTAGCTTTATCAAGCCATCTGCTCATTATTATCTCAGTAGTATATCTCATAGAGGAATCTGAAAACTTTTAAATGGAAAAATAGACATTCAAAAATAGTCTAATAGTTACAAATAAGAATATTCTTTCAAAAAGCCTTTATTTTAATATTTAATATTTTGTCTTTGAAAAGTTGTGCAATAAGATGTTTACTGTTACTTTCTTCCTGAATGGTTTATATTAATAAACTATTAACAAATTAATAAACGTATTTACATACTAATGTATGCATGTATACCTCATGTCAATTACATAATGCATATATATCCTCCCGAGGCTGTGGCATAGCTAACATGTTCTTTTTTTCTTTTTTAAGGAAGTCAAAAATATACATTGAATGTTCTTCAATCAATTATTTTTGTTTTATTCGGCTTCATAAACCGAGAAATTTTGTTTCTTCAGCAAGATAAGAAATACTAGAATTTCTTTTCTTTGGTCATTTGAGTTTTTAACTTTTTAAAATTCATCTCTTCCTTACAAGTCTTTATAGTTTAACATAGATGTTTCTCCCCTTACATCGCTATCAGGAGTTTTTAATGGGATTTATTAATTTTGACTCTTGCAGTTTATTCTTTTCTTTCAAAATTGACTCATGATTTGGTAAAATACTATGAAAAAATTGTATATGTATTTACACTCACAAATTTATTCGTCTTTATTTCCCTATTGACATGGTATGATTTGGTTTTAAATATTTAAAGTAGGTCATGATACGAGGTAGGTCACCTCTCGTCATTCTTATCTCCTTTTTATCTAACGTAACACAGTTTATTCATGTACAGAATGAAATTTAATATTCTCGCCTTCTTACATCTCCTGAATTTAAGTATTATGTAAGTCCTTTAAGATTCTATTGGGATTTTAATTTAAAATATGTTAAATTGATAAATTAACTGGATGAGAACAGGTATTTCTATAGCACTTAATATTTCCAGCTGGGGCAGAGTATGCCTCTTCCTTTACAAACAATTTATTTACATTTTTTCCATTAGAATGTGTAACTTTCTTTGTTCTAACACAATTCTCATGAAGTTTATATCTAAATAGAAGATAAATGCTTGCTATTGCTAACACTTGATTTTTTCAATATTTTTACTGTGGCAATTGCTAGTAAATAAGCCTGATATTTAGTTTTATTTATTAATCAACTATCCATGTTCCTTTTAAATCTGTTTTATTAGTGCACTTAGTGTTTTGTTTATATTTATCTTGACAATCTTCTTATTATGGATGATATTTCTGAAGGAATAATTGCCAGAATGCCATGGTATTATTATGCTGTTTTTAAAATGAAGCATAAAACAGTGGGAATCATTCCATGGGGTTGCTAAATTCAGTACTTAGAGCAAATCACCGTGAGCACATGGCAGATTGGTCTCAGTACCAGCTGTTGTTATTAATATGTTTTACATTATTAATTGTGTGGAGTATCTTGTTTTGTAGAATGGAAATTGGAAAATACCAGATTTCATTTTTTTTTTTTTTTTTTTTTTGCATTCGCTTGAACATATTTTGCACATTTCTGGAAGTTACAGCAGACCATCCTTTGTGCTGTAGCTGGTTTTGGAATCTGACTAATACGATATTGTAACATAAATAGTACTTAAGATTGAACCTTTGTGAAAAGCAAGCAGAGCAGGAAATCTAGAACTCTCATGAAAGAGCTTGGGCTGCTTTCCCTAGAGGCTGGATAGAGCATACTCGAGTTTATCTTAAAATTGTGGTGGCGTTTTCTCCAAAAGTTAAACTGGCAAGTTTTTGTGTGTGGTTTAGTTTGGTTTTGTTCTGTTTTTGTTGTTGTTATTGTTTGTTTTGTCAGGGAAGGTAATTGTTTATACCTACTTTAACATTACCTCTTATTTAACCCATTATAATGACCTTTGTGTGTGTGTGTGTGTGTGTAATACTTTGTCTCATGTTTACAAAGTTATTTTTAATTGCTGAGTGACAGATTGGTCTGTGGATCCACTTAAGTTGTCTGGTTTTTCTCTTGATTATGATTCATATGTTTTGCTATTTGATGTGTGTATTAAATTTTATTTTATAAACCAGGCATTGTAGGGTATACATTATAGAAACTCTTGAATTTATCTTCCCTCTACATAGTATTTAGTTTTGCCCAAACAAGGAATGGAAATGAGTGGATTACCAGGATCTTCTGGAGGTTTGGTTTTCAGCATTTTTGAGGTAGTTGTGACCTTAATCCTAGATCATATATCTTGGCCATTAAGTATGAGTTTTGTTCCTGGGGCATAGCCATTCTAGAGTTTCAGTGGAAAATGTGATGTGCTTCGTAAGCCACTCTAACTCAGCAGGCCTCCAAGTGATGTCTTCCTTGTGGTTTTTACATTTTCTACTCAAGATAGTTAACCTTCCAAATATTGCTTTCTGTGAATTTTCTTGGATTCTTGTCTTACACACAAGCATTTTGGAAATCACCGGAGGATTTGAGTGAAATTTACACGGGGAATTTGGGGCTCTCCTCAACTGTGATTCCCTCTAGCCTCCAGGCAGTTTAGAACTCTGACTTCTGAAGGCTTAGCTCTTTAAGGTTGCCATTTGTCAGCTTGGGACTTGAACCGGATAACTGATAATGCCCTCTGGGAAAAATCTGGTTAGATGTTGACCTTACCTACTATTCCTTTGAGTTGCTGTATTCTGTTTAATGCCAGTGTGCCTTTGGTGACTTTCTAGGGACTTAGTTATTTTTTTGTCTTATTTATTTATTCCCCCCACACCACCCTGCCACCACACTGAGTTTATAATGATTATTGGTAAGTAATCTTTTTTCAGTTAGTTAAACAAAAGCAGAATGCTATTTTAAAGAAAAATCTCAGATCTTTTGAAGATGAATAATTAGTAGACGTATCCAAGTTCTCTTTTTTCCTCAGTTATCTCTCATCCAGTCAGCAGTAAATCTAAAATTTTTGTCTCGATATTTTTCTTTCATGTTATTGTCTGTAGTAAATGTGATTTGTACCCTATCAGGTCATTCTCTACTAGACTAAATTTTTTACTATTCTCTAGTTGATGATTATGTTGGCTGCTAACAGTTCACAGCTCATGTTTGCCTTCTCTTTGGGAGAATTGCCCTCAGCTACCTTGCCTGGAAAATCACATTTCTTCCGTGAGCAAACTGCAGAAAATTAACGACTGATACAAGGGTTATAAGATGCAGGGACAGTTCTGCAGTGCAATTTACTCTCCAAGGCCCCCATGTTATACTCGTAAAGCTAATCTTTCCTGAGAAAGCATGTGTACCTAGCTCTTTACCCTTTCCTATCCTGTTTTCCTTATTCCTGTATGGACTTTCTTATCACTTCCTAAAAATCACTTGTGCATAATCTCAGTTTTCAGATTTTGTTTCTAGGGAAGCCAAGGCTCAAGACATTGACTTTCCTTAAATATTTACAAATAAATATTTATAATCCTTTTACAAATATTTAAGGAAAGTCAATGTCTTATATATAGGAAGTACATTCATTGTTCTTTACGAGAAAGGCAGTGAACAATGGACCGGAAATTCTGTGCACTTGAAAGGGCTTGTCAGCTAGCAAGACTTCATTTCTGATACCTCAGATCCCAGTATGTCAGAAGCCGGAGGGATTGCTAGAAGGCAAGAGGCTTTAGTCATTTGAACTGTCGCTTGTAAGTATGTAAAGATGTAAATTTTTTTTTTTTTTTAGCTATCTACAATGTCCCTTAGCATGTTTTTTTCTCTAATTTTTAAAAAATTTTATTCAGTTTGGTGGTCACTGAGCATCTTGAATCTGTAAATTTATGTCTTTCTCCAAATTCTGAAAGTTTTAGTCCTTATTTATTCAAAAAAATTTTGTTTCTGTTCTGTTCTCTCTCTCCTCTCTTCCTGGGATCTCTAATCAATGAGACTCTGTTTATGTACTTTTTTAACAGATACACTTGTGCTTGCGGTATCGATGCCGTGTGGAGCCCTTGGTTGACACCTCTATGTCAGATATAGCAAAGACAATGCCATCCTCTGTAGGTGCTATTCACCTTTTAAGAGGAAAAATACAAAAACAAATAAACAACCCCCTACCAAGATCTCTTACTACTGGGCTTTAGTAGAAGCTGAACGCTTAAGCATGGACCACCGAGTTCCTGTGAGATCAAAAGACTCTTGACATGCCTGTGGTTTGACCCACAGAGCCAGGCAGTTGGCTGTGCCTGTGGGTGGCATATATGAGACTGGGCTTGAGCAGAACCTGAAGCCTTGATGTCGTGTGAGCAAGTGTGTTCCCTCCCTTGTTCCCCACCATCTCTCCCCCTGCTTCACTGTCTCCTGCCTTTCAGTGCATAGCTATAGGTTCATCGCAAGTTCTCTATGACTAATTGGCTGTGAAAGAAAAAAATTATTGTCGTGGTTTAGTGGTGGTTCTGTGTGGTTATGCTTGCTCTACTCTAAATTGGATAAATTTTGTGTATTGAGCACTATGGCCTCAAGGGTGGTCCTGAAAGAAGTGGTGAAAGAAATTTCTCAAAGTGGTAGGGCTTGGAGGAATGCATCTCTTATTTTATCTGTAATGAGAGAATGCCAGAGATAGAGATTTTCAGTGATTTATTATCAGTAGATAATGATTTGACTGGATGCTTAGAGACATAGAAGAACACAGTTTTGAAAATTGGTGACGAAGTAGGGTGAAGAGGACGACTGTGGATGGTCTTCTTTAGACAGAGTGTTAAAGTATTTTTATTCCATTAAACAAAATACGCACCAGACAGCAAGCTCAGCTGCAGAGACTCTTAGTAATCAGGTGGTTAGGATGACCTGTTCCATGGATGTCAGTCTGCCTCTTGCTTCAGCCCATCTTGTTCTTGCTAAATAGTGTTATGAAGCAAGCTTATTACTTGAACTTATCACAGGGCTTAGGAACCTGGATTTTCACCCAACAAGGCCAGAAAAATAAACTGGACATTGTGAGTGCTCATTTGCCAGCAGAAGAGTCCAACACTGTCTCTGTGATATAGCAGGTTGATGACGCTGGAACACCTTTATGGTGAAAGAAACAAAGTGCTTTGTTCTCACTAAAATAGACAATTGCTGTGGATATGAACATACCGTTCCTTCTGATGGTACTTTTAACAAAATGACCAGTTATGGACTTACAGAATGTCTTGTTTATCATCATGGTAATCCACAGAGCAGTGCTCTGACCACGGAGACTTAAAAGCAAATGAATTTTAGAAATGGGCTCATGCTCCTGCAGTTCACTGGTTTATGGTCCTCATAACTTAAAGCAGCTGGACTGATGGAATTGTTTAATGGCCTTTTGAAGACTTGTGTATAGTGACTTCAGGCGAAAAGCAATACTTTGGCTGGTTGGAATAATATTCTTTAAAATATGGCATATCCTTTGAATAAGCAACCAAAATATGGCAGTCTTTTTTTTTATAGCCAGGGTTCATGGGTTCAGGGAGCATGGTGTGGCAAATAGGGTACTTCTCTCACAGTTACCCCTAAAGATTCTATAATAAAAGTTTTACTTCCTGGTCTGTACCTTTTGGCTCTGCTAGTTTGTAGGTCTTAGTTTTCGAGGGAGGACTGCATTCACAAAGAGACAAAGCAATGGTTCCACTAAATTAGAAGCTGAAACTCTCACCCAGCTACTTTGGGTTTATCATGCCCCTGAACTGTTAGACAAAAGAGGAAGTTACTTTCTGGAAGAAGTGATCCTATCAAGGTTAAAATGAGTTGTTAATATATCCCATTTAATTCCTGATGATGGGGAGAGTATGTCTGGAATGTAAGGGACCTTCTGGGGGACCTCCTAGTGCATCCATATCCTGTGATAAATTTTAGTGGGGAAAAAAAAATACAAGACTGTCGCTGGCACAGACTTCTCAGGAATGATGGTTTGGATGGATGCACCAAGCAGTGAACCACGATGAAGTGCTTGGTGAGGGCAAAGGGAAGAAGAGTGCTTTAAATAGCTGCTCTGACTCCCTGAATAGTAGGTAAAAATACTGCTGTAGTTTATATTTTTCTTTGCTTTGATATGAATGCATATATGTGAGTATTATCCAGTTCTTTTTTTTTTTATTTCTTATTCCTCCACTGTCTACAGAAGATATGTTAAGAGCAGTTAACCTTGTATCTCAGTATTTGAGTTACAGAATGTCAGAGGAGTGTGACTGAGCTAGAATGATCTTACTCACAGATGGATAAAGTGAGACTCTGTGTCTCCTTTGCCTAAGTGTTAGCATATCTTGTTTGAAAGACAGAGAATTGCATAAATGTGGGTGAAAGCATAATTTTGATATCTCTTTGGGAGGTTATATATGGTTAAAAGATGATCATAAGAACACCACGTTGTGGTAGCTGGACTGTGTGGTACGGATTAGAGTGGCCAAAAGAGAAGCATGTGTGGGCGTCGGAAGGTGGAAGTAAAGCTGTGGCCCTTATTCTCAGAAAGTTGCATGGTCAGGTGAGTCTCAGACAGACTTCAGTGGGTCCCAGTTTGTCTTCTGTTCATTTTTCAGTTTGTTTTTTCAAATGATGGCCCTTCTAACACTGGCCAAGGCCAACATCAGAAGACTGTGGACTCAGGGAGACAGGAGTTTGCCGTAAGCTGCTCGATGACCTCCCGTTTGCATCTCCAGTGTAGTGCCAGGATGCGCTTTGTGTGTTGGGTTTGCCTACAGACTCCTGCTTTACCACCTGTGTTGGTACGTCAGGCAGCTTGATGAGTAATTCTTTCTTTCATTACACATCCACTCCCAGACTTTCACTTCCCTAGGACCCCCAATATTTGTACCAGATATACTTCCTATCATAAATTTCTATTTACCATTAGACATAGTTGCTCAGATCCCCTGATTCAACCTTAACTTATGTATTCAGTGAATCGCTTTTAATCTCTAGTTAATTTTGCTTCATTCGTAGCGATCGGTCTGGTCTCTTTGAAGTTTGACCTTATTCCTTCATAATTCATTTTTTAATTTATCATTTTAAATTCATATGTTTTATTCTGTATCTGAAAGTCCTATTATGTCAAGTCATCAGTATGCATGCAGTTGCCTTCTAGTAGGTCACATCAAAGAATGGCATTGTACTCTACAATAATTGAGAAAGTCTGTCTTTAAATGCTAAGAAACACTCCCCATTTCCAGGTCTTTCTGCAGGTAACAGCTCATTGTACTTGCAGAAATTATGCATGGCTTCTTGGAGAGGATGTTTTGAATTTTCTTAAAGTTTTGAGCTGGAATTTACTGGAAAATTATTGTAGTAGATTGAGTTGTCATTGATTGGTAAGCTTAATTATCCTTGCTACTCAGCAAGATAAGATGTTTAACAAGAATTTCATAGCAGCATAGCAGTTATTGGAAAAAAAATTAAAATTATTTCATACATATGCCTTACTGTATTAAATGCCTCAAATTTGCAAAGCTAAATTTAACAAGCCAAGCTTAAATCTCATCCTTTTCAATTCGATGGCCTCTCCTTTAGTTCTCTATTCTCATAGTTTCACAAATCACCAGAAGTGGTGGTCCTTTCATTCCAGTGTTAGTCATTCTACAGAGGCAAATCTGATTTTTCCTGTCCTCTTTAAATGTCTTCCTATTATTATAGAATAAAGTACATGTTTATTGGTATGATTCGTACCCCCCACCTTAAAATTTAACCTCCTGTCATACAGTACTCCCCCAAACACACTGAATTAAAAAGCCACAAGAAATTACCTCACTTACTGTGTCTTGCTTTTTCTGTCTGCTTGTTTGTGGACCTGCTTTTCTGTTTTTGTATTCCTACCAAATCCTGCTCAATTTTTGGCTACCACTACATTGCTTCCAACAAGCTTTTCTTAATCTCCCTTATTATAATTTATAAATATCTTGTTGTGACAAGGATTATAATAAATAATTTAGACATATTTATAATAAATAATTATAGTAAATAATAAAATATTGGAATTATTTGTGTATAACCTTGTCTCCCCCACTAGGCTTTAAACTCCTTGAGGAGAGGAAGTAAGTCATAGAAACATTTATATCTCCAGTGGCTAGCATGGCATTCCTGCTCAGTGCTCTATGAATATTCAGTCAGCAGCATGTATGCTACAATTCTGTAATGCCTTATTAAAAGACTCTAACTATTGTTTCATAAAATGTTTACAAATACATGTCTGTTCATTTACGTTGCAGAGTTTAGCAGTGGTACCTGAAAAAGTGTTAAAAGTGGCCTAGATACTTTATGATGGAGTTAAGGAGCACTCAATTATCATGGGACTGAAATTAATCTAGGAAAATTAACTTGTGTGATAGTTAGATACTCTCTTGAGCTTTTTCATAATTTTTATTTTTTTTCCAATAATAAAACTGAATATGTATGTCATGATATAAGGGAGATACAACTGAAGACTCACACTTGCTAGGCTATCATTTCAATAGTTACTAAAGTTAATGGCAATGTGAAAGCAAGGCTACTTTTTCCAGAGAAGAATATTTTACCAACAATACAAACATGATCGCTTCTAAAGTTAAAAATGAGCTTGAAACTTTTGAACTC
Organism: Camelus dromedarius; assembly: GCF_036321535.1. NCBI lineage: Eukaryota > Metazoa > Chordata > Mammalia > Artiodactyla > Camelidae > Camelus > Camelus dromedarius. Next base: position 33,430,829 of record NC_087436.1, read on the forward strand.
ATTATCTTCAAAACAGCTTCAGCTCTGGCATAATATAACTTCTAAAAGCCTTTCTAGGATAAATTTAGAAGCAGAGCAAGAGATTCGAATACATATTTTTGTCCGTTTGCACAGATCAGGCTTCCACGTCCATGGAAGAGACATTCTAAAACGACCTCTTCAGCTTTCATTTATCAGTCCCTAGAGCAACCCAGTGGTTTGCATTTTTAAAATTCCAAATTCCAGTAATTTGATAAATTTAGAATCCACATGTTTCTGTCAACACTGCAACTTTGTTTGAGAACACTCTTCTCACAAACTAAAGTAGGAATTTCCATAATAGTTGTTTGGATACTTATTAGTAGGACTGCAAATTCTGCCTAAAGTTTGTCCAAACGTGGAGTCATAGCTATTATAACTGAAAAGACCTCCCCAAATCATCCTTAAGCAAAACTGCAAAAAAAAAAATCTTGGCATCATCTTTAATTAGAGTCAAGCCTTTTCCCCATAGGACAAGCACCTCATTAAAACACATTTCCAAACCACTTACATGATTCTTTGACAATCTGGATCCCCCAGGTGCTTTTCAGTTGGCTGGGGAATCTGCTGATTGGTGATCACTTTGAAGACAGTTCAGATGTAGGTTGATGTAGAGGGCTGAAAACAGCTCCCAAATGAACAGAATTCCTAAAGGACTTTTCAGAGTTTTGAAGTACTTTAAGGAACTGCCCAGACAGGCAGGAGAAATGAATTCCAGTACAGATGTGCAGCTAATCATTTGTATGATCTTAGACAATTCTCCCAAACTCCATTTGCTGTATTTATTTTATTAGAAAACTAAGTATGTGTGGGACCAGGGATGTGAAAGAGATGACAAGATCATCTCTTAAATAACTTTTTAAGAAACTCTTAATACATAATTCTGGGATTGTGTGTCTGAATTTATTGGTTTCCAGGATTACATCAGATAAACTACCTCAATTATCATGGATTTCCATGCCTGTTCTGTATTTAGGTATCTTCTTTCGAAATATCTAGTTCTATAACTCCTCTCTTCCCCTACACATACACTCCTTACAAAATAATACCTAGAGAGGATTTCTTAATTCTGTCGCACCATGAATGTAGATGCAGCCTCAGGTCATCTGTCTAGAGGAGCATGATCGGGAGATGAGAAAAAATGTTACAGACGCGTATCCATGCATATTCCTGTTTCCTCAATTGCCTTCTTTCTTAGATTGTTTTGTTTCTTTGGCTCTTTGTTTCAGAGGGAAGGTAAAGCATTGCTATTACCATTTACTTTGCAACTTTTAGAATTGCTAACACTGCCTGGTTTTATCTCAGTCTATGCCTTGATTTCTTGCTTGAAGAACGCTTTCACTCACCTGGTTCCAAGTTTATACACCTTTTCGAAGAAGTATTTCATACATTTTTTCTGAGTGGTCCTTTTACTTCCAGATTGCTCTCACCTTTCTGTAATACCTATCATACACAAGTAAGGGTATAGAAAATATTTGTTAATCTCTGACAGAGGAAAACATGTACTACAATGAGGGATGCTTAGACGAAGCCTAAACAAGAGAGAGTTGGCAAATGTATCGTTCCTTCCTTTCTTTCACATCCTCAACTCTTTTAAGAACCAGTGATTTTAGTTTTTATTCTGCGCTGTCCTTTATTGTGTCAGATCATTCCAGGTCTCTCTTTCCAGGAAATACCTAGCACTGCATGCAGATGTTTTTGATCATCCCTGCCTCAATCAAATACGTGTTCTTATACATTATTGATTTAGGATCTCTGATTTTTCTACAGAAATCACCCTTACAAAAAGCTTATAAACAATTTATGCTGTCTAATTTTTTAAAATGTAGTTCTGTAGTATTGTTTGAAACACATTTTATACAGTAGCAACAATACTGTTCTAAATCTACATTTGATGAAGATTACTCAGGTAAATAAAAATATCCCCCCAATTTTTCTTAATTGTTCCTCATTATAGGATGATGTTTGAACATTAGCATTAATAAAATAAAGCATCACATGAGCCAGAAACTCCTATAATCAAGAAAACTGTATGAAGAACTGAAAAAGAGAATAAGGTTTTAGCCAGACTTCAAGGATCTAATCTTTCACTAGCTGTGTGTCCTTGAGATAATTGTACATCTTTTCTGAGTAATGTAGTTTATTCATCTTTGAAATGGGATAATAAAATTACCTGTCTTAGATTTGTTTTGAAAGTAACGTAAGAAACATATGTGATTTACTTAGTCTTAAAACATTGCACATATTCAATAAATCGTTAATTGTTTTTAAATTGTATTTTAAAAATTCAATGTGATAAAAAAAGTTGGAAATATTTGGAATATTTGGAAATAATTTGAAAATAATAAATCAGAAAATCTAGTAGCTCTTTACTCTAGTTGATCATATGTTTGAATGATTTAAAAAGTTAAGTATCTTCAAACAGCAATATATACACCAAGTGATATACTGGGGTTTATTTCTTTGCCTTGGTTCTAAGTATCTGCACTGTTTCATTTAATTTATAAGTACTCAAACCATTTAAAAACTTTTTCTCTGGTAGAGATACATAGATGGATAATTCTGTCCTTCTGTTTTTCAGTGTAAATTGTAAAAGAAATAACCCTAAAACAATTACATTAGACATATATGGCTTCTTTATTGTAGGAAAGTTGCATTATATTACAATCAGATTCTTATAAACACTTTATATAAACTTTATAGATCAACTATTTGGTCTTCAAAATACGTGCAAACCAGGACCTTAAATTACAAGGTAACTTTGCACCCATTTATTTGCAGAGATCATGTCCAGTCATTCTAAATTGGAATTCTTTTGGGTTTCTTCCTCTTCTCCTCCCCTCCATTCCTGAAAACTGACAAAGAACGAGTTTTAATATACTAGATTAGTCAAGCAACAGACTCCTTAGAATTTTGAGCTATATTTGAACTCAGGGAAATCACTGCTAAGTCCCAATTAATCCAATTGTGATCAAATACATCATAGACTTTATGAAGTATTCTGCTTCAAAGCACATTATTCATTATGTCATTTTCTTCCTTCAAACTTCTTGACTCAAGTGAATATTATTATGAAGAGATATTCTGCTTTTAATTAACCTTTTCACAGAAGGTTAATAGAGATTTTGTGAATTAAAAAAATGTACCCGAAAAAATTACTAGTACAAATGAAGAAATACTGATTACAAAGCATACAGTAAAACTCTAAGAAAATATGACGACTAGTTTGTCTAAAAATACATTTACTCAAGATTTTCTGTGCAAAATAATTTTAATTTCTGGTAAAAAGATGTGTGGCTTTTTTTTTTATTCCTGAGGGGGAAAAAAAACCTTTATTTGCAAACTAGCTTTAGGGGCATATAACTTCTTTAGATGCAAGGGGAATGTTTCACAGGGTTTAAACATTATTTTATGTTTGGTTGTAAGATGTCAAGTGATCTACAAAAATAGCATTTTATAAATAAAACCTAAATGTTGTTAGATATGGCATTTGCAGGGTCATTTTAAGCATATGTTGTGGTTAATAAGCTAAGTTTAACTTTGGAGTTGTTTTATAAATTACAATTGACCTTAGAGTGATAATTTTGTTTTCATTTAAAAGAGAATTGAATAAATTACTTTCCAACTGTGATTCCAAAGTTGTCAATGAAGAATTTAGTAAAAACAACACATTAGAGAAGACTAAATGCTGGCCCAGGAAGGCCTTGCACCTGTTCTGCCGTTTCCTGGTGATGAACCGAGCGCTTAATTTTCTGTTCTGTCTCTTGATTTATAAACTAAGATAGTGATACTACCTCATTGCTACATTTAGCTTCAGTGTTAGTAAAGCAAAAACTCAAAATTTCTATGAAGGAAAAAAATCAGTAACCTGGTTACTTTATTGGTAACATAGTCAATCAAGTGGTATCATTTTCACACAGCCTCCATACGAAAAAAAAAGACATCTAATACACAGTGTGTGCTCCCCATGTATTATTTGCTTTGTACTTGTTCTCAGTCACACTCCCAAATGGGTCTGTGAAAACTTGCTCAGAATAAACCCTAACCATGACCAACATATCACATAAAGCACATGATCAAAATGTGAATGAATATGGAAAAAGAAAAAAAAAAAAGGCAGTATGTTGACAGTAATTGTCAGTACGCTTGCTGTGAATAAGCTTTTAAATATCTGACAGTGAAGGCAAAGTGGGATCTGTGAATGTTACATTGCTTTCATTATAAAAGAAGGAAGAAGCTGATTTTCCTAGGGAAGCAAAAACTTTTCTTGGTATTAAGTCCAATAGAAGCTTCCGACTAGTATATTAGGGAAGGAACACTGAGACATTTTAGATAGTTTCCCCACAGTTTCATAACCATGTAGAAAAAGGTATCAGACGGCTTGGAATTACAGCATTTTTCAATGATATTTTAAGACAATGTTATAGAATAAGTAAGTGAAAATTATGCTGCATGAAATCCAGGTAATATGGACTAAAAAATGTGGCAAAATTCTTGCTGCCAAAATAATCCTTCAAATAAAACTAGAGTAGTTAAATGAATAAAAACAAATAATATCCCTTTTGTCATCTCCCTAAATAATTCTCTCAGCCAGATTTTGGATAACTATGTAGCACAGTTTACTGAGGACCTAAAAAACTGGTATTCTGGGCTGATGATTTAAGACTATTTCCTAAGCAATCTTCCTTTGGAGTGATCTTCCTCTTTCTTCCATCTCTTCTTCCCTCCAGTATGGGGGCTAATTTTAGACTTCACTTGAGAAACAAATTCCCATGGTGTGAACCATCAGTACCTTCATCAATTGTCTGAGCCCCTTGCTTTCTTGGGAGCCAGAGCTGCTCTGGGAAGGATGTAGACCTTAGCTCTGTTTAACCCCAGGGGCAGAGATGGTTTTAATTTTACTGGTGCCATATGGGATATCAAGAGTCAGAGAGGGAAAGTAAAATCTATTTGAAAAATTAAAATTTTAAAGTGTCATATTAGTCCACATTCAAAGTTAGTGGTCATAAGAAAAATCTGAATTGGAGTCACAGAACCTGCAATGTGTAGCCAGGAGTAGATAGGATTGGAATGGAAGCAATTTGACTTTAAAAATGTAGGAGGATTCCACAATGATTGGGATGAGTGCTGTGAGTACTGAGTTTTATTCCAATTCCAAATAGAAACTAGATAGGAAAGAATATCTCTCAAATAAGTTAATTGAATGATTACTGTATCTTTTTTCCATAATGAATTCAGAAATCTCAGTGAAATTTGATGTTGACATAGAACCACATTCTTGGTTTTTTGTGGCACTCTAGAGCAGTTCAGTCTATGAATTCATTTATGTCTTTCATATATTTCAAGTCATGTAACTAATTACCATGCATTCAAGGTAATCATTGCACAATACTTTAGTTTTATGACAACTGTATAAAGATCAGTGAATTGGAATGAAAATTTTAAAAGTAATATACACTGGTGAGGAAATGTACAAATGCTGTGTTTATATTTTTATGGTGTAGAATCAAGAGTAAAAATATTATAGCTTCTCTGTTAAGAAAATTTGAGTATATACCTTGAAACAGGATAAGAGAAATAGCTTTTATCTGTAATCAAGGGGAAGGATCTAGGTTTGCAGATTAACTTCAATGTAAGGAATTGAAGTAAAGTGGCAACAGTATTTTTCATGATAAACTGGTGATCTGGTGAATGAATTGTGTAAGATCAGTAAAAAGAATGAAGTGAACTAGAAAAACTATCCTTGTCTGAGTTTCTTTATATTATGGAATTAAGAAGAATTTTATGTATTTGTGTGCGTGTGTGTGTGTGTATAAAATTATATATATACACACACTCAACAACTTGTTTCAAAGTTCAGTCTATGATATGAAGACTCAGAGTAGAAAGCAATCAAAACAACTTGGAAAATCTTTTTACTTTTATATTTCTTTATTTTTCTCTTTTTAAAATTGAAATATGGTTGTCATACAATATTATGATAGTTTCAGGTGTGCTGCATAGTGATTTGACATTTGCATACATTTTGAAATGATCACCATAAGTTTAGTATCCACCTATTTCCATATTAAGTTATTACAGTATTATTGACCATATTCCTCATGCTCTGTATTACATCTCTATAACTTAGTTATTATATAACTGTTAGTTTGTACATACTTGTACTTCCTGTATATATTTCCGCTATCATCCCCCCTTCCATTCTAGCACCCACGTGATTGTTCTCTGTATCTATGAAATTGTTTTGTTATTGCACCAATAGTGCACAATGTTTCCTTTTTTTCTACATCCTCACAAAACTTGGTACTTGAGCTTTTGATGATAGTCATCCTGACAACCATGAGGTGGTATTATTGTGATTTTGTTTTGCATTTCTCTGGTGACTAGTGATGCTGAGCATCTTTTCATCTGTCCATTGGCCATCTATACATCTTTGGAAAAATGTCCATTCAGGTCCTCTGTCCATTTTTTTTAAATCAGACTTTTTAAATTTTGAGTTGTATGGGTTCTTTATATATTTTATATATGAACCCCTTATCAGATATATCATTTCCAAACACTTTATCCCATTCAGCATGCTGACTTTTTGTTCTGTTTATAGTTTCCTTCTCTGTGCAGAAACTTTTTAGTTTGACGTAGTCCCATTCATTTATTTTTGCTTTTGTTTTTCATGCCTGAAGAAACATACACAAAAAAATTATTAGACCAATGTCAGAGTGTACTGCCTATGTTTTTTTCTAGGTGTTTTATCATTTCAGGTCTTAAACTGAAATATTTAACCCATTTTGTGTTTATTTTTGTATATGGTGCAAGAAACTAGTTCAATTTGGTTCTTTTGCATGTGGCTGTCCAGTTTTCCTAATACCATTTATTGAAAGGCTGTCTTTTTCCCATTGTATATTGTTGCCTCCTTTATAATAGATTAATTGACCATACAAGTATGGGTTAGTTTCTGGGCTCTCTATTATATTTTATTGGTCTATGTGTCTGTTCTTGTGCCAGACCATACTGTTTTGATTACTGTAGCTTTGTACTATAGTTTGAAATCATAGAACATAATACCTCCAGCACTGTCAATTTCTCTAGATTGGTTTTTGATTTTTAGCATAGGCTGTGGGTCTCTACTATACTCTTCCAGTGCTGGGTCCTGTGGTACTGGAGAGCATACTGAGAATCATATTTCCTCCCATCAGAGTTTGAAAAATAATAAGAATGAATAAAGATGTGAGATCTCCTATTTGGATATAAGTTCACATCACATTTTTTGGGTCGAATGGGTAAAGCTAGGTCATAGTGGATCCTTTCTATTTCAATGAATCTGGACTCATTCCAGAGGTAAAAAAAAAAAAGGGGGTGGGGGTGGGGGAACATGTTACTGTTCTTGAAGAGAATAATGCTATATAGATAACATGGCTTTCAGATTCACCTATAATATACTTTACAGAGGTTGAAAAATTCAAAGTCTGAAGTTCATTCTGTAGTTCACAGATCCATTTGATGAGGCTCCGCAGGTGAATGGGAGTGGAAAAGAAGACAGATACTTGAAATAATGAGATAAGTAAAGGGAAAATAATGAATCCACTGCTGACAAGTGTGACAAGGCTGGGAGCATAGGAGTCATAGAGAGTAATTCTCTTTTTTAAGTTTACATCCGTGATGACGGGATGAACAGAGGAATCAGCCAGATGATTTATTTAGAGACAAAGATGAGATTGAATTTAGTTGTATACATGCTAAGTTGATGTTAATAGTTGAAAATTCAAGTATGAATATCTCAAATCAGGAGAGAGTGAATATTTGGGAGTCATCAACTTGATAAGTAGTTTTGTGATAAATGCCTCTTTTACAATCACACTTACAATCACTGCAATTAAACGAGTGATTGGGGTTAGGTTGGAAGTGATAATAAATACAATCAGCAGTTATCTCAATCTTTATGTAATTCTTTTATATCTTGCATATTATACGTTGTGAAAGTCTAAAAATAGGCTATATGAAGAATTAGTCTGGTAAATATTTGCTTTGCAAGATGATTTGCTTTTCTTTCTCTGTATCTTTCTCCTTCACTTGTACTTTCTAAGCAAAGAACATTAGCATTATAATCACTACTTTAAGCTTTAAGTTGAAAACATTTTATTGGTTGACTGAACTTATCATCCATTAGGAATGTCCACATCTGGTGAGATGGGGAGTTCAGTGTTTGCATTCCCAAGTCCACACTGCTGACTGAGTTCAGATACTTTACTGGCTAGTTTACAAAGTTTTGCTTTTTTATAGCTAGTCAATGTACAGGCTTATATAGCATATACCTCCCTGAAGCAGTTTCTTTCTCATACCATCTGGTAATGAGAGGATCATTTACCTACATAAAACCATGGCATCTGGAAAGGAAAAATAATTTGGTAAAATCAGTAAACTACCAGGAATGGCTGTATTTCTATTTCATTTGGAGGAAATTATTTAATACTAAAATGAGATTTAAAGAACCAATAGTAAGTAAAAAATGTGAAGAAGTAACACCAGCATATTTTTCAGTGGTTTCAACCATATATACTTTTCTAGGAAAAAAAATCTAGATAATTAGAAGTTGTGTATTTTATTTAGATACAAGACAAACATTTGGACGGTTTAAAGAACTGGGTTTGGAATGAATGTCAACATTATTCTTTAACATTAATTTGGAAGCTGTGACAGGACCCCCACCCACACACATGTAGCTTTTTGTCAGATCTGTACAAAAGGCGAGCAGCAGTTGTAGACATTAGAGACAAGTGGAGATCAGTTGTAAAGATATTGGTGATTGTTTTCCAGGAAAGAAGAGATGCACTCATTCACTTAGGTCCCTGTCACTGTAATTACTATGCACCAGGCAGTATTCTAGGCACTGAGGTTATCATTTTGGATAGCATAGTATTGGTTGTTGTCCTTCTTACATTCTGGTGAGGGAGGAACAAAATAGTGTAGATGCTTCAGCAGAAATAAAATGGAGTGATGAGGTAGAGAATGGCTGTTGGAGGATGGGGAAGTGACGTGGAAGAGGTGAGATGGCTCCTAAAGACAAATAGGTCCAGGACAGACCTCTGTTAGGAAGTGAGTGGAAGATGATGTCTGACTGAGTACTAGTATGTAGTCGTGCAGATAGTGTAGTCTTTGGGAGGGAAAATATTGAACCATAATTAAGAAAAAGACTAGAAAGTACCAAGGAAAATAAATTGAACAAAGGAAGGCTGGTATGAGATCAGACCCTTGGACAAAGAAAAGGAAGAGTTTAGTACCAGGACACAGTGGTGATGTTTGTAGAATTTTTATGTCACTCTAATAAACCCTATTTCTGTGATGGGTAATTTTTGTAACATATATGTATATGTACTTAATAAATTCTTTTCAATACAAAATCTCCTGTTACTCCAATGAGTCATTCCAAGCCACATATTGCCCTGTATTTAACAGCTTCCTCAGTTTCCAGTGTCGAATGGAGTAGTGCTTCCCGTGGGCAACACACCTCTGGGGAAGAGGGAGCATAGAAAAGACTGGTGAGATTTTTGGTAATAATGACTGGGGACAGGCTTTGGCAAAGGCCAGGGATGCAATGCATAGAACAGTCCTGCATAACAAAGAATTTTCTCACAGACCACACAACTTATGAGTATTCTGTGGCCAAAATTTATCTCAAATGTAAATTGTGTCTGTACATCTGGACAGGATAATGCTGAAAGCCAAAATTATAGTAACTTCCACAAAGAATCTAGTGATTTAGGAGAAAATCAGTGTGTAGGTAGAAGGCTAATTAGAATAAAAGTATTTTATTGATGATGTTAGACATTTGAATCCACTCAGGAGCTCATGTCTAGTCAATCAGTAAGTGTGTCATTTTAATGCTGTAACATTATTGGTAAATAAACTAGAAATGGAGGTAAGCATTTGGTAAGCATTTGCTAAGTATTTTGTATATATTTACTTTAATTAACATGTTAATACTTTTATTGCCAACATGAGATAGGTATTCCCCATCTTAGTTTTTTCACTCTACAGTCAGTAACATGGAATTCTGACTTGGGGCATTTTTTCTTACCCTCTTTCTCTTATATATAAGTAAGATTAGCTTATCATTTTCTTTCTTTGTTCCTTTCTTCCTTCCTTTCTTTCTTTGTGAAGGGGAGGAAATTAGGTTTGTTTATTTGTTTATTTTTAAGGGAGGCACTAGGGATTGAACCCAGGACCTTCTGCATGCTAAGTACACACTCTACCCCTGAGCGATATCCTCCCCTCTTAGATGATCATTTCTTATCTTAATACAAGTGTACATTTAATGCCCACCTAATTTTGCTTTTTATTTTCCCTTACTTCCTATTCAGAATAACTTCTGGGTTTTGTCACTTAAATACAAACATATAAAATTGTTGAAATGATGTAACTATTTTGTTACTTATCCTATGAGTCACACCATAAGATTTATAAAGGCTTGTTTTATCTCTGAACTTCATTTAGTTCATAGTAAAAGGGAAAGTGTAAAATTATTTATTGGTCAAAAGGAACTTGCGTCTGATGGAAGTGGAAAATTAGAAAGGAAACAGAACCATGCATTTTGGAAAATATACATTTGAAACATGCATTTAGAAGATACATTTTGGACTTGTCCTTAGGCAGCTGCAGTCAAATTACAAATTAGTTGGAAACTTAGCCTATTATAATAAAAAATTCTTTAAAAGAGTGCTTGATTCTGGCTAGAAAAAAGTTGACATTAAATAAAAGACTTTTCCCAAGATTTCATAAATGATACTGGAGACCTTAATACCCATATGATTAGTTTTATTTTACTCATCTAAATAGTAACAGCAGAAAAAAATGAAGTATTTCTCTTCCTTTATACTCCCTTTTAAACCTTAACTGAACATGGAGTTTTAAAAATAAATGTTTTAATTTTGAATTATCCAGACACCAAGTTCTGGGTGCAGATTAGAGATGGAAATTTCAGGTTTATTTGTACGTAATCCTAAATAACAATTTTCAAAAGTAAGTAATTACTAACATTGACTCCCGTCGTGCTTGTGTCTAATTTATGTTTCTGGTGTATGGAAAAATCTGTTTGGGCAGGTATAAAGGTAGCCCATACAATAGGATTGAAAATTTGGAACACTGCAGCTCATTTAATACGGAATTTTCCATAAGACAAGTCACGTCTCAACAGTGGGGAAAATTTGCCAAATAGTATCAAGCTTAGAAATTTTATTTTCTCCCTCTAAAAATCTTGGTGAATTTGTAAACTCTCTTACTGTGGCAGCATGACAGAGTGAACAGCTTGTATAGATACAGTTTTCACAGACATCAGGCATTTTGGAGAACACACAATTTTCTTTCTTACTGTGTTAATCTGGAGAGCTGCCATTAAAAACAGCAGCAGCTAAATGTACATATACGTATATTTGGTGAACACTCTATTTAACTTAACATCTATTGTACAAAGTAATATGGGGGTGTACAGCATGGCTGCAGGGAGGGTAAAGAAAGATTGCACAGTCCAAAAATGAATGATGAGAGACTGACTACTGCTCGAACACAGAGCAGATGTAAATAAATCTGACAGTTGCACACTGAGGTTGGATTGACGTTTTAATAAGATGTATGGGAGATACCTACACTTTATCTGACTTTAATCACACTTTACATAATCACAACTTAATACATGCCAACCCCTCATATTTACTAATTACTGTTTTTAATCTTTCCATTGACGATTGTAACTACAAAAAAGAATTTGCACATAACTATTTTATCACTGGGTCAAAGGGTAAATAGAATAGTTAAGAACAAAGAGCCAGGCTAAAAATTCAATGAAAGATTACATAACCATCTTATTGAATGCTTACTTTATATATGTCACTTTGAAAGGACCTTGTGGTGTAGATTCTTATTTCTCTAATTTACATTTAATGAACCTGGTAACTTATTCAATAATACTAATGCAGTATTAATGCTAGGATTTGAAATTACCTAACCTGATTCCAAAACCCATAAGCTTAACTTCTACAGTATCCTGTTTCCAGAAACCTGAATCAAGTTTCCATTTCATCAGTTCTTGTTGGAGGGTTTTGACTTACTAATTTCATATCTTTATGTCCAAGTATCTTTTTCACGAGGATTAAATGTTAACTGCAGTGATCATGCTTCACACACGGTGCTCACATGTGTCAGCTGTTGGTATTTCTATTCGTCAACAAGGAATTTTTTTAAAGCTCTGTTGAATATTTTCAAGTGATTTGGTAATACATTCTTAGATAGGCACGGCCCCTGATACAGGCCAACTGACTCCTACGTATTCACTTAAGTAAATAGCAACAGTATATCCTCAACAGTGATCGTAGACAATTCTACTGTGGTTCTAACTACATTCTTAATCAGATTAGAATCAGTTTAATAATCTGGTTTCTCTGAAACCTTAAACTGCTCAGTAAGACAAAGACAAGGACAAATAAATGAAAGGTTATGTTGAAAATGCTGTTGGATATTGAAATGAATTTATTCGGGTTGTCTAGTCTACCCTCCCCATACAGAGTATTCTTATAACATGACTGGTATCTTCATTACCTAAACTTCGCAATGTATTTAGTGAAATTTTTTAATACTTTGCTTCACAAATTCATTAGTATTTGCAATGAGTTAACATAGGTTAAAGAGACAGATATCAAGTTTAACCTTATTTTAATATGACATTTTGTAAAATTTGCCATAAAATAACTTCAGGTCTGTCAGACCCATCCCTATGTTTTTTTGGCCTTTACTGGATCACTAAGACCCATATGTTGAATTAATCTAATAGTGGAAACCTCATTCCCATTAGAGATTTAAAAATATTTAAACAGAGAGAAAATGATGTATATTGGCTGAGAGGCTTTGAATCTTAACTCCCAGATCTCATTTGGGAATGTGTGTTAAGTCAAAACCCGTGTTACTTGTTACTTTAGGGCAAAGGAATACTGGATCTCCAAAAGTTGTGAGAAAGGAAGAAAACTAGGAATAGGGAAAACTTAAAATTTAAGAACACTTTTTTATGGTGGGGTTAGCCCTAAGTCCCCAAGTGCAGTCTGAACTGGTATGTATTCCCAAGGATATCTGAGCAGGTTAGAGGACATCAAAGTAGAAGTCTGAGCAAAAGTGGAATAATTAATGTGGTGGTCGGCAGCACAGTTCTTAGTGATCTCATTGGAGAAAGATCCAAGTAGATTATGCAGGGAAGGATCCAAGTTGGGAGGCAAGGGAATGTGCAGCATCTGGGAAACTTTCAGGCTCACAGAGAGGCTGGATGTTACTCAGAAGAGGGATCCAGCCCCAGTGGGTGAATGGAGGTCAGACCTGGGGCGGGGCGGGGGGAACGAGGCTGGAATGTATTTCTAGGAAACCAGGTGGAGGAGCAGTCATAAAACTTGGGAAGGAGGCGGGAACCCTAAAGAAAGCTTTGTAGAGCTGTGGACTTATTAATGATTCTGGCTCTAGTCTGACCTCCAGAAACAGGTTCAAGTCCCAGCCACTGAAGAGGACAGATTTCTTGATTTATTTCCTTGCTGGGTCAGTGACTGAGTGGAACACAAATTCTTGCCCTTGAGTAGGGGTGAGACTGGGTCTGGCAAGAATCAATATTATTAGTGTAAACATTATTAGCCAAATATTTTAGTGTGTGTGTGTGTGTGTGTGTATATATATATATATATATATATATATATATATGGAATTTAAGTCGGTTTTATTATTTAAATTAATGCAGTGTATATCCAGATGAACTTAAAAATATGTTGTGTATAAGCTGAGGTTTGTGGAAATCTTAAAGGATAAACTTCTCTTTGTCAACTTTCATTTCAACCCCAGAGTGAGAGGAAAAATGTCAGACTAAGCATAGATCCCTAACTTTTTACTTGAAACCCTTGGAGTCAGATACATTGATTTTCAGAATTTCAGGAGTTTATAGAGATAAGAAGGCACGATTATCCTATTTGTTGTAACATCTACAGTGGGCTCTGGGACAGGATTATTTACTTAATCAAAAAGAAAGCATGGATAATTACAGTGAGGAAGGTAAAAAAGAAGTGAAGATTGTGCACCTGTACCTGAATTCCAGGAAACCTCAAGCAAATATTCAGTTCAAGTTGTCTGATACAGCTCTTAAGAGGCAACAGAGAAACTGTGTTAAAGATTGCACTATAAATAGGTCTCAAAGAAACATCAGTTATCCACCTTAACCTTATCCTTGCACTACTAGTTGCTTTTCTTTTTCTTTTTCATTTGGCTTGAAACAATAGAAATGTATTTCCTTCCAGTTCTGGAGACTTAGAAGTTTGAAATCCAGGTGTCAGCAGGGCCATGCTCCCTCTGAAGGATCTAGGAAAGAATCCTTTGCCTCTTGTAGTTTCTGGTGGCCCCATTCCTTCCTTGGCTTATGAGAACAGAACTCCATCTCTGCCTCCATCTTCACATGACTGTCTTCTCTGTCTCTTCTTCTTAGAAGGACACCAGTCATTGGATTTAGGGCCTACTCCTAAATCCAGGATGATTTAATCCTGAGATCCTTAATTAGTCAAATCTGCAAAGACCCTATTTAGAAATAAGGTCACATTTTGAGTGTCCAGGTGGACGTGAATTTTGAGGGAACATTACTCAACATAAAAGGAAACTCACCACCATACAGTTAACCTCCTTACCTATTTCACCTTCCCTGCACGCCCTTCCCCACTGGTAACCACTGCTTTATTCTCTGTATCTATGTGTTTGCTTTGGTTTGGTGTATTCATTTGATTTTAATTTTAATTTTTTAAAACTTTCCACATGTAAGTACAATCATAATATATGTATCTTTCTCTGCCTGACTTATTTCACCTAGCATAATATCCTCAAGGTCCATCTATGTTTCACTAATGGCAAGATTTCATCTTTTTTATGGCTGAGTAGTATTCCTGTGTGTGTTTGTGTGTGTGTGTTTAGATAACATGTCTTCTTTATCTATCCATCTGTCTTGGGGCACTTAGGTTATTCCCACATCTTGGTTATTGTAAATAATACTGAGATGAACATAAGGATGCGTGCATCTTTTGAAGTACTGTTTTTGTTTTAATTAGATAAATACTCAGAAGTGGAATTTCTTGATCATGTTACTTCTATTCTTGATTTTTTGAGGAATCTTAATACTGTTTTCTATAGTGGCTGTACCAGTTTACATTCCCACCAACAGCGCACAAGGGTTTCCTTTTATTCACATTTTCTTCAGCACATTTCTTGCTCTTGCTCTTTTTGATCATAACCATTCTAATGGGCGTGGGTGATATATCATTGTGGTTTTGATTTGCATTTCCCAGATAATCAGTGATATTGAACATCTTTTCATATTCCTGTTGGCCATCTGTATGTCTACTTTGGAAAAATATTTATTAAGGTCCTCTGCCCTTTTTAAAAATATTTTTATACTCCCCATTTTTAAATTGGGTTTTTTTTTCTGTTATTGTTGAGTTGTATGAGTTCTTTATATTTTTTGGATATTAACCCCTTATGAGATATATAATTTAATAGCTTCTATTCAGTAGGTTGTCTTTTCATTTTGTTGGTGGCTTCCTTTGCTGTACAGAAGCTTTTTAGTTTGATATAGTCCCATTTGTTTCTTTTTTATTTCACTTCCCTTACCTGAGGAGATATGTCCAGAAAGGTATCGCTAAGGTCTAAGTTTTCTTCTAGGAGTTTTATGGTTTTGGGGCTTACATTTGAGTCTTTAATCCTTTTCAAGTTGGTTTTTGAGTATGGTTTGAGATAGTGGTCTAGTTTCATCATTTTGCATGTGGCTGTCTAGTTTTCCTAATACTGTTTGTAGAAGAGACTATTCTTTCTCCATTGTATGTTCTTGTTTGTCATAAATTAATTGTCCATACATGTGTGGGTTTACTTCTGGGTTCTCAGTTCTGTTCCACTGATCTGTGTGCCAGTTCCTTTTCTGAGCTCACCTCCTGCTATTCTTACCCTCTAGCTCACTCTTTCCAACTACTCTGTCTTCTGGCAGGTTTTCATAGACTCTAAGCATATCTTATCTTAGTACCTATTACTAGCTGTTCCTTCTAGTAAAATACTCTTTCTCTAGATAACATTATAGCTGATTCTTTAACCAACCTGAAGTTGTTGTCTAATTGTCACCTGCTTAATGAAATCTGTTTATCCACTCTACTTAAAATTGCAACCCAGAAGTGGGATTGCTAGACCACATGGTGATTCTATTTTTAATTAGTTGAGGAACCACCATACTGTTTTCCATATGGTTGCAACATTTTACAGTCCCACAAATAGGGATTCCATATTTCTCCCTATTCTTGCCAACATGTTATTTTCTGGGGGTTTTTTTGTTTAAATTTTTTTATAATGGTTATCTTAATTGTCATGAGGTGATATCTTATTGTAGTTTTGATTTATATTTCTCTAATGATTAGTGATGTTGAGCATCTTTTCATATACTTATTGTCCATTTGTATATTTTCTTTCAAGATATGTCTATTCAAGGATTTTGCCCATTTTTAAACTGGGTTGCTTGGGAGTTTTTTTGCTGTTGAGTTGTAGGAGTTCTTTATATATTCTGTATATTAACTCATTAGATATTTGCAAAGATGTTCTCCTGTTATATAAGTTGCCTCTCACTCTGATTGCTTCCTTGATACACAAAAGTTTTTAAGTTTAACATAGTCCCAAAAGAATAGAAGGCAGGATCTCAGAGAGATATTTATACAGCCGTGTTCACTGCATCATTATTCACAATAGCCATGAAGTAGAAGCAACCCAAATGTAAACTGATGGAAGAATGGATAAACAAAATGTGGCATATATACAGCAAAATGTTATTCAACCTTAAAAAAAAAAAATAAAGAAATCCTATCACATGCTACAATAGTGATGAAACTTTAGGACATTATGCTAAATGAAATAAAACAATCACAAAAGACAAATATTGTATAATTTTACTTATGTGATATTAAAAGTAGTCAAACTCAAAAACAAAATAGAATGGTTGCCAGCGACTGAGGTGAAGGGGAAAATGGGGAGTGGTTCAATGGGTATAAAGTTTCAATTCTGTAAAATGACAAAATTCTAGAGATCCGTTACACAACAGTGTGAACATAGTTAACACTACTAAACTGTGCACTTAGAATAGTTAAGATGGCAAATTGTATGTCATGTGCTTTTTACCATAATTTTAAAAATTGTAATTCAATTCTTCCTCTTCCTTTGCAATTTGATTATCCTTACCCTGTTCTTTGTTTTTCCTGCAGAATGTATTGCACTTAACATACTACAGAATTTTATTATATTTCATTATTTGTTTCTCCACCACCCCTACCCATTATAATAAAAGTTCCAGACATGGATTTTTGTTTTGTTTTGTCTGTTTACTGATGTGTTCTGGAACAATGCTTGTCTCAAAATGGGTATTTAATGCACAGTTGTTCAAGGCAAGAATGAAACCCAAAATTGTAATTAAAAAGTAATAAACACAGTAAACACAGGAAGAAACAAGCCAAATTAAGTGAGAATAACTATATATTGCAGAATTTGATTTTCGCAAAGGCTTCAAATACTATAATTATCAGTGTCTTTTGTGACTCAAATGCCAGATCAGAATTAGACATACAAGATATATATGGGAGGAAATGCTAATGATGGATAAAGGAAGGGGAGATGGAGAGTCATGTCTGATTCCTATGAAAGAGAAAGGGAAGGAAGAATTGAATAGGAAAAGTCTTAGATTACAGCAAATTTGTAAGGAACTCTCTGCCAGTCCTTTGGGGATCCACCCATTGGAAGAGTCCTACATAGAACAATGATGGGCTGTCTCTACAGCAACCCCACTGTGTTTGTCATTTGTGAGAGTGAATAAGGAAATGTGTCTTTAATGTGAATGCTCTAGAGAATCCACAGGGGCAGTGGCAGTGGCAGAACTGCTTCCTGCAATGGGTTTTCTTCAACTAGTTCTGGGTGGTACGCATAAACAGCCACTTCAAAAATTATTACAAAAAGTAAAAACAATAGAGAGGATAAAAACATTAAAAATCAGCCAGGCATATGTGAAAAGAAACCAGTTAAAATTCTTGGAGTGAAATATATATAGTAATTGATAAGAATACATGAGTTAAATAGCAGATATAACTGCTATTTATAGTTTATTAGATATAAAACAAAGTTCAAGAACTAGAAGAATCAACTGAATGAAATACTGAGAATACAGCACAGAGAAAGAAGAATGGAAAAAATAAAGAATTCAAGAGACATAGGTAGCAGCTGAGAAGTTCCTGTGTATACTATTCTAAATTTCAGAAGAAGAGAATAAAGAAAATGGGGTAGAGGCACTTGGAAGAAATAATGATTAGGCAATTTCTGGAATCCAGTGAAATGACCCCAGTCCGTTTTAACCAGCAACTGCAACATTTCCCAAACTGTGTTAATTAAAGTAAACCATCAATAATATACAAACTATTAACGATGTTTGTATTTATAAAGGCTAAAGATAAAAAAAAATACTAAGAGAGATCAGGCAGATTATCTGCATATTCTTTACTTCTTAACAGCAACAAAAGAACATGTAATGAAATGATATCTTCAAAGAGCAAAGTGTCAATCTAGATACTTCATATATTTAAATATATATGTATCTAAGAAGATGAAAAAAACTCACATTAACAAACTCAATTAAAGGGATTTCTAAGTGAAAATTTTAAAAATTAAAAGCACTTGTAGACAAATCTAACAAATATTAAATGTGTATATAAATACATTTCATAGAGGTAAAAATCAAAGTAAACCAAAAATCCTGTACAACAGATATAAAACCAAGGTAAACCTAAACGCTTGTACAGCGATTACTCCCATCATTGTACAAGAGGATAACAGAATTAAAGGTTGTAATGTCTTCTCTTGCTTAAGAGAAGGAAACCTCTAGATGAGCTTTAGTCTGTAAGTTAAATGTGCATATCCAGATTAATGTGGCTACCGTTAAAAAATACATTAATTCTTAAATTATATTCACATAGTACTATACCTTCAACACCTATTAGGCAAAACATTGACAGAAATAAAAAAAGAAAGTGAGAAACCCACTTGATAAAAGACTTTAGCAAAACTGTTTCAGTAATATATTCAAGATGACAATCAGTAAGGTTAAATGGAATGTTTTTCTTTTGCTTTGGCTTCATAGTTTCATTTAGCTTAGGAAACAAGGCCTAAAAAAAAAAATTCCTATCAGGCTTTGAATATCAGCTTCCAATTTGGCCAACTTCTGACCATGGAGCTTAAAATAGAAAGAAAGAAAAAGGTTTCAGCTGGGACAAACAGCAAGTATTCCTGGCAGTACGGAATGACCTTCTGGACCCAAGAGGTGCCCCAAAGAGGATGGAAAAGATACTACTCTCCCAGGATCCAGAGCCAAACATAACCAAAAGAAAGAAAGGTTCAGACCATTCACCTGAGAGCTGGCACAGTCTGTGGGATCCTAGGTACAAATGAAGTGCCCTCTCCATTTCTGTCCAGCCATATCTAGATGGAAACGGGTGCAACCCATACTTCTTTATGGCCGTACATTTGGGCCCCCAACCTGATAGTTGAGTTGCCTGCAAATGTGAGAACCAACAACCTGCTTGTACCAGGCTGGCAGAAAGCCAAGCCAAGTTCTCACAAATTGAGACCAACAAGAAGGCAATAACTGTCCCTGGGAGAGTAAAGGATCAACAACCGATGTGAGACAACATGAAATTTGACCTCCTTCTCTTTCGACTGGGCACCCCAGGGATCCGGAAGAGCTGACTCTGTGAAGAACTCCCAGCCTTCACTGGCTTCTGCTGTTCTTCCCAGGATCCTGTCATCAAGCTCCAGAGCAAGTGAGTTGAAAGTAGAGAGGACAGCCCTGGTATCTACTAGAATTCGTCAAGGTTTTCCATTAATTTTAATTTCAGTTTCTCTCTAGCTGTTTGAGGGAATAACGGAGCAGTTTACCACAGGATCCGATCCGTCAGAGTCCCGTCACCCCTGGGAAGGGCTCAAATGGAGGCCCTCCTTTGAGGGAAGCTAGGGGGCATTTGTGTTGGTGTGGGAAGCTTTGGCTTTTGTTGAAGGGCTTGCAGACTTTCGGAGTTGAAAAGCACTTCAGATAGAGGATTATTCTGTAATAGTACTCTCTGTAGACTGAGTACTCAGGTGAAGTAGGATGGAGAGGCGTGCTAAGAGTCATGACTTCAGCCTTTCAGTCTTTTCTTTTAGATACCTCTTGTGTCTTTAATTTTTCATAAGACTTTTGCAATGAATCTTTCAATAAAGCTATTTTGGAATTTTGGAGAATTCTGGAGTCTTCTGCATGTCACATAAAATAGGTATCACGTTCTGTTTGATTGATTTTGGAACCCTTACTTTCAAGTACACGACTTCAGATGAATGATCTTGTCTAACTGGAACGTTCCCCATAATGTCCACTTGAATTCTGGGTTGTCTTAGTAAGATTTTGCCATTTTTGTGGATTGAGATCTCAAGCTTCCTGGACCACAGTTCTCAGACATAAAATAAGCAGATGTGCTGGAAGGTAGTGGACTCAATTCTTTGAAACACGAGGATCCCATTTATTTAGCTAAGCCTTGGTTCTTTGGGAGCCAAATAATACCTAAGAGTGATGTCCACTGGGTTGGGGATTTTACGGTGTTGTACAGTGTACCTTGTTACATGGAAATTTTCTTGAGGTGGCAGGTGACCTAGTGTCAGTCTAACTCCTTCAATAACCAAGTTATCATACCTCAGGAGCCTTGGAGTGAGGCATCCAGCACTCTAAATGCTTTTAACTGTTTGACCTATGCCTACCAATTTTGCAGCTTTGGCTTCTGTGATTGCCATTAACGTCAGATCTATTATTCCTCTCACAAGATTTCTTTTTAGTGGTGGACACACTGATGGTTTTTAATAGTCTGATTTATGCCTACATAGATTTTGATTCTTATGGTCGAAACAGTCCAGATTTCTTGTAAGTAAGTAAGTTTTTGTAAGTTCATATGCTGTGAACTTGAGGTTTTGTGAGTTCCCTGAAGGCTGCTGCCTGTTGTGGACTCTCAGCATAACCATCTCAGAATTTTTCTGTGACCCCAGAATCTCTTGGGAACTTTAACAAGCCCTGGAAGCTTTCTGGGAACCACATATATAAAGTTTCTTTTTGGTAGGAGAGCTGCACATGAGGGAGTAAAGCTCAAATCCGTGCCTTAGCTGCAGCCTCTTGGTAATGACAAGAGGAATAGTGAGCTCCAAGGATTCAGTGGGCACTTCCCTGTGCTCCTTGTCTTGTAGGCCATTAGCAGGCAGCTTCAGATCGCATTCCTCATCTCCCAAAAAATGTTGAAAAATGACTAAAGAAGACAGGGTAATACAAACAAGTTTCATTTAACACTTCACAAAATGGACAGTCTCCTTTCAGAGAATCACCGAATGTGACAGAAGGTAGAAAGCTTTTATAGGATAAAGAATAAAGAACAAGGAAGAGAAAACTAAAATCTATATCTATATCTATATCTATATCTATATCTATATCTATAAGATTGGCTGAGGCCACATAGTCATCCTTGTTTGGGGTGAGAAGGCCCAGAGTTGGCATAGCGAATGGGGATTGATTGACTGGGTGTATATACTGGGTTTTTAGTCAAGCAGAGCATTTACAGGGACACAAAATTCGTCTATGTTTGGGTTTGCTGATGTGGCACCAGGCTGGGAGCAGCTCCACTTTGGGCCTAGAAAGTTAGTTCAACAACAGGTGTTAATTTCATTATTAATACAATGATTTAAGTATAACTTCCTTCCTTTCACTCACATGTTCACTAAACATTTAGTATATAAAAGGTGGCAGCATGCTTTGTGGAATTTAATACCTTTCTAATTATTAATACAGAAATACACTTTCAAATATACTTCAGTAAAAATGTAAGGACTCTTCCACACAATTAGATCATTGGATTGTTTGGTGTGATTGTACCTAAAAGAAGTGAAGTTATTAGCAGTGGTCGGAATGTGACTGCAACTTTTATGGCTGATTTGTTGCTATTTAGACATGGCTATGAAACAGCCATCTTAGTATTTCCTCATATATTCATTTATCCATTTTGTAATTTCAAACCAGATCATTTTTTCCCAACCCACTGAGACTTATAATGACTTCCTTCTTGACATTTTATCCAGAAATAGTTAGAGAAAAATTAAAGATAAATCTCTAGAAAAAATTATGAATGAATTAGCATATACCTACAGATATGTTTTCATTTACAAATATATTTTCATTTACAAATAGATTGCCATTTACTATTTTGTCATAGATACTGTCCTCACTTGCACTTGTACATATTTAGTCATATTATCTGTAGTTGCATAATTATTATTTATGAGACCATCCTGTTATAATCTTCCTTCGCTGCTGTTCTTCTCCCTTATAACACTACCAGCATTTATAATAAATATTTCTTATATTTCTCTCTTAGATGATTTTGCTAATACTACTACTAAGAGCTAACATTCTCAGCCCAGCCTTTATCTAAAATGCTTCATGTATATTATTATTTAACTGTCTCAACTACAGAACAAAATGGTGTTCTATATACCATTATGATTCACGTATTTTGGATAGGGAAAGTGAGGCAGAAAGGTTAAGTAACACAGAGTAACACAAAGATTGGTTCGTACATGGCGGTGCCAGGAATGTAAACTCCAAGAGAGTAGGAAACATGGCCCACGTGTCCCCAGGATCTTGTCCAGTGTTTGGTGCTTATGATGCTCTATTAATATTTAGTAAATGAACAAAACGAGCGAGTGTAAGGTGAAGAAATACAACTTAGAGTTTTGCACAACGCCTTTCTTTGTTTAGTCTGATCTCAATAATGCTGCAAGATCTGAAGAAAAAGATAAGTTGACAAGTTTTCTGATTAGTCTGATTTTTCAGTCAAGTCTTGGGTCATGATCATGTGGACACAATAAATGCACTACCCCATATGGAGTCTTCCCTTTATGCTGTCTTCAGAGAAATGCATACTGTCATATAATTGGCTTGAGCTCAGAGATAAGAGTAAAATTAGATTCACTGGCTATCAGATTTACTCAGAACTTAACTCTGAGAATGCCTGTACCCAATTAATAGATAAAATCATTAGGTATGCTGACAGAAATACAGTTCACTTACATTTGAAGAAAGGGTGAACATCAGGTTTTGTATAAAGAGTCAAAGAAGTAAAGTAGATTATATGAGGTTATTTAGAAACATTTTCACTTGAGAGAAACCAAATAAGGAGAAAAAAAATTAAACATTTTTTAATAATAAAGTAGAGAAAAATCAATGAAACTATTGAACTATTATAGAGGTTATAAAAGGTGATACAGGGGTCTTTCAATATTCTTCTAACATTTAAAATGCACACTAATTTTTAAACTTTTATGTGAAGCTTACAAAACAAATTGAAATCAACTAATTCTATATCTCATTTTTCTTGCACTGAGACAAAACAGCATTCTATTATAGAAATATATACTTTGATGTCTTAGGTAAACATTTCGCACTGAATGAGGTGAAAAGGATATAAGAATCATATTTCTGTGTTATCAGGAAAGTGTGAAGTTCATTTCAACATCAGAGCCACCAAAGGAGTGACATAGGACAATTTACTTTTATTACTAATCCTGTGGCAAAGTGACTCATTAGTTCTAAAAAACTTAGCCAAAAAAACTAACTGATAATATACAGCTGAATATTTATACACTTTCCTCATAACAAAAATGTGCTCAGTATTATTAGCCAAAAGAAGCGGGAAAAAATGAAAATATGGAAGATGTTCAAATGCAATTTGTTTTAAAGTAAACATTCAGAAATTGCACTCTTTTTTTTTTTAATGTGAAGCAGTTTTACGGGTAACACTATTTTAATTTAAGATATTTACTCTGGGTATTGGGTACTGCATATAAAATGTATCATTACGAGTAAATTACTGATGTGAATAATCAGATGTCAGATTAGTCACGTAGCCTTTGGCACATTTCCCACATTAACGTGTATCAGTGCTGAAGATTGCATTCGACCTGTCCTGAAAAGGTCTTCACAGTGGAACATTTTAATCTACTGATAGAACTTACTCAAATTCTGTGATCGCAAATCTGTGAAGATGAAAGACCCATCTCACAGGAAAGATCCCCTTAGGTGAATTAAGTGCAGTTTGTTAGTCTGCTCAAACACAGACATTAGGCTACTAAGTGGCCACATGTGTATACACATGTTTAGCATTAAGGCCAGAAAGCAAACATTAGCAATCAAGAACATCAAATTGATTTTGGAGCGTATGTCTTCCAAGACCCCACAAAATCTGAAAAACAGCTTGAGAAAGGTTTAGACAAGTTCTTAAACCTTATACCTCTTTCCCAGTTGCAAGAGATTGTGCTCACATGCTAAGTGCACTCAGATACTACCTAAAAATTCATCCCTACCTTTGCTAGAACCAAGAAGTGAAAATTACAAAATCTTTGTGTCATTGCTGATCTCCATCATACTCTCCCAGAAGACAGCACCCCGTAAGTTCCATCAGACCCTATTGGCTCTGCTGACACACTTAGAAATGTTACTGCATAATTTGCTATTGTGCGCTACTTTATGTGCAGACTCTCACTATCGTGGCCGTACAGTGAGAGGCATTCACACATATGCCTGCAGCATGTTCCCACCGGGCAGAGTCGGTCATCTTTGGCAACTCAGAGACAACAACCATGGTGTTTTGTTTTGTTGTTATGGTTTCAGACAAATCTTTCCAAACTTATCATTATGCAAGAAATAAGGTCTGCACAATTGTGATTATCCAAATAATTTATAACAAAAAATTATTTTAGTCGATTAAATAGAACAGTGATTTTTCACTTCCTTTTTTTTTTTTTGTAGTCAGTGAAATCTTTTATTCAAACAAATCTTGTACAGATAAACTAGACAGAAGAAAAAAGATCTTGTGACTGAAGTGTGTAGGGAGCGAAGGAGCGAACTTCACCTTCTCTGGTGGCTGTTTTATTTTCATAGCAACCCCTGAAACATCTTTTAATTACTTTAGGGCTGTGTACAATGTTCTGAATACTACTGATGCCCAGGATGAAAGGAAAAGAAGACTTTCTTTTTGTGTTAGACTAATTTTTTCTCTTTAATTTTATTTTTTTTGAAATGCAGTTAATTTACAATGTTAGTTTTAGGTACAGGCAAAGTGTTTCAGTTATACATATATACACATATTTTTTTTCAGATTCTTTTCCATTATAGCTTATTATAAGAAATTGAATATAGTTCCCTGTGCTATACAGTAGGTCCTTGTTGTTTATCTAATTTATGTTTTGTAATGTGTATCTGTTAATCCCAAACTCCTAATTTATCCCGCCCCTGCCCTTTCCTCTTTGGTGACCATCATTTGTTTTCTACGTCCGTGCAGACTAACTTTCAGATAGTAACTTAGGTCATTACTGTAACAACAGCAAGCTTGGCAAAGGTTACTTGATGACATTCAGGAACAGGAAGTCTCTCCCCAGGGTTTAACTAACTCTCACCTTCTGCGTGAGACCCATGTCAGAGTGGCTGCTGGAATCTTTTAACAAGTAGACACTGAGCTAGTCCTTACAAGTCCCGACCACAAGGTGGTACTTACCCCCCGTAGTGAGAATAGGCCAAATTCCAGCGTGGGGACAGCTGGCCCACAAACTGAAAGTAGGAAGTGACATCACTCAGGAAGTGACACAGGGTAGTGTTGCTAACAGAAAGTAACATCTTGCTTTTAGTCTTTACTCACTAACTAGGGCCACCCAGGCTAGCTGTGGACACTGAGATTTTAAATCCTAACTCTGGTCCTTGGATGATCATATGAGCATGCCATCCTTAGAAGCAAACACGTACCTGATCCTGGAATTTTAAGAGAACAATCCTATCTGCTGCAGACCCATCCTATCCCTGGTGTCTGAGTTACTTTTTTTTTTTTCCTAGTCATATGGACCAAGATTCACAAAATAGAGAAAATCCTTTCAACCTCATTTTGCAAATGAAAATGAGTTTAGTAAATGCATTCCTAATGAAACAATACCCTTGCCATATGTATGACCTAGAGCAAGGCTGTTTTTCTCCTAAAGTTTCAAGAGCTGCTCTCCTCTTACTCGGCTCTGAGCTCCACTACTGGGAGAATCAAGGATATTCTGAACTGTTACATGAAGTTTTGCCCACCAGTGTTCTAATTTGGAAACACAGTTGGGTAATGAATACTGGAATCTCTCGCTGAGGAGAATCATACCGCAGTGTAGTTCAGTTAGTCCGACGAGACATGTCTGGTGAATCCAGCTTATGCAAACTAAGCTGTCATTTTAAAAGGTTACTGAAGCTACTTTCATTGCTTCCAAGAATGCTGGATGAGGAACTTGTTATTTTTCAGGGTAAAGCACAATGCCAATGATGGGCTATGGTTTGCTCTTGGTTAATACTTTGGATCTCGGTTAGCTCCAGATCTGGGGAAGAGAGAGAAAAAAAAAAGCTACCAGGGTTCAGCATGAGGTACTCATTTAATTGGTCCTGGGGAGTCAATATTAAAGAAGCGATACCAGGAATGCAAGGTGGGGCTGGAGACATATTTGTAGCCCCTTAAAATAGTCTAAAAAACTGAACTTCTACCCTCTTTAGTTATGGGGAGAGATGTAAGCAGAATGGACCTAGTTAGTTTTCTGTCTAGAGTCTGTCTCCTTCCCTAGAGGTCCTTGGAGAGCAGTGGGCTAACTTTACGTGAGTAGCCTTGGAAGAGATCTGTTTATGATTTTTCAAATTTAAATCATCCATATTTTGTTATTTAAAGCACTCAGTTCACTTTGACCTTACTGTGTATGTTTTCTTTCCCAATTATGCGATAGCTTCCTGAGGATTGTCTCCTCAACAAAGTGTCTATAAATCAGTATCTCTGTATGCTCAGGACCAAGTATAGTTAGTGTGTGGTGTGTGGCGAAAAACATTTTGCAGCTGCTAACATGTAACCCATGTTTAAGGATCCAAAGAAGCTATTGTTGGGGTCAGCTATGAGGATGGTCTTGTTATGTGAGAAGAACGAAATGAGTCATTTTTAATTAATGTTTTAAAAACTTGGTTTTGTTTCTGTTGGTTGTCTAATGGGTGCACTCATTTCCTCGTGCGTTATGCACTTTATATTTTTGGGGTTGGGTCTGTGGGGCTTCTTTGAAGGTAATAGTGACTGTAGTTTTCTTGATAGAGTCTGGGAGTACAAACAGACCATTTGGAACTAAATCACCAGCTTGAAATGTCTAGGGAAATACAAAATTCATCTGTAAACAAGTGTATACCATCTTGTGGGGGTAAATTCTCAAGGAAGAGTTTTTTTTTTTTTTTCTTTCTTTCTTTTCCATATAATTGTATTATTCTGTGGTGAGGTCTAAGACAACAACTTCCCTTGCAATCTTTTTGGTAAGGGTCAGGTTTTATTTCTAGTCTACTCTGCACACTGAGGAAGTTAATGTGAGGGTTTCCTTTTGTGTTCCCAACTTTGGGCAAGCCCTGAACGTTTTTTCTGTCTGTCCCCTGTGCTCTGCAAAAACAACTCTCCAGGGTTCAGCAGACCACTCCCCCCACAAAGGAAAAGCCACCTCTGATGCTCTTCCATTTCTCAATCACATTTTTCTTGCTTCTTAGATTTCCTTGCCAGATTGTCAGTTTGCTTTAAAAGACTTTCTACTGTATTTTAATTCTTTACAGAAGTGGTATATTTACTAAGCCAAAACTAAAAACATGACTATCACTACTGCTAATACTACTAACTTCCTGAGATACTGCTGCCGTTGTAATATTTAGTCATTTTGTATCAAGTGTCCATTACTCTACAATACCAGATCATATTTCAAGAAGGAAGTGCTTCTTCTTGATGAATAAAAGGATTGAAAGCATCTTCTGTCTTTACAATATGAATATCAGCAGAGGGAAATGAGCTAAGGAGAGGAGTTGATAATGTCAATAAGAAGAGAGCCGTAAATTCAAGAAAAGATGCAAAATCCCCTAACGTGAAACTATTGCTAAAACTTCAGATCTCACTGTCCCACCTTCTGACCACAGCAGTCCATTTCTCTTGCTCTAATTCCATCTCTTCTCTGACGTCATCATCAATCTGTGTCTTCTTTCTCTTTCCTTTGGTGGTTTCTCTGTCTGGGCTATGCCACGTGTTCCTCCGTTATCTCCTGCCAATACCTGCAAGTTCCTCTCCTTACGACTCCCATGAGCAGTACTTCTTCCACACGTAATGGTGAAATTCCAACCCAGAATCCTATACTCATAACGCAGAGAATCCCAAGGCCTAAGGTTCTGTCCCAGGATAAACTCATCATTCCATCTGTCCCATATGATAAACTCGTTCAGTTTTCAGTTGGATTTTCAAAAAAATGCATAAACTACTTTCTGTTGCCTCTCTCAAATCCCTCTCTCATTTCTCAGATACAGTTAAATCTTTATCAATTTTCTTAAGCCCTTTTCTCCCAAGAATATTGAAGATGACAAACTAGTAAGTCAAAATACTAAGGAGCCTGAGGCAAGGTGTTGAGAGCTTAAAAGCAAGACCAGCCCTCTCTGCAAGATAAGAGATGTCCAAGTCTTTATTTATTTGACTATCGGCCTTTCAGCTGTCAATGGGCCCAACAGTGAAATGGGGTAAAGGGGAGAAATAGTGATAATCACTTTAAAAGAGGAAGTGTTACCTTTATTCTGTCCTCTACCAGTTCCTCTTCTGTCAGATACCCACCCCTGAGAAGATATAATTTTGCAGTGTTTTTGGAGTCGAGGGAGCATCGAGTGTTAAAAAGCCAAAGCACATAGATTTTTCTTCTCTTTCTGTCTAATTCACTTACGGCAGAATTTGTAAAAAGGCCAAACTTTCCTTCCATATCTTGTACTTTTCTTTCTTTCTTTCTTTGGGGGGTGGGGTGGCCAATATGTAGTAAAATTGTAAACTACCTTTATTTTATTTTATTTTTTTTTTACAAAGGTAAATGACGTTTAGCTGAAAAAGACAGAGTAGTTTTCAGGCTGTAGACTTTGCTCTGGTTAGATTTTATTTTGTTTTGTTTCACAAATAGAGTTGCTTCATAAAACCAAATCTGTTTTGCAGAGTTCTCTTCATCAAAATTTTTGATATTTTGGTTTCCATCTACCATTGATTCTCATACCTATGTCATATATTGGGAAATGTGAGTAAAATTAAGGGTTTGGGGCTAAATTTAGACATTTCTGGGCTTCCTAAAACAAACAAACAAAAAAACCAAAGTTATCTGAATATCACTTGATACCATCCCAGGAACATCTAAAAAATCTACTTTTGTATGTTCACTAACCAGGTGGAGAAGTTTCAAACAATGATGCTAATAATAATAAGCAACAACAGGCACTGGTCAGGGTGACCTTGCAGTTTCCCTCAGCTGGACTGCGCCTTAAGCAAAATTCTCCCTAACTCCAGGCTTAGAAAACTTGTAATTTTAAATTATTTCTCTATCCCTTTGAGATGTAAATCTTTTTAAAAGCCTCTTGCCAGTTTTACAACCCAGGAATATCTCACTCAAGGACCAAGGAGACATCCCATTCAAATGTAATCACAGAGGAAGACAGAATTCCTATATCTCAGTCTGTGAGAGAAGCCTCCTATCTCAGTTTCTGTGTGAGCATAGGAGCCTAACTTCAGTGGATGCCAGTTAGCAAACAAAGATGATTGAGTCACAGTAGGAAAAAAGTTGCAAACTCAGGAAGAAGTCTGCAACTCACCATGCTCGACACACGGACCAATCTCTCACCTCAAGTCCTCCAATACTATTTGACTAGCTCATCTGGGCTCTTAAAAAACTTGTCACCTTGTATTTCAGCAGAGTTGGGTTCAGACTAAGTTCTGGACCTTCCTCCTATTGCAATAGCCTTGAATAAATTATCTCTTACCTGTTTAACTCTGTCCAGTACAGTTTTTGCTTTGACAATACTTTCATAAAACTCACAACTTGCCAAGGCTGTGAAAACCAGAACTTCATACAGTAGGCACTCTTTTTGCCTTTACTTTTTTATAGAAGAGAAACTGAAGCCCAGAGTGATTAAGCCAGTTTGCTCAAGGTCATTCCTACCAGGACAGGGCAGAGCTGAGGTCGAATCCAGATTGTAACTGCACCATCTATGCTCTTAACCCAGTACAATACTGTCAGTTAAGGTCTGGGTTCATAAGTATTGATGTGAAATAAAGAAAAGAAAGACAGCAAAGGCAGGTATCAAGAAACTTGTGTGAAGTGTTGGAAAACAAAATCCTTGAAGGTATTTCTGAATGAAAGGTCTAGTTCTACTGGGAAAGAATAGCTATCCACGTGGCTTGAAAACAAGATTTTATTTAAATTTGAGCAGTGGACACAGCTTGTTAGGGCAGTCTCAGGGAGCTTTGACACAGATCAGGAGTGTCTCCCGTCTTGTCTGTGCTCTCATCAATTGAATTTTCCAAAGCAGTGAGGTAAATAGTCAGAACTTGAAGATGAGATTCTCTTAAACCAAATTAATTTAATAATATAAACATTCTACCTTTTGACTGCCTAGTTGTTCTGTGATACCTTGAAATTCCTCTGAACTAATGAAATATTTTAATGTTAAATTGTGCTTGCTATTCTGTGATGGATGGCGTGTGTCTATTTTGGAGAAAGAGTTCTTCAAAGAAGGGACGAGAGATTGGTAAACCCCAGGTGGCTGGCCTTCCACAAAGAGGATCTTTGTTTTTCTTACATTAGCAATAGAACGTTACTAAGGAGACTTTTGTTTGAGGGTATTTTGAGCAGTATTCCTTTTCTTCTGATGTCCAGTTTTGTTTTGCTAGCCAGTCTGGCCTGACTCACACATGAGCTGCATGGGTCAGTGCTTCTCTGAAGAGAAGGCCAAAGACTTCCTTGGTGGTCTCTGGCAGATCTTTGCTGTGTGGCATGCTGGCCTGTAGCGTGGTCTATAAACCTAGCCATATCTGCTAAATAGAGTTTAAGTAAACCTTCTTTTCAGGTAATGAACTCTGTTCCTTACTATGAACTCTGAATCCTGCTGAGCTGATTAATACCAGTAAACACTTACTGGATTGTGACAAAAATCATTTTTTATTACCAGTTGCATTCTTTTCCCATTTTTCTACTTGTAGTCATTTTTGCAATACCTTAGAACTGTGATCAGGGTTCTGGAGGTCACAGACCTCTGTTTGGAGTGCTGCCTTTTACATTCTGAGCTGGAGCAGAATGACATTAGAATGAGAGTCTTTGGTAGTAAGTATCCTAACCAATGAACATAACAGGAACAGGAGATTCCTAGGTCTCTGCTTCTTAATTAATACCTACTGGTGACTCAGACTTTAATCAGCTTATCTTTAATAGCAATGCATAAATATATGTCAAAGTAAAATATAAAACCAAAAATGAAAAAGAAATTCTCTGATTTTAGTAGCACCGGTATACATTGGTCCCTTTTCTGCTCTTAGCTTCCCTCATGAACCAGCTTAGTTCATGCTGAACACCATTTCAGTAGTAATATACACCTTTGCCTGCCTGTCATGTTTTATGTCATATCTCCCGACACAACCCTAACCCTACATGGTCCCAAGCATGCATTTTCTCTGTACCTTCATCAGGAGAGGAACGCATCAGCAGAGACAAGTTCTGTCATAAATGGACGACCACACTCACTTGATACACTGTTCGCTAGTTTTACTGTCTTTCTCAAGTACAGTCAACTCATTCTCTGAAAGATCATGTGTTCACATTCTAATCACTTTGGCAGTAACTACCTTTGCTCTCCTCCCTCCAGTTGTTTGATGACCATTTCTAATGAACAGAATAAAAGAGCCAGGTGCTGGGAGCTCCTCATTTCTTAGCACCAGCATCGCCTCATTACTCCAGATGTGTGTTGCCTACCAGCAGCATGGGCATCACCTGGAAATGTGTTAGAAATGTAGACCTACCAAATCTAAATCTGCAGTTAACAAGTTCCCTGGTGGTTTGGGGCATATTAACAGTAGAGTAGCGCTGAAATGAAGAAGACACAAGTTGATGCTCTCTCTCCTTTGAAAAGCAGGAGAAAGTATAGAAAATATATTTCTTTTGCCTATAGAAAGTATATTTCTTTTCTTTCTCCTCCTAATTCCTCAGAAATTTACACTGATATTATCCCTTCTCTTGCCAGTATATTTAGTTTCTCTCTCTCAACTATAATTCCCTGCATTCACTTTTTAAGTCTCAAATTTCTCCATTAAACACTTGCATTTATCCAATTGAAATAGAATTAACAGACCAGTTATGGCTGTAGTTTCTTCTTGTCTTTGGAGCCAGCTTCTCAAATGAGATGTTCGTAATTAGTGTGTCCGTTTCTTCATCTAACAGTTTCTTTTAAACCCACTGCAAAATGGCCTCTGGGCTGTCACTCCACTAAATACTGTCCTTGGTAAATTTCCCTCTCCTTACTTTCTCTCCTCTCCTTACTTTCTCAGCAACATTTGACGCTGGGGGAATCACATGTGAATGAATGAAGGAAGGAAGGACAGTATAAATACTGACCTCTCAGGACTCTTACCTTTTATTTTTGTTCCCCCAAGTTTAATCTTTCTAGTCATTTCACATTACACTTCTGATTTCTAAGGAAAATAAGCAGATATATTAAAGCACAAGCAAAAACTGCTTCAGTTTTCATAACTGCTCCATGTCTAGCACCTAGCCTAACACTAGGCACTCAGATTTTATCCAGAGAATGAATATATACTTTAGGTTCCATGTTCTTCCCCCAGTCTTCTACTAAGAGTTCTATTTTCTTCTTTATTTTAGTTCAAGTAGTAGTTACCCTTTACTGAAATAAAACATCCAGCCTTTCCTTTCTCCCCTCCCACTGCTTTAGGATAAACATGTGCCTATATCAAGGCATAGTCTTATATGATGAATAAACAGGATGGAGATAAAGAGCTTTTCTACTTTTTTATCCTTCGGATTTTATGCACTGTTTAACCCTGAAATCTATTCAAGCTTATGAGGGAGAAATTGGGTGTTTTTTAAACCACTTTTTTAATTTGAATATCGATTAGAAGTGCCTATATGAATTAATGGAAAGGAAAAAAATTTCCTAAGCTTCTGCTTTATTGTAGAATTCAGAAGTTTGAAAGCTTAACCCAGCTTTATTCTCAGAGACTACTGAGTCTAACTGGGAGGTACTGGGAGGTCTTCTAGATCAATTTAAGTCTTCCAAGTACCTGTGTCTGTGCCCTGTTTTCTGCCAGTGTATACATTTATTCAGTTTATGATTGTTCTACCGGTTATTGCAAAAAAACACATAGGAAAAAGTAATATACACTCATTACAATTGTATTTTCTCAGGGTTCAATCAATACCATACAGGAAAAATAAAAAGATACCACACTTAAAGTAATTTGGGGAATGTTTATATATTATATTAGTCTAATCCCATTTTAGTAAATTTGCAATTTACGTTATTTTATAATCTTTACTTTAAAAGGTCCCCACATTTTTATCTCAAATCTAATATTTTAAGAAATAATTTTGAGGAAGCACTGCTAAAATGGAGACCCAAAGCAACTACTAAAAATAGTTGTAAGGCTAAAGCTTCAGTTGCCTTAATGATAATAATAGTTGTTGGTTTTGGAACACTTACCCTCTCAGGCATTATTTATAACCATTTTTGGTATTGTATATATATCTTTCATAGATAAGGACACTGAAGTTCAGACAGATTAAATGATATCCTGCCTGAGATCTTATACTTAGTCATTACTGAGAGAACTACAAACCAGGATGATCTAAAGTTTGCTTTTTTCATTTCTTCCCTTCTGTTGTCAAGTTAACCGTTAGAGTAGAAACACCATCTGCCTTTCGGGAAGTTTCACCCTGTTTTCATCCAGCCTTGAGCTTTGGATAGGAACTTCTGCTTAAATTGATGTAATCCCCGTATACTTATTTACTTGGCTTTTCTAAAGAAATAGCAATAACGTGACGGCTTATTTGAGTGTCCTTACAGATGTACCTTCCAAGACTGTAAGAAAAACCCTGTAATTTTCTCAAGATTCAAAATTATTTTCCATTGACCCTGGTCAAAATCTGACCCTGTTAAGAGAGAAATTTCCCGTATAAGGCATGAACCAGCATCATGATAAACCTTTCCAACTTCTATCATTTCCTTCCTCCTCCATAACTTCTACCACTGGGGGGGGAGAAAACCAAAAAAGAAAAAAAAAAAAAAACAAAAAACACAATCCCCTGATCACTCCTACAGTCTTTCTGATGTGAACGGACTTTAGAGTTCCCGAGCGAAAATGTACCACTTCTTAGTTAAAAAACTGTTGAAGGTGCCTCCTTACAGTTTTAGCAGTGTGATGAGAGATTTGTCTCAACATGGTATTTACACATAATTAGAGGAAATTAAATTCTACTGGTAGTCTTTCTATTTTTTGGTAAAATTTTTTTTAATACTATAAAACGGCCTTTCAGAAATGCTCTGAAATTTATTCTTAATGAAGCATAAATTATTGACAATATTTGGATATGTTTTTAAATGTCACCCTTAGATAATTTTTGAGCCCTTTGCATCCTGTTTCAATCACTTAATTGGTTGAACTTGGGGAAGTTACTTATTCTTCTAAGATTGCATTTCTTCTTTAGTAAAAAGGGACTATTCATAGTTCTTACAGTTGAGGGTTTTTCTGGAAATAAATAAATTTATGTTCATAATTTTCTTAGCACAAAGCCTGGTACACAGTATATGCACCTTAAATATTAGGAATTTGGTATATCATCTTTTGTTCCCAACATAAGGGCTAAAAATAGATAATTAGCTTGTTTCAGCCTTAAAATTTAATTTACTAATTTAAGATACTATTTTTGTCTTTTCTGATGTTGTTGCACATTAGAGAATAGCCTTGTATTTTATTATTGTTTTAACATTTTTTAGAAGAGTAGAATCCACCATCACTCTTGCCATATTCTTTGGAGGAGCTTTTTCTTGCTCTAATAGTATTCCACCTACCCTCTGCACCATAGAATACATGACACAGCCTTAGTTCAAGCAGAAGATGGAAACTTCATCTGAAGTGTTTTTTCAGTCATATATCTGACATTCTTTGTGCTGTATTTCACTCTTCTTTTAATCTAATATGAAAATCCCCATAAACCGGGATGTTAGTTCCCTTTTGACATTCTTCAGGATGTCCTGATACCAGTGACCTGATCCTTCAGAACTCCAGCTGAATAAGAGAGATGTTTTGAAGGTTGAAATCCTACTTTGAACCTAAGCACCACGGTATTAGCGTTATGGTGTTTGTGCTTTGAATTAGAGGTACTAATGCTGGTGTTACTAGGGTTTTGTTTGCATAGTAACTATAAGCTGCTAGTACTCTGAGCTTCTCTTTGGAAGTTTGATTTGATAAAAAATCATAAAATTTGGCTACAAGAAGTGGGAAACATTTAAGATGAGGCAAGAATTTTAGTTTTAAAATGAGAATATCAGTTTTCTTCTATTCATTTTATTCCTCTATTGTCCCTGAATAGCCACAGTATTTGTAAACAACAAAAATCATATGGAGATTAGCACTATGCTGTGGGAGAATTAGAAAGCTGTACTAACTGTGCTGAATTCCACTTTAGCTCAAGCAAATCCCAAAATTCCGTATCTGTATACTAAATGGCTCTGCATTCCTAATAGCACTTGTTACTCATTCATAAAACTTATATATAAATTCTATATTTAATTATATATATATAAAGTTGACAGTGCACATACTTAGCTATTTTTTGACACGTAGCCCAGCAGATAACATGCCTTTAACTAGCTTTTGGCTACTTCTGCTACATTCCCCCAACTAGTGCAATCAAGGAGAATTACCATACCATTTACTTGTGTTTATGCCGCATGAGAAAGCCTTGGACATAAGCTGTGCAATTCATTCTGATTGCTACCAAGTAATTGTTTGCAGACCTGTAAATCAAAACTGTGGCTGATTTTCAGCAGTTTGATTGCCATGTTTTAGAAATTTGGCTAATTAAAACTTTATGAGTGGACAATTATGAGGAAAGTTCTTGTATTTGAGAATTAAATTAAAACACTGGCTAGAGAAGAACACAGATTTTTACCATAGTGCTTATATATTTTTAAATACAATTTTTTTTTTAATTTGGAAGAGGGGGTAAGGTTATGAATATGTTTAAATGATAATTTTATTTGACATCTAACTGTTCTTAAAGTCTCATTTGGCCTTGCATTCTATAAACAAACCTCCTTTTTTCTCTCAATTATGCTATGATACGCCATGCTGCACTTTCCTTCACAGATTCTCTAAATTTAACTGAAATGAACATGGGAACAGAGGGCACAAAATTTTCAGTAGGATTTCTGCAGCTATAAACTCTTAAAAGTTTAGAGTAAAGGATTTTTTTCCCCCAGTGTTCGCTAACAAAAAGGAAAAAATAAACATTTTAAGAGAAGAAAAGTGTCAGAAACCTGGAGAAACTTTTTGGTTCTCTTAAGTTTTGTGTTTGACTAATATCACAGACAAAACTTAAGGCATTTGCTTGGAGGTTAACTAATGATTAGCCTAGTATTACTGCCAGCATGTTTATTTGAGAATGCTGGTTTGCATTTGGTTTCTATTTTCATTGACAAAACTGTTCCAAATAACAAGACGAGTCATGAAATAAACAAAGCAGCAGGGCAGTATCTATAGCGTGCTTTACCCTGTGACCCCTACTCCCGCAGTTATTATTTTTGGAAACAGAGTAAGATGGTCTCACGCCCAGGTGGTGAGGAGCCTCTGGAAAAAGCTCCTCTGTGACATCCTTTTAACATACATCCGTGATGCGGCCTGCCTCTGCATACTCTCTTCTGGGGATGGTAACGTTTTTACATGTCAGTCATTTAAACAATTAAAGGCATTTGAGGTTAGATGTTGAAGTATAGAAAGCAAGGAGGACATATAAAGCACGTCTTGTTACTATCTTTTGATATCTGGGCTTTATGGATCCTGGAGAGATTGCTCCTTTCTGGTCCAGCACAGGACTGGACATGAGTACACGTTTATAGGCAAACTAACCAATCAGAGCCCACCACATTCTCCCTCTTCTACAGGACTTTAGCTCTCTGGGCCAATAATCCCCTGCCCCAGGGGCAGGCACCTGGCAGCTAAGGTCAGCTCCTCTGCCCTGGAGCCTGCTGAGATTATTCAAACCACTCAGTCCTAAAACTGCTTACCTTGCCTCACTCATTCCTTCCCTCCAAACTTAGAACACGTTTCCCCCTGGTTCCCACTGCCTCCTGACAAACATGGCACTTCTCCAAGGAACGAGAGAGGTGAGGATAAGGTGATTAATATACTCAAGTGATACTTTTTCCTTGTCTTTTAAATCTTCTTAAAGTCTCACTTGACCTTACCTTCTATAAGCAAATCTAAATGGCTTGCACGGCATGGTATGCCCGCTCCTCTTGGGAACTGTGAGTAACAAACTATGTATCTTTTCAGTTGCCATCCTTTCGTGATACGATGACAGAAGGAAGAAAATCCCAATACAGTAGACCCCCCCTTATCCGTGGGGGATATGTTGCAAGACCCCCAGCGGATGCCTAAAGACATGGATAGTACTGAACCCTATATATGCTATGTTTCTTCCTATACAGATACATACCTATGACCAAGTTTAATTTATAAATTAGGCATAATAAGAGATTAACAGCAATAACTTAGAACAGTTACAACATCATACTTTAATAAAATGCTTTAATAGGAGTTATGTGAATGTGATCTCTCTCCTTCAAACCATCTCTTTGTACAAAGTTAATGCCATTTCCATCTTAACTAAGCACCTACCACACGCTGTGGCCGTAACTCTTGCAGTCTGAGGCAAGACAGCAAAACTAGCACAGGTTTCTTTTTCCTTCTTTACAATTTCATGAGTAGAAGATTTGGTTTACTGTAGACTATAGCAACTTCAACATACAGTTTGTTTTCCTTCCTTATCAAGTCAAGAACATTGATTTAATCTCTTAAAGGAAGCACTTCACGGCTTCACTTTGGCATATCCAAGTTGCCAGCATCACTACTTTTTGTTTATTGGGGCCATTATTAAGTAAAATGGGGTTCCTTGGACATTAGCACTGTGATATCATGACAGTCGACCTGATGACTGAGGTGACTACCATGTGATGAACAGGCTGGACACTCAGGGTAAAAGGGTGACGCATATCTCAGGACGGCAGTGCATGAGATTTCATCACACTGAGAATGGTGCACAAGGTACAACCTATGAATTGTTTATTTCTGGAATTTTCCATGTAATATTTTCAGACTGTGTTTGTCAGTTGACCATCAGGTAACTGAAACCTCAGAAAGTGAAACCATGGATGAGGGGAGTACTGAACCTGAAAGTAATTCAGAGATTTTTAATCTATGAAATTCTCCATTTTAGGACACAAGATAAAGAAAAAGTATGTTACAGTGTCTGCTTTGCAACAGGTAGACTCAGTTGAAGTTTTGAATCCATGAGAAAAAATCTTTTCTGTTATTTCCATACGTTTAATGAAAATAGCACTTGATTTGTAGACCATAGTCCCAGGCTTAGCCCCAGAACAAATGCATAACCATGGATAAATCACCCTTGCTAAGCCTCCAGTCAGAGACCAGAGAGAGCAGAGTGGGTGACAAGAGGGAGCACTCTAACACTGATAAATGTGTTTGAAGAGTATAAAGTACTAAACCAACTAGAGATAGTTATATATTTGCTAGTATTCTAACTCTTTAAATTAGACATCGATGTTATCTTCCACATGAAATCCCTTATTGTGTGTTTATGTGTGTATGTACAGTTGACTCTTGAACAACACAGGGGTAGGGGTGCCAACCACTGTGCAGTAGAAAATCTTCATAAAACTTTATAGTTGGTCCTTCTTATCTAAATGTCCACATCCATGGATTCAACCGACCTCTGATCATGTAATACTGTTAGTGTATTTAGTTAAAAAAAAAAAATCCATGTGTAAGTGGACTTGTGCAGCTCAAACCTGTGTTGTTCAAGGGCCAACTGTCTATCTCTGTATATCCATATGTGTATCTCTGTCTCTATCATGATTCTAACTATGAAAACATACAGCAAGTTGTGGGCAGAGGGTTTGTAAAATGAGATAATAGCCTTTACCAGGTTGTAAGAGTGGCCAGCGGCACGCTTGTGATGAATGGCCACTAACAGTAATAGTCTTTTAATTTAAAGCTATTTGACATAATTCTGTCACTTTCTATTTTTCTTCATTCTCTAGTTTCAAAATGGGGAGGAAACATTTCAGGTAAAAGGGGAGACTGGAGCAAGCAACAGAAGCACATGCCATAGGGCTTACTGCTCTCCTCGGCCGCAACTAGGGTGCATGACGAGGAATTCTGAGGTGGCATTGGAGGTGGGCAGGAGAGGAGAAAAGTTCTAGAACAGAATATCACATCAAAGCCCAGTTGTGCAAATAAGAGCATATCATGACCGTGCCTTCAAGTGATTATTCTGGAAAACAGAGAATAGCAAACTTGACTAAATCATCTTTGTTATATATCTAAAATAATTTGCAAAGACATTGAGTAAATCTCAAATTGGAGGTTGTGGAAGAGAAATTAGTCAAAGGCAGAACATGCTTTTTACGCTAACTTTCACACGGACGGAAACTACTCAGCCAGTTAGCAGCCATTCCTCTTCTTCTCTCTCCACCTCACGCCCTGGTAACCACTGCTCTCCATGGATTTGTCTATCCTGGACATATCACATAAAAAAGGAAATCATGCAATATGCAGCCCTCTGTGTCTAGATTATTTAACATAGCATGATATTTTCAGTGTTCATCGATGTGGTAGCTTGTCTCAGTGTTTCATCCCTTTTTTATTGCTGAATCACATTCTATTATATGGATAGAGCACATATTTTCTCATTCCTGAGGGATGGGCATTTGGGTTACTTACCTTTTGGGGCTGTTACAAATAATGGTTCTATTAAAATCGGTGTGCAAATTTTTGTGCAGGCATATGTTGTCGTTTCTCTTAGGTACACACCTAGGAGTAGAATTGTTTGGTCATATAGTAACTCTGTTTAAACTGTCAAACTATTTTCCAAAGCACATGCGTCATTTTATACTACCACCAGTAATGTATGAAGGTTCAAACTTCTTCACATTCTCACCAACATTTGTAATTTGTAGTTTGTAATCAAAAAGATGGACAACATTATGCGCCTTTTAAATTATATGAAGTATGTGTAATGGTATCTCATTGTGACTTTGATGTGAATTTTCCTAGTGACCAGTGATGCTGGACATTGTTTTCATGTGCTTATTGTCTGGTTGTACATCTTCTCTGGAGAACTATCTATTCAGTTCCTTTGCCAATTTTTAAATTGAGTTAATTGTCTTTTTACTGTTGAGTTGAGTTCTTTTATATATTATGTATAATAGTTACTTTTATATATATTATAGTTACTAGTCTCTTACTAGATACATGCTTTGCAAATATTTCCACTCACTCAGTGGTTATCTTTTCACTTCCTTGACATTGTCTGTGAAGCAAAGTTTTTTAAAAAGTCAACAAAGTCCAATTTATTTAATTCTCTTTTGTTGCTTGTGCCTTAGGATCATATATAAGAAACCATTACCTAGCTCCTGAATGTGAACATTTACACATAAATATTTTTTCAAGAAATTCAGAGTTGTCGCTTTTAAATGAGACATTTGATCCATTTTTTAGGTAACTGTTTTATGTCGTATGAGGTAGGGTCCAAGTTCTTTGTTCACAGGAGGCTTTCCCATTGTCCCAGTACTATTTGTTGAAAAGACTTCTTTCCTTATTGAATTTTTGGCACTCTTACTGAGAATTGGTTGACTGTAAATACAGGAGTTTATTTCTGGATTCTCAATTCTATTCTGTTGATCTGTGTATCTCTTCTTATACCAGTAGGACAATGTCTTTAAGAAAAATTAATACCCTGCCCTTTAGCTTTATTGAGATATAATTGACAGATACAATTGTACGATGTTTAAAATGTAACATGATGATTTGATTTACATATGCTTTGTGAAACAATTCCTCCCATTGAGTTAATTAACAAATCTTTCATCTTACATATTAACCTTTTTTTTTTAATAAGAACATAGTGTCTTGATTATTGTAGATTTGTCATAAGTTTTAAAATTTGAAAGTGTGAATCTTCCAACTTTGTTCTTTTTTTCAAGATTGTCATTTTGGACTCCTTGAATTTCCATATGAATTTCAGATTCAATTGATGAATTCTAAAAATAAACCAGCTAGAATTTTGATAAAGGATAGCTTTGAATATGTGAATCACTTTGGGAATTATTGGCACCTAAACAATATTACATTTTCCAGCTCATCAACATGAAATATCATTGCATTAATTTGGTCTTTACTTTCTTCCAACAGTATTTTGTAGTTTTCAGTGTGTAAGTTTTGCACGTCTTTTGTTAAGTTTATTCCCAAGTATTTTATTATTTGAAATGCTAGTATAAGTGAAATTTTTCCTTACTTTGATTTTCAAGTTGATCATTGCCAGTGTGTAGAACGCAATTGACTTTTGTATGTTGAGCTTATCCTCTGCATGCTCACTGAACTCAGAGAGTTACTTTAATGTATGTGTGCGGATTCCTTATAATTTTTTCTGTACACACTTTATATTTCCTAAGATAATTTTATGTATATCTTCTGATAAATTTAAAATTTAATAACTGCATCAGTTAGGCTTTTTCAGAGAAACAAAAGAAATAGAATTCAAACAGCAAAACAAATAAATAAGGAGATTTATTTTAGGAAGTAGACTCATGCAGTTGTGGGGGTGACAAATCTGAAACATACAGGGCAGCCCAAAAGGCTCGACACTCAGCTGGATTTTATGCTGAAGTCTTGAGGTAGCATTTCTTTCTGCGACATCTAGTTTTTGTTCTGACAGCTTTCATCTGATTGAATGAGGCCTATCAAAATAATCAGGAGTTATCTCCTTTACTTAAAGTCTACTCTCGGCTTTGTACATCTCTACGAAATACCTTCCTGGCAACATCTAGATTAATGTCTGATTAAATAACCGGATCCTGCAGCGTAGTCAAGTTGACCTGTGAGACTAACTATCACAGCAACCAAAATATTACTTACTGTTGTACATTTCTATCCACAGTGTTTCTGTATTGAAATTTAAAATACATCAGAGCTAGACTGGACAGAAACTAAAAATTCTGTGGTATTTTAAGAGAAACATAAGTTTAAATATTATTTTTCCGTCTGTAGCATAGATTGCTTAGACACATAATCTCAAAAGTGTTTGGGCACTGAATTTTTCCTTAACTGTTATGTGAGAACTATGCAAAGAATTTTACTTAAATCAACTATACCTCAGTTAAACAATTTTAATTTTATTTATCTCTCAGAATGACAAGGTAGGAAACCTTACCAAGTCTTTTGTACCTTCCCATGGTACTTCCCATATCAGATTCAGCTGCATTTTTTTCTGAATTAAATACACCCCTGCCAGTATTCAAGGAAGCACAGTAGCATGGGCCATTTATTCACAAAGTGGCAGAAGTGAGATTTTCAGGTCTCAGGTTCCTCTTGTTTGTCCTTTCAGACCGCCTCCTGCTGATATCTCTTTGTTGTGCTGGGAACAGTTGGGTGTCATTAAACAGTAGGTGAAAGGTGAGTGGGTGAAGAAAGCAATCCATTCTGATCTTCGTAACTAGCCATTACTTAACTCCTGCTGGGTCAGCATCTCCAGAAGGGACAAGATGGGCAGTTATAAAAAAGGAACAGCCAGAGAATAGCTATAAAATGTTTATAGAACACCTATAAAATGACCCCTGAGGCTCGGTGAAATGGCTGCTTTAGAGTTAAAGCATAGATTCCAGACTACTGTCTGACCCCCTGCTCTGCAAGAGGCCACCTTCACACTCACTAAACCAGCTGAACCCAACCATTGGCTTCTAACTTTCTTTTTGTCCTTAAGGAGCCTATAAATTAGGAGAGTGGGGAATGTTCGTCACATATGACTTTGGATTACTTAACTGACTTAAGTTTGGGGGCCAGGTCTGCTAATAGACAGACTTTCATTTATATGGCTGGTCCAGACGGAATACCAGGCTCTGGCTGGGCTGAAATGCTGTGGGTGATTATGATACTATGATGGGTGGGCCGTTGTGCTTGATCTTGACAACCTGGTGTTGGTAGTTTGTGTGGTTAGCAGTTACAGAACCCCTCCCCATCAATTTACAAAAGATTAAAAAAGCTTGTCCTTTGAGAGGTAATAAGTCAACCTGAAGATTACTGGAAATATGAATAAAAAGATTAAGACTTTTCAAACTGTAGTCCAGGTCATTGTTGTATAAATTATTTCTATCACTCGCTACATTTTATTGAGATGTTAGTGTGTAACAAAAAGAATAATTTTGAGTGATATTTCAAATATCATGTGATGAGATCAGAGGATTTATTTCTGCTTCACAGTAAATTGACTTCTTCGGTAACTAGAATATTCATGCCTATTTGATTCCTCACCCTTGAATATACTGGACATTTTATTGCTTTTGTGATTTGGATTTTCATTTTTATTCTCCCAGTTAGCATGTGATAAAGTTAAATTTTGCCTTTAAATATTCCAGGTTGACTCACTTGTAACATTGTGTTTTGATGAATATAAATTGATAGATTATGAGAGATAAGAATACCAATCCCACAGATAGACTGGATCTTAATATCACAACGAGGCCTTCATGTAGTTTGCATCTTTTGTCTAAAAGGTGGAGCAAATAATAGGCAGCAATGGGCTTCTTGTAAAATGAATTACTAAACACAAAGCCAAAATGATACCCCTCTTAGGTTATATGTGTTTGCTTTCCAGAATATTATCTCATTAACTTTTAAAACTTTGGCCTTTGTTTTGTCAGTATTGAAACATTTTCTACTGGTTCTGTATCATTGCCCTTCATCACTATAAATTTTGGGGGAAAGCATTTTGGGAGGTTTTTTCCATTAACTTTAGAATTCTTTATTAACATTGTAATCACAGTAAGACTAAACATCTGAAACATGAAGTAAGGTTATAGTTTCCTGCAGCTCCTCCT
Organism: Camelus dromedarius; assembly: GCF_036321535.1. Lineage (NCBI taxonomy): Eukaryota > Metazoa > Chordata > Mammalia > Artiodactyla > Camelidae > Camelus > Camelus dromedarius. The sequence goes on from NC_087436.1 coordinate 33,475,038, forward strand.
TAATGCTTCGCTGTTTAGTGGAATCTCACATAAAGACTAGATTTAAAAAACACATATAGTCAATAATAATGTGGTATCTGTGTGGTAATAGATGCTCTCTAGACTTATCGTGGTGATTATTTTGTAATGAATAGAAATATCAGATCACTATGTTGTGTACCAGGAGCTAACATGGTGTTGTAGGTCTGTTATACTTCAAAAAAAAAAAAAAAAAAGAAACAGACTCACAAAAAGACATCAGATTTGTAGTTAGCAGATTCAGGGGTGGGGAGAGAGGGAACTGGATGAAGGTGGTCAGAAAAAAAAGGAAAAAACACACATATATTATAGAACGCAATTTCCATGGAATATCCAAATCATCAGTGAATCCTTTTTAAAATAATGTTTACAAGATTTCTTGAAATAAAATAGTTTTGATCATAAAAAGCATAAATGTGCATTATAGAAAATGCAAGCAATATGAAGTTATATAGAAGAAAGGTAGGTGACAATTGTAGATATCTCTGAATTCTATACATATTTTTAGGCATTATTTTTCTAAACATACTACTTTCTCAACCTTTTTTTCAAATTTATATTTGTGGTTATTTCCATAAACAGATATAGGTATCCATCATAATTATAGTGCCTGCATTATGTACTAATCTGTGAATGTATTATAATTAATTTAACCAATTAAAAACTGCTGTTTATAAGTTTTCACTGTTTTATATAGCACCTTAAAAAAACAGCTCCATGTACATGATTCTTTGCAAATTTATGTAGTTACCTACCATGGCGTACATTTCTAATATTGGAAGTGCTGAGGCTAAAAGTATCTACATTTTAAACATAGAGAACAAATAGGTATTGCAAACAAGGGGTTTCAAACAGGCTGTGTCTGCTTATACTCCTATTAACAATTCAGAGACATCTCCTGTTACCTCACAGCCTGGCTAACACTGAAGTTGGCAAAATTTACATAGTTTTTAATTTTATAGGCAGAAGAAATGTGTGACTATTTTCTTGGAATTTTTTGAGTTTCAAAGAGGTTATTTTATATGTAGTTCATTTGTATTCTTGTGAAAGAAGTTATATATTTTAACTATTTTCTAATGAAAATGTTTGCCACTTTTTTCACTTAATTTTGTTTTACTAATTCATTTTTTTAGACTTTCTTGGACTTTCTAATTTTTAAATTAACATTTATCTTAAATTATAAAATCAATCCTTATTTCCATATTTTCTGGGATTCATCAATAATCTAGGGCTCCTCAGAGCTACCTTCTGGAGGAAACAAGTTTTTGTTTTTTTTGTTTTTTTTCTTTTTAGATACTTTACCCAAAAACACAAGAAATGACTCAGACATTGAAGTATAGATTTTTTTGCTGATTTCATGGTTTAGGAAAGGTATATGTGTATTATCCATTCTTTTTTTTTCCTTATATGATAGTATATTTCTATTTTCTTCAGTGGAAAAAAAAAACTTGAATGATTTACAAATCCTTGTTTTACATCATTTTCTCCATTAAAACTCTATACACATTGGCTCATTTTCTCTGTCATCTCATGTTGTTAAGAGGGCTGTGGTCATCCTTATTTTCTATTCTTTGTAGAAGATCCAATTAGTCGGCCAGGATTCTTAAAACATTCTATCTTTAAACTATTGATGATAACTAACTGCATGATGATATGATTAAATTGTCTCTCATTAATTTTTCCTGACCCAAAGTAAGATACATAAGTTTGAAAATACGTATATTCCTTTAATTTAGGAAAAACTGAGTTGATGGCATCTCTGAATGTATTTTTTCAGACTTACCAGGAAATATTTTAGGTCTTTGTTTAGTGTCTATCTTTTATACCTACTGTATCAGTCAGAGTTCTCCAGAAAAACAGAACCAGCAAGATGTCTGTCTCTCCATCTGGGTATCTATCTGTGTACTATCCATCTATCTATTAAGGATAGAGGTTTATTTCAAGGAATTAACTTACAGGATCGTGGGGGCTGGCAAGGAACAAATCCATACGGCAGATTCATATGTTGAAAAATCTCTACTAGGAATGATGCTATAACCTTGAGGCAGAATTTTTCTTCAGGGAAACCATAGTTTGTTCTTAAGGGCTTCAACTGATTGGGTGAGGCCCACCACATCAAGGAGGAGGATAATATACTTAAAGTCAATTAATAGTAGATGTTAATTAACCACATCTACAGAACACTTTCATAGCAACACCTAGATTGGTGTTTGATTTAATCAAACTACTGGGCGTTATAGCCTAGGTTGACACCATCACATCTATTCTCTGATTCTTCACCTTTATTCTTCTGCTACTGTAACAATTTGTGATCTTTCTTAAGCCTGGATTCTATAGTTGATCTGATGTTCTTATTAGGTTTTGATTATGTGATCGTGTTTTTTTCACTTTAATTCATTGACTTTGCTCTGACAGTTCCATTTCATCTTATTTTGGTGTCTCATAACTTACTTGGCACTAAAAAGAACACATGAAACAAATAATTTATTGTCTGGAACGAATATTATTTTTTTTTAACCAAAGGAAGTGCTAAAATATATCCTTTACTTATGTTTCTTTCTAATTTTCTTGCTGAAGAATTTTGTCTTGGTTTGTACTAGTTTTTCTTTTTGTCATTTATATTTCACTTGGGAAAATTCTGTTCAAACTTGCCATTATCAAATCCAAAATAATGGAGCTAGAATCTCTTTAATTCCTAAGCATTTTAATGTAAGTTTTGATTGAATGAAATTCTTTAACTAGAATTTGAAATTGTTCTCTAGTTTTTCAGCTGATCAGCTGCATGAGGGATTTAAGGTGGGGGCTTGGAATCAGGTGTGGAGGCATTTTGAGAAAGTTTCTGCCATATGTGTTGCCTCCAAAACAGTGAAAAATCTCTGCACTAGGGATCAGCTCAGATAAAACTTTTTAGGGTTTCTAGAGAGAACCTTTCAGGTTTTGACCTGTTTTGCTACTTTGGAATGAGCCAGCTATGATGGCTGGATTCATGTTGATAAAATTTATGCTGGTTATGGCTAAATGTGTTTGGTGAAAATCATAAAATTATCTCTGAATAGGTTAATTTCATCATCAAAATTTAAGATATTTCTAAATTATGAATCTGTTTCTTGTCCCCAAATCTTCATCCTGGACATTATTCTTCTAGAAGCTGAGAACAGGTCAGTAATAATGCCCTTAAAATCCTATGACCTCTCCTTCACATTTAACACCATGTTTATAACACACTGATAGCATAGATCTTTAGAAAGTTAATCCTCACTTCTCCAAACACTTGCCATATCTCTAACCACACACCTTCCATAGGATTCTTAGAAGAATCTACAGAAAGAACTCTAATTGAATTCAACATAATGTACACAGATCTCCAATAGTGAAACTGTTTGTTAACTCTAGGTATACTCCTCCAGTTTGGTACATGTTATATTGTCATGGTAACTACTTCTCAGAAGTGGTGCTAGATGGATGTGACCACCCCCATCCTCTCCACTCTCTCACCTAACATTACTTTCTTTAATGTTCTTGTCTTATTTGCCCTAGTGTATTTCAAGGGATTTTCTTCAAATGTGCACTATGCTGACTGAATATTTCTTAATTTAAAAAAAATCATTTTTTGAATAAATTCAAGTTGAATAAGAGGTATGAAATTAATTTGGAAGTGTATAAGGCAGAGAGAGAATACCTAAATACTAATCTTCACTTTCCTTAGGTGATGTATGAAGTTCTATAAAATAAAATAATTACCTTTAGAAAACCTTATTCTTAAATAATATTTCATTGAAGGTACAAAGATTCTTGGAGGTGAACATTTTAACTGATTTTCTAGAAAGAGCAATTTAGAAATGAGAGAAGCTAACAATCGTTTATTAGTGACATTTTTTTTTCCATTCAACAAGTATTTATCGAACATTTATTGTATGCCAATCACTATGCTAAACATTGGGATTTTAGTGGAGGATGAGGCAGACATGGTGACATTTCTATGTGAGCTGCTCGCTGTACATGTGTCTAATCATGATGACAAAATTGTGTGTAATTATTTTAAATTTCAATTTGAAAGTAAGGATGGCCATATTCCTAGTAAATTGAAAAGTATGGATTATCCAAAGATGAATAACTATACTGTTTGGCCCAAATCTGTCCAGATGAAGTAGAAAAAGTGATGAAGGGGGAATGAAAATATAACATCAAAGTTTACTAGAGATTCTACCTTAGGACTTAGAGTCAGAAGCACAATTTTAAGCCTAAAGCAAGCCCAAGAAAGAAAATAATAAAAAAATTAGAGCACAAATATTGAAGCTGAAAATATAAAGGAAATCAAGAAAATCAGCAAAAATCAAAAGCTGATTCTTTTATATTTCCACTCCTGAGTATATATCTAAAAAAACAAAAACAGAAACACTAATTTAAAAAGATACATGCACACCAGTGTTAATAGCAGCATTATTTTTCAATAGCCAAGACAAGGAAGAAGCAACCTAAGTGCCCATTAACAGATAAAGGATAAATAAAATGTGACTGTTTAGTTCACAGAAGAAGAAAAAAAGAAAAAAAAAGTAAATGTAAGTCAATCCTAATTAAAGGTACACACACACACACACACACACACACAAACACACATAGATAACAATGGAATACTACTCAGCCATAAAAAAAACTAATGAAATTTTCCACTTGCAGTAATATGGAAGGACTTGCAGGGCATTATGCTAAGTAAAATAAGTCAGACAGAGAAAGACAAATATTGTATGATATCACTTATATGTGGAATCTAAAAATATAACAAACTAGTGAATATAACAAAATAAAAACAAAAGCTGATTCTTTGACAAAAATCAGTGAAACTGATAAATCTTAGCCAAATACAGAAACAGTATTTGAGACTAGTATGGCAACAAGTAGACTAGTTTCTTTAATTTACAAGGATTTTCTGTGAATCAGTAGAAAGATACAGAATCATAGTAAAAATTGGGCCCGAAATGTGACTGTTTAGTTCACAGAAGAAGAAAAAAAGAAAGTAAATGTAAGTCAATCATAATTAAAGGTAAGGAAATCAAAATGATGAAGAATTTCTCTACCACACCAGTGAGACTGAGACAGGGGAATCACATCAGGACTGAGAAGCTTTAGGGAAGACAGCTGCCCATCTGTGCTCTTGTCTAGAGTGCAGACTCTTTTGAGCACTTTTAGAGGGCATTTTGGCTAAAGTGTATGTGTAAGGATAAGGAGACACAAGACAGTATTTTGCTCTTTCTATAAATATTCCAAAAAGATGAATAAAAAAACTTATAAAACCCATTTTCAATCTGTCTAAATGTGAATGCATTTACATTTAGATACAGATACTCCACTTACAGAAATGTGTTCAATTAGGACAAAATTGTATACATATACAAATATAAATACACAAAATTCTTATTTCAGTGTTAACATTACAACAGTTATTAAGTTCATCAAAGGTAAAATGCTAAATAAGCTGATATATAATCATTTGAGAAATACTGTGCAACATTTAAAAAGTGATGTAGCTGACTGATATATATGAAATGGATAAACAACAAGTTCTTACTGTATAGCACAGGAAACTATAGTAACTTATGGTAAAAAGGAGTATGAAAACGAATATATGTATGTTCATGTATGACTGAAGCATTGTGCTGTACACCAGAACACGACATTGTAAACTGACTGTACTTCAATAAATAAATAAATAAATAAATATATATATATATATATATATATATATATTTTTTTTTTTTTTTTAAGTGAAGGAGAACCTTATAGTCATCAGTATGGCTGCTGTCAAGAAAAAAAAAAAGAAAATAACAAATGTTTGTGAGGATGTGGACAAATTGGAATGCTTGTATAATGTTGGTCGAATGTAAAATGGTACAGTCACTATGAAAAAAAGTATGGTAGTTCCTCAAAAAATTAAAATACAATTTCCATATATGGTCCAGCCATTCCACTTCTAGGTATACACTCAAAAGAACTGAAAGCACGATGTTGAAGAAATATTTCTACATATGTGTCCGTGGCAGCATTATTCACAATAGCCAAAAGGTCTTAACAACCCAAGTGTCGACTGAAGGAAAAATGGGTAAACAAAATGTGGTGTATACCTACATTGAAACGCTATTCAGCCTTAAAAAGGAAGGGAATTGTGACACATGATACACGATGGATAAACTTCAAGAGCGTTATGCTAAGTGAAACAGACAGCCTCAAAAAAGACAAATACTGTTTTACTCCAGTTATATGAGATGCCTAAAGTAGTCAAATTCATAGAAATACAAAATAGAATTGTGGCTGCAAGAGGCTCCCAGGGGAGGGGACTTGTTTAAAGGGTATAGAGTTTCAATTTTGCAAGATGAACAAGTTCTGGAGCTTGATTATACAATGATGTGAGTATACTTAATAAGTAGCTACACAGTAAAATGCTTAAAATGGTAATTTTCTGTGTTTTGCCGTAATTTTGAAAAAAACATTTACTTATATGGAAAAGTTTAAAATGTGGCTAATACTAAATGAAAAAAATAATAGTGTTACACTGTGATCTAATTTGTGGATGAAGACTGTGTGTATATGTGTGTACCAACTCAAGTGATTATGGACATGAGAAGACTAGCTTTTGGTTGAGAGAGTTTACATCATTTACATTATTTTATTTTAGAAATAGAAGCATGTATTACATTTCAAGTAAAATAAAGGAATGAAGGAATATATAGTTGACAGTAGTATTCAATGAATTTTGGCAATCATATAAATATTATCTATGACAGTGATAAATTAATTAAAATATCATTTAAGTATATTGTTTTAAAATTAATCCATGCCATTATAAATACTTTTTGTATAGATTAATTTTAATTCATTAAGTAATAAAACTAAAAAATGTACTAAGGTGTTTCTTAGACCTCTGATACCATATGGCAAAGGAATATTTTTTGGATGCTTTTGCTTTCATTCTGCTCAAGCTACCCCCAGGATCTGTTGGATGATTTCCAGTCATACTACTTAAAATAAATATCTATAATTTTTATTGACAGCAGCTATCTTCAAAATGTCAAATCTACTAATTTGTGTGCAAGATACTCTAGCAGGTGCAATAATGACAGCTTAAGGCCAGAAAGAGATACAAAAAAATTAATGAGACCTTGTGCTTTGAGGATATTTATAAAATTCTTGTTATTTTATGAGTTCAAATGAAGGTCAAAAGAAAGTATTGGTGTAGGGGTGAGGGGGACAGGAGAAAATGACATGCTATTTTTGTAAGTAATCTAAAGAGAGAAATAAAAAATCATTACAAATAATTGAATCATGTCTAAGAAGACAGATATGTTTTACTTTTTAGAGAAAAAGTTTTGCAGCGCAGGCCAAGCAGAGGGTCTAGGCAGAAAAATGATTCTCTTGCTGCAGGGAGTTTCATGCAAGTAGTATTCACCTTGGCACAGTCACCCTGTGCCCTCAGCTATGATTGGTTTTCTGCTTTATAGATAAAAAGGAGCAATGTTGACTTCTGATTAGGGGTAAACTTATTGCACTAAAGCAGTTAGTTTCATTAACAAAGTGAATTTATCAAGATTCAATCATAGGCAAGTAACAAAATCTGTATGCTTAGTGTATCATGCCTGAGACAGTCTTAATTCCGCATCAGGGGCCTCGGCTAAATGACCAAAGGACGGCAACAAAATCCATCTTAGTGTGAATCTTTTTTTCATTTTTCACTGGAGTGTCCACTAGAGTAAAATCCACGCAGCATAGATGTAAAACTGGCAGGTACAACGTATACTAAAGCAGTTGTTTGAATTTTAGTACCACTGAAATGTGAATGTTTTGACAAGTTTTAGATATGTGTTTATAGAAGATCAGTGAGTCACATTTTGCCTGGAGATTCCCAAATCTTTTCACCTGACATCTTTGGAGAGGAGACCTAAATTTTTGGTTAATGTCCTTAGGACCAGATTTCACATCCCCAAATTCATTTTCCTTCTGAAAAAAGCCAGAGGAGTTTCCAACATCTTTCCAGAGCAGCAGTAGATATACCCTGATTTAGGCCATTACTGATCCAGTTACTGGGGCTTGCTGGCAGATAGCTGTTTCTCTCCTGACAATAACTGGTAAGGGTTAATTCCAAGATATTTGGGGACCCACAGGCTGTTGTAATTTAATTTATTTGCATTTTCTTTTTTCTCCACTATCGTCAGGATTCAAATAGAACATAAACTCCCTTCTTTGGCTGGGGTTCAGCCATGGTCTTCCCCACTCAATCCTATAAAGTTGTGAGTGAGTCTTAAAGCTAGCATGTGTTTTTTTTTTCAGAATCTTTGACTCTGACTGTGAAGTACCAACCCATATTGTAAGAAGATAATTTGCTGTAGTTCCAACCTTAGAATTAGACTGATAAACTTATTAAAACTGACAACCTAGCAAAGGATAAAACACAACAAAAACAAGTAAATATATCTACATATATTTATCTCATAAATGCTCCTATAACTGAGAGATAAGATAATAAACATGAAAAGTATATATGTAACTGAACCACTTTGCTGTAAATCTGAAACTAACATTGTAAATCAGCTACACTTAAATAAAAAATAAAATTAAAAAAATAAACATGAACTTACCTGATGTCATAAAAATGACACCATTATTATCCCAAATTAATATCCCTCTTAAAAATTGAATCAAAAATCCTTAATCAAATTTTAGAATTTCTATTATAATCAATTTGTGTTTATCTCAGGAATGCACAGCTGATTTTCCATTCAAAAATAGATCAGCGTAAATATCTAAATGAGGGAAAAAATGCTCTCAGTAGATGTGGACAAAAGCATTCAACACACATACTCTCGATAAGCACTCTCAGCACATTAGATATAGAGGTAATGTTCTCAATGTGTAAGTTACATCCATGAAAAACCAATAGCAACATTATCATAAGGGTGAAATATTGAGTGCTTCCTCTGAGGAATATCTGTTCTTGCCATTCTATTAAATGTACTCAAAGTTGTATACAGGTCAATAAAGCAAGGAATAAAATAAAGACATAAAAATTAGAAAGAGAAGTGAGCACATTTCTTCTACCCAATGCACATACTTCACTACCTAAGAAAATTCTAACTCTTACCCCCTCAAAATATTAGACTATATAAATAAATTTGGCAAGTTCATAGGATAAAAGATAATAAGTAAAAACCAATCTTATTCCTATATTACAGAAGAAACCAAATGGAAATTTAAATGTTTAAAATACTATTTTAAAGTACAGCAAAACTTGTGAAAAATTTAGGTAAGATTTAGAAAATGTGTGTGAAAACTGTACATTGAAAAAAATATGCAGGAGAAATTAAAGATGACTTAAGTTAATGCCAAGTCCATGGACTGAAAGATTCTGTGTTGATACTAACTTAATGCTCTGCAAATTGATGTAGAGACTCAGTCTTCTCAGTCAAAATCCCAACAGGCTTTTCGGTAGAAATTTTCAGGCCTATTCTAAGATGGTGTGTCAATGCCCAGGACCTGCAGTAGTCCAAATAACCATAAAATTTTAAAAAAAAAGCATTGGAGGAATTACACTACATGATTTCAAGAGTTACTCTAAAGCTACAAGTAATGAAGAGAGTGCTTTTGGCATGAAAGTAGACAAACAGATCAATAAAATAAAGACAGTTCATATATGTGCATTTATACGGTCAGTGTTTAGTCTAGGCACCAGGTCAGTTCCACGGGAAAATGTATGTTCTTGAAAAACTGAAAAAATAAATAGGAAAAAGTATATTCTATCTACCGTTACTTCATATCATACATAAACACTAATTTGAGAAGTATCAAATGTATTAAATTCAAGAATAGTATATGGTGTTAGAAATATATAGTGATAGAAATCAGAATTGTATTTGCCAGTGGGTGATGAAAATTGACAATGGGGAAAATTTTCTGGTGTGATTGAAACATTCTGTATCTTAAACAGTGGATTGATAACTCGAGTATATATATTTGTCAAAATTCATCAAAATACGTATTTATTATCTCTGCTTTACACTAAAGATAAATTTCATCTCAGTAAAAACTCAACTACAAATGAAGGTGCTAACTCTGCACACTTACTTGCATGACACCCGCAAGGAAATCTTGACATCCAAAATAAATGAAAAACCCCTTTGCAATTAAAATCCACCTTGGTTTAGTAGAAATGTAGCTCTTTTTAAAAATTTAGCTAGAGAAAAAAAATAGGCTTAACAAAGGACCCCTTAAAAGTTGAAGAATTGGCCAAAAAATCAAAAATCTAAAATTAAAATATTGTCATATTTCTGGAAAACAGCTATATCTTTATGGCACTAAATGTCCAAGTGAAAAATGAAAAATTCGAGCATGCAGATGCTTTCTTTCAGACCAACAAATATTCTGATGTTTTCAATTCTA